>NW_027142400.1:1482612-2082612 GCF_026170545.1 Melanerpes formicivorus | reverse complement strand
GATGCATGAATAAAAATGGGGAAATATGCATCTATGCTGATATAATTTGGCTTCCTTGAAAGGGCGTGCAAATTACATCATGAGTCAGTAAATGTAACTTGAAAATTCCAGCTGACTACCATCCTCCAATTTCATGGAATTTTCATCTCAACAAAAAAAGTCCCCTCCAGAGATGTTTTACAGTCATACCCTTAGAGATTTTAAGTATAGTGTGAACACTTAACATCCTCATTGTTTCCAACAGGAGGCAAAAGATCTATACAAAGGTAAAACCAATCTGTTAAAGTCAAGGAGGAACGATGGCATGCTAGAGGAAAAGCAGTCAACAAAGTAAAATGTATTCTCAGATGAAGTGCTGCACACTAAGTGAAGAGTACAAAAGCATATCACCATGTTAAACGCATCAGGAGTGATAAGTAAACAATCTCCTTTAAATCTGCTCTTGGTCTAGTATCAAAGCACTCCCCACCAGCTGCTGCAGTATACAGAAAGTGGGGGGGAAGGGGAAAAAAAAAAACAAACCAGCAGCCCATGTGTGGCTGAATGCTGTTGCTGTCCAACATCCCTTGATAAAAAAACCAAACAAAAACAACCACCCCCAAACTCAGCCAAATAATCTAGCAAAACCATACCAGAGGCAATACAGTACATAGCTATTTGTACCAGTATCAGTCCTTTGACAATTCTGATGATTATCTAATGATAATTGATGAACCAATTAAATATTTTACAGTCATATAGATACAAGAGTCTTAGGGTTCATTAACAATAGAACCACTGCTTGCTCTTGAGAGAATAGTTTCTCCTTTTGATGCAACACTTTTAGAAAGGAACACTGCACATGCTTCAAAGTTAATTCAGGGGTTAATCAGTGGTTTAAGAAATGTTAAAGAGCAGCAGTGACTGAGAACTTGTTGTAAGGGTATTGGAAACTTTTGGCAACATGGATGATTAACAACTCCAAGAGTTAGGCTGAGTATCAATGGAGCTTGAGAGGCTTGGTAGAAAGGCACAGGCATCAATCAGCCCTAACATGCAGCTGGTTCTCAGCCTCACTCCTTCACATCATCAAGTTATAATTGGTTCACACAGGAAAAAAGGGAAGAACAAGCATTTATTTATTTATTATTTTTTAAAAAAATCTCCTCTAAATCTCAATAGAGGCTTATTCGTTTGATCCAAACCCAACCACCATGACCCCCAAGCAGGACAGAAGATGTGTGCTGGCCATGGGAAATCCCATGCACTGGATTAGAAGGAATGGGGAAAAAAAAAAAAAAAAAAAAGTTCAAGGTCTTCTCTAGAGGAATATTTCCACAGAATTTACAAAACCCCAACCAACCAAACAAAAACTCAACCAAAAACCCAAACCAAAACAAAACCACACACAAAAAACCCCAAACAAACACCAAACCAAAAAAACCCACCCAACAACAAACAAACCAAACAACCCCTAAACCAACAGACCACCAAAACCCTGCAATTTTACAAGTAGCTTTACTTTTCAAGCTTTAAATTCACTGAAACAGAATTAGCACTCTTCATTACTGTGATGGAGCATCTCTGAAGAATTATTTTCTTTCTTGCCAGGATGATTTTACTCACTTGTACTTAAATGTGTGCTAAATGTGTTGAAGAATTAAAGGAAATTAATTATTTAAATAAACATACATACTCAAACAAGTTAAACAATCCTTAAAAATACCTGTTTGCGTGGAAATGTGAAGATTAACACTATCATTACAGAGCAGGAATAAAACAAGATTCTCTCTCCACTGCAGTGTAAGTTAAGAGCAAAAAAATCCAGTACCATAAAAGATGACTTCCTGAGACTCTTAGATATGGTTTCATAAACAGTACAGGCCAGTTTCAGACTAATAAACCACAAATACCCCCAAAAGGTAAACTGAACGCATGGAAATTATTCTTGAAATTTACCAGGTTCTTGGGAAGTATCAGAAAGCTGGTAAATGACAATTATCTCTTGGGTTTTATGCCTTTTTCTACTGCAGGAAGATTAACAAAAGTGTCTTGCAAGGATCTGTGGTAGAAATTACAGCGTTGAACATTTTCATAAACACCACAGAAGACTAATAGCAAGGTCACCATTTGTGAATGCTGTATTCATTGCCAGTTTAAAGCTTGTTAAAAAGAGAGGCACAAATATCTCACAATACTGAGCAAATTAATTCCATCTATTAGATCTTAACAAAAGCTGATAAAACGTAAGGAAATGTGGGTGAAATAGCTGACTGTGTATACCTGAGCTCTAGCTTATTCAGAAGGTATTTTTAGAGCCATGGATGGTGTGTAAAAAAAAAGCCACATACTTGCCACATTTTTTCCCACTACTGCTGAGCTCCCAGCAGAATATTAAGAATTGAACAAAGCATCCTTAGTGTGCCAATATTTTTAATACTGCATTCAGTTCCAGTCACCCATCTTTAAGTCCACAAAACATGGCAAGAATAACTTAAAACATTCTAACACTAAAAACTGAGAATTAACACAGAGGTAAAAGTACTACCAATAGGCACACTGGTACCAAACACATAAAAATACCTGCCTTAGTAACAGAAGGAAAAAGAAAAAAATGTTTACTTTACTATGAAATAAAAAAAGTATATTAAAATTCCTACAATATTATTTTAAAGTGAGGTTAAGGCCACTCATTTTTTGGTGTCATATGCAACAAAGAATAACAGAAAGCACAGACATTTTACAGTCCCTTCTGGGATCTTTCTCCAGTGTTTAACCACTTATACAGGGAAAATTTTTTCCAGGTAAACAATTGCAATCTTCTGTGCTGCCACTCACATTGAGCACCTCTCATTCAGAAGAGCCTGGCTCTGTCCTCCCTCCCATCAGTTAAAGACGAGAGCTCTCTTTAGACTTCTCTTCCTTAGACCAAACAAACCCAGTTCTTTCAGCCTCTTTTTGTACATCTTGAGATTAATGGCTACTGTTCTACATGCTGAATTTGCTCTGTATTATTTCTTAAGTGTGAGCTTTGGCCTCTACTTCCCATTTAATTTAAATTTTTTTTTTGGGTGGGTTGTTTCCCCCCCCCCCCCCCCCCTTTTTAATCTCACACACAACACCTGCAACACAAAAGCCTTCCTGGTTTTTAACAACTATGAGTAGACAAAAGAATCATGTCATTTTTTTTAAAGAAACACACACTGGCTACTTTGTTAGAAAGTGCTGAGCTTTTCTTCTTTAATAAATAAACTGCACAGGACAGGTTTAAATGCATTATGAAGCTCACTTAAAAGTTGTTCCTTATGGCTTATGCACTGTCAAAAGGGAGTTGACCTTTCATGGCCAGAGCATAAAAATATAAATTAAGTGGAAATGCACCTTGCAATAGTTAGATAGCACCTGGTTTATTTACAAATCTGACACCAGTTCATAGTGAGCAGGTAACCTTTCAGCTCCGAGCCCAAAGTAGCCCAAGCTCAAGGAAAACAGACAGGTGCTTGATGCTATGTTAATATTTAACCCAACAGAGCAATTATCTTTCAACATGCTTTGTCAAGCATGCAAATTTCTATCCAAATACTCATTTACATCACAAAAACATTATTACTAACGGTTTTAGCCTTGCAGAAAAGGACTATGAGAAGATGTAATATGAACTGCCTTCCATGATCCCTTACTCAAGATTAATTCATACAAGAAGCACACAGAAAGAATAGGCAAAGTTAACATCACTTACACCTTCTTTGAAAAACGTCAAAGCATCTTTCACATAATGTTAAAGCAATTTAAACAAATTAGAATCAGTCAAAAAAAAGTCTGCTGCTCTGCAAGGCAGAGGATGGATATCTGAAAGAGGTTGTACCCTACAGGAAACATCAGCTTGAGTTAACAGAACATCAGGGTGTTCTCACCCTTCTCCCAGCACAACTTCCAGTTATGTCTTGCAAAACACCATTAAAATAATTTTGAAAAGCATGAACAGACATTACCAATCCCAGGCAGTAACTTAACCACTAAAGTAACTTCTATATTGTACTAATTATGCAGAATTTTCTTTTCTGTAGATCAGAAAAGCTTTTCTTATGTTTTGTTCAAACATCTGCATCTTGAAGTTATAAAAACATTGTAACTTAGGCTACTTCTACTTACTTCTAGAACAGTACTGTTTTTTAACATCATTGAACTGTCTTGCTAACAATGTCTGCTCCTCCCATGAATAAGCATTTATAACCTGGCGAAAGAATCAATTACAATTCTTTTCTTCAAATAACTACACTCTCTACTACAGCTACAGGTTTCAGCAAGAGAACTCCCAAAAGCGAATATGAACTGGTGACTCCGAAGCCTAGTGGCAAATATTTACTGTTTGTCCTAATTTGTGCTGCTTTTACAGCTCCTTTCTTTTCTTCAAGTTCTTGGACTAAAGTCAAAAGGACCCCAATTCCTTTCATCTCATTTATGTGAAAGCTCCTATCAGAGCCTTGGGTGAACTTCCATCACCCTCAGGGTTCAGCTGCCGGAAGGGTTCCATAAGGAAAATGCATCTTGAATGTGCCATCCAGCTCTGCTTCCCTCCTTGTGGCAAAAACCTTAAATTCATAATACCAGGTAATAACCCTTTTCTTTGTGCTGTCCTAATCTCATCCTCATAGCTGGTGATCTGTCTATGCACAAAGATCTTAAAGGAGCTCCCTCTGCAGATATTCCATGACAGGTTGCTTTGGCTACATTACTCGTTTCACAGCCAACCACAAGCTCAAGCCTATATCCAGGATCATGTCACAGCAGTTACTCCGTGGCTATAGTGACACTTCAAACTGAAATTTTAATTTTCTTAGAAGCTTTGAATCTTTCCAATATGAGGTAAGTTTTCAGGTTGCCATGATAACCAGTGCCAAGCAGCTCAGCTGCCTTATGCATTGTATTTGTACTGTAGAAAGATCAATGCAGCAGCAGCGTAACTCTGATCTCCTGGAAAGCCTGCTGCAGGTGGAATGACCGAGGGCTCACTACCCCAGCACGCCAAAAACCCTCACTGAGCTAGTGCTTTCAGCACAAGCAAATATCATTCAGTAATCACTCCATGCCACTTGTGTTCAATGTTCAATTACGTTCTTTGGGGCTTGGAATTTTCCAACAACAGGTTCAAAGTCATCTTCTGCAGAATTGATTTCTACACATTGGCCTGGGATAACTGCCAACACCCTACAGTTGTCACATAGGGCATAAATTCTCAGTACCTGGAAGAGGAAAGGACAGCAGGTGTACTGACACTGCTCAGGGTCAGCCAGCAGTCCAGTGGTTGCTGAACAAGTCTAGAGTGAAGATGCACACTAAGCCAGGTAACTCAACACTTCAGCATCCAGATCAGAGAACAGCAGGGGACCTCAAGAATCATCTGGCTCAATCTTTCATGATGGTCTAACACCCTCTCCAGCTGAATCTTAAAGAGAGTCCAATCCTGGGGAATCTACCAGAGTTTCTGGGAAGATTATTTGAATGGATGATAGTCCTTGTTATGAAAAATTTTCCTCTTACATCCAATCAGAATTTCCCCAGGAATAACTTGTACCCATTACCTCTAGCCTTTTTCCATGTGAATCCTTGCAAAAAGAGCCTCCATCTTCTCTGAATCATACTTTAATTACTGGAACATGGTGATGGGGTCTCCCATAGCCTTCTTTTTGTCAAGGCTGAGCAAAACCAATTCTCTCAGCCTTTTCTTGTATAGTAGTCTTCCCATGCCAGCAAGGTACATGTCTTGACAACTGCACATCTGCAACCTAGCTAAGGTGACAGCCAAGGCCAAAAGACAGCTCCTGACTGAAAGGGGAGCTCTGACAAGACTACTCCAGCTACTTCCACAGAAATCCAACTCAAGATTACACAGCTGCACCAAATGAACTGCTGGAGGATAGGGTACTTGGGGCCTCAACATCTTCTGTTCGACAAATACCTACTGTTTCTCCTTATTGGTGACAGTGCAGACACCAGTGACAATAAAATTCCGACCCTTATTTGCAAGACTCATAACAACATTTATACAAACCATTAGCATCTAACATGTTTTTTCCAAACATGTTGTTTCAGCCAAGTTGGTAAGTAGCCCAGACAACAAGGCTGTTGGCAGTTCAGGAAGGGCAGGAGAAAGGGAAGCAAGCTCCCATCCCATGTCAGATCAGAAGGCTGTTTTTTTTTTTTTACTCTGCAAGTATTACATAATCCATATGATCTAGGTACAGAAAGTGTTTTAGAATTAACTTTAAAAGCAACATCGCATTTTTTATTTTCAAAGAAGTCCTGACAGTGTAGTCCAGAAAGCTTCACAGAATATTTTTTTAGAAGAATAATGCCAAATATGGCAGCTACAATAGAAGGGCAAAATAAAATACAACATCTCAAAACTTTATTGTAAAGGTTTTATGTTACTGGTGATAAAGCAGCTTTTCTGGTAAACTAGGTCTACCAGAAACAAGTGAGGGGCTTCTGTCCCTTCCTTCTGACTTTGAAGTTTTAACTTTTAGAGCTGCAAAGAACAGATGTTGCAAAAGGACTTTATCAAGAGTTATCAGTTAATTTTTACATATAATAATTTTGTATGGTTCTGACAAGCTTCATCTTGGAGGCAGATCTGTTCTGACAACATCAGAACAGCTAGTGAGATGAGGTACACTCAAAAAACCAAAGTAACTTCTGTCTACATATATGGATGGAAGCCACACTTTTCCTCTCTTAGTGTCCAGCAACTCCTCTGGGCTGTAATACCAGAAACCCATTTTATTTTCCACCACCTGAAAACAAAAAATAATCTCCCAGTTATTCCTTAATTGGTTACAAGATAGTCCATCATCATCTATTTAAAAAACCCAAGCAACAAACCAAACCACAAAACCCCTTAACCTCTACTTTACTTCTGTATTATCCAGTGCAACAGAACCGTAGGTTTTGGGAAAGTAAACTTCAGAATAACTTCTTAAAAATCTGTTATTTCCACAATTTATATATTTAATTGGAAGCAAGAGCAGTGGTAATAAATTCACAGACTAAACCCTTATTATCATATTGAGACAAAGAACTATGAAGGTTCATCATTGTAACATTTCATCATTCTGATTACAATCTTGGTTTGATGTCCTGACTTGCACCTTTAAAAGATGGTGCTTCTCCCCTTCCAAAAGGCATCATCTCTCAGAGAATTAAGGTGATTTGTGCAGAGGGAAAAGCAAAGGCCTGTTGATGGGTCAGGCAACCTCATTTACATTCTCTTGACAATGAGCAAAGTCTCTCTTCTAACTCAAGGGAATTTTATCATATTTCCTCGCTACTGGCACAGTGAAAGTAGAGTCTTCTAGGATACATTCAATCCCACTTCAGAGGAGGAAAAGGCTCTTCTAAAAGGTCATGGGAAACCACCTTTTTTTAATACATGAAGGCCAGTGCTACTGCTTAAAGGAAGAGGCTTTTGAACAGTTGTGGAATTTTTAATTTTTTTTTTTAAAACTTTTAAAGCATAATTTTTTTTCAGTGAATAAATTAATGAAAAAATACTCCTTTCAGAACTAACATCTAGCCTATACCAATGAAAGCTGAGAAGCAGGAGTAATTAAGAAAGGTATCAGCTACCTGTGTTTTGTATTTCTTGCATATGAATGCCACTGCTCAAGGTGTACTGATCCCAGCTAACACACATTCTGCTTTCATAAAAAGTTCTAAGCCAAAGCCACCTTAAGTAAAAAAAAAAACCAAGAGCAAGCTTGGTTGGTTAACAGCCAGCTAAAAAAATACACACACACAAAAAAAATCCATAGCAATGCAAAATTTTACAAACTGCAAAAACGAGACACACTCAGTATGATGTAGAAATGTCATACCAAAGCGCATTTTCCCAATGAATTATATCAAATGTAGATTTGCAGTGCACTCATTCTATGAGCGAGAAAGAGCGTAATTCTGTTAAGAAATTGAACATTCAGAACTGCATGAAGTGGTAGGCATATAAGAGCTTGCTTGTTGAAGCTGAGCCACATCTTTCCTAGGAAATGCTTTCTGAATGCATAAAGGATTATTTTCATATTAAATGTCACATCTCGTCCCCCCTTTCCTCTCCAACAACACTTCCAATTCTTTTAGAAGCCACAGTGAATTTTAAAGGAGCCTTATCTGACCGATTCACACAAAAAAGGCTTTGAAACATATCAACATTTGCCCTCATTCTATGGAAACTGTATAGCGAGAACTTGGCTCTTCCCTCCCCCAACACAGTACCTTTCTGGGGTAGTGACTTCACATCCTTTGACATCAGCACAGCTTGAAAGGGGGATGGGAGAGTCACGGCAGAAAGCAGTAAAACCTGCTTTTAACTATGCATGCAATGCCTCTACGAATACTTAAAGCTTCCCAAAACACATTTAACAGAAAGGGGATTTCAATCTCCTTCTTTTACTGCGGCTGTGACAAACCGAAGAGGACGGGGCTACAAAGGACGTCCTGCGCCCCTTATCCTAGCGCCACAATAGCCATTTATTAGCTCGTGAGAGGGTCGCGATTCTCTCCCCCGCGCACAATAACTCACCTCTAATATGCAAAAGGGCCACGGGCTGGAACGGCCCATTGGAATTGGCTGCGTCAACCACCATCCTGCTGCCAGCTCTGTTACATGTCAACATCTAGGCTCCAGCAGGCAAGGCAATGTATTCCTTAAGGCAAGAAACCAGCCTCCATTTTAGTTTAAAAAAAGACAGAAACTGAAGAGCTCTGCAGCTGGAGGGAACTGGCTAGTTAATGATGTCAGCGGGCGGGAGGAGCCCCATTGGCTCACGGCAGCAACTTAAAATGACACGGAGAAGGTCGCAAATGAGCGGAGGCGGCGCGGGGCTGTCACTGCGCTCCTGCGCCGGCCCCGCGGAGCGGGGAACCCCGCCCGGAGGAGGTGACGGGTCTTTTGCGTTCGTTCCTTTTTAAACCAGGCTCATCCTATCGCTGCTCTGTTATTTCCACCCCCCTTGTCTCCGCCCCGTCAATATTCAGAACGCACCTGCTAGAATGAGCACATGCATTTTAAATTGTGCCTCTTCCCGAAAAGCCAAAAGCTTAACCCTTACTTCATCAAGGCTGCCAGGAGCTACCAAACAGGAGGTCAGCTTAACCCTGGAAAAACACAGCAGAAAAGGCAACGTCTACAACTTAGTCTTTCATGAGCCATATGAAAAAGGTAGCCCACAGTGAGATACACGTCTTTGAATAATATAATTATTATTATTAGTGACCTGATGAGCATTCCCATTAAAGTGTTTTATGACAGGCTGCTAATATGTATATTCTGAATATGTACATATTCAGGGAGATGAAAACTTCATGTTCTGTGTTCATTTTGGTATTTCTGTCTAGAAATGAACCTACCTTAAGTTTAATGAGAAGTTGTTAAACTTGCATATTGCAAAATTCAGGTTTTATTTTCTAGAAAGTTCAGTAATTATACTTTATTATTCAAAATAAATTATTATATGTAGGCATATGGAAAGAGTTCTGCTGCAAAATACCACTAATAATAATAAAAGCAGCACGGCTTAATTTCTGAACTTTTTAGTTAAATCACTTAAGGTATTTGGAACAAAACCACAAGCACCCTGTTCTTCATATGAGACTTTCATGTTTATTTTTACCATAAGCTACATGAAGGACCATTTTGCCTTGTAGATAATGCACCTCTGGGAGTGGTGTTCAGAGAAACAGGCAACGTTATACTTGTTCCATCTCCAAACCTGTGCTTCTCCCCAAATGCTATTTGCACAGTATGTCATCTTTAAATATTCAAATTACCTGATCTACACCCCTGTCCTAATGTGTATCTGCCCCCCAAAAGGACATTAAAAAAAAAAAAAAAACCAAAAAAACAACAAGAAGGACACATTTCAATTGTGCAATTTGCTGACGAAAGTCTGCAAGAAAAATTATAGGGCATATTCTAACTCAGAGAAGTTTTATCATGCTACAGTAACAGACTGAAAGGTGAGGCCTTCTGCTTGTTAACAAAATTTGCTATCTTTTCACCCGTTGTGCAGATGGAGAGGTACATTCTGCTCAGGAGGTTTGTATACCTTCCCTTTGTTTCAGCTTTAAGTTTTAAGCTTTAAGACTTGTCACCAAAGGGAAATATTTGCTTAAATTATTTTGAGCTACCTCATTTGGGAAAAAAATTGCAAAGAAAATTGAGTTAAGAATTGACTTACTAATGAGAGGTAAAGAATATTAGTGCAAATGGAATTAGGCTAATAAATATCAGTGGGAAGAGGAAGAGGTTACTTCAGCAAATTTATGAAGACACTTCTGTTGCAAGAGAATCAAAAACTGTATTAACTTCAGCTACCCATTTTTAGAATTAAATGAATGAAAAAGCATATTGACAGTATAGCAGAACTAGCTATTACAGGTTTCTTCTAAACTCTGCTTATTACTTCTAACTTCCTGATGATGGGGATGAAGGAAAATACTATAAAATTCTCAGGATATAACTGAATGTGTTACATTTAGGAACCAGCACTACAGCTGGTGAACTATCTTTACACATGAAAGCCAGCTAGTATTTCTTTCAAAATAAATACTCCATTTGGGTTGTGATTTAAAAACCACCCAGCCCCCCACCAATTCACTAGCCCAAAGGTTGCCTGTGTTTCATTCTGAACTACCTACTATTCTGATAGCATCAGAATCAACAATGTATAGGAAGATTAAAATTGGATTGCTATATACATGAAAATACCATGAATGAACTTGGTTACGTCTCAGACTAGATGAGTTTTCATTTTTAGACTGGCAGAGTAAAGGGCTAGTGTAAACCATGAAGTAACTAAAGGCATAATTCTATTTGTCAGCAACTTAAGCCACCCTAGTTACAGACTGCTTTGCTCCCTTTCCTGAATTCCCCTCTGCTGTATTTTATGCTTATTTTCAGTGGTCATTAGCCACTAAACCAAGAGACAGTCACTTCCCTTATTATCAGGTTGGTTTTCTGTTAATTTAAACCTGTGTTCTATGGCAGCCTAAGCTGAGCTATGCCAATAGGAGCTACTGCTTCATTCCCACCTCTGAGGCACATGTGCACGACCATCTGAAATTGCTGAACAAGAGCTTGTGCAGCTGCATGGTTGAAACAGATTAGGAAATGGAGTAGAGTTAAAGAGAGAAGGAAAAGGGTGACTTTGAGCCATTATCTGTGTCACCAGACAGCTGTCCAAAAAAAAGGGGCAGGGATAAATTTGACTTGCTTTTACTGGTAGGAGCAATGTAATTTGTGTGTTCCCCTCCTCCAATTATAGCTTAAACAAAACTGACCATGCTCACATATCATAGAATCATTCAATTGTTGTGGTTGGAAAAGACCTCTATGATCATTGAATCCAACCATTGACCTAATACCACTATGGCCATTAAACCACATCCTGAAGTGCCATGTCCACATGATTCATGAAGATGTCCAGGGATGGTGATTCCAATGCATTTGCACTCTTTCCTAACACCCAATCATGTCAGGCTATAGAAGATAAGGGTCTCTTCGCAGCTCTGAACAATGAATTACTCAAGGGCAAAAATTTAACTCTAGGGGAGAAAAGGCCTGGAGGCTACACATTGTGGAAGAGAAACCACAGCAACAGGAATGCTACTGAGCTTCTCCTTCTGCCCTCAATTCCAGAGGGCAGCCAAGAGGAAATTCTTCAAAGAAACAGAGCCAGGAAACACCATGTTAATACCTAGCTAGCAAAAGAAATACACAGATAATAAAAAAATCCTTACCTGGACAAAAGAAAGAAGTATGAACTATTATTTTGTTTCCTTAAAGAATTCCTTAGACTGAAGCATGAGAAAAAATAATATTCTACCTTCCTTGTTGAGAAATTGAGACTATTTACTCCTCCTAATACAGGAAAAACTGATTAAAAGTGGCACTGGCAAACATCTGCTTCTGAGTGGATTTGCCTCTACATAGATTTCTACCACCAATATCAAAATAGATGAGCTCAGCATGAGTGGGTTTGTTGGGGGTTTTGTTGTTGCTATTGTTTGGGTTTTTTTATGCTGCCACAACTGTCTCCAATGATGCCAAGGAGTCCTAGATGGATGCCAGGGCAGCGCAGAGCAGGTGGCTCCAGGCAGGTGTCAGGACAGAAAGGGTCCCTGCTCCCAGCTGCTGCTTAGCACAGGGATGAGGTGGAGGAGCCAGCTGCATGGTCACTGCAGCACACAGACTTAACAGTGCCAGTATTTCCTTCAGCTAGTATTGTATATTCAGTAGCTTTTGTAAGTGGGGGTGGGAGGGGAAAAAAAAGTATTTTCTTTTAAGTTAGGTGACTAGTGTGGTGGGGTTTTTTTTGGTGTTGTACAGCTTTTTGAATTCAGGAGTTGACTACTGCCTTTTTTTTTTTTTTTTTTTTTTTTTTTTTTTAAGATAGTATTATGCAGTACAAAACCCCATTTTCCAGAGCTGATTGCAAGAGCTAGTTTCAGGTACTTCACACTATTTTAACCAAGCTCAGTATAAAAGCTCACTCTTGTCTGTGTCCCCATTGTATAGGTCACATGTAATTTTCAAGAAATGAAGCGTTAAAAATTACATTTAAGAGTAGAAACTTGAGCATGCTAATTATCCAGCAAACACTGGCTTACATTTCATGTATAAATACTGCATTCAACGTTTGACCAGTAGAGGTCTTACAAAGGGAATTTAGTGCAGCAGCAATGTTTAGGTCTGATAATGAAGGCCTGTGCAATGGAACAAAAAGTTCTTTTTGTAAATAAGGAGAGATCTAAACTCTGAATTCAGAAACAGGTTAGAATCTAGAAAATATGACAATACCATGTTTTAAATCCTAATTTGATGGATTCTATCCAAGCTTCAGTGGAAACAAGTTTGGTAGGAAATGCTGCCAGTGACAGATGTAGAGCATTCTCCTAACACTTTCAGCTGCTGACTAATGAGTAGGTGTTGGATAGGGCAGTTGAAATGAAAAATGGCTTATTAATCCAAGCCTGTGATTTTATGTAAAACTATCTATAGGAAAAAAAATCTTCACACACTCAAGTGAAGTATTTGTCTCTATAACCTTTTTTTGGGAAATTATTTACTCATTAACACATTTCTTAATCTGTACAATGTTACACAGTTACTTAGACTGGATAATTGCTAAATGTTTTAATAATAATGATTTGATAATCATTAATTCTTAAAATATTTACTCATTTGATAGATCATATTGTCCTGTATGAACACCAAACAACTGACATTTTTGCTTTAAGAAATTTATATCCTTACCACACTTGTATTTTAATTCTTCTAAACATTTAAAATGACTACAGGAAAGTCTGTTCATGAAACATGGTATGATAACATTCTTAAGATCAAAGTTCCAAGACAAAGTCACTAAATTATGGTGGCAAAGAAAGTCTCCACAGTTCTTCCACAAGATAAAATACACACTTGCTGATATCTAACCACACTGATGCAGGAAAGAGCAAGTTTTTGCATTTTTTTCCATTATGGACTTTCAATAAATTCAATACAGTACTGGGCTGCCAAAAATACTATAAAAGCATGAATGCAGCCAGAGCCAGAAGGATAGCACTTAACAGACCAAGTTAGTCTAATGTAGGTTGTGTACAAGGCAGAATAACATCATCTGTCTCACAAAACTGTATTAGTTGATGTTTTGCATGAGAAGCAATTTGTTTTGCCTTTCAAATGTTTTACGTATTAGGGTAAGTTATCTTTTGGAGTAGCATTACCTTGTTGAATCTATCGTCTCACTTTGCATAAAATACTTTTAAATTGAACAGTGATGACCTTGCAGTTGGATGAAATTCCTTAACTGCCATAGATTTATTGAATGGTTTAGGTTGGAAGGGACTTTAAAGGTCATCTAGTTCCAACTCCCCTGCCATGGGCGTGGACACCTTCCACCAGATCAGGTCATTCATGGCTTCATTCAACCTGGCCTTGAACACCTTCAGAGAAGGGCCATTCATGGCTGCTGTGGGCAATTTGTTCCAGTGTCTTTGCCACCCTCACTGTAAAGAATTTCTTCCTAACATCTAGTCTAAATCTATCCTCCTCAAGCTTCAATCCATTCCCTCTTGTCCTATCACTGTAAGCCCTTGCAAAAAGACCCTTCCCAACACTCTTGCAGGCCCCTTTCAGGTACTGGAAAACTGCTATAAGGTCTCCCTGGAGCGTTCTTTTCTCTCAGCCTGTCCCCATAGGGAATGTGCCCCAGCCTTCTGATCATCTTTGTGGCTCTCTTCTGAGCCCACTCCAGCAGCTCAATGTCTCTCTTATGCTGGGGGCACCAGTACTAGATGCAGTACTTGAAGCAGGGTCTCACAAGAGCAGAGGGACAGAATCACCTCCCTTGACCTGCTGGGCATGCTTTTGATACAGTCCAGGATAGATATCTGCCTGGGCTGCAAGCCACCTTGCTGGCTCATGCCGAGTTTTTCCATCAACTGCCACCTTCAAGTCCTTCTCCTCGAGTTGTTCTTCTCTCAAATTGCTCCTTGCCCAGCCTACACCTGTGCCTGGGACTGCCCCAACCCAGGTGCCCAACACTGCACTTGGCCTTGTTGAACTTCATGAGATTGGCTTGGGCCCACCTCTCAAGCCTGTTCATGCACACAAAAGAAGTACAATTAAACTAAAAAGGCCCAAGTACTGAACTTTTGTTCTCTACCTAATCTACAACTGGCATCAATAGGTCTCTGCAATGAAAATTACATCTAACATTGAGTTTTCCAGTCTGAGAAGCTTGTAAGTAAAGTCTTCCTCAAGCCCCAAAGTAGTTAATTATCTCTGATTCCCATAAATTCAATTATATTGCATATATCCAGTCGATGTTTTTGTATCACAAAAACAGACACTAGTTTTAACCTAACAGCTAACACCCTCTACTTGAGTTTGAGATTGCGCTCATATGAGTTTGTAGACATTACCAACATACAAAGTTTTCTCCAGCACAGAGAACAATACTTGACTGTAATTTACCTTGCTGTCAGTTTGCTTACATTTCTGACCTTTTGAGAAATTGTCACTTTTCCCTCCTTCCTCATGGTTACTACAGTTTCATCAATGAAAATTCAATCCAATTGTTTTTCTATGTATCAGAATTTTCAACTAGAATCACCTCTTCTGCAATGTTGATTCATCAGACTTTAATACTGTACAGACAATGAAAACAGAGCTATCTCCTAGACAGCCATTTATGACTTAATAAAAATTAGGAAAGCTTTAATAATGCTTGCCTCCCTATCAGAGTCCTGTATCACAGGCAGACAAGTTGAGACACCACCCTGATGTTCTCCTCTTGCACAGAACAGACTCAGAATTTGGCCTATACTCTAAACTCTCTGCTTAAAAAATGGGAAAAAAAGAAAGAAACAAACAAACAACAAGAAACCTTGCACTCTGCATGAAATGTGCTCATATAAATGACACCCTTATTACTGATTATGTTAATTGTTATAATTTTTTCATGTTAAAATCATGCAAATCAGAAACAGGCATCTCCCATCAGAAGGTCTGAGGGACAACATGCACAGTAAGATCTTCAAAAATTAAATACTAGAATCTGTTTAATTGTATTACATGCAGTTACACTACATTTAGAAAACTGTACAGTATTTGATATTCTGTACTTCTCAGCATTAAGAGTTAATATGTATGTTCATGTCTGTCAATGTAGCTCATTTCTTCCTACCTTGATATATACCTTTAAGACTACTGTATCCACTTTTTTGAGATCAAAAATCCAACTCCAAGAGGTAAACAGTAATTCTGTAAATAAATTAGTAACTATATTTGAAAATAAAGGCTGAATTTCAATTCCCATCTTAAAAAAGAACATTGTTTTACATAATCTTAATCTAAAGAAGAAGAAAAAACTCTAGCTCCAAATCAACAAAGAAAACCATGGCACTGGCATTACAGGAATCCTCTGTAAGGCTATAAAAGAACTCTATCCAGCTTTCAAACAACCTACAGAAATGCTACCAAAAAAGCCTATTTTTGAATCATACCCAAATTTACATATGCTTGGTTAACATATGTTCATTGGGAAATTTTGCAACACTTCAGAATATTAAGGAGCACTGAATTTTGTTTTTTTCATATTTATTATTCTAGGACTGATATAAAACGTTATCTTTTAACGAGTATTGCGTGTTAAAGTTAGATTTGTGATACAATTGTATTTGACAGTGTATAAAACCTTAAATCCCATTCAGGGCATCTTAGCATTGTATCCAGGAATTCTCATTGCAACTTCTGTTATGTATTATAGGGTTTCAGACCACATCCTTAGAAACCTCATCACTTCACATGAAATTTATTTCTAAATGCTATACATATATACAGTTTACTAAAATCACCACATCCTTGCAAAGCATATACCAGTATGCTTACCTACTTATACTGTTAAAGATCCCTTGTGGTGTATAAGCATACATAATGGGCAAGGGAGAGTCTTAGAAATACGCAATTACAAGACTGTACCACGGGAGAAAAAAGTCAACCAGTAATGGAAGTATTACTAAGATTATAAATTCTTATGAATAGAAATTCTAATTTTTAGTACTGTACAGTTTTGAATCCTTAAATTTTCCTTTTCTGTACTAATAGCTTCAAACAGAAGTCAAACACACTAACGGGTTGCCAGTTATCCTGTCACAAATCATCACATGGTTGGCTATTCCATTTTTTTTTCCTTTTTGATCTTGGTCTACCATTTAATGAGTCTACCACAGGAGCAACCTCAGTCCTTCAGATATTGATACTCACCCACCACTAGTTCTGTGGCAAGGGACAACTATATTCTCAGTGAAATCAGAGGGGGAAAATAGAATTTTAATTTGCAGTTTAAAAAACAATTCTAAAAAAATATTCCAGGGGAAATTCAGAACATCTTAAGTCTGATCTCCTAATGGTTTAGCTAATAAACTAAGTTTGTAGAATTCACAAATGTTTGTGTAGTAGAGTTTAATATGAATGTAAGAGAAGAAAACAACCAACCAGTAAATGCAATGATTTCATTAAAGGGGAAAAAAAAAGAAAAAAAGATAGCCTTCCTTTCCCTCAGCCTTAAAACCAGCTAATTTTTATTTTAAAATCTCTATAATGGTCTTTGTACACTGTGAGAGCTGAATTGAAAATATATTACTGCAGTTGTGAAGCACACAACCAACAAGCATGCAATTCATAACATATCATCAAAGGCCTGCAGTGACAGGACAAGGGAGCAATGGCTTCAAACTAGAAAAAGGCAAATTTAGACAGGGTATTAGGAACAAGTTCTTTACTATGAGGGTGGTGGAAGACTGGAACAGGTTGCCCAGGTAAGTGGTTGAGGCCCCTTACCTGGAGATATTCAAGGTAAGGCTTGACAAGGCCCTGGGCAGCCTGGTCTAGTTGAGGATGTCCCTGCTGACTGCGGGGAGGTCGGACTAGATAACCTTTGGAGGTCCCTCCCAGCCTGGACATTCTGTGATCGCACTCTGAAAAGTTGCCTCCCAGACCTGAATGAACACTGCTAGATGAGTAGTACACATACACCATGTAACTCAAGCACTGAAGGTTTTTCCAGTATATAATGGATTTGGGTGACAGAAGTTCATAGAGGTAACTTAGAATCAAGAACTAAAGTGACGTTGATTTATCAACATCATCAGAAATAAACGCTAGCACAGAAACTAAATCATAGATGCTGTGGAATTATTTGCTAATTAACCATAAAAAAAATATCCATAACTTAATAACAAATTCAAGCATGTTGCATAAAGTTGAACTAAGCAGTTGGAAAGAATCCATACTTCAGTGCATCAGTGCAATACAAGCACACAGAAATTCAGACATGGTACCTTTAACATACATTTATTAAATAGGCATATTGAACACTTCTGCTGTTTCTCTTACACAAATTAAAATCCCTTTACACAAATTCAAGAACACATCCTTTAATTTGCAAACAATTTTAATATATCCCAAGTTACAAAGCAACTGGTAAGTTTCTGAAGGATGAAACACCCTTTGCCATTTATTTCTGATATAACCAAAGCATTAATCTGCAAGTTTTGAAATCACAAAACACAGCTTTAGATTAAGAAGTAAATTTTTCCCAATAAACAGCTGGAACAGGTTAATGCATTTTCAAGGTATTTGACACAATTCTCAAGGTATTTCTCCAGAGATGACTCAGAGTTATCTGTGGGAAGACAAGCCACCTATTCTACATGAAATAAATCAGGCTGCATTGCACTGTGCTGCAGGGAGCTTTGCTGGTTTGCAGCTTTATTAATATATAGATCTCAGTGCTCCACAAACCAATTGCACCAGTGACTTCTCTTTTCTACATTCATCTTTGTTCTTAGAGCCTCTTAACTCATAATTTATTTCCCTTTCTTTTTGCATTATCTGAGCTACCCTGCTCCTCCGTTTCCCCAATGAACTGGAGGCGTACTAATGTAGATCGTGAGCTGCTCCAATGAATATAAACCATACCACACCAATACCAGTCACCTGGGCAAACAGACTGGTATTTCCAGAAGCCTATCATAAGCACTTCTGTGCAACGCTCAGGAGAAAGTTCACAGCATGACTAAAGATCAAATAGTATTTCCTAAACAAGTAACCCTGATGTAAACATACTCCGAAGCTCTTCCATTCCCTTGCCACTATTTCAAGTGATCCACTGACCTTAACTCCAGCCCCATGGCACAGAAGCAAGGTAGTTCTCTCAGCAATACTGTGGACCATTCAGAGCTTACCAGTTAGAAGCTTTCACAAATCTAATACAGACCTTTAAGTATGCAAAACCAACCCCATTCTGTATATGTTGCTTAAAATATAATTTCATGTAATGCACATCACACTATACCATAGCAAATTGAACACTGATGAAGAAAATACGCATCTCTTGGTCTACTACAGATAGAAAGGTTTCCCAGGTACTGTAGCTATAGATATACAGCCACTTGTTGTTAAGTAACTGGAGTTTAAAAGCTGGTTAAACACAGCTAACCTGAAGGAATGCTACATTCTTCCTAGCACTTTATGTAAGTCAAGTCTGCCTTAATCATCTCAATCCTTTAAATTACAGCCTGCCGGTCCACTTTAACACCTGTCCAGACACAGAACACACTTAAAGCTGTCCAAAATGAAAGTTTCCCAGCTTCATGTGATCCACAGAATGCACATCATGTACACATTAAGAAAACACGGTGACTGGCCAACAACGTGCTCAGCAACCCGAACGATGAGAATTATGTCATGAGTGAGCACAGCAATTAGACACCTGCTATGATCCACGAGACTGGACATAGCTTTATTATTAATGACAATAATTGCTACCCATCACTAGATCAGCATTTGCACCAGCATTTCATAACAAAGTTTGACCCTTGATAGCCAGGACACACATACAACATCAGACATCAACAAGAGATAAGCTCAGGATCTCTTATTTGAATTTGTTTCAGAGTTGGGGGGAGTGATTACAGACTGAAAGGCAAATACAATGCCTGTGTACAATACTTGTAACCAATTCTTCATATCTAAGTATGCAGTGTCAAAAATGTTGTAACATTCTCAGCACATACCTTGAAAAGTTCTTAAGACCTAGTGGGTTTTTTACTACTTTCTCCCCCTTGCTGCCTCCAAGTCCAAGCAGGATGCCTTCTGCACTTCACTGGCCTACTAGTTTAAAGTGCAATAGACACAAGAGGGAAACAAATCTAAAACTATACCTTTCCTCTCCTCTCCCATCTGCACTCAGTTTTCTGATTTCCAGCATACAGTTCACTGCCTCTAATTGTATGCTGAGTTCCAGTCTTTCTGAGCTGACAGTCCTGGGCACTACACACTGTTCAAAAAAGGACACAATGGAGCCAAGACCAAGTAATAAGTGTTTTTCTTCGTGGCTCAGTTTTTGTTCAAAAGGTGATGCCAGTTGATGAGGCTGTACGTTTAACTACTTTATTTAAAAAAAAAAAAATCCTAATTCAGTGTTCTTTGCCTATGTCACACCCTTATATCCAGTTCTGGGCCCCTCAGTTTAGGAAAGATGTTGACTTGCTGTCCAGAGAAGGGCAACAAAGCTGGAAAGGGGTTTGGAGCACAAGCCCTATGAGGAGAGGCTGAGGGAGCTGGGGTTGCTTAGCCTGGAGAAGAGGAGGCTCAGGGGAGACCTTCTTGCTCTCTACAACTACCTGAAGGGAGGTTGTAGCCAGGCGAGGTTGGTCTCTTCTCTCCCAGGCAACCAGTACCAGAACAAGAGGATGCAGTCTCAATCTGTGCCAGGGGAGGTTTAGACTGGATGTTAGGAAGAAGTTCTTCACAGAAAGAGTGATTGGCCATTGGAATGGGCTGCCCAGGGAGGTGGTGGAGTCACTGTCACTGGAGGTGTTTAGGCGGAGGCTGGATGGGGCGTTTGGTGCCATGGTTTAGTTGATTAGATAGTGTTGGATGATAGGTTGGACTTGATGATCTCGAAGGTCTTTTCCAACCTCGTTAATTCTATTCTATTCTATAACCTGGATGTGACAGCTTGTGCACAAACCTACTATGTCAGCTTAAAAGACAAGGAATATTCTTGATGGTCTGTAATGCTAAATTTTCTTATTCACAAATCTAATAAAATTGATTGAAATTCACTAGTTAAATATACAACAGTTAAGTCTTGAAAAAATTTTAAGAAGCATCTTTATCTACACTATACTAGTAATATGACAGACAATATTTCACATTCCTTTTGTGAAAGTGGTGTCTGGGTGAAGAGAAAGATATTGCAGCCTAATCTGATCTTTGTGAAAAGAAGTGTAATTCACATGGGCTGAGAAGTCACATTTCTCAATTTCAAAAATCACTAATGCATTTTATCAATAAAACAATGACTGGAGGAAAAAAAAAAAAATCTTATCCCTTGATTCTTTCCACATTGCTTACAACAGTACTACCCAATATTCTAGCTACTTATCAGACTTCAACAGTACAATGCTGGAAGGTAGTAAGCATCACACTTCAAAATAGATTTGGTTGGCTGTTTTTTTAACTAAACCTTCAGAGCAAGTAATATGCTCATAAGCAATAGATCAGTCCATCTGATCACACCTGGAAAATTCTACCCTCACACAATTACAAACTACCATAAATACACTATGCCAACACGTATCTACACAATAGACAGGAGCTAAAATAAAGATGATAAAAGCCATGTTAGTAGGAGAAAAATTCATCAATTATCTTTCCATAACAGACAGCAGAAAATCCAATTCTAAAACATCACAAAGCCTTGAAATCGACAAAGGAAAAATTAATAATTACTACAATGATGCCACTCTGCTTGACCCGTACTTGGAAAAATCAGAACACTAAACAGCAACAGACCAAGTCTTCTCACAGTGCCAAGAGATGATTGTACAAACAAAGCAGGGTTTGAGCATGCTGCACTGAGGACAGACCAATGTTTTACATAGAGAGCCCAAATATTCTGCTTTTATATAAAATGTGTGAATATACTTTCATAGACTTTTCTAGGTCTGAGAAACTCACTGATATTTCCCAGAGAGACTGCCAAAAGGCAACACACTGAAATCCTCATATTAGGAATGAAAGAAAAGAAAAAAAGCCCAGCACGTTTGAGCATAGAAGTATGTGCAAGTTTGCACATGTGTATACTTGATACATAATGTATGTTCTCCAGATATAAGAAGTATGATAGGCAAGATGCTTCTCTGTCTTACGCCCAAGAACCCCCGCAAATAATTCTAAATTAGAAAGACATACCTTTTAAAGCTGGCAGTTTTTGTAGCTCCCTGTTATTGCTAATATTAAACCTTGAAGAACTCTGCCGCTTTTCTTTCTTCAGTACTGTCTGTGGTGCTGGTACTTTGATTTTAGATAGTTGTGCTGGGGGAGGAGCGCTGTTTGATTTTTTGTTCGACACCTGTTTTAAAAGAAATGAAAGCAGCTGAACTTAGAAATCTTCTAAAATCTGATTTTTGTAACAGAAATGAAGCAAAATAAACTTTTATTCAAATTGCTCTATTCATCATCCTCTGGATGTATAAGGTATCTGTTCTTCTGTTCCATCTTTTCAGTGTTAATTTATGTAACAAAGCCCTCATATAGATGGGCACAGATCACCCTCTTACATGCACTGGTTCAGTCTAACCTCAGTACTAGGGAAAGTCATGTCACCAGCTGGCATATTCAGGACAACCAGGGAATCAGGCCAGTCACCATGGCTTTATGAAAGGCAGGTCCTGCTTGACAAACCTGATCTCTTTTGACAAGGTGACCCACTTAGTGGATGAGGGAAAGGTTGTGGCTGTCAGGTACTTGGACTCTAGTAAAGCCTTTGACACAGTTCCCCACATCATCATCTTGGACAAACCAGCTGCCCATGGTCTGGACAGGTGCGGAGAGTGGTGGTGAATGGACTTAAATACAACTCGCATCCAGTCACAAGTGGTGTTGCCCAGGTCTTGGTATTAGGCTCAGTTCTCTTTAAGATGTTTATTGATCTCAGAAACAGTATGGATAGCAGGACCAGGGAAGTGATCTTACCCCTGTACTTGGCCATGGTAAGGCTGCACCTGAAGTATTGTGTTCAGTTTTGGGCCCCTCATTACAACACGGACATTGAGGTGCTGGAGCATGTCCATAGAAGGCCAATGAGGGGTCTTGAACACAAATCCTATGAGGATAGGCTGAGGAAGCTGGGGTTGTTCAGTCTGGAGAAGAGGAGGCTGAGGGGAGACCTCATTGCTCTCTACAACTACCTGAAAGGACCATTGTCTCAAGGTGGGCACCAGCCACTTCTCACAGATTATAAGCTATAGGAAAAGAAGAAATGGCTTCAAGTTGCACCAGGAGAGGTTTCAATTAGATATTAGGAAAAATGTCTTCACCAAAAGGGTCATCAGGCACTGCAACAGGCTGCCCAGGAACGTGTATACAAGACATTTGGATGAGATGCTCAGGGACATGGTCTAACAACTGTGTACATGCAGATGTTAGGTTATGGTTGGACTCAATGATCTTAAGGTTTTTTCCAACCAGGTGATTCTATGATTCTATTCTGTGATTTCTTTCAAGTTATTGGCCAACTGAAAAGATGTTTTCAAATAATGTAGTTCTTCAGCTAATCTCACATTTTTCCTGAGAAGTCCAGGTCTCAAAGACATTTGGCTGTCTTACTTCAGCTTCAAAGGGACCACAAGTTCTTGTCTATTTACAGCAGGTAAACTTTTCACTGCCTGTTTGTACTGTTCCTCACTGGTAGAGTTGTAAGCTTGGCTAGGCATTCAGGTTTTGACATAAAGGAGTGAATCTTATTACTGCAGCATGTTTAGCACCTCCTAAAATGCATGAAGACTTGTAGCAGTTTACTGCCTATTCAGAGCAAATTCCTTTTACAGTAATAATCCTTATCAGATTGTCACTGTACCTCTGTAAGAAGTTTATAACATAGAACCGGCCCACCCCTATATTTCTAGTTTGCTGTTATTTCCCAGACTATACTTGACATTGCTTTCTTCTCTCAAGCTGAATAAAGTGCATCATTAACAAAAGCCTGTCAGAACTTGTAATGCTGTCTTTCTCATTTGTTTTCTGAAGTAGGAAAAGCAGGTTTAAAGTAGACAATAGTTAGTTTTTAACTATAATTTCATGATGTTCTTTACAAGAACGATAAAAATATGCAGGAGTGACCCACACTAAAAATACAGTAACAACTGAGCAAGAAATCTTACTGCAAGTTTTGCAACTCATTTAACTTAACTTCCCGTGAAAGCCTTTCAAATTTGCCAACTATTTTATACTGCGGTAAACATCTGAAAATACACCTTGGCACTCTTCTCTTACTGTAAACACCCTATCCCCCTTTTCAGAAAGTACTCATGGAACAAGAAATAGGCAAAAAGTCAGAACAGAATAGGACTCAGGCTGGAAGTCAGGTTGTAATGCTGCTGCTTGGGTAGTCTTAATGGATTTAATTAAGAGTTTTGTTAAGTATAGAAGATACAAAAGCAGTGTTTCATTCCTGCATGAAATAACATCAATGGCTTTTTCACAGGGCTATGACTAAAACAACAGACATCACATTTCATGTTCTAAAAATGACTTCCAGAATAACTTATTTATCAACAATTCCCATGTGGGCTTGAAGCATACATACCCAGCGCACATGGAAATTTTACCATGCATAGAGACTTTAAAGGTAGATAACATTTAAGACAGTAACTATTTCAACTATTTTTTTCATAGTAGCATAAAAGGGAGATAAATGTTTATGCCTCAAGAACAGATTAGCAACTGTGTTATATTATACTCACAGTACTGACTGAAATTTAGTTTTCATTAAACACATTTATGATAACCATTTGGGGAATATTATAATGTCAAAGCCCCTTACAGAACAAATAAAAAGACAATATCCTCTGAACACTCAAAGTCTTAAGTTACCAAAAGAACCTCTAAAACTTGTTTCAGTAAAAATGGTATATTGTCAAGTTAAAAGCATTTTTCAGATTATTTCACTTTTTAATCCCAAACATTAAACACTTAAAAATCTTTTCGCTGAAATATAAGTGACCGGCAAGGTAAATTTTATCCATTAATTCATATTAAGAAAAAGGCATTCCAAATAAAAATATGAATAGACTCCACAGAAAGAAAAAACACTAAAAAATAGGAGACAATGAATTACCACATATTAAATAGAAGTTAATTAAAATGCATTATAAACACTATTACTGCACAGGATTCTGTACTTTCAACATTGTGCTTCAATCTAATGGTGTTTTCAGAACAACCTATCTTCCACTGCCACCTGTTCATTGTTCATTACTTGGAACAGGAAAAACCACTTTCCTGTTTCCTCTATTCCCAAACAAACTCTCAATTTTAAATTAACAAGCGTTCATGTGTACCTGCATGCATGTGGACACTACAGTATCTTGAGGTAACACACACCTCAGGGAACCAACTATTCTAAATTTCAGATATATTCTAAAATTAGCCAAAAGTGATTATTTAAGAAGATGGGTAACATTTCTAGTTAATAATGGTAAAAGAAAGTGTTTTTTGGTTACTGTGGCAGCTTCTCATCTAGCAGTGATGACTCCAGTGTAATTCTAACCCTGAATTGCTGGGAAATTTAGCCAGACTTCTTCCTCCTTTCTGCCATCAACCATGATTATCCCCACTTTTCAGTCTTGCTCCAGTCACTCAGAGAGCATATATCAGAAAGCTGCCCAGTTTCCAGTTCATTAGTATTTTAATACTACACAGCTGTACCAAATGACATATCTAAGTGGCATTATGGTGCCACCACAGGAGAACTGGCCTCTCAAGCTTGCAGACAACCAGACCTTAGAAGCGCACCAGGATAAAGTGAGTTAAGCCAACTTAAGTCACACAGCTAGGCAATTTTAACCACCCTCTAAAAAGAAAACAAATTCTCTGTGTATGCATTTGCTAAAAGTAGCATAGTTAACTTTTTAAGAAAGTAGAGTGCTCGTTAATTGAGAGAAAAATGCTCAGCTTCTTCCTCCCCATAACAAACTGCTTCAGAAACCGTAACTCCTGAGCGTAACTGATGGACATTTGGTTACATCAGTGAACACTTCAACTTAAGTCAACACTGGAATAGCCAAACTACAGATTTATTTGTATCAATTCCATTCCTGTGACAAGAATGGGAAATACCTCTTCTTCCCCTTGTTCTGGCTAACAGCTTCCTCCTACGCAAATTTCATGTACTCAGACACATTCAATTCCAAAAATCCTGATAAACTCCTAAAAATGTGTACATATGGAAAAAAAAAGTCAGATTGAGAATGTGGTTCTTCAAATCATGATTAAAACACAACTCTCAGGTTTTCTGATCAATTTAGTTTTTAAAAGCTAGAGCTTTACATATTTTTATGAAATTAAGACAATAGGAAACAGTATGAATCTGACTCTTAGAACTGAAAAAACAGTTTATGTTCCTCACTGTCCTTGAATAAGCTTAAAACATATTCAAGACAGTGAAAGGCAGGGAGGAGAGATTTCTTGCCAGTCAGAATAGTTCAGGATGTAGTCCTTGCATCCTTTCTTCCCTTCAGTCCTCCTGCATCAAGCAGCATGTGATATATTGCTTATCTTAATATTGTTTGGAGCAAAGCTGGATCCTTCATCCCCAGACTTGTTCACAAGCAAGTATAGATCAGCAGATGACATTAAATTTATGACCAGAGAAATAAAGATATGAGTAGACAGAACACATCTATAATTACAGACATTATTTTCTTTTTATGGGGAAAAAAAAGAAAAAGAAAAAAGTTTCCATCAAACAGCCCACATGGCAACTTTTACTTCTGGCTATTCACCTAAGACATGAGAGAGAAACTGGAAACTGGAAGGAGAGTCCATTCTGCATCCCATATATGTCATCAAGTCTTTCCAAAGATCCTATTCTTCCCTTTCTGACAGGCCCTCACAAAACAGGTATTCAAGCTATCTTCACCAAACATAGGCAAACAGAACTGTATTTGACCTGACCATTCAAAGCACAGTCGCTAACAACTAAGAGTTAGATGAAAGCACACAAAACCTTCTGCTCCATAAAACCAAGAGCATGGCCAGACCAAGCCTAGAGTGGGGTCAACTCTGTAACCATGCTGCAAGCTTTCATTCTACTCTAAGGTAAGGTGGTCAGAGGAGGATGAGGATTGGAAGAGGACAAAAATCACCTGCACTCATTTAAAAAAAAAAAAAACACAAACCAACAAACAAGATGGATTAGTAGTGACAAAGATCAGATCACCTCCTAAGAGGTGAGAGAGAGTCTTTCTCTGCCTGAAGGAAATGCAGTACTTGACAACACCCTGTATGGAGTTTCCTCACATAGATCAGTCTAATGCTATGCAATTTCTTCACTCTAATGAGCATCACCACTGAATTAAAGTCTGTATCAATGTGTTCACCATCACAGTACAGTGGCAGCAAGCCACATACCAGAAAGAACCTTGATAAAAACTCTAGATAACAAAATCTGGATATGTGAACCCTGCACCAATTCATACGATTGAGACTGCCTGTGAAATGCAGGTGCATAGAGCAAAAAGCATGTAACACCTTTATTGAGATTCATTAGACAGAACCTGAGAACAGAAGGAGAATTCTTATATTAAAACAGAATTATTCCCTTCCTTCCTATCCTTTTGGTGTAGGTAGCAGCCTTCACGGACTTGCTTTTGATCTACAGCCCAAAGAAAAGCTCTTGCCCAAGGCACCCTTAGTGGAAGCTATGAAAGCATCATGGACTGTATCTAATATATAATGAAACCGAAATACAATTTACTGCAACAAAACAAAGACCATAAGAAAATATGAAAGTGACATTTACAACTTCATTTTCAAAATTGTATGAGGGCTCAATATGTAATCAAAATAGTTTGGCTAATGTAATTGAGCTGAGAAGTTGAACTTAATCACCTGAAGTAAGAACTGAAATCAAAGATCAAGGAGCAAAAAATTAATAGAAAGCAGTTAAGAGCTTTCTATGCGTTTTTTCCTGTGTAGTAACTTCAGAGACTTTCAAACTACTTTAAACACTGCAGGAATCAAACTCAAACTCTCTCCTTTGCAGACCTTCAATTACTGCTTTGGAGGTTGGAAAATAGACAGATCATACCTGACATACAGCCCAGCAGCCAACAAACTGGTAAATATACTCACATCAGACCTGCAGTAGGTGAGCTAGTGGTGTTAGATTGGCAGTTGGGGCCAAGGTAAAGCTGTTCGAGATCACACACTATGCGAAGAGCACCGTTTGGCTAATTTTTGTGCCTTCCAAGAGGACATCAGAATAAACTCTTGTTATTAAATATTGAGCCTCACAGAGCTATTGAGACAGCCTATAGTGATTCCAGTTCATGCAAGTAGTGCCCACCCACTAGTGATTTTGTTATAGAGCAACTAGCTAAGACCTTTAAAACATCAGTATTTTCAATCTAGGGAGACTCAGTGCAAACTATGCAAAGCTCGATATGGGTTCTTAATCATCTGGACACATAAAAAGGGGCATTGATTCATAAACAACCCAGTTAAAAAATGTCAGGGAAACAACATGTTTCTGGGTATCATTTTGGATAACAGACAGTTCTGAGGTTCTCACTCCATTGAAGATTCTTGCTACTATGCCATTACTGTTCACTAGTTTCACTGACATAAGACTGTTTAGACAGTCAAGTTACGGAGGAGCCTCTGGAGATGCAGTTCATGGTGCTAAAGATGTTGGTTGGTTTCACACAAACTTAGATTTCTATTGTTTTCCCTCAATGAGATAATTTGCCACAATGATACCTGGATTGAACTGCTAGAATGACCTTTGTAGATGTTTATTATTATTAAAGCTTGTCTCAGTGGTTAAAGCACACTGGGTGGTCCAGTGGTAGTCTCTGAATAACTTATTAATTTTTTTATCCTAAAGCTTTAAGGATTTGTGTTATCATAAACAAAAAGATGAACATTTCAACATGGTGGTGATGACAAGGTTTATATATTCTAGCACACCGTAACCATTACTCACTGATTTGTTTCAGTACTTGGTTAGGAGCTCCGATTTGCATTTGCACGTAGCAATGCTACTGCTAGCTACTTCTAATAGTCTAGCTACTGAGTTTCATCAGTCCTTTCAGACACATGCAGTTTGTTGAATTGCAACAATGACTGGAAAGCTCCCTATGAGTAGTGAAGGTCATCTGGATCTCTTCACTGGGGAGGTGTGCCCATGGCAAGGTTTACAGTCACAGACCACTTTAGAAGACCAACCTACAACTTGCTGAAGCTCTTGGGCCTTTCTTGCTAGCATTTATTTTTCATGATATAAAGCACTGCTTTTGTATTTCTTGTTAGCTGCTTACACACAGGGCCTAATACTATCTTCAAAAGAACCATATCACAGCTTTGTGCAACACTTGACAAGCAATACACCAAATTGATCCTGACAATAGTCAAAAATGTCTCAGATCAGTTTACTGCATCCTTGGCATTCTTGTACTGTAATCTTACATTCACAGTTAAGCATCAGTAGCATGAAGCTTGGTTTCCATTTGCTCCTTGAAAACTTAAGTTTGTTTCAACTAATTTACTCCAGGAACAAACTGACATTTGATTCCTTTCAGTCAGAGATCAGATCTGCAGCCTGAGGATGTAGAGGACTGGCAAAGATTATGGGGTGCCCAGACTCATACTGTTTAAGTGAATTCACAATGTTTTGTGCTTGCTGAAAACACCACCACCAGTGAGCACCTGGTACTTCACAAATGCAGGCAGGAAAGCAAGTTGTTTTTTAACGCATCTTCTATAATGAAACTTCAAAGAGGCAGAAAAGTAAAATTTGGTGCATGCAACCATCAGCTAGCTAATTAAACATTATTAAAATCAGATTATGTCCTAAATATTATTTCAAAGCATTTATTTGAATAGAGATGAAGAATCTGAGTAAATGATGGCCTTGATTTTCATTTATAATTTCTCTATGATCAGTCTGAATCATATTTTTACTTTCAAAAAAACTCAACAAGAACTGCTTTTGTGCTTCTTTACATATATACACCCATGTACATATATGCACACATATATAAGGTTCTCACATTTGAAGGAACACACACAAACACATTTCATTTGCTTTAAGCCCCAACTCCTATATAATTAAAATTTACAGTAGCATATGAAGGTACTGGTGAGCAAAGACTACTGTATATGTACATATGTATATGACTTTACTAAAGATGCCTGCATTCCTGTGCTCCTTGATCCATTCACAATAGTTTCTCATTTCACATACACTGAAGTCTTTTTTGCTCTACTCCCTGTCCACCAATTTGGTATTTGTATTAGATGCTACATAAGAGTGTTACAGTCCATGACAAGGTTCCCAGGTATTTCAGTAGTATAATAACCTTGACCACTTCTGAAGGACTGTTTCTTTTAGAAAATTATTTCATCTTTGCCTCTCATCATGCTTTTATTTTTCAAGCCACTAGAAAAGCGTACTTCTCTGTACTTCACATTACTAAACTGAGCAGTGATGAAGAGGCATGTTAAGTTATAGTCATTGTGAAGGTATAGCAAATGATAGCATTCAGCAGCCGTCTTTTAAGTATATTCAAAAATGAGGTAAATTTGGGGTGAATTTTTTTTTTTTTGCATCTTTTTTTTCCCCCTTTGATCCCAAGGCCTGTTAGGATTGGGACATGTGGAAAGTCACAAACAAAAGAATCCACCATCCCAGCTGCAGAATTAGAAATTTATTCCAGCTTCAAACGAAAACTGAAGAGGGGAAAAAACCCACCAAAACCTAAAAAACTCAAACCAACCATATTTAATGTTTGAAAGTCTGTTAACACACAGGTAGATTAAACTCTACTTGATTTCTCTTACTATTTGCATTCCCCTTAAGATACACATTCTGTGTAACACATACACATTAACGAACACCCAAGTCTTCTACAAACTTAAGCAGTATTAGGCCTTAACTCTTACCAAAAAAAAGAGAAACTATTTGACACAAAGGATGAAAAAGGTGTTTTCAGTTTACAAACTGCCCATAAGCATTTTTGAAGGCCACTTTGCTCCTTTATATTAGAGCAATCTTTGCCTTCATTGCTGTGATTTCATTCAGGAATGATTCTGAGAATTTAAAAACATGACTAGGAATTAGAAGATAGCAAGTATTGAAACAAACTACAAGCCAAAGACTTCATACGTTATACAAGTAGTTGTCAGCCCTGTGCAAGAACTAGAAGAACACAGTATCACGTTTTCAGAAGCATCTCCTTTCAGGTATAGAATTGGAATGATCCTTGAGGTCCCTTCCAACCCTAATAATTCTATACCTGAAAGGAGATGCTTCTGAAAACGTGATACTGTGTTCTTCTAGTTCTTGCACAGGGCTGACAACTACTTTTTTTGTAAATAGAACAAACCAACCAACGACAAATGCAGCTTATTGATTTGGTTCACTGAAAACTTAGGGGTTTCAGAATGATTTATTACAGGCTACCAAGCCATTCCTGATCTAGACAGATACACAACCAGCATCAAACTGACAATATGGTAGGGAGTACTATCAAAGCTCTTAAAACACTGTTTCCCCATTATAAAAGAATACTTAACTTTGTGCGTTAATTAAAAGAGGTAAATCCAATCCATGCTAAATATACCTCTTTCAAAACAAGATCTGCTTCTATGAAGAACAACACATACAGAAGAATCATACACCTCAGAGACGCTGAACTCAATGCAACCAAACAAGCTGTGTCACTAAATGACAGAGATTACCCATCTAATAAGTAACAGAAGAGAGCTGAAATGACAGTTGCTTTGACAAGAGATATATATACAGTGAATTACATGCAGGTACAAATTAGCATACTAAATAATTAAAACAGAATAATCTCAGCAGATTGAAAGAATGTTCTCTGGCATGAAGATATTTCCAGAAATTACTTATGAGCAGAACTAGTCCTGATACAAATGAAAAAGGCAGGGGGAAAAAGAACTCCAGAAGCATCAAAAATTATTCTCCCCTTTCCAGCCTCCAAACCTCCAGGTCCTCTGGTGCAGTCCTTCGGGAGTTGCCTAATAAGTACTTATCTATGCTAAGACTTTAGCTTTAAAAGTTCTGAAGTAGAAAAATCTAGTCAGCAGGTAGATGCTGTAATAGACTCCATATTGAAGATCGTATCTGGTATGTTTGTTTCTCAGGGCTATTAATACCTGATACAACACCTTAAATAGCATTGCAATGAAAAATCAAACAGGAAGCATGAGAAAAATAAGTAACAATATATAGAAAACATGAAGTCAGCTTTCTAAAGAAGTTGCTATTGCCAATCACAGGAACCCGTTAACACAAAATCTGCTGGATCGTTGCTTTTGTCTCCTCCTCCTTTTCAACATTAGCATATTTCTACATATAATCTCTCCTAAGAAACCCACACAACAGCATCAAAACCCACCTTAAAAATAATAATTTTAGAAAGGGGTAAGTAGCCATCATAAGTAATCAGGAATTGGTAAATGTAGTAATGAGAATACTGAGTCTTTCCTCACTATGTATTGGCTAATACAGGAAAGGTAATCAACACAAAACCAAGTAGCTGCTTCTCAAGGATCCTCCAGAGAAGTGAAAATCCTTACTTCTGCTGAAGTATTTTAAAGACAGCCCCTTAAAGAGAGATATCGGTCATTTTATTCCTGGGCAATTTTATTACTGTGTTGAATATCTTAGAAAATTAACTAAAAAAAAATAAATTAAAAAATGGCTTCACAAGGGAAGAAAAACTTCTGAAAACAAAGTCTGACAGAACTGCTGCACTGGAAGCTATTACCAGTGTTTAAACAACCTACTGGAAAGTGATGACTGTGAGTCAGAGGCAGGACAGAAGCATGGAGCAGTATTTAACAGTTTAACTGATTTTAAAAATTTGGTCTCAAAAGTGATTATAGTCCAAAATTAGTAATGCCTGCTGTCAGTAAAACCAAGCAGTTTCTTGCACAGCAAGAAAACTGGCCAATGCAGTTTGTGTTTTATTACATTTTTATTCGCCTGTGTTAAAAAAAACAACACCCAGGGCAGCACAAAGAAACAATGAGAAAATACACACAAATACACACACATGCTCCTCAAACCACGTTAGTCTTCTGTTTGCATGACAGAATAACTTGCAGAAAAAGTTACAATTTCTGCTCTCATGTTTTGAAAGTCACTAAGTCAGTAATTTCTTAAACAACAAAAGTAGTCCTTTCCTTCTAGGTACTACTCAGCACATAGATTGAAAATGAACAGAATTTTAAATTTAGAAGTTTCATGCCTTCTTTAAACAGTCCAGTCAGACTCAGAAGATGCTACTGCTCCTACTAGTGCCTTGTATGAACAAATACTAGCTACTTCTGACCCTTCCATTCCCCAGGCGAACCACAGCAGTTAATTGTCCTAGTGGTCCTACATCATTTCAGTGACTGGGAAAAAGTGCAAGTTTTAGCACAGTTTCCCACAGGCAAAACAGATAGAAATAAGAGTAAACAGGGTTAAAATTTTGACTTTCTTCCCCTGTGGTTATATTTGAAAACTACTGTTGAAATACTGCACTTGAATTTTTCAGAAGCGTCAAGTTTTTTGCTAAAGACAGAAAAAGGTAAAGTTTCTCAACAATCATTAATGACTACCAAGCCACATCTTTCTGAAGAAATTAGACCAATCACAGATTATTAGTGCCTTAACTCAAAAGGCAGGCCTCTCCACCCCATGACAAAACAGCATGTCACAACAAAGCTTATCTTTGAGGCAAGTAACTTCCCCAAAGGCCAGTTAGGTCTCAGGGAATATGTTCACAAGTTGCCAAGTGTTGGTATAGCTGATCCCCACACTCAGGCATTTTTATTAATTTTTGTATTTTTTGTGTGAACACAGGTTTTTGAGCACTGCTAAACAAACCCCTCGGGTATCTTTACCAGAGTGGGGATACCACTTCCACACAAATGAAAACAATACAGAATAAAAGAACAGATTAAGTTTTTATTCACAACCTGAAGACACTAATATTCTGGACTAATTACTGGAGTCAGAGGTTATACTGAAAGGGATCAATTAAATTGTTCTGACAACAATTTGTTCTAATGCATTAATTTTTACTAACAGGTCATGAACTAAAATTTGATGGGTATTTAAAATGTGAACACTATGTGCAACTGGAAACTAGAATAATTGCATTAGGGTACAGAACAAAAATTTAACCCCATCTCATACATACAGTGCATTTCTGGTACTACTGTCACAGAAAGAAGAACAGAAGATGGAAAACAGAGATGGATAATCCCATGTAGGAGAGATTACATACATCTTGGGACAAAAAAAAAAAAAAAAAAAACAAAATCTAAATATGACCAGATAAGAAAAGAATTAAATCTTTCATAATATTAAAAACAATTTCACACACTACCTCTGCTAAACAATCTTCCAAGCCACATGCTGGCTTAAAGTATACCAGGATGGAAGACCATACATCCATTCCATTTCTGAATCTCTCTTCTTGAGTATCCACTACTGATGATACAGCAAGCAAAAAGAGGTCCATGTTGCTTCCTAAGTAGCATGACTTTTGATACTGCATCAGGTAACCAGGACACAGGTAAAGCATGAAGAATTACCTTTTGTTCTTTCACCTTAACAATCTGCTTGATGAGAATGCTGGAGACAGGGAAATAGACAAGATGGACAATGCTTTCAAATGCAACTACAGTATGATTTTTTGAGATTTAAATGAAGAGGCATCTACTTCAGCAGGTCATCTGTGCACTGCAGCCTCTATGAAGCACTTCGGTACATGTTTAGCCATAATTTTCAGGCCACGAAAACATCAGTTAAAGTATTTCCATCCCTTCAGCATGAGCATCCTGACCTGACATACCAGGAATAATTTCAATCCCTTTTCAAACTTCCTGTAGAGCTTCAGCTGAGATCTCGCCTCCATGACTACAAGACAGGGAAAAAAGTTGTTCATTCTTGTAAATATTAAGGTCTGTTGTACTCTTGTCTAGAGAGGTCTAAGGCATCATGAATTTGGTTAAGTGCTATAAAAGTATCTATAAATAAAGTGTTTGTGGGATGCTGCTGCTTGTTGCCCCTGTTCTTTGAAAAGTAGTTTCTAGTTTTTATAGTCTGCCATTTGCACTAAATGCATTTTAAGGAAAAAAAAAAAACCACAACAACTAATAAATCAACCACAGTTGTTTCCAAACCTATCCATAGTCTAGATTTAAGAAGCCATGTTTAAACACATGCACAAGGCATGAAGTGTGTTCCAGAGTATTTCTGTTTACTCATCTTCACTACGTTAATACCCTCCTTTCCACTCATGTAAGTGCCAGCTAACAGACATAATTTTTATAGCCAGCCACATTAGAGTGCAAAGTTTATACTGCTATTTCTGTCCAACTATTCTATTAATTAAGTTAATGAGTCAAGCACTGAGGTGTTCAAAATTGTATGGAGACTGAATGATGCCCACTGGGAATGGTAATCATACTGTATGTGCCAGTCACATTCCCAGTCCCTTATCCCTTCTGCCCCAACTCACAGTTAAGTAAACTACTTTTCATTGGGAATTCTACCTGGAAGAACTATTGAAAAAGAAAAATGCATGAACACCACAATATATTCTCCTGTTGAGATTAATCTCTCTTGTATTTTAAGTTTAAAAAAAAAAAAAAAGGCAAACCAGATCTGGAAACATGGAAAGAAATTACAAATGAAACTGCATATACATTTTCAGATAACATTTAGAGCTCTCCACTAACTAACTACATGAGTTTTACCCTCCATCTTGAAGAACCAGGAAGAAATAAGATAATTTATTTGGTCTCAGGAGCCTGAGAAAATAAGCAGTCAGCAAACTTACAGCAAAGATGCTGAAAATGATGAGCCTTACAATTGCACAGGAAATAAAATTATAGCCAGGAAGTAATGCTCTTTTTAATGCTACAGCAATAAACTGTGAAGATACGAGTGCATTAAAGTAAAATACATCTATTTACACCATACAAACAGCTACATCAATATATTTCCTAATTTATAGAATAGAATTAACCAGGTTGGAAGAGACCTTTGAGATCATCAAGTCCAACCTATCATCCAACACTATCTAATCAACTAAACCATGGCACCAAGCACCCCATCAAGTCTCTTCCTAAACACCTCCAGTGATGGTGACTCCACCACCTCCCTGGGCAGCCCATTCCAATGGCCAATCACTCTTCCTGTGAAGAGCTTCTTCCTAACATCCAGCCTAAACTTCCCCTGGTGGAGCATGAGACTGTGTCCTCTTGTTCTGGTGCTGGTTGCCTGGGAGAAGAGACCAACTCCCACCTGGCTACAACCTCCCTTCAGGTAGCTGTAGAGAGCAGTAAGGTCTCCTCTGAGCCTTCTCTTCTCCAGGCTAAGCAACCCCAGCTCCCTCAGCCTCTCCTCATAGGTCTTGTGCTCCAAACCCCTCCCCAGCTTTGCTGCCCTTCTCTGGTCATATTCTAGCAATTCAGCATCTTTTCTAAACTGAGGGGCCCAGAACTGGACACAGTACTCACGGTGTGGCCTAACCAGTGCTGAGTACAGGGGCAGAATGACCTCCCTACTCCTGTTGGCCACACTATTCTACAAGCTCTCCTAACAGCTAGATTCACTCCACCAGAACTCAGTCATTCTTTTACGTATTTGCCAAAATACTTTCACAAGCAGTTTACAAGTTTCAATAGATCTTACTAATTTGTGAAGTAGTATTGCATCTTTCTGCACAACAACTAACAAGAACTCACTGAAGTGCATCACAAAGTGTATACTAAGTATTTTCACTCACCTATGGCAACAGTCATTTCAGGGAGTATAAAATGGTAAAGCTGGATGAGTATTTTGTTCTCAACCATTATCTTTCTGTGTAAAGACATACAGTGTAGAAGCTGAAATACGTAGGCTTTTCAATGTAGCATTTTATAGTCAGGCTGGTATGAACATTTTGAAGGAAATTTCAGAATGCGCCCAAAGAGTGGCTTTCCAAATGAAACAAATTTATTAATTCTGAGTTTCTGGATTACTGTGTAAAAACAAGTGAATGTTGATTTAACTGACCCCTTTCACATCTCTGTACCTTGCTGGTGGGCAAAACAGAGCAATGCAGAAAGAAAAAAATAAAATAAATCAGTATCAACAGCAGAATAATCAGTCAAAAATGAAACTCTCCATTGTGCACCTTTTTGTATCTATAAATAGAAGTCACATAACGGAACTGGCAGTCTTTGATTAAGCCTAAGGTCTCCTGACGATGTAACAGGCTACTCACACTTAACTGACATGTCAACACTGACAGTTTGAGAGCGCTCTGGGAATTACAGAGAACGATAAAAACAGCAATGACCACCTAAAAGACAAGCACTAACACTCATAAGACTAGAAAATAAGATAGATGTACGTTTTACAATCAAAAAGAAAAGAGATGAGAATTTAAGATTATAGCAAGGAAGCATTAACTTTCTCAAAAGCATCTTAAGTATTCAAAACACTTCTTTGTCAAATACCAGAGCAGAAGCTTCACAACCCCTTTCACTCAAAGCCACCCATCATGTCAAAATTATAATAGTCTACAAAAACTTAAAACACTCTTCAGAAGTCATGACATATTTCTGTGGAAAAAAAGTATTAATTTTACAAATATTTACCTCGTGTTCTTGGTTATCTTGTCCATCTTTGCCACTTTTTCCACTCTTGACTGATTTTGCAGGTTCCTTAAAAGAAAAGTTTGCAGTCTCAGTTAGTTTGAAAAGGAGATCTAGACAGATTGAAGTCAAGAAGTAAGTTGGGATTTTTTTTAGACACTCATTAAGAATATTACAATCAACAGGGGGGAAAAAGCAATACTGTTTTATTTGAAGACCATACATAATATTGAACTATCACTTTCTTTAAATCTGCTTTAAACATATTTCACATGCAGAAAGGTTTCTGAGTGTTACGCCTCAAAATTCACCCATAAAGTACATAAAGATAAGCTTCCCTATAAGTAAACAAGCAGGAACAAAGAATGCAAGTGATCTAAACTGTATCTAAGAACTAATCCTTGATGTCTTCAATTTTAGGAATATATAGTTTAGCTTTAAAACTAGTATTAGTACAGTGCATGACTTACACTTTATTATTTTGTCTGTTCTAGGAGCTAGAAAGTCTAGTATTAGAAGCAACCCAATTTTCTCCCTCCCAGCATTGTATTTAACTTGCATCCTTCATGCATAGCATATTTTTGAGATTTGTTATTCTCAAGAAAAGTAAGAAAAGTTTGAATGTTTTTAATATCAGAGGTGGCAAGGATATTGAAAAAGTTAAACCAAACAAACACCCACAAACTGTAACACCCATCCTCCCTGCATCTAATTTTAAAAACATGCTGAAAAACTAAAAGACAAGCAGAAGCCAACCAAACGGATAAGGTCTAAAGGGATACCAGTTGGATGAGGCAGACTGTATACTTCACTGTTTCTGACTTCCAGTCATATGGCTAATTGCCTATTACATAAAATAAAGTGCAATCCAGTTAACTTTCTTTTGGATTTAGAAGTAGTCTGTGAACATTTTTTGTGCAAGCCCCTTTCGTGACTGCTATACAAATCACTCCTGGGACCACCGACGAAAACTGAGGCAAAGTGAAGCTAAAACCAGACCCTCTTCCACTGTCAGGAAAAGGAAGGGAAAATACTTCCAGCGGCAATTAATGCTCCTAGAATTCTTATGGTGATCCTCCATGCAGAACTCCAACTGCAGCCAGAGCCACGCAGCAGCGAAATTTCCCAGGACAGAGACCGTGTAAGCAGCTGCGGGCACAGACACCCATCCCCACCCCCCTAAACCCTGCTGTGCCACCAAGAAAAACACTCCTTCCTCCTCAACGCACCCGGGCCGCCCCCCTCCCAGCTCACCCCTTCGCCAGACACGAATGGAGGACACGTTTCCCAGTCCCTCTCTCCAACACTCCCCCGCACGCCAAAACCATGGCCTCCCTCCACTGACTCCCTCCCTCCGGCTGCCTCCAAATCCGCGCCCGCCCATCGCGGGCTCCGCGCCCCCGCTTTGGCGGGGCGGGCCCCCAGGGCCCGGCGAGTCGACACGGGAACACCCCCCAGAAACGGTGGGCACAGCACCCTTTAGACTAGGCCCCACCGGGAGCTGCCCGCTCCCCAGTACCCGGCTTCCAGAAGGAAGGTGGCCATCACACAGCGGCGATGTGAGGGGGCTATCCCTCGCCTAGCTCACCCCAGCGACAGGGAGCGTCCCGACGGCCTCCTCGACGCCGGGCTGCGCTCGCCTCTGCTGCCCCCCGACGCGCTCTGCCTCAGGCCCCTCCTCCCCGCGGGGCCTGCGCCCCACAGCCTTGCCTCAGGGCCTGGCTCCCCCCGAACCCCATCGACTCACTTTCTCCTTCTTGTTTTTATTCGGCATGGCCGCCCCACGCGCCGCAACCGTAGAGGCGCAACCCCCGGCGGCCCCGCTCCGCGCTGCGCCCGCCCCGCTCTGCCGCTCCCCCCGTCTTCAGCGACGGCGACAGGCTCAGCCCTCCCCCTACCCCCTTCCTCCTCCTCCTCCTCCTCCACCCCCCGCCCGCCGAGAGCGAGCCTCTGTCCCACCATTGGCTGGGCACGTCACGTGAGCCGCGGCTCCCAGGCCGTCGGCTAGCAGGCGGGGTTGGCGGCAACTTCCCGCCCCTCGCTCCTCCTGTCACGGAGCGGCGGCAGCCGGCGGGCTCGGAGTTGGGCTTGGGCCTGGACCTCTCTCCGTTCCGCCCGGGCTGTGGGACGGGCCCCATGACCACAGCCACGCCTTCGGGTGGGTCCCACTGGTTTGAGGCGTTCTGCCTCTCTACTCCTGGCGCTTGTCTGAGAGGGAACATTGGGCCAGGCTGAGGTTTTCCTGGCACCCCAGGCCTCTAGCAGGATCTCCCTTAGACGGTGGCACCCCATGGGGTGTGAGAGTTCTCTACAGACCCCGAGGCCCGAGTTGCCTACCGGAGTGCGCTCGAGAGAGAGGGGTTTGGGCTCTGCTGTGGATGAAGGGAAGGGTGGGCCCACTGTGCGAGGTCCAGGAGCCTGTCACTGGAGAGCGGCAAATGTTTAAGAAAGAAAAACCCACACCAAGATAGGGTGTATTTGAGGCACATTGGCCTTCGTACAAATTCAGCGTGGTCGTCATGAGTTGAGGACTTCCAGTGTATGCTTTCAGTGTATGGATAAGGAAAATGGGAGCTTTGCATAATTGCAGGCTGATTTATAGATTTCTTTGTCCCTTTGTTTTAAAAGCTTGGGTGAGGATGGGATTGCTTTCATGATGCTCACCTGTACCAGAGATATTTTTTTCAAACATCACTCTGTAATTTCTGCAAGTCACAATGCAAAAATCTGAACAACCTTCTTAGACAAAAGAAGGTGCATGTACTTCATCTGGAAAATTTACAAACTGTTTTTCTCACGTGGCCAGATTAAGCCTCAAATTACTGTTAGCTGAGTAAAAAAGCATAAGGAATATTAAGACTCATAATAATGCAAAGATACAAAGCACATAAAATTGGGATTAGACATGCTTATTATATTCTAATTGTGCTGTGCTACTAAAAGATAGGAAAATTACAGACTAATAAATTCCACTATAGAAGTGAAATTGTTCTCTTTCCTTATCCAACCTGTGAGTACTGAAGCCAGCATGAGCAATACTCTGCTCTGATTTTTGGGAACTGGGATTTCTATTTACTTTTTGTGTCTGATGTGATGGTATCTAGCATCAGCTCGTATCCATCCTATTTGACCACTGAGCTTTTGCTGTGGTAAAAGGACAAAGAAACTCTCGCTTTTCCAGGCACTGCAAAGAAGTCTACTGGACTATGGAGAGCTGCTTCCTCTTGCTTCAGTTCCCTTCCTTTCCTGCTTCTTAAGTGCTAGAAAACAAACTGTATCTGCCTTGTTTTCCTATTTTTCTCTGAAATCAGGTGCAGTTATCACTATTGTGCTTTTGTTTAGAGCCAGCCATGAATGAGTTGCTGCTAATAAGTCTTCTTGCCCACAGAACAAGGTTGATTTTGAACATACTAAGAGGCAATAACAGAAAGAAATCTACCTCCATCTGTAGCTTGACATTTGATCAGTGTATGAAACGGTTTGTACAACTGAGGATAAAGTCGAGAGCTTTCAGTTCCTTGTTAGGTTTAATTTTCATAGAAGCTTAAACTACTCTCAGTTCCCAGCAGTGTGTGTCTACCTACCTCCTCTGCACTGATGCTTGTACTATGCAGCTCCTTAAACCAGTTAATAGAATTGATCAGCTTGAAAACTCCCTCTGAAGTGATGTGTTATTTAGTTGGCTTCTTTTCCCTTGAACTGCCACACCACCACCTGTTTCTGTAAACATCAGCATCGGCTGAAGGAAGGGGGTGGAAATATGTGGCGGGGGCGGGATGTGACCTCAGCAGCCTAGATTTAGATCAGTTTAAGCAGCTTAATGAGTTTCTCATTGGCTCTTGGCCTCCTTTGTGCTTGCTAGTGCTCATAGTTTTTCCAAATAATGGAAAAACTCAGTCAGTATCGTTGTTACCCAAATACTTCTGAATAGCAGCAGCAGTTGTTTGCCCTTATTTTGTTGTTAGCTGGGAAACCTTGAATCAGTATGCCAGACTGAATACAGGTTCAAATGATGGCACTGACTTAGTTAACATTTAGGAGATTTTCTTTGTGACCACAGATATAGAAACTCTTGTAAAAACTTGACACCCCCTCACCCCGCTAGTAACAGAAAGCAATTGTGTTTTTCAAGGTCTACTGTATTATGTGAAATAATCAGTGGGTGGAGGTAGTTTAGAAGAAAAATAGCTCCATCTGTATACTCCAGTGTCTATAATATATGAGAATAAGACAAGTGACTTACATTTTCACGTGGCACTGAGATGAAATCTTGCTGTTACTACAATGGTATATCACTCTAGACCTAATTATTCTGTTGCAGAGTAGGATTAACTATGTGAATAAGATGATGTAATATGAGTGTGAATATGGCTCTATTAATATTTTCATTAACTTCTGAGCATGTTTTATGCAAAGTAGATGTTTTCAAAAACTGAATCAGATACAGAGTGCTAGGCTATCTCTGTAATTAAAACAGCAAAAGCTAATGCTTGTAGCATAGCTACCAACATGCACTTTTTAACTGTATTAATTACATTGCCTACACTTGCAAAAGTTAAATCATCAAATAATTTCAAATCTTGTGTGAAATACCTGGGTACCTTGAAACTGGGCCGAGTGTCCTGTGCCAATGAAAGGGGAGTATTTACACAGTCCTTCCCAACTGTATTGGATATTCTTTTTGCAGTCATGCTCTGGCCCAAATTCGTTGGACAGATCACTATCACTGTGATGGGGATAATATCTACCATCCTCAGTTGGAGGATTTTACTGATTTCTGCGCACTCTATAATGGGGTGGTATGCCTGTTCAGCTGGCTAAAATGGCAGAAAACTAACTGAACGGGCAAGACAGGAGACAGACTTTTTGCGAGCAAGCTGTTAATTTAGCTCAACTGAAACTATGTAACTGTACTTGCGGACAAGGTTTGAAAAGCCAGTCAAGTTTCATTGTTATATATAATTGTCAAACACTGGCAGGCTGTTTCTCAAAACACTCTTTTATGGACTGAAATAAATATCTTTGCTGGCACTGTGTGTCATATGTGAAGAGAGAGTTGAAAACTGAAGCACCACGTGCAGTAGAAAGGCTGAAATAGATGAGTTTAAATTTTGAAAATTTTTCCGTAGTTATGCAGCCCAAACTAGTAGTTAAGGTAACTTTCCTCTCAGGAGCAGTGAAACTGCTAGGTTATGTCTGGAGGAACTAATTGGGGAAATAAATTATTTCAGCAGCACTTGCAACTGACGTCTCTGCGGCCTAGCATCAAAAGCTGCAAAGCCAGTATATTCAACTTCACACAAAAGCTTATATGTCTTTCAGAAACCTTCTCCACTGGCATGAAACTATTCCACTTGTCCTGAATTACCTTAAGTAATCCTTGGGCTGTTCACAGTCTAAACTGTAAGGCTTTAATTCTTCTCAGTTCTTTTTAGTGTCTGTTACTGTTGGGTTCCCTACGGTATTCAAAGCTGTAAAAAAGTCAGACCTTTTTTTAAGTAATTAGTAACAGGCTGAATTTTAGAACTTCATGCATGTAAGCAACATGATAATTTAGCCTTATGTGACCATATAGTTACACAAAATCACAGAATCACAGCATTGTCAGGGTTGGAAGGATCATCTAGTTCTATCCCACTTGCCATGGGCAGGGTTCACTTTCCACTAGAGCGGGTTGCCCAGAGCCGCCACATCCAGCCTAGTCTTAAAAACTTTCAGGGAAGTTGCAATTACTTTCATCACTTTAACACAGAACCAGACGTGCACGTTGAGAACCATAATTAATCATATGTACATGTAGTAGTGTCTATATTGGATACCTTCTACCTATAATTACACCGTATTTCTATAAATTTAGGACTGGTAAAATATGGTCATAGATGATTAATTACACTATCTAAATTTTAGCTTTAAGAGTTTTCAGTGGTTATGTGGAAGTATTGTATCGAAATACAGATTTCCTTGAGTTTTGTCTGTTCTTTACCATTTTCATTCTCATTCTCTTTCTTGCCTATTAAGTCTACATTTTAAATGTAGTAACATCAGTTATGTAGGCAATTACAGCATTATAGAAAGTGTTTGCTAGGAGATTTTTCATGTCTTAAAATTTCAGGACTCTATTTCCTTCAGCTAAGTAGTGAAACCTCATGATAAGCCCCCTTTTCACCAAGCTCCCAGAGGCTTATTGGCAAAACCAGAAGTCAGCTTGCTTTATCACCTGTCAGGGAGCAGCAAGAGTGGGGCTGCTCCATGAGAGAAAAAGAGCTGGGAGCAGAGCACAGCTACAGCAAAGGCAGAGCTTCTCTCACCAGAGATGCCATAATGGTGGGGTCAGGGTGGTGATAGTCACCAGACTGAGACAAGGCAACATCACAAATCAGGGGTCCATCCAAGATGTCTACTCAGGAGCAGCAAAAGACAGGGCTAAAGACCAACATGGAGACAACACTATCTGTAATGTATGCTTGAACTTACAGGAGACAAGCCCAGAGAGAGAACTACTTAGAACTTGGTGTAAAGGTTTAACAGAATGCCTGCTCCCCCAACACAGAAGTGAGGGAAAAGTAACACACAAAAACTCAGGGTTGAGCTAAAGAGACGAGAGTTTACTGAGTAAGTGAGATAACATAAATGCACAATTGCCCTAACTAATAATCTAATTAATAATACAATGCATGATACATTAGCCTATTTGCAGAAACGCAGTGAAATACAGAAAACAACAGCATAAAAGAAAACCAGTGTGCTACCCTACTCCCACTTGCTGCCATCCCTGCAGAAGAGGGAACACACACAAAAAAACCAGAACCCAGATGCAGCAACTGGAACAGGAAGCCTCCCACGTTACAATCTGAACTTCAAGCCCCATAATACTTTGCTCCAGCCAGTACTTTCACTTTTGAAGCTGGCATGACTGCAGTATGGTATGAATAACAGCAGCAGACATGTGTCTATGGTTCATCCAGAAGACCTGGGAGAAGACTACATTCTATGTATGCCTAGGGGTCCACCTAGGAAGCTTAGTCAATCATCAAAGTAGAAGGAGACATGGCTCAATGCGGATACAACTCTGACAAAGCAGGCCAGGTTTGGGAGCTGGTAGATCCTGGACCAGTTGGAAACAATGTCATACCTGACTGGTGACTAGCCTAGTATTAGATGTTGTCAATAGCTGTTGTCCATATTTGTTAACACATTAATTTTGGATTTCTGTTTGGGCCTACTTTATTTTAAAATGAACAAGAAAAACATAAATGATGACCATGGAGAAAACACGATGTTGTTACAGCATTGTAGTGGTGGGGTTTTTTTTGTTGTTTAAGTTGGTATTTATAGAATGAGGAAAGAGATCAAACTAATTTTACCTCCTGTTGATGCCTTGCAAGATTTTATCTTTCAACACTCAATTTTATTTTTCTTTTCTAGGGTTTGTCATAGCTAATATAGCTATGTATTCTTATCTCAGTGTGGGAAGAGTTGAAAGACAGACTCAGAAGGCATACTCAGAACTTGACCCTGCATGTTCCATAAGTTTGTAGGTGTGTTAGGGTCTGCTTCTGAGTATCCTGAGAACTGTCCACCTTCTCAGCTGATGCAGATGTTGGATATGTGATCTGCTTCAGGAGCAATCTATGCTTCCTGGTCAGAATGGGAGGAGTAGGTTCCACCAACACAGCTTTTGGCTTGCTCCCCTTACAGCAGACTGCCTGCATCTACACTCTGCAGTGTTTGGGAGGATCTTTTAGTCTTCTGTAGGCTTTTCCATAGCCCTTTTACTTAGACAGCATCTTGTCATCATGTCAACTCTTATTGTGTACATTAAGGTGGATAAAGTTTGTTTTAAAGTATTGTTGCCTGGGGGCTACGCTGAAATCCCTCAGCACCAAGCTGCCCTACCACAGCTCTTTTGGTAGTCAGGGTGAGTCCTTTAAGGCCTGTCTTTGCATATGAGACATCTGAACAATTTCAAAAGGTTCTTTAATAAGAGAACTGTTCACAGCATGACACTTACTTGCTAATATAGCATGTTACTAGAGAGACATGTTATACAGGCATACCAGGCAAAAGACTTGCAAGGATGATGTTGGTCCACCAAGCAGAGGGAAGGGAGGCTTTGTACACAAACCATTTCCTGGAGCTACTGAATGTCTTCTAGTGTTTGTCTGAGTGGAAGCCTTGTTAGATTTCTTCAAAAGTGATTCCAGGAATAATCAAGCATGCACAGAATGAATTTGAAGGAAGAGGGTTTTGAAACAAAGCAGGTGATTATTCAAACTAATAGCACAGGTGCACTCAAAATCTTCTTATGTGTTATGTTGGGAGTTTTAGTCTGTCACTTAGCTGTAGATTCTATGATATGCCATAAATTCCCAGTCCATTATTCCAGTTTCAGGTTCTCAGCTTAAGAGTTACAAGAATTTGTCAACTTTGGCAAACTAGAATATTTTTGCGTAGTTACATTTTAGAAGGTGTCATCTCCATTTTTACTGAAGGTTTGAAATAGATACTCTGAAATACTTTAGATTGAGTCATTAAGCACTGACAAAGTTTATAGATATTTTAAACTAGAACCTTATAATAGGAAGAGTTGAGTAAACTCCAGACTGCTTTTCTATCCGTATTATATCATGCTGTGCACTGATTGTCTGGTATACCTGTACAGACTTTGCCCCAAAGTTAACTTTGTCTGCACCTTGTGTTCAGTATTTATTTTAAAAATTCTGCTAGGTATGAGTTATATTTACATTTATATCATAATTTCTTAGATGTGTTAGCATTTCTTTTGAACACCACGCAGTTGAACAAAAATACTAAGAGACAATGAGCTGGAAAAACAATGAATGAGAATTGAAAAAACCAATATAGGTGTTTTTGCCTTACAAAGAAGCACAGTGCATAATCTTCATACTTGCTGCTTTCACTTTTAAAAGGGGCTCAGGGTTTTATTTAACTTTATGCTTGCCATTTTTTTCCTGTCCATGAAAATGACATTTATGGATGTGAACTGAGCTGATTAACCACAGCTGTTCTTACAGATTTTAATTCCCACAAACCAGGTCATGTCTTCAGTGTGCTATGTTTATTGCTCTCCTACATGTTTCTCTTCAACTTTCAGAGGACCCTCTGTTTGTATGTTTCTTGACTGTTTAGAGAAATACTCTATAGACATGCAACATTGATTCAAGAATCAGTTTTGAGAACTGTTTTCCCCTTCCTTTCACAAGGGCTGCCAAAATAATTTTATGGGCATTCTTTTGCCTATCTTGTGGGTTTGTGGTTTGGGGCTTTTTTGTTTGCTTTTTTGTCTGAGTTTAGTTTAGTTTTAATTTGTAGAATAAGTACCCAGATTAGTTCAGAGATGCCTTCCCCCCCCCCCCCCCCCCCCGGAAGAATTAGCAGGCATTTGAACTAAGATGAACTGCTTTTCACTCTAAATTGAATTGGAAAATCCCTCTTATTAGCATATAAAAGAAGCAGCTTGTTAATTGCCTGTCTATAATTCACATGGCAAAGTTTCCTTTATATATATATATATAAAGGGTAAAGGTAAAAAGGTGAACAAAGTGTGTAAATAAATAGATAAGGTAGGTAAAATATATAAATAAAGGATTCTTTTCATACATTTATATAGAAATCCTATTCTTCATCCTAAATTAATTGGATTTTTGCAACTTTACAAGTTAGGATTTGAATTTCAGTTCTGCTTAAATATGTTACAGGATTCTATTATTTATGTAAAGTGTTAAAAACTGAATTAACGAATAGCTAATCTTGTAAGATTTTTTTTTGACTGCTTATATTATTGAACCAGACAGAGGTTTTAGCTCAAGACTGAAGTACCATGGTGCTGTATATAAAATGCTAGTAAGGAAGCACCCTTTTCACAGAAAGGCCTAGTTTTGCTATGTACTTCCTTAACGGTATGCTGCATAGATAGTATTGTTCCATTAACTGCTAAATTAGTTATATGCATGGAGTTGTGGATTTGAAGCCAGAATGAGAAGAAAATTGTCAAAAGCTATAAAATTTAAAGAAAATTTACTATATATACATTGCTTATGGGTTCAGTAGTCACTTAGGTGAGGGTTTTGACTATACATTTCCAGGCTGCTCAGCTATATATTGTTCCTGTGTCATTTTGTCTGAAGAGATAAATTTGATCATTTATGATATTGACCATTGTGTTCCTGTGCATGCTGTTGGCTGCAGTAGCTGGTGTACTATATTCAGCCGGCCTAACAGGCTGTTAGGGGCTTGAGTGGTCCATGAGTATATATGGTAGAGCAGGTATATTCAAGAGGCTCTTATCCAACTTTTTGGTTACTCTGTGAATGTTATAGAGGAATTGGATTTTTAACAGGTGGCAAATTCAGTTGCTTTTTGTTTAAAAGGTCTTTTTATGGTCTAACATTAATTGCTACCAGTAAACACTGATGGCTAAGAAAAATGTCTTAGAAGCCTGGGGGATACTCTCTGAACTCAGGAAAGGGCTGTGGTTTGGAAGATCTCGATTCTATTCTTAATTTGGCCATTGATTTGCAGTGAGATTTTGACAAGTTGGCCTCTGTGTTTCTATTTCTTTTTCACATCTTTTCTCTTTCATCTATCATTACTGCAATTTGTTTCTACAATGCCTGTGATACTTATTCTAGTAATAATGATAACAATATGAAATACAAAGTAAGATTCAATCATTCAATTTCAGTATGATTGTAATAGGTTTGTGTGGTTATACATTGATACAGACTTAAACTGAGTGTTCAACTATCTTTAACTTACAGGATTTAACCTATCAGAGAGCTGTCTTCATCTGTCTTCTTATTATGCACTGAGATGAGAGAAGTTAGACTTGAAGATGTTGTCCATGACTCTCGAGGAGGTAATGTAGTTGTGTTTGCAACAATTCTGACTCAACAACTCTATGACCTACACTAAATGTCTGCAGCTCTTTTACATGTATGTTTCCCTTTCTTGCCTGACACATTTTCAAAAAACTTCTCATTAAAAACATACTCATATGATATTGACCTTATCTTTGAAAATGACTGATTAATTATTTCTCAGATGGCTACTGCTAGGCTTACTCCAAATGTATCCTGGTAGTATTTTTATTTTCAAAGAAAAAATGCTTCTATGTTATGACCAATTTTGCTGTCAGATTCCAGATGATATAGGTGGCCTTTGAGTCACATTGGAAACCCTGCTAATTGCAGATGGGTTCCATGAAAACATAAGTGTGGTTCCATTCAGCAAATATGAAAAAAAACCCTATAATAAATTAAAAATTCATGGAGAACATTGACCATGCCAGCCTAGCCTAGGCTTCCTGCAAAAGGTAGTTACGGTCACTTGATTTTTATCAATTTATTAATGCTTTTTTGACAATACACCTACTTTGCATCCATACTATATGTTTATATTGCTACTGGAAATTCTTGTGCCTTGAGCATACAAAAGAAGAGTACATCATGTCCTTCATGCCAAGCTTTGTGAAAACAATAGTCTGTCTCATTACATTAGTTTTGGCCATTCGTCTCAGGTTGATTTTCTTATATTTTTTTTAATTTAAAAGCTAATTTGGCCACTGGAAGAAATTCTTGATAGGCAATACTGGAAACTGACAATTGAAAAAGTGTAATATCCACTAAGTCTGTTGTCCCACTGGCACCTGGGTTTCAAAGTTATTTTGAAGGGCTGAATTTTTAGACATCAAAGGATAGTAAAGTCTTCTGGCCCAGTCAGATCTGAGTTTGAAAATGGCATACCAGCTTTGTTAACCACATTTGTAAGACTGGTTAGTACATTGGCTATTGAATACCTGTCAAGTAGTAACTGTTAGTCGCGATCAACATGAGGCAGATCTGAAGCAGTTACTGAGATGAAAAGCTGTGTAATCCATTTCCAGTCACCTGAGCCATTCAGTGTCCATCTGCTGTTTTGAGAAGAAAATGGCATTAATAATTTATCCATGGATTGTGCTCCATCTTTTGTGCTACTGTTAGTTCTACCAGCATGAGCTATCTCAGTATCATTTAGCTTCTGAGCTCTAACATCTCTTTGGTAGCCATGGGAAGTTGCTTGGTATTTTCTATTTTGGGTGACAAAAAGAACTGAAACTTATGATGTGACCTTAAAATTGATCCATGAGTATGAGGTTGCTTAGATTTTGCATAAGAATCTATACCTCATGAATATGTTTAAACAGTGCTTCAAAATACTTTTGCAAAGAGAGAGTGTGAGCAAAAAAATCGTAACTTGTATCATAGTTTATTACAGTTTACACAACTCTGCTAATCTAGTACTTGATAATATAAATCACTTAATACTATGAAATGAGCAAGGCAATCTTTGGGATTTAGGGAGCTTAATGCTGTGACACAAATCGGTGCTGCTATTTCAAAGACAGTGGAAATGTCAATGCCAGGAAGATGGCCAAAAATATCTATTTTTTTTTTTTGGTTTGGACAGTGTTTAAATGCTTTTTTAAAAAATAAACAGTTCCACCAGGCACAATAAAATTATTGCATTAGAACTTCAGCAATTGAAAACGAAAACGTATATTCTTACCATTTGAGGTAGTTGTTTTGTTTTTGAATGGCTGCACAATATGATCTGAAAAGTTGTCAGACTTAAAGCCTGCAGTCAGAACAAGATAGTCTTAGCTGTTAAGTCCTTAATGTCCCTGAAAGTCTTACTCTTTTGAAGTATTGATTTTTTTAATTTTTTTTTCTCCTTAGAAGGGCAGTTTATATATGCTGGGAAAGTAATTATATGCCTGGGAGAAAATGGCATGCAGATGTAATGCTTGATCTAAGACATTTACAAAATAAAAGTTATTTTTAACCCACAATTATTTTTCTAATGTCAGGTAGTATCTCTCTCGCCAAAACACCCAAAGACATCTCTGATACAAATCTCTGCAGTTTTCATGCCTTTGTGCTTTCAAAGTTGTGTTACTGCGGTACTCAGGGACCAAGGAGCTATAGCTATGGTAATACCAGTTTGGTAACTGACAGCATGAATTGCAGAGCCTCCGAAGATCTGCTGCTGGCTGATATCTCTGCTGGTTTGACTGCTCTATTTCATGCTCCCCCCCCCCAAGTTTGACCTTCAGGACAAGGACCTGCATAAAGGCCTTTTATGTTCTCTTACAGATAAGCAGGTATAGATGGATCTTAAACTGATTTAGGAGGGGTTTTTCTTTCAGTCATACTTACTGTAATTCTTTGAGTGAGACTAACTGCATCTCATTGGTGCTGTCAATATTGCTTCATCTGTTGTCACATTTTTACAACACAACTAGCTCATTCAAAAGGGTGTTTTTCAAAACCCTGACTGACTTAGTGGTGTAAGTATATGTGATAGTCAAACTCAACCTCAGATATAGGCTTTGTATTAAAGGTGAGGTGTGAAATAAGGTGGTATATGAAATGTTCTTGTGTTTATTCTTTGTGTTATACATACAGTTGCTAAATTTCAAAGCTGGTTGCAGCCTTTTAAAACTGTAAAGACTTAAAAAATCCAGGTCTTCTGCAGTCACTGATGATCAGAGTAGATTTGATAGCAGTAACAATAGCCAAGAGATTGAAAGGTGAAGTATGGGAGAAAGTAATTTGGGTTCTTGCTTTTCTTAATAGCTCTGCAACTCTCTGATTAAATGTTAAATTCAACTTTTACCTCTGGTTAATGTGTGAGTGATCATGCATCAGAACTGAAATTCAGTTTCAGGTCTCTTTACCCAAACAAAAGCCATGGGAAAAAAAAAAGACAACTTAATGCTGGTTAAAAATATTTCATAGATCAAAGTTCAGTAACTGTGCATTTGGACTTCTTTTCATGAAAGCTCTTGGCTATTTCTGTAAAGTTCATCTGCCAGCAGTTACCTATTCACAGTCATTTAATAATGTACATTTAAAACCAAAATAAAACACAAGAGTACAAAGAAAGTTTGCTCAGTGTATGTATTTGTAGCTAAAAAAATAATAGTTAAAAAATCCCAGTCACAGAATGTCAGGAGTTGGAAGGGACCTCCAGATATCATAGAGTCCAACCCCCTGGCTAAAGCAGGATCACCTAGGGTAGGCCACACAGGAATGCATCCAGACTTATTTTGAAAGTCTCCAGAGAAGGGGACTCTGCAACCTCTCTGGGCAGCCTGTTCTAGTGCTCTGTCACCCTCACTGTAAAGAAGTGTCTCCTCACGTTGGGGTTGAACTTCCTGTATTCTAGCTTGTACCAGTTGTTCCTTCTCCTATCACTGAGCACCACTGAAAAGAGACTGTCACCTTCATCTTGACACCCACCCCTCAGATATTTATAGACTTTCATAAGATCCCCTCTCAGTCTTCTTTTCTCAAAGCTAAGCAGCCCAAATTCTCTTAGTCTTTCTTTGTAGGAGAGATGTTCAAGTCCACAATCACCCTCATAGTTCTCTGTTGGACTCTCCAGCAGATCCCTGTCTCTTTTGAACTGGGGAGCCCAAACCTGGACACAGTATTCCATGTGTGGTCTCACCAGGGCAGAGTAGAAGGGGAGAAGAGCCTCCCTAGACCAGCTGGACACACTTTTAAAAATAATTTTTAATAGCTTTTGTATATGCCTAGTTCAGATTCCTTTTCCTAAAAATGTTTCTTTACATTACTAATAACTGGGGTGAATCAGTCTGCTGCAATACCATTTCCTCTGTACAGAATTCAGGAAAATCGTGAATGAGCAGAGATTTTTCTCCTGTAGCAGTTTATGATCATAAAAGAATTTCAAATATGAAGGAAAGGTGGAATATGCATAAAGAGGTATTCCAGGATAAACTATTGCTCTTGACTTTTCAAATTAAAGCAATTAAAAAAAATTGAATAAGTGCATTAATTTAATTGTTGTAAAGTAAGCAATATAAACATGCATTGTGAACACAGGCATTAAGAGAAAATGCTCTCTGTTCTAAACAGTGTAATGTTCCATGTGTCAAGCATAGGTCTAAATTAGTTAACTGTCTTCCATTGTAGACCTCAGTTGCTGAAAACAAGTGTGTTAAATACCTTCTGGCCTTCTATTGGTGAAGAATGTCCCCAATGTCACCAGACTAAACCTAGATTTAGATTTTATCCCCAGAATTTAGAATTCTTATTCTAAACATGGAGAAACTTACAGCGGTGCTCTATCTGGTAGAGCCTGGGGTGGGGGGAGGGTGACTGGGCAGTTTCTGCTCCTTGCCTTTCTTATTCTTGATGACAGCCTTTTATTATGGCTTTTTGCTTGATACAGCGTGCTCCTCACACTTGTGCAAGTTTTTTTTTTCTACCTTCTGTCTGCATGTTTTAATTGAACTCTGGTTCGCCCAATTGCATGTATAAGCAATGTATTACAGGACTAAGTTTCTTACTCCCTGTTACTGCCATAATCAAGTATACCTGAGTGTGGCTTGATCTGGTTCCTAGTTCTCAGAGGGCTGCGAATGAGTTTTTAAATCTGATATCTGTAATTCACCAATCGCCCCACTTTCCATCAAACAAATGAAATTATTGTAATACTACAAAGAAGTGGGAACATTCTAAAATAACCAAAACAAAGACTCTTGAATAGCACAGAGCCCCATGGGCTTTTCATCCAGGTATACGTTGAACTTTCTGGGAAAGTTTTTATAGTAGCCCATTTTTATAGTACATGACACTGTCAAAAGGATCTATACTATAGTTGGTGTCAATAGTTCTGTAATTAATTTTTAAACTCAATAAAAATTTAATTATTTCCATTTAATTGCTGTATTAGCTACAGAAGAAAAATGTGGATTTTTAAGCAGAGAAGCAGTTTTCCTACACACAAAGCAGTTTAATTTGAAGTGACTTTGATGCTGCACATTGCTAGGACAGTATATTTTTGCAGGTCATCTTGAACACCACTTCCTTGATCATAATCAGTCAGTTTAGAAAACTAAAATGGCAGAAAAATTAGTAAAGTATGTGCTGGCAAGGGTCAGTATAGAGCAAGGGAGAACACAGAACAAGAGTAGAGATGTAGCACCGAGTAGGTAGACCAGCTCAGGTTATCATGATCTGTATCATGTTTCACAGACATCTCAGATCATGTATTTCCAGCACCAGCACAATAAAGTTCGGTTATCTGTTCATGTCAGACCACTGCACAAAACTGTCTCCTCCCAAGAGATTCCCACGTAGCGCACGCAGCCTGAGGTAAACTCATGTCACTTACTTGAAAACAAATAGCATGCTAAGTATTTTACGGAGTGCACACTAACAAGAAATTCTGCCATGTGAATTTTTTTCTGCAATTTTTATTTTAAAAATGGTTTCAGGGTTTGTCAGGCATAAAAATACCCAACACCTCCTTAACTGAAATATGAACTTCTTTTTAATTTGCTGGCTTTAGAAAACAGCTTGAACTTTATAGTAATTTCATGTACTTCGTGTACTTAATAGGGGTGCACAGTAATATGACAATACTGTCCTCTAGTGGCGTTGTGTGTTAACACAAGTCTCAGTCTACAGGGTGAGTTGGTTTAGGTGTGTTTAGAAGATGGCCTGCTGGCCACTTTATTATTGATAGATTCCGTTTTCTTTTATATGATGATTAACCAAATGCTGCATACAATATGATGACAATATATGTGTCAACCATCAACATCAAGTGCACTATGGGTATTTTTATGTGACTATAATACAGAGTATATATATGATTTCCTGTGATTTCACTGACTATAAAAGTTCTGTAGTTGTATTCTGCTGTGATGGTAGTTTTCTTATATATAAGTTGTTTAATGGTAGGATTACGACTTCATTTTTAGTCTATTCTTGAACTCTGGCACTAAACTCAGCCAAGAGGGCCAATGGCATCCTGGCCTGCATCAAGAACACTGTGGCCAGCAGGAGCAGGGAGGTCATTCTGCCCCTGTACACTGCACTGGTTAGGCCACACCTCGAGTACTGTGTCCAGTTCTGGGCCCCTCAGTTTAGGAAGGATGTTGACTTGCTGGAACGAGTCCAGAGAAGAGCAACAAAGTTGGTGAGGGGTTTGGAACACAAGCCCTATGAGGAGAGGCTGAGGGAGCTGGGGCTGCTTAGCCTGGAGAAGAGGAGACTCAGGGGTGACCTTATCACTCTCTACAACTACCTGAAGGGAGGTTGTAGACAGGCTGATGATGGTCTCTTCTCCCAGGCACCCAGTACCAGAACAAGAGGACACAGTCTCAGGCTGCGCCAGGGGAGGTTCAGGTTGGATGTTAGGAAGAAGTTCTATACAGAAAGAGTGATTGCGCTATGGAATGGGTTGCCCGGGGAGGTGGTGGAGTCGCTGTCATTGAAGGTGTTCAGAAGGAGACTTGACGGGGTGCTTGGTGCCATGGGTTAGCTGTTTGGGTGGGTTGGATTGGTTGATGGGTTGGACACGATGATCTTGAAGGTCTCTTCCAACCTGGTTTGGTTTATTCTATTCTAATAAAGTTATTCTAAACTCTAACACTTGTGGTGAGAGTGTCTCTAGACACTGGTATCTACAAGAACATAAAATATTCTTAATTTCATTTTTCAGTTTGAAATGTTAAGGGAAAGCTTAAGGGAAAATAAGGAAAAGCAAAATTTTATGTAAGAGAATAAACTCTGAGATTCCAATGTATCACTTTTTCAAACTTACCCTCTTGAAAGACCAGTGTGGACTGAAAGGGTATTTGCTTACTGTGAAGATAGATGTTACCAAAATTTAAATAATTTCTTACTTGTTGTTTACAAATGTTCCTTGTCTGGAATTTTGAGAATTTATCTGTGTGTGTAATAAAATCCTGCAACAGTCATCTTTTTTGATGGTATTTCTTTTGGTGTTTGTGGTTTTTTTTAATACTGTTCTGATGCATTTTGTAGAAATTTAATCTATATATTTCATAGGGTATTTTGAAAATTAAGAGGTCATGACCCATATAAATCTGAGGCAAAGTGGAAGCAGGAAACAGAGAAGACCCAGTTAAAGACACATCTCTAGGTTCTAGTATGGAGTGATTTCTGTAAGTGATATTATTGATATTTTTATTCTGATTTTACTTTCAAAGACCGTTTGGCATATAACCATGTAATGTGGTGCATTGAAGTTTCCCATCAACTTTAAATCAGCATGACTAACTTGGTTAGAATCAAATGAAAGCTGTATTTACAAGCAGAAACTTCACTCTACAATGAAATGCAATGAATATGTACAAAATATACAGTATTTACAATATTATACAGATGTTTACAATTGGCAAATAACACAGAGCCCCCCTGGCTCCCCTCTGGTTCCCCCAGAGGCCAGGGAAGCTGCTCCACTGCCCCCCCAAACCTCCTCTCCCCTCCCCTTTGTACCAAAGAGAAAAGAGAGGAGTTGAGAGGAAGAAATGTTAGTTCTTATCTTCAAGGCCAGCCAGAAGCGTTATTATCTCCCAAGTGAAGCAGAACAGCCAAGCCAGAGAAGAGAAAGGGAATGGGAATGGAAGTGAAATATGAAAGATTGTTATAGTACAGCTGCTCCTATTCCACATTTTGTCCAATAAATTTGTTTAGAATAATCTTTTGTTTTCCTTTTTACACCCAATATTGATTTATTTATATTTTCTACTTTTCTGCTCCAAATCCGCGGCTAAGTTTTAAAGGCATAGCCTGAAACTGCCATAAGGCAGCTCACTTGCGTATTTGGTCCAGTTAGGGGACAGCATAGCTATCTTAATGCCTTAATTTCCTGCTTTCATCTCCATTGTAGGAGATAGGATTGTACCTTCTAAATGTTACCAATTAATACACCATAAAATATAACTGGTGGATACCAAAGAGGCTATACTGACATTGGTACATATGATAAAATGAGTGCTTTATAAACTTACTTTACTTCACACGTGTATTTGTTCCTGTTGTGTCAAGTTGTTTTTCTGATACGTGTAGAAAGAATTCAAGGTAAATATTTTCTTAATTTTTGTGCAAATTATTGTTAAAACCAAGAGCAAACGTAAACCCATAAAAATTAATTATATTTTCCCCCTGAAATTCAATTTGTATTGCAAAATATTTGCATTACCATTTTTTAATTTTTTCTCCCTCTGAGATCCACTCTTGGACTGAGGAGCTACTTGATCTGCACAGTTCATGTGCACAGAGAGAAGTCATTGTCTTGTTGTCTTTGTTGTGCAGTCCCCTTAAGTAGTGTTGGCCTTATTGATATAAAGTGCAGTGTGAAAATATAAAATCTGTGAGAACAAAATTGTTGCCACAGAACAATAAATATTCAAGAAACAATTCTCACAAATGAGACATCAACTATTTTTAGTGTCAATAAAAACTATTAGTATTAAAATGGGGCCCCAGTAAGGGTCAGATGTAACTATGTGATGAACAGTGATATTTTACAAATGTCATGTGAAGAGTACAGATGTTATTACACCTGGAATATGTTATTCAGGGGCTTGTGGTGAGTTATGGAGTCCTTTGCTTCTGATTCTTCAGTTTAATTCCAGTTCACATTGCTAGTGACAGAATATTGTATATGGCAGATCATAGAGTACTATTTAATGAATTAACTATATGTGTCCAGTCCCCCAAAAATATAGCTAGAAGTTTATATCTCAGATTGGCTAACTATGGGAAACTCCAACTGGTGATTTTGTTGGCAGTGTTTGTTACCAGTGTTTGAATGAAGACTGAATTGTTCTTTTTCTCTAGTTCTTCTCTGAAAGTTAACTGTTGTCAATGGAAAATGCAGAGGTCTCAGAATTTCTGCTTCTGTTGTGTCTGTTGTGCAGAAATGAAAAGTAATGTCAGAGAAAAATAGTATGCTTGTGAGGATCTGTAAAAGGGAGCTGTATGTATGACAGGCTGCGATCTGTTTGCCTGAAGAGAGGCCCTATATCATAGGTGATAAAAATTATTCTCTTTATCTCTTAAGCTTTATTAAAATAAGTCATGGACATAGAAGGAGTGAAAAAACTTTGATCTTAGCTCCACATTCTCTTCAATATGTCAGTATCACCAGATGAATCTGTCTCCTGTTCCTTCACCCACTTGCCTGATTCTCTTGAACTCCATGTTTCTATATTCCATATATTTAGAATTCATAGCTTAAGCATATAAGAAGATGGAATTTTGTATTACAAGTTTTAGTGTTCCTGTTGACTGAAACCAAATCAATTTGATATTATGTTATGAAAAAATGCATACTCACTTGATGATTCTATCAGTGGGTTTTGCAATATGTTATCTTTTCTTTGTACATATTTTGCGTTGAGAAAGAATCCTTTAAAAATTTTCTTAAAAAACCCCAACTGTGTTTGTGTAGTGAGCCATAAAATAAAAGAAATATTAAATATAATTTGCAGTTTCACATGTTAATAATTGCACGAATGTTATCTTAAATACAAATATTTGACTTTATGAGTTAGTCCTGAAACATTTGTGTACATTATGTTTGGCTCTGAAATATTGTGGTCTAATTGTTTATCCATTGGGATTCCAGTGCAATATTTTTCTCTGTTATCCACTGAAGTGTAGAATAGACTTCAGAAGAGCTATGTAATAAACAGAGACTTTCATATCTATTATCATGTTTTCAAATGGGTCTTGACTACTAGCTTTGCAGAACTGAATAAGCCAGACAAATAACACAGGAAGAATAGCCAAGGTTCCTTGGATAATTTCCTTCTCTGCTGACCTACAACATGGTTCATTTTATGCACTCATTTAAAATTTGGGCTGCCTGCTGATGTGCACAAAAAGAGTACAATAGTGGCTGAGTGTTCTTTTCTGACAGAAATCTGTAAAGAAACAGTAGAAATAAAATAACCAAATGTATTTCTCACCAGTTACCAAAGAGCTATAAAATGTCATGCAAATAATAATTGCATACTAATGAATGTGAATTTGCAGTCTAGCAGAGTCATACTCCATTTCTGTTAATAACCGTGAACTGGCCCCTGTTACGGCATGCTGTATGCAGTGATTAGAATGCAGTGATCTTTCATTTGGTAAATATGTCACTTTACAAAGGCGTCACTAAAGTAAATTCATTAGGGCAGATGATATTCGGTGAGAATAAGGATATCACCTTCCTTGCTCTAAGTAAGGCAGCAGAGTCCTATTACATCAGCAAAGAAATTACACAGGCAAAATGTCTCAGTTTTTCTGGTGATTGAAAAAAAAAAAAAAGAAAGAAAAATTCAGTGTGTAACAGAGGAGAGAAGAAACAAATACACTGAAGAGATTGATTTTGATTTGTGGAGGCTGCTTTTCGCTACAATTTCAATTATGCCAGCGGGAATTAAGCCTTCTCTTTCTCTCCACTGACACTATCCCATACATCTGGAAGCAATTGATCTTAAAAAAGGGTCCTGACTTCTCAAGTTAGAGAAAACAAATCAATGGTATGTGGCAGAGCTATGACAATGAATATGAATATCTATGTTCACTTATTTCACTTACTCTCATGTTAGATTTGACCTAAACCTTTCAGTATCAACTCACTCTTCTGTGTATTACTGCCCAAGCTAAAGATCTATTAAATGTCATGCTTTGTGTTTTAAACTGAGAACCTTTAGAGATGAGGGGAGAATTTTTTCTTCAAGTTGTAAGTGACACAATATCTAGGTGCATATTTCTTTACTGTCCTTCTCTGAAATAGAATTTTGCTGACTGCAGGTGGAAGGACATGGTACTAAAATGAGCAGTAGATTGGTCCAGGATGAGAGATCCTGTTTTTATATTTAAGTCAACAGATCAGATGTGATTACAAAAAAAACAAACCCCAAACTTACATTAAGAAAGAGCTGTAAATGTTTGGTCAAAATATTGTATGACAAAAGCACTCTCAGAATCATCACACAGCTTTTACAGGGTGTGCCTTTTTCTTTATTGGAGCAGCTTTCTCCTGGGAAACAGTGGTACAAAAATTACTGGTAACAGAATATGACAGGACTAAGATCTTTAAGAATAATAAGCATTTTTGCCTAAATGAAATAGTGCTGTAGTGTTATAATAGTCTAAAGTAATACAAATTCTTAAATTTTCTGAATAATTATGTCAGTCTCTGCTCTTTCCAGGACAGAATACCTTCTTCATTGACTTATCTTTAAAAAAACCCAGTCATTCTACATTTTTCTTTACAGGTTGAACATACAAACTTCTGTGTGCAGGAGTTAGAAATATCAGTCAATTTCAATTTCAATTATATTTAATTAAGTTTTTGTTTGTTTGTTTTTGGTTTTTGTTTGGTTTTTTTTTTTTACATCAGATTGTAAAACCCCCACGGGAATCTACAGTCTAAGATTATTCACCTGTCTATTGTTTATAATATTATTTTCTAAGTAATGTGCTACTCGAAAGAAATAAGTAGATACTTTGAGTAATATGTCGTGCAGTGAGTTTGTTACTGATCACATTTCTTTTGAGGAGTGGAGAACAAACCCTGTGATGTCATCTTGTCTGTTAATCACAACACTCTTCAGTTTCTTTGTCACCTCCCAAACTTTTCCCAATGCCTGGACCCCCTACTGTGAAATTATTTTACCCTCAGAATTGTCTCAGACAATTTTCTTGCCAAATAAATGTTTTTAGCATATTACATTCTGTTCTTTAAAAGTATTAAACAGGGTGAGATACTAAGCCAAATTCCCTCCGGATTTGAGAATGTGACTCTATAATCTCGTGTAAAGAGGCATTAACAATATTAGTCACAGTACTCTGCTTTTTCCATATTCCTGACTAGTCCCTGATGTGGCTGTCCTTGCACAAGCTGATTTTTAATTATCATTAATAGGTTTAAAAGAATAATTCTGAAAAAATCCTGAGGTTTGTAGAACAGTGTTCTTGTTACTTATAGAAACAACATCATTTGTATTTATTTAATAATGCTTGCAAGAGTTGTACAAAAGAACCCCACTGGAATTGCAACTCAGCAATTATTTATAGTAGGGGATGCCTGGATAGGGGCCAACATGAGGATTTTAGGCATCTAGGCTTTACTGCTGTAAATAAGCAAATGTCTTTGTGAGCACTGCCTGTGCAAGAATTGTACAATAAAACCATTGAAATGATGATTCACGACATATAATGATAATGGACTGGTTTTTGTGGCAAAGGAAAATAAAGGACCAGCAGGGAGATTCAGATTCTAAATTCACTTTTACATCAGTTCTTGCAACATTACAAAAAGAGGACCGCTTAGCATAATTATAATCCACATGCTGCTCAGTCCACCAGCTGGAATTGTTTTGCCCATGTTCCATGCTTGCTTCCCAATTTGTAGAATCATAGAGTGATTTGTGTAGGAAGTAACTTTAAAGATCGTCTAGTTACTTAGACTACAGGAATTGGTTATAATGTGCTCTAGGCAGCTAGGATTGATTTTTGTGATCAGGGAATTCTATCTAGACAGAGATATCCAGTCTTTTTTCTTTTTGATATTCAAGCAATGTAGCGAGATCAGGCTGGATCACAAAATGTGACCCCAGAAGTGTCTTAAAGTAGCTGATTTATTAAAGCAGGTGTTTTATAAGAGGTCTGTGCCATTCATTTTTATCAACAAAAACAAAAACCCAAAACACACCTGAATAAGGAGTCCGAGAGGATAGGGCTCTTACCTGTGGTTTCTTTACCCTTTCATTCCTTGTTTGTTATTTTTCTGAATTTTTAATATGTACAACCTGTCAGCCAATGAAGAATCAGGTTTTCTGCTTTTCTTCCAATGAATGCTGATTTTTTAATTTCCCTTAATATTTCTGTGACTGTTTAAAATTTGCATTAATTACTTTTAATCAGTTTAATATAATTGCAAGGCTATGTAAATGCACAGTATTTCTTTCGTTCCACGGTTGCCTCTTCATTGCTTGAATTCCTCAGTGATGTCAGTGAGATACAATAGGGCACAAAGTGGTGATATTCATGTAGAAAGAAAAAAAACACCCTGAAATTTTAAATAACCAGTGTCTCTCAAAAGGAGGAAGACTTTTTCTTCCTTTTACTTTACTCCTTGATATTATAAAGTTTTTTGTTGGCAAGCCAATCATGAAAAATCCTTCTGCACTCCTATTTCCATAATTCATATTCCAACTGGACAGTCGCCTAACCTGACTCTTCTAAAACTTTGTGGGAAATTTATTGATTGCTACTTTCATAACATACATTTTAATTAATTAATAAGCAAAATGTTAATATGGTTAAATACGCTATGATTTACTGCAGTATATCATAGTAGTCAGGAATAAAGTCCAAAACATTTGAACTAACATTGTCTAGCTTAGGTGTTAACATGTGGTTCCACAACACTTTGTAGGCTCACAAACAAGTTGCTGACAATCTTCCAAAAAGTTCATGCATTCAGGAATGCAACTTCCAGGCACTAATGATTGATTTGATCCATAAATGATGTCCAGAAGCCTACTGAATATTCTAATTTCTTGCCACCATAAAATTTACAGAACTGCTGTATGTACAACTATTCTGTTCTGCTAAGAGCCACATCCTACAAAGTGTTGAATGTGTTTTGAGGTGCCTTTATCTCTTGTTGACTTCTGCATGCAAGAAGAGTGGATTAAAAGAATGTGTGCATGTGCTTGTGTGAGGAATTGAAGAACCTTATTTGAACTTGTCCTTGGTTTATAGCCAAGTGCTTTAAGTTAAGACCATAGTCAGATGCTTGATCTATGAAAGGTGCTTAATGCAAAAGAGAAAAAAAAAAGATTCGCTTTGGTTTTGATCTTGCTCATATGATAAAAGTTCCAATAGCTTCCGATCCTACTGGCAAGTCCAAAGACCTTTTCTAATTACATTTATACAAATGTTAATAACTATTTAAGTATTAATAATGACGGCAAGCTTTGAACTCTTAAAGGTGGGAAATTGATGGGATTAGTTTGCTCCAGCTTTTATTTGCCAAGAGAGTATTTTCCCAGCATTATTCTTTCTCCATGTATTTTAACTTTGTGGATCAAAGCCTACTCAGCTTGGTTGTATTAAGTGAATTTTACTGAAATAGAAACTCAGAAAGGCATTTTCTGCCACAAATGTAACTGAAGAAGTCATGATTGAGCTCAGCTTATTAAATCTGTTTACTCAGTGTGCCTAAGTCTTTTTGGAGTTCAAAAAAAAAAGGCAAAATATGGGTATGCTTGGGCAGTGGGGCATGACAAGTAGTACATTTTTAAAGAAACAGTTCTGGGAAGTAAGTTTGAGAAATATTAATAATACGGAACAATAACCAAGACCTTGTAAATGCATTGGCTGGAGCAGTATGTGTCTCTATGAAATGAAAACTATTCAGAAATTGTGAAAAATCAGAGCTCCAAAGTCTTGCATTTTATATTCCTCTGAATAGGAGAATTCCATCTGGTCCTGTATCCTGTGAACAGCTACTCTATTTTTACTATAACCATATGAATATTTGCATGTAAGTTCTTGACCTCATTTACTTCATGTCATTTAGTATATAAGATCATCCACATTAAATGAAAACAAATGTTCATCTGTCTTAATATTGCCTCTCACCTGCTATGTGAGACTTTGTATGGTGTTTGTTAACTGTCGTAATTACCTTGATAATGTTAGTCATCTCAACATTGACATTAGTCATCTGCTTCAGTCTTCTGGGTTGTTTTTTTGAAGTGAATCACCTTAGCGTGTTTTGTGTCTCTTTTGTGAAGCTGTTGCATACATCTATTTATCTTTTATGCTCTATAGTTTCATAGAAGCTGTAGTTTATAGAAACTAAAATTTCAGTTTTACAGGTTTTTTGTTTGTTTGTTTTTCCCCTGAGATGGGATATCCGAACTGCTTCCTTTGTGAACGATGGGAGCATGGTAGGTTTATATTGTCTGTGGTGTTTGCCTTTTTGAGTCATATTGTTATATGTTGTCACCTTGTGTGTTATGCTGCTTTTATTGATTTTATACTCATTATCCATTTTAAGAACATTAACATCATTATATTAGGTTAGACCAAAGGTTACTCTAGGCCAGTTTCCTGTCGCCAAGAGTGGCTGAAATAAAATGCTGTTGGAAAAAACCAACATTAGAACAGGGCAATGATGTATTGTTACTTTGTCAGGACATTCTCCCCAGCTCCAGCAGTTTACAGTTCAGGAAATTCCAGAGTCAGAGATACTGTCTTTGTAGTTAATGAATTTTATTTCCTGTTTCTCAGTGCAGTATAATTCTTCTGCAAATCCTTGCAGCAAGTTTTAGATTTGTCCATCCTGAGTGATTTTTATCACCAATAATACTTCTTCCTAGTCTGTCCATATGCTGTTAGTTTTAATTTAAGTAATTAAGGCAATTAGTGTGCATCAAACTTTTAAGATCATGTAGGCAGTTAATTGATCATTCTACTTTTTTGGTCAGATCAAATGTAAGCTTATGGTTTTTTTCAGTCCTTTGTTAAATCCCAAACTGTTTAATTTCCTGCTTTCTCACTACCACAGCATTTTACTAATTTTTTTCACACAAGGTATAAAGCACTTATTTGACAAAGAGATTAATAGCATTTGAGACACCATTTTTTAAAGCCAAAGCATGCTGCTCTTGAAGCTGTAGAAATTAATGGTTATTCCAAATGCATTCTGTACCAGCTGCAGCTGTCGAAGTAATTCACTATTTTTTTGAGGAGATATGATTTGAATAGGGATAAAAGCGGGAAGACCTGATAAGTTTTTGATTTAAAATCTTTCTTAACCCTTTATTATGCTCACACAGGATTTTTGCAAAAACACTGTCATTAAGCAAATGCTCTTTGACTAAATATCTGCCTGAAAATATGACAGTCTCTTGACTAGTGTTACACAGAATCATCAAGGCAGGAAAAGACCTTCAAGAGTCCAACAATTAGAATTAGATCCTGCATTATTGAAATGAATGGGAATTCCTGCTTTGACCTTAGAATCATAGAATCATAGAATCAATAAGGTTGGAAGAGACCTCAAAGATCATTAAGTCCAACCTGTCACCCAAGACCTCATGACTACTAAACCATGGCACCAAGTGCCACATCTAATCCCCTCTTGAACGTCTCCAGGGATGGTGACTCCACCACCTCCCTGGGCAGCCCATTCCAATGGCTAACAACTTCCTCTGTGAAGAACTTCTCACCTTGAGCATAAACTTCCCCTGGTGCAGCTTGAGACTGTGTCCTCTTGTTCTGGTGCTGGTTGCCTGGGAGAAGAGACCAACCCTCTCCTGGCTACAACCACCCTCGAGGTAGTTGTAGACAGCAATAAGGTCTCCCCTGAGCCTTTCTTCTCCAGGCTAAACAACCCCAGCTCCCTCAGCCTCTCCTCATAGGGCTTGTGCTCGAGGCCTCTCACCAGCCTCGTTGCCCTTCTCTGGACACGTTCAAGTGTCTCAATGTCATTCTTAAATTGAGGGGCCCAGAACTGGACACAGTACTCAAGGTGTGGCCTAACCAGTGCTGAGTACAGGGGCACAATGACTTCCCTGCTCCTGCTGGCCACACTGTTCTTGATACATGCCAGAATGCCATTGGCCTTCTTTGCCACCGGTGCACACTGCTGGCTCATGTTCAGCCTACTATCAATCAGTACCCCCAGGTCCCTTTCTGTTTGGCTGCTCTCCAGCCACTCTGACCCCAGCCTGTAGGACCAGGGCCTAGGACACCAATGTGCACCTGGCTATATGGAAAAAGTTATCTGGGATGGGGTTTTATGTGCAATAAGAACTTTAGCACTGTTTACATTCTGAGCACTGTGGTGAATTCCCAATGTGCATTGACATAACATAGTTTTAAGGGCAATATTGTGTGCAATAATAAATGTGTAATTATTCCTGTGAACAATTTAGTATTTTAGGTATGGTATGTTGATTGTGGCTTACAGAAAGAACAGACGTGCAGTTTACCTTGTGGGAAGAAGAATCAGCTGCAGTAATTGAAGCTTTTCTCCTGGTATTTCCCTATTATCCAATAATCTTTTTGATGAGGAACAGTCCACACTTTTCTTTTCTCCCCGCTAAGTCTGGCATCTGCCCTAAATCTTTATTTATTTGGAGAAACAGGCCCTTAAAAATGCCTTTCATATTTAGCACTGCTGTTTCCATTTACTGCCTAATCAACCTTTTTAAAGGTTATACTCTCTACCTCAGATGCTATTGTTGCCGGAGAAAAAAATCTTAGTCCTTGATACACACTCTGGTCTTAACCAGTATCTGTCCCTGAACTACAAGTTCTTGAAATGGATCCATGTTAGGTGTTATGATGGGTTTGCTATGGCCCAGACATTCAAGATCTAAAGTTTTGACTTTGCAATATTGGGTAGTGTGGGGTGGGTGCTGTGGTTCCATTCCTTGCTGCTCAGCACATGCCATATGAGGAGGTTCTTTAGTTGGAAAGAAATGCTTTGCAGATCTTTTGCAATTAATATACTGCCTTTTACTTCTCCTGTATTGAGTATTTAGTCCAAAGGTACTCATTTCACTTGTGCAGAACAAGTGAAGTTTGTGTCCTGTTATCAAGCCTACATACCTTGGTTTTTTCAATGAGGGACATGTTTCTCAATAATTATGATGGTTGTTCAGGATTCAAACTCTGTGCAAAGTTTACTTCTCAAATAAGAAGGCTTTTGTCTTTTCATGTTCTTCTGACCATGCCACCAGAGACAAAATTTCTTGTGCTACCTGAGTAAGTACATAGGCTAATCATACAGGTGACATATTCATAGTATCACCAGGGATGTCGGACACCCTAGGGATTTACTCTGTACAGTCTGTGGGGAAAACGCTAGAAGCTCACACACACTTGTCTCAGTTTGTTATGCAGCTGTGTCAGCTTTGACAACATTCAGAGTGCACAGTAGGACAGTGTCCACATTGACTCATTTGCTATTGCTTCCTGAATGTTTCTGCTCTGGTGGCTCTACTTCTTTAATCATTTAGATCATTAAGGCTACTACTGTAAGTAGTATACACATTGTCCTGCCTGCATGCTTAAAATCTCCTCACTTACCCCTGGCAGCAGGAGTGTTAGAATCATAGAATCATAGAATTGTTAGGGTTGGAAGGGACCTCAAGGATCATCCAGTTGCAACCCCCCTGCCTTGGGCAGGGACACCTCACACTTGATCAGATTGCCCAGAGCCACATCCAGCCTGGCCTTAAAAACCTACAGGGATGGGGCCTCCACCACCTCCCTGGGTAACCCATTCCAGTGCCTCACCACCCTAATGGTGAAGAACTTCTTCCTAACATCCAATCTTTATCTACCCATTTCTTTTTTTGCCCCATTCCCCCTAGTCCTATCGCTACCTGACTCCCTAAAAAGTCCCTCAACAGCTTTCTTGTAGGCCCCCTTAAGATACGGGAAGGTCACAATTAGGTCTTCTCAGAGCCTTCTCTTCTCCAGACTGAATAGCCCCAACGCCCTCAGTCTGTCCTCATATGAGAGGTGCTCCAGCCCTGTAATCATCCTTGTGGTCCTTCTCTGGACATGCTCCAGCACCTCCCCTGAGACTCAGGGATCTAAAGCATTCTGCTAAAAGAAATGGTGAGAAAATATATTTTCATTAAAAGAAGAGCCCATGCCAGGGAGTATAAGCTGTCAGTGTAAGTACCGAATGGTGTGTGTATGTTGTACTCCAAGAATAGCTTCTTCTATGATCAGGTTACCCGCCTGGTGGATGTGGGAAAGGCTGTGGATGTAGTCTATGTGGACTTCAGCAAAGCCTGTGATACCATCCCCCATAGCAAACTCCTGGTCAAGCTGTCAGCCTGTGGCTTGGACAGCAGCACTCTGTGCTGGGTTAGGAACTGGCTGGAGGGCGGAGCTCAGAGTGGTGGTGAATGGTGCCACATCCAGCTGGCAGCCAGTCACTGGTGGTGTCCCCCAGAGATCAGTGCTGGGCCTCATGCTCGTTAATATCTTTATCAATGATCTGGATGAGGGTATTGAGTCCATCATCAGTAAGTTTGCAGATGACACCAAGCTGGGAGTGGGTGTTGATCTGTTAGAGGGTGGGAGAGCACTGTAGAGGGACCTTGACAGGATGAACAGATGGGCAGAGACCAATGGCATGAGATTTAACACATCTAAGTGCCGAGTTCTACACATTGGCCACAACAACCCCATGCAGTGCTACAGGCTGGGGTCAGAGTGGCTGGAGAACAGCCAGGCAGAAAGGGACCTGGGGGTACTAGTTGACAGTAGGCTGAACATGAGTCAGCAGTGTGCGCCGGTGGCAAAGAAGGCCAATGGCATCCTGGCCTGTATCAGGAATAGTGTGGCCAGCAGGAACAGGGAGGTCATTTTGTCCCAGTACTCAGCACTGGTTAGGCCACACTTTGAGTCCTGTGTCCAGTTCTGGGCCCCTCAGTTTGGGAAAGATGTTGACTTGCTGGAATGTGTCCAGAGAAGGGCAACAAAGCTGGAAAGGGGTTTGGAGCACAAGCCCTATGAGGAGAGGCTGAGGGAACTGGAGTTGCTTAGCCTGGAGAAGAGGAGGCTCAGAGGAGACCTTCTTGCTCTCTACAACTACCTGAAGGGAGGTTGTAGCCGGGTGGGAGTTGGTCTCTTCTCCCAGGCAACCAGCACCAGAACAAGAGGACATAGTCTCAATCTGCACCAGGGGAGGTTTAGGCTGGATGTTAGGAAGAAGTTCTTCATAGAAAGAGTGATTGCCTATTCTATTCTATTCTATTCTATTCTATTCTATTCTATTCTATTCTATTCTATTCTATTCTATTCTATTCTATTCTATTCTATTCTATTCTATTCTAGAACTGGCTTATGTGGATCAGTCTCCTTTCTCATCAGTCCAAGCAGGCTCACTTATTTCTCAACATAAGTGCAGTGCTGGCTGCTGAACTATTTGGTGTTGTTTTCTAGACACAGATTCTAACTTCTTGATAGGTTTGTTCTCTGTGTTTTTGTGTCCTAATAACTTTCTTCTCTCTTTTTAACTGAAGCCAGATAGTCTCTTATACATCACATCATTCCAAATGGTTCTTGGTATGGCAGATGAGTTTCCATTCTATTGTATTACCTGTTCAACAATGGCAATTTTCTTAGCTACAGAGCACTGTCTCCTTTAGGACATGCAATACTTGTTGAGAATTTGCTGTCTAATCATTCCTTCATTTTAATTTCCAGAATTAAACTCCACTCTACTGTCTTAAGAATTCATAGACAGTTCTGTTTGCCAGGAGTCTTCTGTTGCAAAGGGAACAATGTTTCACTAATTACTAATATTAGATGGTATGTGCCTCCACAGTCTTTTAAGATTGTAGGCCTTGGCAATGCATTATTCATTTTGGGTCCATAATTTATGTTTCCTTCCAAGCAGGGAACATGCAGTAGATACAGGATCCCCCTATTTTCTACATTCTGTACTCAGTTTTTGGGTGGAGTATCTGGCTACTGGAGGAGATTATTGGAATAGCTGGCAATCTAGGCATTCTGGCTTGGACATGTCTAACAATCCAAATACTCGAAGGAGGAAGTCAACCAGTATTGCAGAATGAATAAACTGCCTTTTGTTAGAGTTAATTAGTTGCTGAAAGGGATAAATTGTAGTACCTAATGGTTATATTCTATATGACAGTATTTCCGTTAACCCTTAGAAAATACTTACATCTTCAGGCTACATGATGTTCTTGTCCTTTAAACATAAGAGAATCTCTGATAATGTCTCTGGTCTAAACAGTGCTAAGATATGCACATAAGTTCCCCAACTAAGCCTCTACAACTTTGCTGCATAGCCACTGATTGCATTTTGCTTTCACCATAATCTCAGGCTTTATGGAAACTTTCAAGTAACTAGTTTTGCTATTTTCTGGAGATCTAAGCATTGTAAGGGTATTTTTTCCAGGCAATCCTTGTTTATGGAACGCTGCAACTATAGTCTTGATCCAGAGTATTTAGCTAGGATTTAGTAAGGTGTCAGTATGAATTACAGGAGAAGCTTCTATACAGAGTTTTCCTAGAAGTGTAATTCTCATAAGAATTAACAATTCCAGACTGCTTTGCTGAATGAATTTTAGTATGTCTGTCTTATAAACAAAAGAGGACGATAATTCCATGTTTAGGTGCCATATATTTTTCTTTTACTGAATTACAGAACAGCAGTTATCTCTTCATTACTGGACAAGTTTATGAGTAGTAGTGGAAAACTACTAATCTACCCCAGAATATTCATTGGACCATTGTCTGTTAAAGATAAACATTGCTCCAAGAGGGAAACTGTGTTTACAATGAAAGATGATTGTTTAATGACGACTTGGGAATGTGAAAATCTAAAAGGCAGTAAAGTCTTCAGAGCCTATTGATACTTAGTTTAAAACTGTGGAACAAAAAGCATTATGATTAATTTTTAAAAGTTTAAGAATGAGCAGATGGGTCTGGGAATATCAGATTGCTAAGTATATCAGATTCCTAAGCATCTTCACACTGGAAAAATACATCAGTATTCACCTCAGTATTTTCTGGAAAAAAAGCTTGGGCTTTTCGTTATTTACTTAAGGCTTTCTAAATACTTTTCTGCATATAATTTCTGTTGTTTAGACTTTCGATGTAAAAATAATCCAAACTTCATTGATACAGCTTTGTTTTCAAAATCTGCTTTTCTTAGGAAAAAGTTCTGTTTGCTGTATAGCTACAATTAAAATTTGGCTAGGTTGCGTTGGTTTTTCATTTTTGGAAATGTTATCCCTTTCCATTCCAACTGCAGGCTAACATCCATGCTTTGGGAGAAATACCAATGAGCCTTCTTGCAGAAGCTCTCTAAACAGACAGCAATTGTGTATGATAGGCAGCAACATCGTTACAGGCTGTCAATGTCAGAAGTTCTCTTTTTTAACAGGAATTTCATCTCCACTTTGTGGATCAATGACTTTTCTCCAGCTAATGTTTAACAATCACTAAAATATATATATTAATGATGTTGTATGAAATTCTATGAGAAGGAGCTATAGGAAGTGATGTTAGGATTTGTATGTTGGTAAGTGGGTAGCTACATAGTGCTGGGATTCTGTCCCTGGCCTGGTAGATAGGAGAGACATTGACTGTGTCAATGAAGAGGTAAAACTTGAGCTGCAACTGAGATACATCATGAGGCTGCCAAAGGTAAAGGGAGGAAAGTGTTGTTTAAGTTCTCTGATAGCAAAAGGGTGCTCTGAGTTGGTATATAAGTTCCAGGTATGCTAACTGCCACTGGCCTCAGTGGGCTGTTCCAACAGCCACTGGAAAATCTTGGTTTGTGCCTTTTGGTTGTGCCCAATGCCATTAGTGGTGGATAAATGATATAGAGGGCACTGTGCTGGTGTTGCACCACAGAAAAAACACTTCACACTGCATTTTGCTTGTAGAACTGCAGGTGTCACTAAAAATCACAAAGACAAATCCATTCGCTGTAAACAGGACACTGAGGAAATCGGGGGAATTGGTGAAAGGATGAATCCTTTTCCAGTTGCAGAGTGCTATAAGCCAACATAACAGAAAACAGGATATTTTGTGTGTGTGTGTTAGATCTGTCTCAGTGCTTTATTGCATGTATGTCCTTAAAAAGTGCTAATTGTGGCTATAATTGGAGTTAGTAAGTTCTCCGAGTAGTGATTATGGTAAGAACAGTCTAAGAAGTTCAATTTCCATCTGTTACCAGATCCATGGCTTGAATAGCAAGTTGATTTTTTTCTTTCTTTGAAACTGGCTTTGTTTCTTGTGTTGCGCTTGTCAGAGTGATGAGTATGTAAAAGAAAAATATGTGTCACTGTAAAATATTAAAAAAATAATAATTAAAAATGCTTCGCTCCTAAATTATTGTAGGACTTCAGATGGTCACCATTTCTGGTTCTTTAGATTATCTAGTGGTTCATGTTGCTTATTTAAATGTTTTCTTTCTGTAACTCCTTCAGCTTGGCTTTCCTTATTATTTAGTTGCTCCAGCTTTCTTAAGTCATGCTATAGGACAGAAGGATATATTTACTTAGTGAAAAGTTACAGAAAATATCTTGATAATCTTATTTGAATTTATGTGATACTGAACACTGTAAGTATGTAAGAGAGTCTTGCAATATCTTTCAATTTTGACATGAAGTAATGTGTTAAGTTTCATCCTTGCCTGGGAGACAAAAAGTCTGGGAGCATTTGCAGACAATGATCTGTCATAGTGTCAAACAGTGTATCAAGAATTTAATAAGGCAATTACCTGTGCATCCTATTTTTTTCTAAAACAATGCTCATAACTGGTAAGCCCTCCCTGTCTTTATCTCAACCCTCAAGACTTTATCCTCCTCATCCCACCAGAGAGGGGTAGGAATGAGCAAGTGCTGTGGGGTGTTGACTGGGTGGACTTAAACCATGACACACCAGTAGGAGATATCAAAGAAATCATTAAATACCTGATTAGGGGGTAGAAAGTAGCCAAGAAAAAGAGAAAGAGATGAACAAATAGCAGTAGGCAGGATCTGAGAGGTCACTGTATCTCTCATGCTGTATGATGTAACGCAGGCTTGTTTGGCTAGGGGCTGTTGACTTTTGCCTTACTTTCACTCTCAAATGGTGTCTTTCCAGCTTCAGACTACTGCTGGTTGGCTTAAGTTCCAATTTCAGAACAAATGTAATTTGCATGTAGTGATGTGACTGCCATATCCATTTCCAGAGCTGGAGGAAACACTGGTCATTTGTGTATATGCAGGAGCAATGTGAATGCTAATGTCAAAACTAATTTGAGGAAGTTATGTAATGATCATAGTGGAATGTGCAACTACTTTTGTCAAATATGGGTGACAAATATGAATTAACATCTCATGAAATGTGTTAAAAAGTGTTTTGAAGCATTTATTACCTTGCTAGTTTATCCTTCTGTTGGCACACAAGGAATTAATTCTAGACACACTTCATACCTCTGTCTTGCTGAATCCTTCTCATGCATCAGTGGTCTTTGGTAGGATCTTCCCAAAGAATCTATCATAGGCAGTCCATTAATGCATTTGGAAGATTAACTCCACAGTTGAGTTGAACTTCCACAGGAACATCATTGGTTATAAGAAGCTCACTTTCCAAAGTTCTCTGTACCTTGTTTAAACATCCTCAGTGTATATCTGAAGGAATAACACTTTTTACTGGTTAATTTAAGAAACAAAACTAAACAAAACTTCCTTTTTCTCCAGTCATTTGTATTGTTCCAATGTAATAAAGTATTGTGCACAACTGTCTGACTTTTTCTACTAGAAAAATATTGACCCAGAGCTTTCCTACTTTGTTATTTTCTTTTTTTTTTTTTTTTTTTTTCCCCACTTCATCTTTATTGCCTGAAAATCAAACACCTTCTTGTTTCCTTTGGCAGACTGTTCTAAGTTAGGACTGACTCCCTCTATTTTCTTTCTTTGTTACATGTACAGTAGCTGTGTGTGATCAGAAACATGATGCTTCCTTTATGTGTTTCTTTGCTCTGATTTGCTGTTTACCTCGTGGACATAACTGTTCATGGCACTTACTGCCAAAATTTCGTGTGACTGCGTCACACTATTACTTACTCATTTCAGTCTCTTCTTATAACAGGGTCATATTGCACCTTTAGCTAAATTTTCGTTACCTGTCTTTGACACTTCCCTCTTCAGCTAAATATCTTTTGAGGATTATTGAATACGATATTCAAAGATTCATTGCACCATCAATAACCTTTACACAGTTTATTGTTTTTCAGCTTTTTTTCTGTGCCATACTAGAGTATCACTTTAATGACCTTCATGTACTTTGTTTTCCAAAAGATATTAGTGTCTTTTGTGTCACACTTACTCTATTTACAACATAACTTATATTCCTCAGATACAATATTTTGGTTTTGCAGTTTGTTGTGATAAGGAAACTAGACTGTGAAGGTTTTCTGTATCTAGTTCATTTCACTGTTTGGTTCTTTAAGATTATCACGCTGTTGGGTGTCTACTGCAGCAAATGAATGTTCAGATTTCTTATAGACAGATTTGATGAAAATATTAGGTAAAAAATCAAATAAAACACAAAATTATTCCTTGTACATGAATATTTTCAGTTAGTTGACAACTATATTTTGTTCTGTTCATGTAATAGTATTTGCAAGTACCAGGTTATTTAAGAATTTGTCGTGCTACTTGGAATATTGGAAAATGCTATGTGTGCATTCATATTCATATGTATAATATGCATAAGTTCTTGTTACGTTATCATGCTATGTTATAAATATCTATGCATAGAATATATATAAATGTTGAGACAAATTGAGAGCTTACAATTGCCTCTCGTGATAAAATGCATCTAGAGTTACCTTGTACAAATTCATCTGGTGATGAGAAGACCTTTACTGTGTTGCATCAGAAATTTTGCTGGCAACTTCCCCCATCTCTGTATAGCACAACAAGAATAGCTTGCTGCCTCAAGGAAAAACAAAAGAAAAAGTGAAGGGTGAAGTCATTAAGTACCAGAATGAGAACAACTACAAAATTTTAAAGGATGAAAAAAAAACCACATTCACAATTTCACAAGACACTGAAAATTAGATGGAAGTCACACTGAAGAAAATAATAAAACAGAAATTAAACATACAGAATAATGTATGCATGTGCACTGAGATAGATTTAAAAGGCAGAAATAATGTAATTGGTGATAAAAACTTGTAGATTTCTGCCACAAACTAATCTCTCTGAGATTTTGGCCATCTCTCTATGAGAAGGCAAAGCTTTTAGAAATCATGGAATTCTCACAGATGAAAAGAGAGTTTGATGTTGGCACATATATGCTCCACTGGCTTCTTCAGTTGTTGATCTAGAAACATTTCTTATTTCAGTAAAAGAAAGTACGGTAGAACTGCAGGCTGTGGAGCATCTCCATTTTCTCCTGCAAGAGGGAAGGCTTCAGGAGACTGAGTTTTCTTGGGAATGCAGAGCCATAGGAGAAGGTCCTTATCCTTGACCCTTTCAGGGAGAGGAAGAAGAAAACGGTCAATTAGGCTGAAGTTCAGTGCCATTTGCTTAGTACAGGGGATGGCAAGGATTTTTATCTTCATATTACCTTTCAATTCTATTTCTGAATATATTCTTTTTGATCTCTAAGTAATCTGACAGAGATACAGATTTTGTGATGAGTAATGATTCCCAAATATTATAAATGCTAAGCATGCTGCCATGCCCACATTGTGCTTTGCTGGGTAGATTCATTTTGTGCCCTATCCCTATTAAACAGTTTCAAGGGTCATCCCAGAAATGGTTGCCCTTCATTGAACTAAGGAGAGCTTTGAATGTGAAGTCCTCTCCTGAGATATATTATGTGCCTGCAAATCCTATTGGCTTCACTGGAAATTTGGTATCCTGTGGAGGCGAAGGTTGCAGGACTCATTGCCTTGTTTACCCTTGAGGCTGACTCCTGAACTACTCTTTAACACAGTTCATTGTCTAGAATTTTCCTCAGCAGTTTTGTCTTAGCTTATCCCAGAGCCAACATCTGTGTTCTTGCTTTAAATCCTCATTTGAGGGAAAATGGCTCACTTGGCAGGCAGAGTTACTGGGACAAATATAACTGGACCTCAATGTAATTCCCCCATGGGCAGATGTAGGCTGGCATTTTTGCTACTGCTTGGTATTTGGCGGAAGGTAATCTCTTTCAAGGCCAGGTTGGGTGTTGGTTAGATTATAAAGCTTATATAACAGAAATACATGAAATCTGTAAAATGGAGAATCAACCATGGGTTTGCATCTGTGATTTTCCATTTCTTTTGGACATAACCATGTGATTTTGGCGTTGTACCCATGTTCATGTCAATAACTAAGACAGCTAAACCTCCAGGGAATTACTGTCTCTTAATCAAGCCCATCATTAAAGTGTGTACACAGAAATGGGCCCAGAGGCTGGTGTTCCTGCCAAACCCCCAGAAGCCAAAAAAGAACATCAAGATTTTAAAAAACATTCCTGCAAGACATTTACCACTGTTTATGCAATCCATCTCTTCCACTGCACTTTGCTGTTGATCAAGAGCATAAGGTGCTGTGTTTCCTGTAAGTCAAGAGAAGCCTCTGGAGAAGCAGACAGGAGCAATGGCTTTTTTCACCTTGATGTCATTACAATCTCAATTTTCATCAAGAATTCTCTTGGCTGCCCCTCTGAGCTTCTGCAGTCTGCAGAGTCCTGATTAAGCAAGGCTCCAATTTGTTTTTCATAGTCTCAGATTTCCCTCTCTGAGTGCCACAGCATATTTGGAGGGCCTGTGGAGATCAAGATCTTAAATCTTTGTCTGTAATGTGTTTATTAGGTGCACACAGAATGCACATATATATATATAAATTACTGCATGTATAAAGATGTTATTTTATCATGTTGCCTTCACTTGTTGCTAAGAACTGTTCCATATAATTTGTATGCATATTGTAAGAATACATGCAAACAAACAAAAATATTAGTGGTATTAGTACAAATCTAATGGGAGCATCCACTTCAAGGTCTGGATCTGACAGGCATTTACTATCACACGGTCATTAGTTTTCAAACAGACTATACATGTAATACATGCACATACAAATATACTGTCAGCTGCAAGGATCTAACATTGAAAATCAGACCTTGAATCTTACCTTTTTTTACATTTCTGGGTTTTCTCTACTTCCCTCAGTAATGTGGACAAACCTTGAAATTAAATGAAAATGGTAATCAAGTATGAGTCTTCTTTTTAACTCTTGTGAGAAATATGAACATACAATTTACAGTAACAAGGGCAAAAGCATTAAACTGACCTGAAGTGGATTCTTTTTACTGACTCCTGTATCTTTCCCAAATTAAAACAAACAAACAAAGCTCAACAAACAATCCACACAACTGGTACACAGATGGTACAGAGCAGAACCAGATTCTTCTGCAGAACTGTGAAGCTTTCATCTTATGCAGTTTCTGCACTGATACAGATTTTACCCATCCATCTGAGCTGTTAAGTTTTTGTGCGCCGAGTGTGAGACTCAGAGATTTGGCTCCAGCATTGATGCACCCCCACAGATAGGGGTATGTCTTACATACTTTCCTAGCACAGTGCCAAAATCTTTCTCTTACTCTGTGACCTGATATACCAGCTGCAGGTGGTTAGCAGTTTCTCTCCTCCTGCCTCCCAGTGTGCTGGTCTGATGAATGGGACAGTCTCCTGGGCTACATGTCCACCAGTTCTTCCCAAGTTGTCGGGCTCCAAGGAGCATGCTCTCTGGCAGGTTTCCTGGGCGCAATGCAGAAATGCTGACCTCTTCCCCATTGTAAGCCTCAGCACCTAGATAGGTCATCTGCACAGGACCAGTCTACAGCTTTGTCTTATTCACTGGAAAAGAAGAAACACGAGAGGACTGAGCCATTTGTAATTAAAATTATGCAAAGCTACAGTCAGTTTTGTTTGCCAAAGCTTGATGATTTGAAAAATTTGTTTGCATATTTCTTCCAGCCTCTATCAAATATTCTGGAAAGTCATCTGCTTCTTCAAACATCTTTTTGGTTCTCTACTATATCTAGATAAATAAGTCTGAGGACTCCTGTTTAAGTTAACTTCCACTTTTGTACTCATAATTCACTAAATTGTCATTACTTTTCAGATACCAGAAAAAAATATTTCCTTTGTTGTTTTGTAACTGATTCCACTGTTGTCACTTGTTAAAGTTTTGCATATTTCAGGTGTGACTCATCCATATTTCATCAGACAAAGCTGTTAGCAAAGCTTGATGGGAGATTTGTCCATGTAAAGGCTCTAGGATTTGACATGTGTTATTTTGCTGTGTCTTTGTGCTGTTACTGTCTTTTGTTTGAATTGGAACATAGATAATTATATTCTAGATTTAAAACAACAACTTTGGGTTTTTTATAAATAAAATATTTGTTTTACTATCCAGAGTCTGGAAACACCTTCAAAGAGGTGATTTTGGTATCTTGTAATTTTCTGTACACCATAAATGGTTACTTGGAATGTGCTTCTAGTTGTCTGCCCTAAAAGGAAAAAAAAATACTGACCAAAAGAATTTAAAGTGCTTAAGAGTTTTAACCACAAAGGATACACAGAGAGGCTAGAATGGCACATGGTGCTGAGCCTGTCAGATTCTTAAAATACCAACTATTTGGTGGTCTATAATCCTGTCACTCTTTTCATGTGTCCAAAAAAAAAAAAAAAAAAAAGCAACAAAAAGCTTAACATCCTTGTTAATTGAACTAGAGCTTTCAGACAAGAGATTTGATTTTTCCAGTATCAGTGCTATAAAATCAAGGAGGATTTAGAATAAGAGCATAGGTGTCTAATTTCTAAAAAAACTACTGAAGCTTTATCAAAAGATTTTCCAAAGCAGTCTGCTCAGAAATGTTCTCTTGTATATCAAGTTATCCACAATGTCTCTTTTCCCATTTGTATTATTCATGAATTTTCTTTGCAAGCTTCATATTTCCAAATCCACATGCTCCTTTTTATTTCTATGCATGTGAATCAATCCTTTATTTGTGACTTCATTCCACTGAAATTTTTATGATGTCACGAAAGATCAGATCCAGAGAAAACATAAGAATTAGCAGAAGTTAGTGCTCAGGGATTCACAGGATTAAGCCCACTGAAAGAATTACAGTCATGTTGAGGCATGATTTTCTAACAAAAGCCAATGAGATTTAAATGCAAAGTGTTAAAAAAAAAAAAAGAAGCATAAACATGAATGTTTCAAAATAAAATGTCCAACATTTTCTGTGAAGGGTCAGCTATACAATTTAAAAAAATAATGAATTGCCTTGTTTTAAACTCTAAGAATAGAAGTATTTTCAACCAGAAAGGATGATATTAAATAGCATATCATCTATAGTGTAGGAACTTAAAGACATTCTAGAATGAACTGGAGCTTAATCACTTTTATTGTGATAATACTACAATTATTTATTCCATTATATTTATTCAGATATCTCTGATTGCCTTTACTGTTTTTCTTATCTGTGTCTTACAAGCAAAAATATGGAGATGGTCTGAACCAATGAAATGGGAGGTTGGAAAGTCTGATGAATCCTATTTGCTGAGCCACACATAATTGGTGTTGGAGTTTGAGAGGTTTTGGGGGGTTGGAGAGTTTTGGTTTTGTGAGAAAGTTTTCCTTTCTGCAGCAACAGTAGTGACAGCAGAGAAGGATCAATTCATTCAGAGCTGCAATAGGTAGGTTAGTCAGGGAGCCATAGCTTTTCAGTTCAATCAATTTATTCTTTATGCAAACCATTCTTTGTTTCTTTCGCTGCATAAATGGATACAGAAGTGCTTCTGCTGGCAACAGACTAGGTGGGAGAAAACTAGCTATATCATTGTTTTACATTATTTTCATATTACTTAGCATGTAGTTACAGATGTCATTGTCCAGTTCTCAACAATGAGATTGTAGAAAAACAAATGCTGAGGATAGGTAGCTTGAGAGTTTATACTGCCTATGCTGAGTCCATTTGAGAACAAGATCAGACTTTCTTATACTGGTCTGTATGTATATTCATGGAAATGTTCTCCATCTGACAGCAGCAAAGTATATAGGAGAATGAAAGTGAGTGTCCATCCATCAAAGAGGAAGAAGGACATCCTTGGCTTAGCGAAAGGTGTTCATGTGTAGTTGGAAAGACAACATCTTAAAAGACTCTGCAGACACCAAATCACTAATGTTACACTTGCCTAATATTGAGGTCTGACCATAAATTCCTCTTATGCAAACCATTTGTTCGTTTCATCTTTGTAGAGACTAGCAGACTTGTCATAGTACAATAGCTGAGAAATTAGTGACTTCTCCAACAGCATGATTACCTTTAGGGCTGTGTCTTTATTGGATGCTCAGCACATCGTAAATTCCATACAAAACAACCTGCCTGCACTGTGATGTGATATCCCTGTGAGTTCTACACCCTAACTGGATGGAATGGGTCATTTTCTTCTCTCTTATGTTTTGTCTTCATTTCTAGACTAATAAGCTTTTAGAAAAGGTACAATCTTGTAATGGTGTTTATAAGATCTTGTCACGTATCATGTATTATACAAAGTCTCCTAGGTATTCTTTGATTTCCAGGTTTTCCAAACATCTCTCTCCCAGATATTTTTTGAATTATTATTTCCTTCAGCTTGCATTTTTCCAGAATGAATATAATTTTGGGTGATATCCAAAGCCCATTGAGGTTAGAAGAATGTCTCCTATTGACTTCAGTGGGCTTTGGATTTCTTCCTTTATTTCCTATATCCAGGAGCCAAATTCTGCACACCTTATTGTTTTAATGGGGATTTTATATAAGCAAGGCAAGCAATATTGGCTTCCATAGTCTGATATTTTCAGACTCCTTTGCACCATATAATTCTCTTTGTTAGCATTCTTAATTATACAATATAATTTAGAAATGTAAGTGCTGTTTATCTATCACCATGGTTAGCTAATGGAAATCTTAAGTAAAACTGAGTGAATTCTGTTGCGTGCACTACCATCTCTTTCCAAATTTGATATATATTCTTCCATTGCCTTTTGTTTCAGTCTTTTAATTATTTTGCAGTTCATAAGCTTTTGTCAATGTTTGGGAAAATGTGAATCATTTGTGGGTAAAGTTTCAAAAGACACGGCAATCAGATACAAAGTCCAGTTGCAGGTTATATGCTACGTGTAATAATTTTTGCCCATATGCAGGAAAGCACTTTAACATGTGCTTAAATCCATCCTTGTTAAGAAATTCAAATAGATTTTTTAAAATGTAATTGTTAAATGTAATTTCAGTCTCAAAGTTAAGCAAAACTTTATATTCATTCCTGAATAAAGAGAACAGGAAGATCTTTTCAAATTGTGTCTTTCTTGTATGAGTTCTCTAAGATGAAAGATTACAAACTATTCTACAACGTTGATAGCTGTGAAGACTATTCACCCCTACAGTATGGTTTTCTCTGAAGTGATTGTGCTATATATCTTACCCAGTATTTGTCCCTTAAATTTGAAACTGGAGTGATTTTAGCGGAGGACTACCAAGACAGTCAGGGCATTGAAGTATTTGCCTTAGTAGGACAAGCCAAGGCTTGTTCAGCCTGGAAAAGATAGGACTTTTGGGAGACCTTATAGTGGGATATCACCAAGAGGATGGAGCCAAGCTTAATAGGACAAGAGAATGAGCTGAATGAAGGCTAAGTTCAGACTGGATATAAAGAAAAACTTTTATATAATGAGGACAGTCAGACATTGAAACAGATTTATCAGAAGTTTTATGGTGGTTTTCAAGACCAAACTGCATGAGCAATTTGGTCAGATATCATAGCTGACCAAGTTGTGAGCCAGAGAAGACTGGACTAGATGAACTTCAGAGATACCTTCCAACCTGAATTATTCTATGATCTTTGTGTTCTCTTCATGTTTTCTGTTGCTTGTGATTCTAGTATGCTCTTGATCTCTCTCTGGATTTACACAATTTTTTTCCTAATAGCATTCAGTCAATTTTTTTTTTTCCTGGAAGAAGTGAGAGATACTGGAAGGTAACAGCTAGAATTCCATAGATTTCTGTAGGAAAAGTACCAATCCATATTCCTCCCTTTTGAAGTTTTTTGTTTCTCAGTACCTTCTCCTCTTGCATATCAATATAATTGTCAGTGGTTCATAAATTAACTAGCTAATTCCTTTATGATCTGGGGATGCATATGTCCTCCTTCTGGTTTGTATTTTTTTTCTAGCTGTTTTATTAAGTACTTGTTATAAATAAATGTACCAGAAAGATTGTGCTGTTCTAGTTGCTCAGGCATCTTTTCCATAGTTTTCTTGTTAAAGACTTAATTTTTCTGAATTATTCCTCTATTCTTTCATTTTCCCTCTTTAATCTTCTATCAATTTGAACAATATTTCACATAATCATATATTGCAGAATGGCTGGGATTGGAAGGAACTTCTGGAGGTCATCTGGTTCGCTCCTGCTTCTCAAGAAGGACCACTTGGAACCAGTTGCCCAAAACCATGTTGAGATGTTTGTTTAGCATCTCTGTAGATGGAGACTCCAGAACCTATGTGGGCAACCTGTGCCAGTACTCGGTCACCCTCACAGTAAAGAAGTGTTTCCTGATGTTCAGATGGAAATTCCCATGTTTTAGTTTGTGTGCATTGCCTCTTGTCCTGTCATTGGGCACCACTGAAAAGATCCCTGGTCCATCTTTTCTACACCTTCCCTGAGAACATCCCTCTGAACCTTTTCTCTAGGCTATACAGTCCCAGTTCTCCCTTCATGTGAAGTGCTCTACTCCCTTGATCATTTTAGTGACCCTTTTCTGAACTCTCACCAGTAGCTCTATGTTATACTTATGCTGGGGAGTCCAGAACTGGACACAGGTGGACAAGGTGTGGCCTTACTGGTGTTGAGTAGAGGGGAAGGATCGCATTGCCTCATCTGCTCACAACACACTTCCTAAGGTAGCCCAGGGTATCTTTTTCCATCTTCACTTACTGCAAATTTATTGGCTCATATTCAACTTGGTGTCCACCAGGCCCCAGGGTTCTTTTCTGCAAAGCTGCTTTCCAATTGGTCCTCTCCCAGCACAGGGTTATTAGCACATTTTGATTTGATACATAACACAGAGCTTGCAGGGGTAAAGATCAGCAGCTGAAAAAAATCTAGAAAGGTGCAAGTAGTTACCTAACGTCTTCTATTCATACACAGATAGGATTAGTTGGGCTGTATGCAGAATTACAGATTGACTGAGCAGGTGAGACCAATCATTTTAGATCACAGTTCAGTACTGTTGCTACCACAGACTTTAAAATTTGTATCAGTTCCTCTATTAAAGTTGTGATTATTTTTTTTCTTCAGTATTTTTCTTCATCTTTCAGTATAATATTTTGTTAAGAGTTCTTCAGAGATGGTTCTTGTGATGTTGTCAACTCATGGCATGTAATGGACAAACAGATGGGCCCAGAGAATGAACATTTTGGTTTCTCTTTCTCAAAAAAAGATGAACACTTTGTAAAACAAAGTCATCCCAAGTGAGAACAGAAACACAAATTGCTGACCATCTTCAAGAAAAAAATGATTCAAATGTTAGTCATTTGGATTACACTGTTTGACTAAAATACTCAGTTTAAACATTTGTGAATTTTTAAATATGAAATCTTGTAATGTGAAAATGTGAACCTTTCTTTTCCAGAAATGTTTGATTGAACTATGCCTACATTTTAGAAGTGTTTCCTGCTTTGTCAAGAAAAGCCAAAGTCATATTTAATTGCTTTTCGTAAGTGGAAATGACAGTTTCCTAATGGAAAGTTGCTCAACAAATTTTTAGCACTTTGTGCAAATCATTTAACTGAGCTACCTCAGTTTTCTTCCTATGTGAAAAGAGTTATGCAGTTTTCTGACCTCATAGATTATTAGGATAATTAATTCATATTTATTAAGCACTGTAAAGACAGAGAAGCTCAGTCCCCCAAAATACTACAGTAGATAGTCTAAATGGCACTAACTTTCAATAAAACTAAAAGACAATTTCAGAAATTCTCTGAATCACTGATATGAATTAATTAAAAGAAATAGTTTTATTTATTTGTAAATTTCTGTAGAATCTGTTGTTCAGAGTCACATCAGGCAGCCAATATGTGCAAAAATGTCTGTGCACCTTTTCCCTCAACTTAGAAATGGCATTTTATTTCATCTGTCACTTTACCAGGTAGTCATTTGGTACTGTGAGATGCTTCTAGACTTTGCCTCAAACAGCTTTAGTTTTGACTATCCTGAGTGATTTCATATCATCAGCAGAGTGCATAACGTTTCTATTTACTCTGTGTTTGAGATTACTCATGAATCTGCTGAACAGCAAGGTCTCAAACAGAGACTTTGTAGTGCCTTGCAAGTAACCTTTCTCCCTTCTGACAGTCGACCCTTCTTTCCTAACTTGGAAAAAGCAAATAATGCACAAGAGGACCATTCCTCTTGCACCATGGTAGCTTTACTCTTTCAAAGGCCTGTGAATTTTCCCAAAGCTGTATGGAAATTCAAGTCATATACAACCAAGCATGGAATTGCAACACCACAATTACCAGGTCATTTTATCCACACATTCTTTTACACAAGCCTAGTACATTTTTGAGACATGATTTCCATCCGCAAATCTGCTTAATTTTTTCCCAGGTAAAATCTGTTACAGCTGTAACTCCCATCATATTGTCATGCTAGGGTAAACTTGCAAATTATGCAATCTTTGTCTTTGTCTTTTCATTACCCCAAGGTTTGGTTTTTTTTCACCCACAAATTATATTGAGGGGAATATATTATAGAATAAGAAGGTAATAACGAACAAACTAACTAACTAATTAGCACTGGGGAATTTATTAAAGAATGCTTGTAAAGAAAACTAAATTCTGGAAGTATATTTCATGCAAGAAAAATTGAACTAAAAAAATCTTTCAAGGTTATTCAGTTCCTGAACTAATTACTTACTAATCTGTAACTTATTTAACATTATTTTCTTTATGAACTCTCTGATATTATTTTCTGTGTTTTGATTTTTAGATAGACATGCAGGCAATTTATATAGAAAGTGGATTCATCTAAGCTTTGGCTTTCATTCAGCTATGTCTGGCATATACAAATCTGAGATCTGTAAGAATCTGTTTCAGAGACATGCACATTCACATCAGTATCATGTTTCTAAATTTCACAACAGTCTTCAGAGCTTCATACTTTGTATGTGCTAGGTCTCACTATTGTGTCAACTGTCTTTTCTTTCTCTAAATCACTGACAAAAAGTGTGTGTAAATTCAAATGGAAGTTGCCTGTGCTGTTGACATTTTCTGCTGTTGTAAAAATGTAGCAACTCAATTCTGATTTTCAGCTTGCCTCAAACTTATAGAAATGGTACAACTGCTGCTTGTTTTTAATTAGTCCTGAAAAGCCAGTAAGAGGAAGTATGAAGGCCACTCAGGGGCATGATTCAGACTAATCTGGAAGTTTTAGCTATTGATCTTTGATGACGTTCTCTTTGCTAAGTCTGATGTGTGCAACCCAGACCAGAGGTTGTTTGTAGCGTCCATTGCATCCTATTCCATCCAAGGCACAAAATCACAGCAAAGGGAGTTCAGAGAAGATGACAATAGTCTTCCTCTTAGAGGTAGTATAAACTAATGAAACAGAAGGTGCTTAAAGACATGCTCTTTTGGTAACAAGAACTTTGGTGAAAAATCAAAATCTCTGCAGCTGATCAATGACACCAGCAATTACCAAAGATCTTAGCCCATAACTGCTACAGTCTTAGGACAAATGTTGAAAATTTGATGTTTATATTTTAAATAGGCTTCTGAATCTATAATGATCATGAGTTTATAAATAGTTTGATGTTTATTCTGTCACTGAGGTATAACTTTACTGACACTAGGGAGACTAAATATGGATCAAAAAGATTAACATCAGTCAACCACACACATATTCTGGCCCTAATTCCTAGAAAAATGATCTTTTTATTTTTGATCTTAAAATCCATGGTGAGTAAAGCAATTTCTAAACACCTTGGCCTGGTAGAACATCTTCCAAAAGTTTAGGATTAGTCCAACCAAGTAAAAAAAGTGGCTAAAATTCCTTAAAGATGCATTTAGTAGGAGCAAAATCCTACTGAAATGAAAGATAAGTTTACTGGTTTTCCACATTTCTGGAAATGAGGCAGTGAGAGAGAAAAGCCCTATATGAGCTGGATATGAAGATGAGCAGTTTCAGTGTGATTGTGTTTTATTTTATGTGAATACATATACATACACATGTGTGTGTATAAAATCCCTTACCTACCTTTGATTCTTGAGGAGTCTTGATTGCTCGTAGTTTCCTGGCTTGCTGCATTAATGCTACTATTTAATATGGATTCTTTTCTATTTCTCTTAACACTGTTCTCACCTTTTCTTAAGCAATCACACCCATCCTACCTCCATTTCTCAATGATGTGTTTGTTTTCACAGTTCTCTCAACCATCTCTTGCACAGGCAAGCTCACTGACCATTTTTCAGTAACTTTTGAGACCTAAGAATGTACTTTCTTCATATGATCAGCTGGTAATTGGAAATCTAGGTCTCTTTGTCCTCTTATTTCCTGGCACTGTTTTCTAAAGTCTATCATGGGGCACCTAGTCATCCTTGGATGCTTCATGCAAGAAGCTGATCCCTAAAGAAGCTCAGATAACTGTTGTCTTTATGGGTCTTGTTTATTGAATACCCATTGTCCAGTGTTATGTCCTTGCCTTGAGGTATATTTATTCAGCACATCACATGAGTATCTGCAGGGCAGATAACAGCATTTTGTGGAACTTTTGTCCTAAGCTGCAAATAACTCTTTCGTAATACAAGCTGCCTCATCCCCCATGCACAAGAAAAGGGAGAAAGAATTAAAATGTGCAATGAAAATTAACTGATATTTTACCATAGCTAAGTAATAGTTCTCTTCTTATTAAAATAGAAAGCTCTTCAAATAGTAGAATAAAGATTGATATTTTTATTATTGGGGACAGTATTTGGAATCACAACTCCTACAGATAACCAGCTCCTCTGTTAAAAGTCATTATTTGGAAATCACTGCAAGGAGCAGGCAGGAATTCTCCCCTTCCTATGTTCACTGTTACACCCATGAATTCTGCACTGCCTCTGACACACCAGACACATGGCATTGCAGGTATCCAGATATGACAAATTGTGACTCCGATCTGACCTTTGTTAGTTTTATGGTATAGCATATACTTTAATTTATTAAAATATAAACCCTAATAAAACTCTTATATAAAGAAAGATCACAAATGGTTATAGGCTTGCTGTCCTTCCATCCTTTTTACAGGAAGAAAAATGACTAAAACTTGAAGTCAGACTCTGGCATGCTTGAATACCATATGCCTGCACTATTGAGAGGCTGGAGCAGAATATCTGGAGAAAGATGAGAGAGTGTGGGTGGCAATAGAAAAAACAACCATGACTGTAAGTTAGCAAGATAATATCCTTACTTTCTTCTGTGGGTCTCAAGAGTGATTAAAAAAACATTGGTGTTTTAAAAATATTGCTGAAGACTACAGTGTGACTCATAATGCTTCAGAGAATGGAATTCTTGGAAGTTTCACTGTAATGCCAGATTTTAGAATGGAGGGCAGCAGAGCTGCAGAGAAGTAACATGAGGCTATGTTGACGGAGAAAGAGTATCTCTGAGGAAATGCAGGCAAGAAAGAAAGAAAGGAAAGAGAGTGAGCCTGGGGAGAGATGACAAGACTATTATTTATACTGAGAACTGTTGCTTGCACTGATGGAAATATTTCACTGTTTTTGAGATTTTATTGGACAGCATGCCTGCCTACATGGTGCTTGATCATATACATAATAAGGCCAGATATGCAAACATGTAAAATGTTGATCAATCAGACAATGAACGTTGTTACATGCAACTCTGAAAGTCCATCCTAAAGATAGTCTGAAACTTTTGAAAGAGACTTTTTCTTTTGGAATGTGAGTAAAAGTTCTGATAATATCAGCTATTTTATGAGGTTATTTTTTATTGGCTAAAAGTACATTTTCATTGGGAAGATTTCTCAAGTCAGAACAGACTTTCTCTACAGAATAAAATAAAGAAGAATGGCAATTATCTGGATTTAAATAGTAGCTTCACAGTTATGGCATGTATCTGATATTTTGCTTGGTACAGTAACATACCTGTTTTATATCTGAAATAAGTTCCTTTGCTAGGAAAGGAGCAGTCTTTCTCTCACCATTCCCCACAAGATCAGTACCTATTCCCCTAAAGTTCCAAGGAAATGGTTTGTGTATTTCACAGGCTGTGACATTGTCAGGGAAATGGAAAATCCTGTTTCATATCCATTGATATGGACTGTGCTTGTACTAGAACCTTCTCCTTTGAGTGAGTGTCCTGTGTGGTATTGTTTATGCTGGAAGCCTAAATACTGAAGTCTAGACTTTTTGTTTGTTTGTTTTTTAAAGACTGTTCTTACATTCTACTGGCTCCTATAATCTGTATGTATACTTTGTGCATGTGGTTAAGTATAATATATTGGTTTAAAGCACTGAAAATCTGTTGATGGCTTCTGTCTGGATAGAAACTTTGTATATGTTTTAAACTTGTATTGATTATTCATCTGAAAATTTACATCTGAGAAATGTCATGACTTCATATTTGGTTACTTCCTCTCTGAATAAAAGGAAATTGTATATCAAGCAGGGGAGCAAATATGACACCATTCATATAATGATGGTCATATATCACAGTTAAATAAATACCTTAAGTTAACAATTAAGTGATATATTTTTGGCAAAAATTTGTTCACATAATTTGATGAATGAAGTGTGCCAATAAACAGTAGATTAACAGATCATAACCAGTTCATGAACAATTAATGATATGTAAGAAACAGTACAGATCAGGGAATTTAAATAATGTGTCTTTGATTTCACCTGTATAACAGGGAAACGTAGATTTTTGAGTTGAGCAAAACAGAAAATTAAACTTTTCATTTCTTGTTTTATGTTTGTTTTTTTTTTTTTTCTGGAAAATTAAACCTAGCTATATTTGTAAATGAAACATTTTAAATTAGAAAGGAGATGTATGGAAATATGAGCATAGATTTTTTATTTTTTTAGGTTTCACATTTAAAGTTTGTAATGCTTTAATGAATTCTTGTTGGAATAGTTTCAGGTGGATGACACTTGAATTTTAGGTGGATTGAACTGGCAACAGGGTGTTTGATCAAAAAGTTGTCCAGCTTTCCCGGACTTATGATCTAGCAATTCCCTTGTTTCCCAAAGCAGTGAACTGAGAAGTGTTTATCCATTATAGGATTAGTGCAACTGATTTGCTCTCATATTGCCTGTAATCCTGCGGATTTTGTAGTAAGTGAACACAGCCAGACTGTTATGATCTCAGAGTCAAAAGTAAAATCTACAATGCATGATGATAGTAGGCTCTCAAACAGGATCTTGGACAGAGTGAAAAGATGCAGCAAAAAAATGAGTAGACAACAGCAAGACAATCTGCATCTTCTCAACTTCTGTAGGAGAGAAGTCAAAGCTGAGAAACACTTTCTAATATGCTCATTAATGGATATACAAGTTATCTAGTCACTCAGAAGCTAATACTGCACTTTTCTGTGCACAAAAAATGTTGTGCCAAATGACTCTGAGTGGTATCCTTAATGATGAATTTACAACCATCAACAAGGAGCCTTCTTCGATTGTCTGCATTAAAGCAGCAGGTGATTATAAACCCATCCAGTGATGCTTTTCCTTAGGCTTACAAAAAAAGAGCAGCATACAAGACAATCGTACCCTTGGGTGTCTTATGACTTGCTCAAAAGTACGGCTTAAGTGTTGATTTCTTTTCCAAAAAACCCCAAAATTTCCATTTTACAGTGATGACATATCTGTAGCCTAAAAAAGAATGACATGGGAATTACAGTGAATACGCTGATTGCTCACCTGGCATTAAAAATAGTACCAGACAGTATTTAGCCGGGCAGATCTGTCAACTGTCGGTGCTGTGCATGGGAAACAGACAACCAGCTCCCTCTCTTCATTGTCCCATGGTTTGGGCCTTATCTCATGCATTTGTAATGCAGTACTGAAGTCTCTCTCAGAGACCCTATATGCTTGATGGCTTCTTCCCCATCCTTTGACCCATGAAACACTGTCTTACTGCATTAGGCAAGAGAAGCTTGACAGATTGGAAATGAATTGTGAATCAGTGGGCATATTCAATAAGTAAAAAGTCTGATTTTCCTTTTTGTCAAGTCCCTTTTCTAAAGATTAGATTTATTAACAAAACAAAGGATTCCAAAGCCAGTTCATAGTAACATAGAATATGTGGTAAAAGACAAAAATATTTCCAGCTTCCAGCAGTGACTGCAGGAAGTGCCGATATGCATCCCTCTGGATAGCTTCCTGTCCAGCTTTTGGAAACACAGATGTATTTCTATAGTGTGTTTCAGTTCTAGTGGTAATTTACTACTGAGTTTCTCCAAACTGCTATTTGTGTTCATGAGAATGCAGCTGAAGAATTTTAATTCAGTCAGTAAAGAAACCAAAAAGCAGGATCAATGACATTTCTTCCCTGATCTGCTTTTTTTCCCTTCCTTTCTGTTCCTCCCAATAGATAATTTCTGGAAGTTATTTAAACTGAGTGAATCAAGTGAAGACATCTTGTCAGAATGGAAGAGGTCCTGCAGGTCAGTTCTGGGCCATGGGTCCATGTACTACAAATTCTTTTCTTGCCTTTGCGTACTATACCTTTGCTCTAATCAGGTAGATAAACTATTGACTTAGTTTGATGGCATGGTAGTTTGATCTGCATGAACATCAAAAAAAACCTAGAGCTCACCATAGTCATTCCAGTGGCATGCCTTCTAGAGTTGTAATAATAATAATAATAATAATAATAATAATAATAATAATAATAATAATAATAAATTAAATAGAGAAACCAAGGCAACTGACTTCTTTATATATTCTGTTTCCCCAGAACTCTTCACTATTCACTGATATTTAAGCAATAGATGTGTTCCAGTTTGAGAAGAAACAGAAATTGGTAATTTTTGTAAATGTATGTATCATTATCATAGTATCATAGTATCAGTCAGGGTTCGAAGGGACCACAAGGATCATCTAGTTCCAACCCCCCTGCCATGGGCAGGGACACCCCACACTAGACCAGGCTGGCCGGAGCCTCATCCAGCCTGGTCTTAAACACCCCAGGGATGGGGCCTCAACCACCTCCCTGGACAACCCATTCCAGGGCTTCACCACTCTCATGGTGAAGAACCTCCTCCTCACATCCAGCCTGAATCTCCCCACCTCCAGCTTCATTCCATTCCCCCTAGTCCTATCACTACCTGAGATCCTGAGAAGTCCCTCCCCAGCCTTCTTGTAGGCCCCCTTCAGATACTGGAAGGCCACAATTAGGTCACCTCGGAGCCTTCTCTTCTCCAGACTGAACAGCCCCAACTCCTTCAGTCTGTCCTCATAGGAGAGGTGCTCCAGCCCTTTGATCATCCTTGTGGCCCTTCTCTGGACACCTTCCAGCACGTCCGTATCCTTCTTATTAATAGGGGCTCCAGAACTGGATGCAGTACTCCAGGTGGGATCTCACCAGAGCTGAGTAGAGGGGGAGGATCACCTCCCTTGACCTGCTGGCCACACTTCTCCTGATGCAGCCCAGGATCTGATTGGCTTTGCGGGCTGCAACTGCACATTGATTATCACTTTTCAAAATAAATATTTCTATAAAATGCATAAGTCCCTACCTCTCCCTTTCCAGTGTCCCTAAACCACTCTGGACTTATTTTGATCTCTGTTTGTAATTGTTTCCATGTGCCTGTCTGTTAGTAGCAATTTGAACCCTATGTCCATGTACATGCACGTGTCCAGAGAAGGGCAGCAAGGCTGGTGAGAGGCTTTGAGTACAAGCCCTATGAGAAGAGGCTGAGGGAGCTGGGGTTGTTTAGCTTGGAGAAGACGAGGCTTAGGGGAGACCTCATTGCTCTCTACAACTACCCTGAAGGGTGGTTGTAGCCAGGAAGGGGTTGGTCTCTTCTCTCTAGCATCCAGCACCAGAAGAAGAGGACACAGTCTCAAGCTGCACCAGGGGAAGTTTAGGCTCGAGGTGAGGAGAAAGTTCTTTACTGAGAGAGTCATTCGTCATTGGAATGGGCTGCCCAGGGAGGTGGTGGAGTCACCATCCCTGGAGGTGTTCAAGAGGGGATTGGATGTGGCACTTGGTGCTGTGGTCTAGTCATGAGGTCTGTGGTGACAGGTTGGACTTGATGATCTTTGAGGTCTCTTCCAACCTTGGTGATACTGTGATACTGCGAAACTGCAAATCCAGTTGACAGCAAGCTCGTACCCTGTTCTTTCCTGATGGTCCTTCATCATAAATGGTAAGTGGTCAAATGACTAAAAATTTTTTTTTTCTTGCATTGAATTTTGCAACTGCCTGAATTTATTCAGCCCAGTCTCATAGTTTTTGTAAGGGTCACTTCCCTTACAACCATTTACTAATGACAGCTTGTAGTTTCAAATTTTATTTATCCCTTAATAAAATACCATTCTTCATAAACATACATTTAAAAATTTATGTATTTTTTAAAAAATTATTAAAAAAATTCTTTCCACTATGAGCTCTTTGGCACAAACTTTATCATTGTCATAATTATGCTTATGAACTTCCGTGAGCTCTGAGAAGGATGTTTCAACACCATTTTTGTCAAGTTGAAGGTACTTGAAGTGAGGTTTTGTGTTGTGAAGCCTCATTTAAATTCCACAGGAATTGTGCCTGATAACCTGAAGTAATTAAATAAGATACTGAATTTTGGTTACTGTGTGGAATGTACATTCTGACTGACTCTTTAGGAAAGAAAAGTAAGACTCTCCAAGAAAATAAGAAATAGGACCTTAAAAATCCCGCCTGGGATGTGAAAGTCCAGTTAAATGGACTGCTCAAGCACTAGTTGCTTTCTAGGTTTAAAAGGGTGAGAGGGAGAAGATGGACAGAAGAGACAGAAAGCATTCACAGAATTATTGAAGCTGGAGTAGACCTCTGAGATCATCAAGTCCAGCATATGACCTAACACTACCACATTGACTAGATAATGTCACTGAGTGCTACATCCAGTCTTTCCTTAAACACCTGCAAGAAGAGTGACTCCACCACCTCCCTGGGCAGTGCATTCCAGTGTCTAATTACCCTTTCCCTGAGGAAGTGCTTCCTAAGATCCAACCTAAACCTCCCCTGGCACAGCTTCAGGCCACGCCCTCTAGTCTTGGCACAAGTTGCCTGGGAGAAGAGCCCAACCCCCACCTTACTACAACTTCCCTTCAGGTGGTTGTAGAGTGTGATGAAGTCCCTCCTGAGTCTCCTCTTCTTCAGGCTAAACAACCCCAGTTCCCTCAGCCTCTCATCATATGACTTTCCCTCCAGTCCCTTTACCAGTCTCATTGCTCTCCTCTGCACCTGCTTTAGCACTTCAATATCTTTCGTGAAGTGAGTGGCCCAGAACTGCACACAGTACTTGAGGTGAGGCCTCACTAGTGCCAAGTACAGGGGCAGAACTACATCCCTAGTCCTAGTGGCCACACTATTCCGGATACAATCCAAGATACAATTGGCCTTCTGTACCAGATGGACACACTGCTGGCTCATGTTCAGACAGCTGTCAACCAGAAGTCCCAGGCCCCTCTTTGTCAGTGTCCTTTTCCTCATTTCTAGGATTTTCAGTAAAATTTAAATCTGTTTATCATTTATTATAGTGCCCATTACTCTATAATGGATAATGGGATCCCTCTCTGCCAGGAGCCATGTGCCAATTGTCCTTGAATGTCTCCAGTTTCAGCTGCATCTCTTAAATGTTTTCTTTATCAGACATTCAAAGATTTTCTCTGTGTTGGGGTAATTCTGGGTAGTGGGGAAGCAATGTGTAAGAGATTGAGTACCTTTCTCCATCTGGCTATATACTTTTAAGTCCTTTCTAGATGGAGGGTATTTATTACTTAAAATTAAATGCAAACAAATGCTGCCATGAACAAAGTCAAGAAGGAGCTGTTAACTTGAGAAAGAGAGGAGAAACATCAGCCAGGCCTGATCTTTTATGTTTGATGAGCACTGGAACGCCTTAGACCAGACTGTGGATCCATACTTTTGTGAGTATAAGCATTATACCCTGAGAAAGCTTCATATACAAAGCTTAGTAGATGATTTTAACCTTATCTGGTAATCTATCTTCACACAGGAATAATTGACTAGTGCTTACTGTTCTAGTTGTGATGTTTTGGGCTGTTTGTGTTTGGTGCATTTGCCACTGTAAACCACTCCCAACATCTCTGCAGAAGCAGGTGGAAGGCCAAGAAGATGAGAAATACATGGAGCAGTCAATTAAATGGAGGTCATAAATCAATCTTTTTTGAAGAGGTGTCATCAAGAGTTTGTCTGAAAAGAGAATTTTGCAAAGAAGGAAACAGGTGTCAAATTCCTTTTGGCAGCTGGATGCTTAAAAAATTTAAAAATGAAAAGCTACCCAATCCAAAAGTCTTGATTTAAAACTCAAGACACTGGGAGGATGTGTCTTAACAAATGGAAAAGAACATATATTGGTGAGGTTTACAACTCTTGGGCTATAGGAAGAATGCAGAATGGTGAGGAAATATACTGACATGACTGAGTTCTGGCAGTATTTAGGACACTGGCACCACCAGTGAGGAGGAACTTGAGGATGAATTTTGAGCTCTGTATTCAAACAACTCTCTGTCTTCCGCATCACGCTGTAGAAAAATAGAGGTTTTGAGGCATTAGAAAAGCAAAGGAAGTGCAATAGCCCAGATTTTGATCATAATTACACCCAGGTGGTTCTGAAGTGACTACACCCGTGTCATCGAAGTTGCACCAGTGCAAAACTTGTCTGGGAACTGAATCAAGCCCTTTGTTTTCTTGCATTTGTGTATCAAAAGAGCACTCTAACAGCTCTCAGTAAATAATAAATTAATAATGATATGATGATCTCCCTTATGACTGAAAGAAGTACAGAAAAAATAGTGTCAGACTAAGAACTTGTTTGCAAGATTTGTTGAATGTGTTGGATATATGATGCCTTGCTAGATTGATTTTAATTTTCATTTCATACATCAGAAACATCAAATGTACTGTTAGTACGTGGCGAACAATACCAAATTGCAACATATAGTTTATAGTTCAAATGTGTTAAACCTCTGATAATTTCTTTGTAAGACACCTTTAAATCCCCAGCAGAAAGTAGTAATGAAAGCAACTAATGAAAACAAGTGCTCTTGCTGTCTTTCTGATGTAAACCAAATAGTATTTTAGTCATTGGTTTTGTTTGTATTTCCCCATTTGTGCCTCAGAATACACCACATTGCAGAGTTACATCACATTCTTAATGACTGGAACCATGTCCTGAGATGTCCTTCTGACCACACCATAACTTCCTTCTTTCTCCCCCCCCCCCAGCTAGAGGACTGTATGTAATTAATCTGAGAATATAATTCAATTAATTATTGACAGAACACATAAACACCACTCAGATATCTTTTTCATAAACCTCTCTGTTTGTCAGGCGCTAAAGGGGTGGAAAGGCAGTAAAAAAGTGCTCTTGAGATTGGACATTTCTCAATACTTTGTATCAGCCAGACAGGCTCCCAACACCCCCGGCTCTTTAGATGTAAAGCATATTGTTCTTGTCTAGGCTAAACAAGTGTCCCCGAGAAAGCCCAGTGGGATGCAGGCTTGTGATTTAAGTGAAAAATATAACAGAAGCAGATAACTTTGATTTGTGCAAAGGAAAAGTGTGATCTTTTTCAGGGATTCTGAGCATTCACAGCAAATTTTTCTTCTGCTGCTGATTAAAATGATAAACAAGAGCTCTGTGTTCAGTTTAAAGGAGGAATGTAGCTTTAGAAAGTTGACTTATTTAGAAAAAGAAGAATAAATCATGACCTTCCACAACCTTTGACCAAGATCTGCTAGTAGCAGAAAGTAAAGACAAGGCTGTTTCTGTAATTATTAAAACCCGAGTAAGGACAGTGATCATTTCTGTCCATATGACCGGAAAATGCCCTGGGGGCCAGACCGGGGAGGGAAATGGGGGATGTGCCTGGGGGTTGCCCGTAATTTCGGATTACAACTAAAGCACCCCAGAAGCGGGTAAGAATCATAGAATCATAGAATTGTTAGGGTTGGAAGGAACCTCAAGGATCATCTAGTTCCAGCCCCTCTGCCATGGGCAGGGACACCTCAAAAAAAGAGAGCGCGAGGTGAGAAAGCAAATGAGGGCTTTATTGTAAAGCAAGGAAAACTACGATGTTGGCGGGAAAAAAAAATGTAATCGCGTAACTGGAGGCTGCCCTTGCAGCCCGTGCGACCTCGGCTAACCCTGTGGGGCTTCGGGGGTGGGCGCGGAGCCGCACAGTCTTTGACACCCTCCAGGTGAGTGCTGGTGAGCCGAGCCTTCACACGCCTCAAGAAGCCAAGCCGAGCGCTGCCGAGTGACCCGGCTCTGGCCGGCGGGGACGCGGAGGCACCCACCGCCCTTCCCCTGAGGCTACGTGAGAAGGTCCTTCACGACCTCCTCCTTCACGTCCTCCTGAGAAGATCCGCTGAGCGTGTTTGCAGGAGCTCTTCTGGCTTTGCTATTGACGCATGGGGCTGGGAAAGGATCTGGGAGGGCAGGGAATCGGAGGCGCTCGGAGGCGGGGGGCAGCGAGACGGCGGCGGTGTGCTGCCCCGGCAGCCGCCCTCTGCGCAGGACTGGAGAGGAGAGCACCTTCACCTGCTGCCTGGAGCCCAGGGTGGGCGTCCGCCTCCTCTTCTTCTCCCCTCCTTCTGCTTGTGCCAACATCACTTTGGCTCTTTCCGAGCTGAAAACAATGTTCAAAGGGAGTGGGGCGTCGCCGTCCTTAAGCGAGAGGCAACCGGGAATGCTGATGTTTGGGAGTCTAGGATCAGAGAAAAGTGTCTGTCCCGCGTAGGGTGGTGGAGAGAAAGCCGAGGCAGGGACGGCAGCTGGGAGTGGCTCACGCACTGACATCTTTACCGTGCCTGGGCGGGCGGTGCCCACGATGTGGAGAGCGGGGTGATGTCCCTCCGCAGTCTGCCCTGCGTGGGACTGCTGCGGAGATTCCTCCCCAGTGCTTCTCTGAGGGCTCTGTTCCTAGCTCCCAAAGCGCAGGCCGGGGAAGCAAGCCCACCTCCGGCGCTCGCCCCGCCGCCCAAGTATCACCGGGGGTGCCCGAGCCGGGCGGAGCCGTGGTAGCCCTGAGCCCGTTTCTGGGAGCGTCCGCTGGTGGAATCAGCGGAAGGTGAAGGGCTGAGGGTGTTTGGGACCCGGCAGAGCCGACTGCGCCGCCGGACGGGTCGGGGAACCGAGACGGCATCTGAGCTAGATCTTTTAACACCTCCGCCAAAGTGACCCGGTTTCTAGGGGCGCTGCGCTCCCACCGAGGGCAAGAACTATAGGGGTACAGGCGGCCGGGGAGCGGGGTCGGAGCCCTGGTTTTTTGGCTGTGAGGGACCGCCCGGTTTTGCGGGGTGGTGCCAGGAGTGGTTACACGAGCTAACCCAGTAAGTGAATGTTGAGGGACAGGGACGTTTGAATAGACAGAGGAGCAGTGTCATGGACAAAACAGGGACTCCAACGCCCTTACAAATAGCTTTCTGCAGGTTTAGTTTAGCACTGCAGGCGAGACTCACAGTACTGCAGAGAGAAGCGTCCCTGGCCTGCCTTACTTTCACCCCTCTCCAAAACTCAGTCACGGGCTGAACAGCCCGGGCGCCTCGTCCCTCTGCAGTTAAGGGCAAGGAGGCTTTCAGAGGTGCAACGGCTGGTGCTTAGAGACCTGTTATTTCTGGGCAACTCCTCACGGCTCCTGCAGGGCTTGCGGGATGCTTGGCTTCACCTGCCGGGCTCCGAAGTAGCCACCTCCGGCACCCAGCTCCAGCATCCCTCATCTTTTGAAACGCAGCTGTCGGTTCGCGGGGAGGGGTGCTGCCTCTCGCACCGCCGGACTGGCGCCACCCTCCCTGCCCAGCCGCAGGTGCGCGTCACGCTGCCCCCGGACGGTCTCCGGCCCCGCCCGCGTCCCCGACGGGGCAGCTGCAGCTGGGTGGCTCTCTCGGCCAGGACGGCTTTCACCTGCCTGCTATTTTGGCGGCGATTTACTTGCATGCACGGCCACTGGCTAGCCCTGCACCTTCGCCTTCACAGGGATCAGCCCGTGGGGGCGGCTCTCCAGGGTCAGCGAGGGACCTCACAGTCTCCGGGCCGGTCTCTAGGACCCCAGGAGCCCCGGAGGTTTTCATTTCCCAGTGGGGACGCCCTATACCCCGCCGTTCTCCTCTGGGTCGCCGGCGGTGCTCGCTCCTGTCGCATCCGAGCGAGTACCCGTAGCCGGGCGCGGCAGCGTCTCGCCGCCCCCGAGCCCCCAGCAGCGCATCCTCTCCCGCCTGCCGCTGCGCCTTCCCCTCCGCGCCGGCGGAAGGGTATTGGAGCGCGGTAAAAGGGAAAGTGTACGTAGCGGTCTGGTGATAGAGAGACAGTCAAGGTTAGACGTGTATTTACTCAACCTTTATTATTTAAAAAAATTCATTTAAAAAAAAAAGGTGAACGAACGTCTTACAAAACCCCCCCACATAAATAGGACATTCCGTTCAGCTCTGGCTATTGGCAGTTCTAGTACTTGACAACATCAGACGCGATTTCCTGGCATTAGACTAACCCATTTCAAAATCGGTCGTCACAAAGAAATACTAGAAATCCCAGTTAGCACTTGCTAGGCAGTACGGAGCACTTGTACACAACTTTTTAGACACACACCCGCACACACACGCAGTTGGGAACAGATCCCGTAGGAAGAGAGACTCCTTAAAAAGTAGTAAACGCTTCTAAAATAAAAAGAAATAAAAAGAAGAAAGAAAGGAAGGAAGAAAAAGAGTTATTTACAAAACACAAAATGGAAATACAGTATTGACAGAGCGTGGCTGGCAAATCAACATGATTTGAATAGAGAAAGGACTATGGCACGTCTTGCTCGAAAGCTTGCACAGCAGCCTCCTTCGAGTGTCCCCGGGTGAAGACAGTTCCTGCCATCCGCATCACAGAGCCTTCTCCCTCCCCACCTCTCCTCCCGCCCTCCACTCGTGTCCCCACCACTGCACTTCTTGCCAGGTCCTTTTTACACTTGAATGACCACCGTGCTGGGACTCTGGAGCCGGGTTTTGTACTGGTCTAGCCAGCTCCTGAGCTCTGAGATCTTGTAGCCCTCTGGTCCTCTGCCTCCCTGGTACATCACCTTCTCCTCCTGGATGACGTAGAGCCGCTCGAAGTAGGCGCCGTAGGCGGCGCTGGAAGCATTGTCCATGGTGTCCACGGCCAGGGGGCAATCGGGCGCTCCTTCCCTCATCAACTGAGCTGCCCGCAGCCTGTCCTGGAGGCACTGGTGCTTGGGGATGTTGTAGGCTGCATCTGAGCTGACCCAGCCGTCGGACGGGTGTGCTTCTTCGATGTACACCAGAAGGAAGTCGGCAATGTCCACGAAGTGCGCGGCTAGGCGCTGGAAGGACCTCAGGCGCGCCATGAACGGGGGTCAGGTGCAGCTGCCGAAATTAAGGATGAGGGGTCTCTTGCCGCGGGCGAAGTCCAGGATGCGAAGTCTCTTCTGCCCGTCCAGCTGGATCACCTCAGGGTTGGGGGCTAAGGAGCCCACGTGCGCCGACTTGAAGAAATCTAGCTTCTGCCCATGCCACACAGCTTTCAGAGACTCCAGCGTGAACATGCGGTTGGAATCGGACACGCACACAGGGGGGTCGTCGGGGGGCAGCCCTTCGCTGGCGCTGGCCACCTCCTCAGCCGTGGGCATCATCAGCATCTTCTTCCTAATGCACAGAAAATCCAGAAGCCAGAGCATCACCGCGGTGAGCAGGAAGCGGGGGAAGAGGAGGATGCAGGCGGCCGCCTGGGTGAGCAGTTGCAAGGTGTGAACGCCAAGGGAGTGGAGCATCGCAGCGGCTTGTGCTGCAGGGCGCTGGCTGCCTAGGGGCCCCCACGCACCCTCCTTGCTGGGGTCTGTGCAGCACGGCTGAGATCCCGCTTCTCTTTAAGCCCATTTTATAGTCAGGGATTTAAATGAAAAGTGACTCCACCTCCGGCCAGAACCCGCCCCTCTGGAACTTGAGCCTGGGGATTACCTACCCCTCCACTCTAATGACCTAAAAATACACAGACAAAAGGGGAGAGAGCCCCGGCAGGAGCTGCGAGGGACGTGCACCGAAGCAGGGAGCAGCCGCTATCAGGCACCAGCAGAGAGTCCGAGATAGGGCACCGCCGGGGTCCGCGGCCGCAGATAGCAGCAGGCTCTCGCAAACAGTCCTGCGAAGGACAATGCAACAGGCTCAGCCCTACCCTCGCCCCTCTCCGACCCGACCCGGCCCGGCTCCCCATGGGCTTTTGTGAGCGCGGGGCCGGCGCCGCGGCAGAGCCGTAGTAGGGGCCGGAGCCGTCCCGTGTAGCTCCTGCAGGTGACAGGGATGGGCCGCCCGCTCCGCATCCTTCCTTGTACTTCTGCCTCTCCCCTCCCCGCCCCGCCAGCCTAGTCGCCCCTGGTGACGGCCTCCGCCCCGCCGCACGCCCCGGCACTGTGGGGCACCCGCGGCTCCAACCCGCGGACGCACCTCGCCCACATCCTCCCACCGCGGCGGCGGGACGGGAGGCGGCCGCTATGCCGGCTTGCTGGCAGCCCCAGACTCGTAGAGGGCTGCCCTGGCCCCGGCGGAGGCGGTGGGCTCCGCCGCGGGGGGTGCCAGGTGGGCGCGGGCCCTGGCGGGCGCTGCCCCGCGGCGGAGGAGGGGCGCGGGGCGGCGCTGCGGCCGCTAGGGGTAGCTGTTGCCCGAGAAGCCGCCGAGGCGGCTGCTGCGGGAGGGGAGCCGCGGGGCCCTGCCATCCCTGCCCGAGGGTACCCGCACCTCCTATGCCTTGCCCTGGTCCCAAGTTGGAGGGTGCGGCCTCGGTCCTGTGGCAGGTCTTCCCATGAGGGGTGCGGGGTCATCGGTCTTCCCACTCGGGCCCTCGTAGTGGGGTCACCGCGAAGAGCCCCAGGGGGCTGGCTGGCCCGTAGGCTAAGGGTGTGCGCCGAAGTGTGAAGGCGGAGCTCGGCCGTGCTGCGAAGGAAGCCTTTGGTAGCGCTCGACGCTGGCCGGGTCGGGACAGCCCCGGCATCTTCGGGGAAGATCATCACGTCTCACTCTGGGCGTGTACACGAGGTCTGCCGGGCGTGCGATGCCCGGCCTCTCCTGCCAGCTCAGCCCTGATCTCGGGACTGGAGCGCGGCTGGGTGCATCGGAGTGTGTCACGACCGGCAGGCACGCTGAAGGCGCCAGAAAGGTCTTGCTTTCCGTGGCATCCCCCTTTTCACTGGAGCTCTAAGTCAGGGCAGACGCTCCTTTACGGCCACCCACAAGCAGCCAGCAATATACTTTTTCCTGCTGTCGAGTGAAGTATAAACACAAGCTTGTTGTGTGAGTACATCTAGCAAAGTCCTTAAACAGATGGATGAAGTGTCATCTCATGGACACGATCAGGTGCCTACCTTGTGTACTGTCCGCAGAGCAGACTTGTAAGGGCTGGTTTTAGGTTGAGTGGGTTGTGTACGAGCAGCAAAATGCTTGCAGGGTGCAGAGATGAGCCACCTTCAGTCTTTACCCAGTCAGGAGGAATTTATGGTCTTTAAATTCCTTCTTGCTGGATTGGATGGAGTCCTTTCTCAGAGGTACAGAGTTTAAATCTACTTTGGAGGATAGACACAGCCCTAGCTCTGTTCACAGCCTTGCCACTCCACTGATGCAGGGTTCCTAGCCTGCATAGTACCTACCATTTCCTTACTAGCTTCTTCACAAAAGGGGTACTAATTGTCCAAAATGTTGAACACTGCCCTCTACTATGCAAATGCAGCTCGTACATCCCTGAGCTGCTGCCACAATTGCTGCTCACCCCGCTGCCTGCTGTGCTGACTCTGGGGACACATGACCCAAGTGTTAAGTGTCGGTCCTAAGCACCTTGTTTCTGCCTATGGCCGATGCCAAGTCTTTGGGTGCAGATTCCAAGAGACTCCATGGACCTGCAGCTCTCCCTGGGTGCAGCCTGCACTTCTCACATGTGACTGTGCACATCTCTGTACCTCCTGTCTAACATCTGCAAAATGAAAAAACTAATGCTCAGCCTTCTCATGAGAGTCTAGGTGACTTACTTCACTTTTATGTAATTTATTGTGAGAACTCTGAATAAAAGACAAAATTGAAATCTCATTTCACTTTTTCTTTATCTGGTTCCCAATAGGGTGTTTCAGAGCAATCTAATCAGGCACCTGGTTTGCAGCCCCCCGATGCATCATCTTAGTTGGCATCAACAACGAGTGAAGAGAATTCAGCATTTTAGCATCTGAATGGGAGCGTATGCTCCAGTCCTCATAAAACCATGCTAATACACTAGCCTGATTAATAACGTTTTTGGCATTCTGTGATGCTCAGTCCAGGGAAAATTACTGAGTGGATATTTACTATATTGTCAAACTTATTTTGAACTCCTCATGTGGGCCTCTCACCACCTCTCTGTACAGTTATGCAATCCTGAAAACCACAAATTAAAGTCTCTAAACAGATGCAATAACAAATTGTGGTAGCTCTGAAGAAACCCCCAGGAAAAAAAATTGACCTCTCAAAGCAATCTCTTCAAACTCTGCTGACAGACAAAAGCCTGAGTAAACAGATGAGTTTGCAACCCTGTATATATCAACAAACTTTGCTCTACTAGATCAGTGAGAGATATTCCAAGGTAAAAAAAAAAAAGCATTTGGTCTTATATAATGTATTTGTAGCTGGATAGGGCATTTGGAAACTACTTTTTCTCCATTCCCTGGAAAAAAAAAATCCTTTATTTTTATAACTTAAAGGAAACTTTTGAGTTAACGTTTCCTATTCAGCTGTGGATAGAGCAGAGAACTAAAGCATTTTGCTCCAGCACTCCACTGCTACACTTTCTTACTATATGAAAATCCATGTATAACCCGAGGCTGCTGTTTCATACCAAAATGGTGCACCGATGCATTCAGTTGAAGTACAGAGCTTGTGTATTTATGCAAAACCCCGTGGGAAAGGGTGGAATTCCTTCTGCAGCCCTTTGGTTCTCTGGAGGTTTGAAGTGACGTGTCATTGCTGTTCTCACTTCTGTGTTTTGCTGGATGGTTTTCAAAATCATGTGTTTTCACTCTGGTAAACCTTCTCTGTACTTCACAAGGGCCATACCTCCCAGCTGGATCTTGAATTATTTTGAGGTGCATGAAGGTACTCAGTCTTTCTAGGAATCCATATTGCTGCTAGTAATAGTGTGGAAACTTAGGTCTTCCTGTTCATTGAGGATTTCATAGAATATATGCTAAAATATGGCATTTGCAATGGCACATCTGGTTATGGGTGGTTTGTACTCTTCTGCATGTGGTCTGTGGTTCAGCAGTTACTAACTTAAATATACATGTTTGTGTGTGTGTCCCCACACAAGTGCACATAAAGGCTTCACATTATCTCTTTCTTTGAGAGCTTTATAGTTGTAGTTTTTCTTAATTTGATAAATGCAATTTATAACTATTTAAAGTTCTTTTCACAAGCAGGAGCTACAAAATAAATTCAGCAACTTATAAAAACAAAACCTCAGAAAGATGAAATTAAAAACATCAGGTCTGCTTTGATGTAGAGGATGTGTTGAAATGGTATATTTATATGTTTATTTTCTATTTTATAATTTCCTGGGCAAAGGCACGCAATACCTTCTGACAGGAAACTAAATGTATTTTGGAAGAGTTCCACCTCCCATGTCATCTCAGCTACATGTCATTAATGTGCTAGAGCTCTATGTGAAGGAAACGAGAAAGACTTCACTGAAGTTTGGATCCATCCCTGAAATAGACGCTGGACAATTTCTTCTCCTGTAAGCAGATACCCAGTGGCTACAGAGAGGTGCAGTAGTGCAGTGGTAAATTACTCAGCTGTCTGGTATCTGTAAGAAGTGAGTAAATGTTTTATTGCTGAAATGGGAGGTGGGTAAACTGCATTTGCAGTTGTTTGCTCTTAGTGACATCTCTGGAAAAAAGTTACCATAAGCTGGAGTCTGTGCTGTCTGTGGACCTACATCCCTCTTAATCTTTCACCACTTTCAGATGACACCTGTTTTTCTTTTCCTCCCTCCTGTTCAGTGGTGAGTTTTTTTATCCTTTAAATATATACATAACTCAGAAAAAAATACAAAAAGTCAAACACCTAGCCAATGCTTTAAGTAGCTTTGAGAATGGAAAGAGAAAAAGTGCTGTGCCACAGATTGGTCTATAAAATCACTAGCAGAGCCATAGACTTTGACTCTTCTTCCCCACTCTGGCACTCTCACCTTCGACTACATGGCAAGGATGTGATATATGATAAAGTGGTTCCCTGCACTGAAGTTCTCAAAATTTATTTCACCCCCCCTTTCCTTTCTTCCCCCCTCCCCCTTCCCCCCCCCCCCCCCCCCCCCCCCCCCAACTTCTTGCTGAGCCTGCATTGAGCTGGTAAGGGATTCTTTGATTTGGAGGGAGGACTGATTCCACAGCTGTTGGTGCAACACTCAGGTCTCACCATGACTAAGATGAAACCCAACATTTTCTTGAGTCTCTGAGCCACAAACCAAAGGTCTGCAGCTTGAATAAGGATAGAGTTCCCCTGATGTGTTAATGCACCTGCCTCCACAATGCTGCTCACTAGTGCTCCTGTTGTGCTAGCAGCCTTGTGGTAGAAACTAAATAACCAAAAGGTTCTGGATTGAAGAAAAAAAAATAAATTAATACCCAGACAATTGTGGTGACTGGGTTTACATTAGGAACCCCTATGCCGATGTGTAATAGTGCAATTTACCATGCAACTTGATGACTACCAAACGGCACAACTTTCCGTCCTATTAATCCTTTCTTACTTCTGCTTGCCCTGTGTTTTGTGTGATCCTACTGTGACCTGCAGTGACCTGGTTTGGGGACTAACGAGACAGAAAAGCTTGGCTTTAGAAAAAGGAGTTATTTCCTGACAGATTATTTCCCTAAATTGGCTCATGACAAAAGGAAATGATCACACGTTCAATGCAGAGGAGGCACAAGAGAAATAGCCACAGCATGCAGACAGGGCAGGGGTAAGAGGGCCATCCCACCAGACTACCTTAGCAATACTATCAAACGACCCGTGGGTGAAACGGCATAGTGAGAGTGTGTTAATCATAGAATCGTAGAATCAATAAGATTGGAAGAGACCTCAAAGATCATCAAGTCCAACCTGTCACCCAAGACCTCATGACTACTAAACCATGGCACCAAGTGCCATGTCCAATCCCCTCTGGAACACCTCCAGGGATGGTGACTCCACCACCTCCATTCCAATGGCTAACAACTCAGTGAAGAACTTTCTCCTCACCTCAAGCCTAAACTTCCCCTGGTGCAGCTTGAGACTGTGTCCTCTTGTTCTGGTGCTGGTTGCCTGGGAGAAGAGACCGACCCCCTCCTGGCTACAACCTCCCTTCAGGTAGTTGTAGACAGTAATAAGGTCTCCCCTGAGACAGTAATAAGGTCTCCCCTGAGACAGTAATAAGGTCTCCCCTGAGCCTCCTCTTCTCCAGGCTAAACAATCCCAGCTCCCTCAGCCTCTCCTCGTAGGGCTTGTGCTTGAGACCTCTCACCAGCCTCGTTGCCCTTCTCTGGATGCGTTCAAGAGTCTCAATGTCCTTCAGTTCAGAAATATCCTGACCAAGTACACTGCAAAGAAAATGTATGTAGTCTTAGCCCTTTTGTGTAGCGGAAGAGTATAGGAGATGTACAGGAGGTGATAGTGGATGGCAATGTCAGCTGCAGCAGCAGCTGCTAACACACTTCCTTCAGTAGTAAGAAATTACATTATCCGTAAACCCCTGTGCTAAACACATCTCTGCTACTCATCAAAGAAACTGCTCAAAAGCTGCTGTGGCTCAAGAGCTCAGACTGGACCCCCTGGTAGAAGGGTATAATTATAGTCATCTGAATGGTTTGCTTTGGAGCAAAGACAACAGTCTAGTCCAGAAGTGGAACCCCATAGAGTTATATTTAAGTGGCACCTTTACACACACTGAATACAGATGAAGTCCTTAGCAGAAAGAGAAAATACTTCTTCCATTGTCTTTGTTCATACCAGTTTCAGGTGTGGTGCAGAGGAAGATGAGGAGATGCAATTTGTTTGAATCTAAATCTCCTCTAAGAAGATTGCAACAGAAGTCACCCCATGCAGTGTTTTATAACAGAGTAGGTTTCAGCATGTGACATCAAATTTCAATAAACTAACACTGTTTAGAAAGATGAGAGCAGCAGGCTGATAACTAAGGTTAGTTTGCAATACTTTAAATGGCAGCATGGCAAGGGTGCTGTTTTCTCAAAAGGGGATATTTGTGAGTTGACAAATCAGGTCCAGCTTTTGTTGAGGTAAAAGAAACACCACTCCTTTGAGCCCCCTTGCTGTAGAGAAGTCTCACTGCTGCCTGACAGCCTTTGTCACAGGCTTATTCTCAGAGCCCTGACATTTGTGGTGTGAAAGCCATAGTGATCAGTGGCAAAACTCCCGGTGCTTTCCTTGTGTTCAGCATTTTGCCCAAGCCATGAAGCGTGATAACAGACAAAAGGAAGGATGAAGGCTCAGGGTGCAGTTTTTGTGGCCTCACTTTCCTTAGCAAGTGCAGTAAAATATAAAATAGTTAAAAAGAATATGATTTAATAATTCTCAGGTTTTCAGGTGATTGCATGTGTCCTGCTTGAACCGATATACACATTTGAATTTTCAATCTGTAACAGACTCAGAGGGGAAGGCAGGAAAAATAGCATTTTAAAAAACATTTATTCATGAAAAATCTTTAGGGATCATGTCTAGGATAATCTTTTTCAGGGTGACCCTCATTTTCTACAATATAATGGTTTTACCCAGCGGTGGTTTAGCGGTTTTGAATAAGCTGTAGAGCAGAGGAACAAATACTTTAGCAAGAATGGAGGAGTTTACTCTACCCAGACAGGCAGGAATGTCAGCCTACTTTTGAATATAAAATGGAGATGATTAGTCTACTGACCTTTTTTCCCCAACATCACTAAAATATATATTACATACAGAGCATGGTCTGGGTTTGTGTAAATGATCGCTTTAAGCATGACAGACCTGTTTGAAGCAATTGACATGCTGAACAGGAGGCTAGAAGGCACCATTGCTGTGCACTTGCACTCTCATCAAATAACACACTTGCTTCAAGCCTTTTCTTTGAACATAAATGTTTGTGAAGTTTTCCAGTGATTTTTTTTCCTGGCATTTGCCCCACGACTCATTATTTTTAGCCATGTAAAATAGCATTATGCAATTGCTGAAATTTGTTTCTTTCAGCCCATGATGATTTATAGTCTTAATTTCCAGGATACTCCCTTGAAGTTACCTTCTTTTTGTGACCTCAGGATTTCTCTTCCCAGACCTTTGGTATTTATTTTTAGTATTTCTGTGGTCAGGGTTTGGCACTATTGCTTTGGATTAATAACAAACATACACAAGAACTGGAAGGAATACACATCTAATCTCCTAATTTAATGTGTGGCTTGTTTATCAATAATAGAAGTTTCTGGACAGGTTTGACATATCCTAATAACAGGTCTCTGCAGCCAGATAGAAAGGTTTTTATGTATCTGAACTGCAAATAATCCTTCATTTGTTCCAAAGCAGAAGAAATTTGCTTATTTTATATTGCAATGAGGTATTTCTTTCTCAGACTTTGCCCAGAAAGAACTGGAAGTGGAAGTCAGTTAGTTTGGACAAGTATGCATTGTTTATATGGAATATTTTAATTGACATGAAATTGTGCAAACCTGCTAGCTTCTGTGCTCTTGGAAGGAGAAAAGATCTTTGGCATTACAAGGCATGAATTGATGTTCTATTTTTTCCTTTTATTGCAGGAAACTGCAAATAATTTAATGCTCAAATGAAATTACTCAGCATTTTACTAAATCATTGAATTTTCCTTATAAGCAGTATATTTTGCTTTCATCATCTATCCAGTAGTTTTAAAACTAGCATCCTCTGAAGATCTGTTCACTTTCTCTATGTATTGTTGTTTACCTTCATTGTTTATTTAGTTAGGCTTAATGCCTTCCCTACAGAGCCTACTGTGAATAAAATGTTCCTCAGAAAGTGATTAATTTTGCACTTTGTTTACAGAATAGTCTTGCAACATTGTATCTGATACTCAATAGCAGGAAAACAGAAATAAAAGGAGAAGCACTCACTCTCACCACAAATCATTTTGAATTCACTGGGATTGGGATCTGACCCAAAGTGTTTAGGTTAGCTCAACAGCTCATGTTGATTCGAAGGATCTCAATGTTTATGCCTAACAGTGCATCCTCCTATGACATTTTATTTTTAGCTGCTCAGCAGTTCTTACTTTCTGTGAATTTTAAAGTTATTCTTAGACTAAGAAATATGGTCATTTCATAAGGAAAAGTTGTGACAAGCACAGCTATGTGATAGAGCTCATCATTTCATAGGGCCCATTGTTTCCACCTGAAGTTCCAGCAGAGACGTAACCTAAGATTAACTCGTTACTTTAACCGCAGATATTAAATTTGGGTTCAAATTTACTCTTCTCAGTGTGTGAATTATTGTGGATACCTGGAGTGGTCCACTATCCTCTATGAAACTTAATTTAAGGGCCACAAATTGCCTTTGAATATTAACATATGTGCAAACCTGCTTCCCGGAATCCAACTGTACTTTTATTTCTGACAATGTTTTAATAACATTGATTTTGTGAGAGTACTAATCCCTTGCTAGTATTTCTTACCTGAAATCAAGCTTGGATTTCTTAAACCAAGAAAATGGTCCTTAAAAAATGTCGTAATAAGCCCTTTTTAGAATGAGAATCATATGCAAAATGGAGAATACATCATGAATTAAAATGGCTCAAAGTGATCTAAGCCCACTAGTGTAAACAAACTATGGATTTACTAGATAATGAGGGGAAATTTTTTAAAAAACAAGTATGTTGTTTTTGGAAAAACCGACATTTTCTTTCTTAGCTAATTTTAATTGGCATTATGCTCCCACTGAGCCAAAAAAGAAAAAAGGAAGACGGCAGCAAAATACAAGCTGAAGTAGGAGTAAAGTGTCTTAGCTGGAGGAAAGCATAGATGAAAGGCTCTGAAGCCTTTCTTACAAATATCATCTTCAGAGTGGGGTGGTCCTTGGGCAGTGGTGGCCTGTGCCTTTTCCTTGGCCTCCTTTGCAGTCATTGACATTGTGCTGCCAGTGAAGCAGCTGTCACTTTTTACCAGCATAATGCCTGCCAGCAGTCAGCTCACAAGTGCTGCTTTTAATTAAATTTCTGATTTCAGCTCGCTGTTCACAGTTAATGGAGATTTTTGGGGTGGGGTCTTACAGGGCAACTAGGAGAATTTCAGACATCTCTGCGTAACAGAGATCTGTTCACAAATATCAAACATCACCTTAAAATTAGTTACATTTTTGCTTATGAGAGCTCTTCCTGCCCCAGTGACTAGAATTACTCATATTTCCAGCTTAAATGTATCTATGGTGGATTTACACCATTTGTTCGTGTGCCAACGAACAAATTGTCCCTTCATTGTCTCTTTGCTGAAGCAGTTTTCCTGCCTCCCCTTTCTCTGTTTGTTAAAGAATCATAAAATCATTAAGATTGGAAAAGACCTTTAAGACCATTGAGGGCTGTCCTATCCCCATGGGCACTGCTCCACTGGGGCTAACAATCCAAACTCTCATGGGGCATATTGGCACTGATTGGGACAGACAGATTCAGGATCTCTCTGCTAATGGCATGATTGAGCTGGGATGCAAATTGGCCCTCTCCTGGTGCTCACAGGGCTATGGCACTGTTATGCTAAGCCCGAGCTGGTGAGTTCTGCTGGAGACTTCATTAGCACAGTGCAAATTCAATCTATACAGATTCTGGGCCGGTACGAGGCCAGCTGAGGCTCATATTGATCTGCACCTGTTTATTCAGATGTGCTCACAGTCTCTTCTCATGAGATGAATTTTCCATTTCTCTGATCTTCCTAGAAGCAATCTTCTGCACCTGTTTCATGTCAAGTCCATTTTCTTGCATCATATAGGAAGAGATTAATTGTAGAACAAGATATGGCTCTACCCTGTCTTCTTTTGCCTCATGTTAGCACTGCTTGGCACTGCATATGGTCACTGGTTCAGCACAATCATTCTCATCAGTCTGGTTGATGTCTGGAAGTCACAGACAAACACAGATGCAGCTTGACAGCCGAACACCTGGGCAATGAGTGTGGCATGTCAGGGACATGCTGGGTGTACTCTACATGTGCTATGTTATTTGATCAGTGTTGTTAATACAGTTTGGATTAACCTGAAACCCAAAGGACAAATGAAAGGTTTATGTACAGTAGCTCTGGAGCCTCTCTGTTGTTTCAGCCAATGCTCCATAGAGTCAACCCATCTCAGTGATCTCAGTGCAACCAGAGAGTATTGGGTGGATTGTGTACTCTCTGGCCATCTGTGTCTTTCACATTTCCCACAGGCTGGATTTCCTGCTCGTGTGGTGCATGGCATGGGATTTCCCAGACACAAACATGGGAGCCTAGGCACATGCTTGGGGCCTATGCGACGGGACAGTGGCTGTGGCTGTTCCCCATATGGAACACAGCTGTGTCTGCCCTTGAAAGGGATGACCTAAATTTTACACAGTATTCCAGTGACGTATGACTGACACATCCCTCGCTGCTGGAAATACCCCATGTGTTTTTGAAATGTGCTTGTTTACCATAGCTGCCTCTCTTTAGGGACTCGTGTTAACCCTGAATTTGACTGAACCATCTAGAGTTTTCTCCTCCATGTAAAGCTGGCAAGTGCCCAGTTTATAGTGATGTGTCTTACTGCCATATCCATGAAACTGAGCTAAGAAATTCTAGATTCTATCCTGTTTGCACTGCTTCGGTCTTTGAAGTAATTAAATTATTCCAGTGAAATATCCCAATCCTGTTCTGCAAACTCACACATTTCATAAACTCATTCCCAATTTGTGCACCCCAGTTTTCTATGTAATCTCTTTTGACCATGTTCTTGTAATGATGTTTGATCGTGATAATCATCAGATATTATAAGAATAGTGTTGATAGTGTTTCCAGCTAATGTTCTGAAAAAGTGCAATTAGAAATGTACCTTTAAAACATGATATTTCTTTAATTACTGCAAAGATCTTTTGATGAAGGTTTTGATTAAAAATATGACTGTGCTTATGAAATAGTTACTCTTAGACTAAATTAACACTAGGAGTGTATCATAATGTTAAATGTGTTACAATATTAAAGGCTGTGATTTCTATTATTAGGGATATTCCCCCTTGTTTAACTGTGCTGTAATTTTGTTTCCTATATACAGGTGATGCACCTCTCTTTCTTGAGGTGCCAGAGAGATATTGCAAGAATTACTTCTTGTCATGACATCAGTCCCTTTCAACAGTGGCCTTGGAGCTAGCCTTTAAAGCTGTTTTTATTCTGTTGCCCAAAGAACTGGGCATTACGTTGCTGTCTTCCCTATGCCACAAGGACTGCTTTATTCCCATCCTCTATTTCCAGCTTCTACAGCTGTGAAGAAAAAAAAAAGTAAGCTAAAACCAGAATAGAATAGAATAGAATAGAATAGAATAGAATAGAATAGACCAGACCAGGTTGGAAGAGACCTTCAAGATCATCGTGTCTAGCCCATCAACCAATCCAACCCACCTAAACAACTAACCCATGGCACCAAGCACCCCATCAAGTCTCCTCCTGAAACCTCCAATGACGGCAACTCCACCACCACCCCAGGCAGCCCATTTCAATGGGCAATCACTCTCTATGTATGGAACTTCTTCCTAACATCCAACCTAAACCTCCCCTGGTGCAGCCTGAGACTGTGTCCTCTTGTTCTGGTACTGGCTGCCTGGGAGAAGAGACCATCATCCGCCTGTCTACAGCCTCCCTTCAGGTAGTTGTAGAGAAATGCAAAAGTGAATTGGAAAGCAGTCTAGGTAACAACTCCAAGAGATACAAACTGGGCCACATCTCATGTATGTATAGTACAGGTGATTTAAGTCTTGACATTGTAATGGTGACTATTATGAAGCAAGAAGGGGAGAATCCTAGATGGGAATACCTTAGTGCTAATAGTCACCTCATATCAAGAACCACCCAAACTTAGGCCTAACAGGCTCCATGGGTATGACTCCATTTTAGGGGGGAAACAAGCTGGAATGGCATGTCTACAGAGAAAACAGGGACAGTGAGCAGTATCTCATCTGGGGAATAGGGGTAGATGTTGCTTAAGTAGTGAGTGCCACCATCTCTGTCTATTTAGTCTTTGAAAGAAGATGATTGAATTTGAGCACGTGGCCATAAGACACAGTGATGCAGCCACCAGCATTTAATGAATCACTTTTGAAGGTGTTTGGAGCTTGTTCTCATTTCTAAGCTATAGTCAGTCAGAGAAGGACTTTATAAAATATCTATGCTCTGTTCTGTGTGTAAAAATCATTTACTTTATTTGATGTTTGATGCATTGTTTTTTTTTCCATTAGGAGAGCAAGCTGTAATCTGTTAAACACCTGCACAGAGGTATCCCCAAATGACCTGATAGGATGAACACTGTTACAGAGCATAGCTGAATAGGTGCTTCTTTCCCTAGCTGTAGGGATGATGGAAATGGAAAATATTCTTTAAGAAAAGTTTTGGAATGAACTTTTTCTTTTATAGAGAGCTTTCTAGTATAGAAGTAGAGTTGCTTAAGTAAATTTCCTTGAAAGGAACATTCTAAAAATAATAGAAGATGATAAATAAGGTGGCATTTGTATTCAGTGCAGTGCTCATTGCCATCAAATTCCATAATCACAGCCTTCTTGTAGAGACATACATTTTAACAATACATCACCTTTGATTCACAGCTCTGAATAGCTGAAAAATCCTCTTGTAATGCTTGCCCTTGGCCTCCAATAACTTGCCATTTGCTTGAATTACATACAAAGAATAAGTACTTGAAGCAGTACACATCTCTACATGTCAGGTTTAAGGTTTAATTTAGCACTGTATCTTGTATTGCAGCCTTCACTTTCTGGGAAAGGTGATGTGAATATATTGTTCAGCTAAGTAAGGACTGCAAAACTAATTACTCACTGTGTGTTAGTTTGATGTATAATTTTGAAACTTCTAGATGAATTTTTGCCATTCAAGGGCTGAGCAATCTAATTTGGGAGTTCAGCCTGAGCATTTTTGTCCTAAAGTAGGAAGATGACAGTGCTAAAGTGGTTACTACTAGTTCAGATATGTTGTGTGTTGAGGGTGAAGTGGCTTCTTTCTGTATAAGGCAGAAAATGCAGCATTTCTCTCCCTGTGTGTATTCAAAGTGTTGGGTGAAAATTTTTATTCCCTCTTTTGCTCTGAGCTGTGTAAAACTGCCCTTGAATTTGCTGTATTTGTACCTGGATAGTGCTATAGATATAGAATGGAATGGAATGGAATGGAATAGAATAGAATAGAATAGAATAGAATAGAATAGAATAGAATAGAATAGAATAGAATAGACCAGGTTGGAAGAGACCTTCAAGATCACCGCGTCCAACCTATCATCCAACATCGTCTAATCAACTAAACCATGGCACCAAGCACCCCATTAAGTCTCTTCTTAAACAACCCCCCAGTGATGGTGACTCCACCACCGCCCTGGGCAGCCCATTCCAATGGCAAATCACTCTCTCTATGAAGAATTTCTTCCTAACATCAAGTCTAAACTTCCCCTGGTGCAGCTTGAGACTGTGTCCTCTTGTTCTGGTGCTGGTTGCCTGGGTGAAGAGACCAACCCCCACCTGCCTACAACCTCCCTTCAGGTAGTTGTAGAGAGCAAGAAGGTCTCCCCTGAGCCTCCTCTTCTCCAGGCTAAGCAACCCCAGCTCTCTCAGCCTCTCCTCATAGGGCTTGTGCTCCAAACCCCTCACCAGATTTGTTGCCCTTCTCTGGACACATTCCAGCAACTCAACATCTTTCTTAAACTGAGGGGCCGAGAACTGAACACAGGACTCGAGGTGTGGCCTAATCAGTGCAGTGTACAGGGGCAGAATGACCTCCCTACTCCTGGTGGCCACACTGTTCCTGATACAGGCCAGGATGCTGTTGGCCTTCTTGGCTGCCTGGACACACTGTGGGCTCATGTTCAGCCTACTGTCAACCAGTAGCCCCAGGTCCCTCTCTGCCTGGCTGCTCTCCAGCCACTCTGACCCCAGCCTGTAGCACTGCATGGGGTTGTTGTGGCCAATGTGTAGAACCCGGCACTTGGATGTGTTAAATCTCATGCCATTGGACTCTGCCCATCTGTCCAGCCTGTCAAGGTCCCTCTACCGAGCTCTCCCACCCTCTAACAGATCAACTCCTGCCCCCAGCTTGGTGTCATCTGCAAATTTACTGATGATGGACTCAATCCCCTGATCCAGATCATCAATGAAGATATTAAGGAGCATGGGGCCCAGCACTGATCCTTGGGGGATGCCAGCTGGATGTGGCACCATTCACCACCACTCTCTGGGCTCAGCCCTCCAGCCAGTTCCTAACCCAGTGCAGAGTGCTGCTGTCCAAGCCACAGGCTGACAGCTTGGCCAGGAGTTTGCTGTGGGGCACAGTGTCAAAGGCCTTACTGAAGTCCAAGTAGACTACATCCACAGCCTTCCCCACATCCGCCAGGTGGTCACCTGATCATAGGAGATCAGGTTGGTGAGGCAGGACCTGCCCTTCCTAAATCTGTGGTGGCTGGGCCTGATCCCTTGGACATCCTGTAAGTGCTGTGTGATTGCACTCAAGATGACCTGTTCCATGATCTTGCCTGGCACTGAGGTCAGGCTGACAGGTCTGTAATTCCCTGGCTCATTCAACCGGCCCATCTTGTGGATGGGCACCACGCTGACCAGCTTCCAGTCATCTGGGACCTCTCCAATGAGCCAGGACTGTTGTATCTGCAGTTGGCCAAAATGTGGCCCTTCTCTTTAAAATAAAGCTGGAGGGGTTGTTTGTTTTTAGTGGGAAAATGAAGCTCATTAAATTTGTTCAGCTGGCATATTTGATCTCATCCAACCTGTCATCATACCTAACCTGAATGTCAAACTGTCATGGGAAACTGTGAGTAACCCAAGGCACTGAAGGTATGTCTTAGGCAAATTTTCAAGGCAAGAGTAGGAGAAAAAATACATTTTAAAAAGACTGTTGAAGTCCTGTAATTTTGGTGCATCAGAAACTGTAGAAACTACTGTAAAGCACCTGCTTCTTTTTTTGGCCATGTTGCTGTGTTTCATTAAAATGTTATCAACACATTTTCTAACTTTAGCAGCATCTCGGTCTCCTGCACTGTTACACATTCATCCTGGGATTTAATATCGTTTCTCCAAAGCATTCCTCCAAACTGTACCATAATAAACATGGGGAGATGTACATCTGCTTGTGGACCACTGGAGACCAGTCTTCACCCAGATGTAACTGCAGATCTACTAGAAGACAATTCTGTTAACAGCCAGAGATCCATAGCTGCTGAGTGCATTATGTGCTTGTCCAAAAGGAATTCACTGAGGCTATCAATGAACTTCACTCAATAACCACAAGTTCATAACAAATTTTGACTATTACTAATACAGTACAATACAAATGAATGTGTTAACAGTGGAGTTGTTTGAAAACATCAGTACTGCTTATGAGAGACAGATTCTATTTTCCTAGTACAGTTTTCACACATTACTATTCATTTAAAGTGGAATAGAAATGAATAGCCACCCAGACTTTGTAATCTGGCTGTTCAGTAAGTCTCTTACACATCTACTTTTTAGCTTCTTCAATGTGTGTTGTACTTCTCTCCCTCTATCCTTCAGGATGGAAGGATCTCACTCATCCTTCAGAATTTATTGGGTTCTAAAAACATATAACTTCCTAGCAGAAGTGAGATTTTCCTAGCTGGTTAAAATTTTGGATGGTGTACAGTATTGTTGGTAGTCATATAATTCACAATTAACATAAGTGACAAATGCTGCTTTGAAGCTTGTGTTGAATAATCATATGTAAGTGTAGTAGGACCTTTTTGCTGATCTGGATTTGCATTTGTATAATGTAAAGTTAATAACTGGACTGATCTTGTTACAGATCGATTAATCTTCTTCAGTACGTCTCTTGTTTTGTATCCCATTATTTACTCAAAGGCCTTAATTAAATGAATCAGAGTTTAAGCACATATTTGCTGCAACAATCGCAATTCCCCATAGATGATTTTCTTTGGCATGTCTTGTTGGGATTTCCAGGAAAGTTCTCAGAAACAATTTCACAGAATAGAGGGATTTCTCTTTTTAAAACCCTTTTTTGGTGTTACACAAATTTGAGCCCAGAAGAGTTTAATTTTTGAGAAATAACCATGAATACTAGATGCATGTGTGCCTCTGTAATAACAAAATCTTCAGAATAAATTGAGTTTAAGTTGAATCTTACTTGATTTCTGTGGTTGACTTTGGAAACATTTGGTAGCTATTTTCCATTGAATTTCACACTCACTTGGGACAGCAATATGTTTAAGTGCTTCTCCTGTTATTTCTGCTCTGCAATCTTAATTCCAATTTCTTCTCCTTTTGTTTTTCATTCCCTCCCTATTTACTCTGTTGTGTGTATTTATCTTTCACATGGCAATAAATAATTCTGCATTCACTACTGGTGGTCTTGTTCTTAGTATGCATGTATATGTGTTGAAGGGGTACAATATATAGCCCTCCAAAGAGCACTGGTCTTCAATTTTGAGGGAGATAAGGAAGGATTCAATATTGCTGAGATAAAAACGTGGTCTCTCCATTGAAGAACATGAATGTGATTTTTCAAAATTACTTGTAAGGCTTAGATAATTTATGGGTGGCTAAACTGGGGCATTTATAGGAAACAAGTTTTTGGAGAGAAGGTTCAACATTACAGAAGTTTTAACAGGGCAAGCTGAACCTTAAAAACCATAAAACCCTCAATTCCTGGCAGTAAGTGCAGTGTAATTCTCTTGGTCTCTGTTGTGTTTGTTGGGTCAAAGTGCTTGATTCTGTATTAGACATAAAAGGAAGGTGATACATACCTCAGTGTACTGACAGTCTGATGGCAGATGTGAAAGAGATGAGGCACATGGAATAACTGAAAAGGGAGGAGTTGTTTTGCCATTTTGTGATTTTTTTTCTTCATAAAATAGAGACTAATTAAAGATGTTTCTACACGACCAGGTGGAAACTTCCACTGAGCACATAGCAGACTAACAAGGAACAAGTAATCCAGAAGCTGTATCACTGTGTCAGCATGCCACTGTTTATCAGGAAAATGTTAGCTTAGGCAAAGTAACCTACTAATAGTAACCTGCTAATAGTGCTGCACAGCGTTTGTACTAGTGATGAGTTGCTTCCTGTCAACTTGGGTGACTTAACAGGAAGAATGGTTCTGACTCCTCACCTGTTTGCAGACATGCATCCATTTCTGTGAGAATCAAAGGCTTATTCTGAGTGGAGGCATACTAGCCATCTCTAAGGAGCTCTCACTGCCATTTGTTGTGGCATATTGTTGTTATACATAGGAGCTCCAGCTGATACGTGGTTTCATATGGCAAATACAAAGTTAGAAAGATGTCCTGCTTCCAAAACTTTAGCCCAAATTGAGAGGAAGCTTAGATGGAAATGATCAGGCAGCCTAATCCCTTGCCAAAGAAAGATTATATCCTGCAGGCTGTTTTTTAGTATTTGCCAATCTGGCTATAAAAGCACCAGGCAAATAAGATCCATTACTGGGGAGAGTCTGGGAGACTGCTCCATTGTTTAAAAGATGTCATGCCGGTACATTGTCTTCTGAACTTATTTATTTATTTCTTATCTTAATTACATCTTATCCTTGGTTTTGTTTTGAGATACCAAATTAAAATCTGACATTCTTGAAGGCCATATGGTTCTTGGCTATTCCAATTCACCTTTTCTGTCCTCGAGCTGGCCGCCCTGGGGTATAGATCACCCAGAAGGAAGGGCTTCATAAATGCATGCGCGTGATTATTCTGTGTCACAGGAACCAGAGCAAATAATGGCTATAAAACTCCTTTTGCCTTTTTCATGAATCTGGCCTGCTCTTTCCTGCTATAATCAGTTCCTCCATTCCATCATAGCCTTTGCTGTTCTTCAGTGAATGCTTGCCAGCAGCTACCTCTACTTTAGCAAGTAGTGTGGCCTAGTAAGAATGTGGGGTGAATGGAAAATTTGACCTGTAGAGTAAAATGGTTGTTGCTGAGGGCTTAACATCCACAATCATGCATGCTTTAAGGTTTTTGAATAGTTCTGGGCTGGTCTCTCAAACTGGATACATGTTCTGGTTGGAGATCATTAGATGCACTATGGGAAGGCACTTTTTTTTTTTTTTTTGTTTGTTTGTTTGTTTTGGTTTTTTCCTCTGAAAGGCTCTAAGCCTGAGACTGCTTTGTTGTGTGAACCAGAGATAATGAGTAGGGATGAACTAAAATGTTATGCAAATACAATACAAATCTTTTGGGGAGTGTGTTGTCCAGAGCTGAATGCAATGTTCTATTGCAGCAAGAGAGACTTGAGCCAAATCTTAGGAAAATGTGTGTAATGATAGGGACAGCAAAGCACTATGGAAGATGAATAAAATCTATGATGGTTTTTTTCCTTTCAAAAAAAGGTTAAACAAAACATAATTGGGGAATAAGATAGATATAGATTTTCCTGCATAGAGAGACAGGAAAGGATTTGGTCATTTAATAACATGCCTTCAAGCCTAATTTGCTATGATTCCAAAGTGCACCACCATTTCTGTTTTGGAGTAACAATCTTTACATAGACAACTCCAAAGGGCTTTGATTTCTTGCTGTGTGACAGTGCAGTCTCTTACACTATACTTGTGGTTCTTGTATTTCTTCCATCTGATGAATGTATGTCCCCTTTTCTTATACATGTAATTTTCAAATTTTCCAGTTTTAATTTTCTGTCCTTCTTCCTGCTATTGAATATATTTTTTCCCCTCTTCCTTGGCTGCTATTTTTACATTCTCTTCATTTAGCTATATCACAGAGTTCATGATGTAACTAAACATATCTGATATGATACTGAAAGTTTTCAATAAAGTTAAATAAAAAGTGATGCCTACCAAGTAATCTACATTGCTGGTCATAAACTACTCATAGCCAGATTTCAAAACACACAGCTGTTTCTCTTCTCGTCAGTTTAAATCAAGGTTCAGATGAGACATAGTAGCAAATGCCTTGCTAAACTGATGGTGATTGATTGTTTTCTGCCATTCATTTGTAATTTGGTCAAATAGAAAACTTCAAATTAATAAAATTACAGTCATTCTCTTCCTCTGTGTTGCACATTATTGTGAATTAAATGTTTTGAAACAAAACTGCTCCTCGCTAAATACATACTTTACAGCCAAAACCCAAGCAAGTCCCACTCCTAACACTCAGATCACTCAAAAAATTCAGGCTTCTTTGCCATTGCATTTAAATGAATGTTAAGATCTTAAATCACTAAGGTTCCTTTTAAACTCCTCACCTTTGTATAATGATTTGTTGCTTTATGCTTTTTTTCTGCTGTAGCTTATGAAGATCCCAGTGTCCCAGGAGGATTGACCTTTTCAATGGGTGGTACGGATGTTCAATTTCAACATAGAGGAACAGTGTAACCTTGCCTCTTGTCTGCTGCTTAATACAGTCTGTGGTAAAAGGAAAAAGTAGACTCAAACTTACTCTGCTGAAGTGTTTTAAAATCCACTCATTCATTTCCCAATAATTTATCCTAACATCTCCTCCTGCTCAACAGATAACGAAGATTTAGAGCTCCAAGGCCATTTCATGTGTGTTCTTTTGTGGTTTCTGAAGATATTTTAGTTAGAAAAAAAAAAATTCATTCTCTGGTATTTCAGTTTTTCTAAGATTTGCTTTGTGTCCAATATTATTTGTATGCCCCTGTGCATTTCTGATACTGAATTTAATAATGTTTAAAAAAGGAACAATAAAGGAGAAGTGTTTTGGTACAAACATCAGTTTTGGAATGAAAACTTTTTCGGCTATGAGGCACCATTAGTTCTGCAGTTAGCAAATACTTCAATTGACACTGTTGTCAAACCAAGGACATAAAACTGAGAGTGTGATATGTTATCTGCTGCCAATTACGTAAGTTCGTGATGTATAAGTTATTGCAAAAAATAAGGTCATGACTCCTAAACCAACTCCTTTTGAAGTTGTAGTTCTTCATAAAACCTCCCGCACATTTGTATATTTTAGTTGGTTAACTCTTCACTGAATTTATGAAAGTGCTCATGAGTATGAAGTATTATATGACATTAAAGAAAAAAAGCAGAACTTTGCATGGTATGCATGAATATGAACTTCTTGATAATGCTTATAGAGAGATGAATCCATCTAAAACATGGATTTTAGTTTCTAATCAAAGGGGTTAATCAATGCTCCTTACCAAAGAACTGTGAAAATACATGTTCTTGACCACCAGAACATTATCTAGTGCATAGGTAAGAGGCTTAAGATTCAACTTCACCAGTTCTTGCCTTATTTTTTGTAAGATCTTTCATGGTAGTTTTGCACTAATCACTGAACTTTTCTGATTGTCATATTTTTCATAGAAGATAGTATATAGATGAGTAATAGACTTACGTCTTCATGTGAAAAAAGCCAGCAAAGCTAAGAAGAGTACCAGAGACCAAATCACTCTACTCGTAACTGGAACAGTAAGTTCCTTCAGGTCTGGGGCAGAGGTTTTAGAAACTTAGAATCAATCCATCATGATGCACAAGATGCTTAACACCACAATGATTTGTTAGAGGACTGTGCACTACAGGATATATTCTTTTCTGTTCAGAAAACAAAAAAAAAAAAAAAAAAAAAAAAAAAAAAAAAGAAATAAAACTGTGACTTTCAAATATTATCCCTCTTAAAAATTGGATGTAAGCCTGATCTTTGGTATTATTTGACAAAGCCTCCCCTAGAACAGATGGTAATTCTTGTTCTGCCACAATCAGCTGGAAGACGGAAGAACAGGTGTTTTGTAGTCTACTAAATGGCTTTACTACAAGTGTTTGGTTTGTTTTCTTTTTGGACCCCTTCAGCTACCTCTGTTATTCTGCCACTTGCCAAGTTTGTACAAATAGTTACCTGTTCACTGGCCTGGTGAAAGAAAGACCAGTGCAATAGTCCAATGGGCAGTCGTAAGTTCAAGCCCTTGTTTCAATTAGTGTTTAATTATTTATATGACATGAAACAGGTCCAACAGGAGAGACAGAGGAAGCTGTTTTTCAGAATAACTGATAGTTTGGTGGCCAGAAAGTTTGCCTGTGATGCAGGGTGCCGACATTCATATGTCTTGCGGAAGAGGAACTTGAAATCTGGACTCCTGTGCCAATCCGTCAGTGCCTTGATCATAGGATGATTATCTGGGAGGGTGATATTTTTCTTGCTCTTTGTTGAATTTCAATTCTCATCCTACGCATGAGAACATTTTGCAGGTAAGAGCATCCTATGAACTGGTAAGTACCTGCAAGAAGTTCTGGTCTCAACAATATAATTTGTCAGTGAAAAACGTATCACTGTAAAACTCTGATTGAGCCATGACTAAAGTTTTCACAATCATGTAGGTCCGGAGTGGTTTGGCCATTGTGATGATCCCTCACTGGCCTGTGTTTGAAAGAGAAGTTGACAAGCAGCACTGGAGGACGTAAGTCTGAGGAAGCCTGTAGAATGCCAAAGCATATGTCTACATGTCAGACTTCTAAAGCAGCTGTTGCAAAAGTTTAACAATGGGGAAATGGTCACATACAAACATTGGTTTGGGGATTAGGCTTCTAAGTCTTACTATTTTTTAACACTTCAGCTGACATGGATATGAAACTGGGGCATAAAACCAGGAGCCTGAAGTGATCTCTTGCCAGTTGCCTTCAAACTACTATGTCTGATGAGTCAGAAAAGAGTGGAAGTAGATGGATTAATTGGACAGGTCATCTGAACTCTGATAATTAATGTTCCTTAGAAAATAAAAGTTTTGAAACTTTCCTGGAAATGAGGTTTTATGATCTGCTACAATCGCCCACAGGGGGGATGCTGCAACCTACACATATTGACAATTGTGGTATTACTAGGCAATTAATTTCTATGAGTAATTTCCAGAGGAACCCTCAACCATACAGTCATGGATGCAGTGCAACAGTATGCCATAGAAGAAAGACTCAGCTAGAGGCCAAAGATTATACAGATTTGTTAATATTTGGGGAAAACATCCTAACAGCAGAAAGCAAATTGAGCAACAGAGCAGGGAAGAAGCAGTGGACTTGATGACAAAGGAGGCTCTGTAAGGATGTGATCCAGAGTATAGTGAATTAAATGGAAAAATTTTCATTGATTTCTTAAGGTCTTGGATAATCTTGCTGGAACAGAAACACTCTGTCTTACACCTTTCCTCCTCTTTTCTTCATCTGAATGGAAAACACATTGTCTCTTTTTCACAACTAGCATCATTTAGTGACCAAGCATCACAATCAAAATGGTGATAATACTTGGGATGTTAAAGCTGAGGATCCTTACCTAAGCAGCCCCAGAAGGGGCCTGACATTTCCAAGGGCTGAGAAACCCACAAATTCTCTCAGTACCTTAATCTTTTTATTAAACTCAGAATAGTCTTAACCTGTACTTAACTTTGTAAACCCACACTGTATTCTCTTTTAAAACATAATGATGGAACAGTTGGATCTGTAATCTTGTTTCTTTTAAATCCTTCTCCATAAACACTTTTCTTGTAAAGGTAATGACCCCTTTAGTCATCTTCTATTTATGTCTAGTCTAAGTAGTACAGGCTATCACTTTTAAACAGCTATTAAACACTTTGGTAGTTCTTAAACAATGCCAAGGAATACTTGGAATAAAAGAACAATGGATAGAGATGTTTTGGATAGCAAATGGATGCAAATGAATAGCAAATGAAGCTGTAGAACTGAATTTGAGTACATATTCAGAAGAAAAAAATAGTTCTGTCAAGGTCCCTGTTAAGAGCTGTTAGAGAAAGTGGTATACATTGCACTAAGTGAGGCTACATAGATCATGACTCATAGCCCTAAGTGATATATTTCCAAGTTCAGCTTTGTTATATACTTTCAATATCCGTCCTTCTGTGGGTACACACGTTTTCCCTCTAATGTAAGTAGTGTCTGACAAACTCATCCTGCTATGAAAGCAACCCTTATTTCATCCTACACACTGAAGAACATAATTTATCTTAACATAATGTATTAAGCAAGGCTAGATGTGGGGAAGCAGAGCTACTAAGGTTTCCCCTTTAGTAGAAATCTGCAGTCAAGCCAAGCCATGTTTAAGTACTCTTGATTATTTTTTTTACCGTGGTGTGAAGGACCAAGGCTGCATTATTGCAATGAGTGGGTATGTTACCAACAAGACATGCTGAAATGAGAAGCTGGTGACTACACACTGAAAGTGAAATCTGCATTACTCCCCATCACATTGGAGATACAAGAATATAGAGAAAACAAAAACATTTTCAGTGGAGAATGCTGAACAGAGAATCCTACTGTTTGGTGAATCATAGCCTTATAGTTACCAAGATGTCAGGACTGAACAATTCCAGGTCCCAAAGCACAAACTCCTCACCTTACCCAGGCTGTACATGATTAGAGTGCCTGCTTCTCATCTTCCTTTCCACCACAGTGTCATCTACATTGGAAAGTTCAAATTCCATGGTCTGAGGATGTACTCATTCCCTTCACTACACTGAAGGTACAGGCTTTGGTGGTTCACTCTGTGTTGCTTCCTCTAAGACACTGTAATATAGCATTAGGGGAGACAGTCGTGCTTCTCCTAACCTAAACACATACACTAACACCCCCACTCTACACATTGGCATGTCCCTTCTGTAGGGTGATTCTGACCTAAGGGACACAGCACCAGCACTGTCTCCAGCTTTGCAACAGGGAGGGGAAAATTCAGTAGAATTAGTGTAAAAGAGCAGAAAATAATAAAAAAGGCAATTCTCTGCTATTACAGCACTGGACACTGAACATCAATTCCAGTCTAAAGTCTGTGAAATGATGAAGCACAGATAATGCATTTGGAATTTTCGGTTTAATTTCTGGCCCAGACCTGCCAGAGACCAGGAGAGATCCTTCTGAGACTTGATAAACCACAGTAGAGCTCTTTCCTCAAGGGCAGGGAAACACAGCATCATTATCAGGTTGTAAGGGAGGTCTGAGCTTACCTGAGTACTTGTTTTATTGGATTCACCCTGCACTATCAGCTTGAACACACCTATGAAGATACTGTAGGAGTCCTGCAATTTTTATTCTTTATCTTGCTCTCAGAATTTGTTGTAGTGAGTTCCCTGCCTACAGAGCGGTGTGGCAAAGTGATACTTGAAAACCTGCCTCCGTTCACTCTGTCTGTGTCACAATAGATCTAGTTTGGTTATCAGAAATCCCCATTATTATTATCTGAGGAATGAAGGTAATACATGCTTTCACGCTTTATTTGTAGAAAGTGTTGTTAAAAACGCTGGTACTGTTGCCACAAACAATGTCAAGATGGAAAATCCCAATTCACACATTGGGATACAAAGATGAGTATGAGTTTGTTGGGCAGAGACAATTATTTAGTCTGTGCTGTGCAAGAACAAACCCACTTGTTTGGCATCCTGAGCTTGGTTATATGCAGAAGTGATGATGATGGTAAACATGGTAAACATAGTTCTGGCTCTGTGAAACCATTCACTGATTTTTCTACCTGCACACTGAGGGAGATGAAGCACAACCGATGCTTTTCTTTCAAGTGCAAGTCTCAGAATGTATCCAGGCACATCCAGCAGAAGACTACATATCCAATGTGTACATTTCTCTTTTCCAATGCTCGCCAAAAGGTTCATCAAAGCTGTGGAGATGTTTGATATTCCAGGTGAGATGAGCTCACTGCTCCTCTCCCAAAGCTGAATTGTGTGAAGTAGAAGCTGAAAGGGCATGGGAGAGAATAGGTACTATTTTTAACACAGGGACATTCTTCAGTAGCCCTGGCATCACTGAAAATCTGCACGAAGAATTCTCTGTTGGGAACATGATTCAGGAAGTGACATATAGAAGAGATGTGGTGACCTGCAAATAGCAGGCTCCCCTACAGTCAGGTCACTGACACCTATTTGCATTAGGATTTTATCATGTTCATGTGGCAATATTTCAAACTTATTATTTCCCCCCCTGGTACCATAGATGGTCATCTCTCTTGTGTGTTTTGCCCTTTACACTTGTTTCTAGTGACCATCTGACTGCCTTCATTGTGGTTCTGTTCTTTACAGAATGCTGTTGGCTGTATACTTCACTTTGTGGGAATCTGCCATGAAGGGGCAGCTTTTTGAGCCATCATGGGCTCCATTTATCTATTTTTATCAACCTGAGTAATTGTTGCTTAGAAAAAGACCCCCCTGCTTCCTGGGCTGTGTGTGGCTTGACCTCGGTTAGTCCAAACTCCTTTGACCTCAGTGCAGCTTAAGCGATGTGACAGCCGAGTCAGCCCCTTTAATTCCAGTCTTTGTGAGGCTCATGTGATAATCATGCACTTGCTCTGTCAGAGGAGCCGGCAAAGAGCGATTCTGTCTGTACTTGCTCCCTGCAGCAGACCTCTTTCTTGCCTTCTCCCTTCCACCAGATTCCTTTCATTTTGTTGGCTCTATTCAGGAACAAAGAGGACTTTGTTGAATTGCCTTTGTGGTTTATTTTCCTGAGCCTTGGAAGATAAGAGACTTTTGCCACTGTTTTATCCAACCCTTTATCACATGCACAATACCCTGAATGCTTGAAGGAGGCTAGTGTGCATTAGCCTAACTCTATTTTTTTTTTTTTCAGGTTGGAAGCCAGGGCTGACTTCTGGATGCCAAGTTAGGAATAATTGCTGGAGTAAAAACTCACGGAGGAGTCTGTCCAGGCAGCTGCCATAAAGGTTCCAGTCAGAGGAGCTGCAGTCATCAGTAGATTTCATCTTGTTTTTAATTTTCTATGGTCTTACCAAGTTGCATTGTCTACATGGACAAGTGTTTATTTACAGCTAAGATGTAAGATATAAAACACATATTCATCAAACAATCTCTAGACACAGACTAAAAAAGGGTAAAATTGGCTGACCATTACAACTGCTAATACTTAGCAGCATTTATCTGACCGTGTAAGAAGTGTTTTTTGCATGATAAACCTCTACTATCTTCACAGATATGGAAAAGCAGTTGCAGACAAGTTAGATAAGGGATTCTGGTTTATAGACTTTACCACATAAGACTCCTCCAAATCTCAGGCCAAGTCAGCTGTGTGGTGAAGACTAAAAAAGGCAGCTGAATCTAATCCTTTGCTCTAACCACTGCACCAGCAGCTTCTCGCATGACCTGCCGCTCTACCTATTCACAACAAAAAGCTTCCAACACGTTTCCTTTATTTAGTGCATCAAAAGGTAATTTTTAAAATTATGGAAAATGCAGCCGTTACTCCAGGCTGCCCTTGAGTGATAGCTTTATCTGTTTTGTCTATTGCCAGAAGGACACAGAGTGGTCCTGGAGAGTCTCTGGACAAGGTAATAACAGAAAGTTGCTTCATCAAATCTCTTCCCATGAGGGACAAATTCTATAATCTTTGTTTTTAGTGGAACAGACTAATGTCTCCAAAAGCATTGTAGGCATCAAAATACAGTGCTTCTGAGCTCTGTATGCAAAAGGTTAGGCAGTGTTTAATCCTGAGGGTGATCTCATGGACCTGGAGGGAATTTCATCAAGGATGTAACTAGTTTGTATTTTGCAATAATTTGTAGGAAATAAACTTGGCATTTCGGTATCATTCCAGTTCCCCAATGTGCTTTGTAGATGGGATTTCTGTGACTCTTTATTTAAAAAAAAAGGTCACATGTTCAAAACTGAAACTTTCAGTCCTTACTCTAGCAAAAATTGCAGAGAAACCAGTAGGAATACTGCCTGGAGCAGAGTGAAATAAAAGCTGGAGGATCTGGTGCTATGTAATTTGGCTCGTGCTGCAAAGCTTCAGCAAATTTGTCTCTAGCAAGCAAAGTGAGTAGTTTTGACAGCTTTTATTACATTGAATTACAATGACAAATAGGGGCATTGATTTGTAGGACATTTGAAAGTGTGATAAACACACTTCTAATGAGAAAGATGTTTCTTTTTATTTGACAGAGCATCAATGTTTTCTCTTGTGCGCACTCCAGATGTACCAACAAAAATAAAGGACCTGTTTTTTTTTGAGGCAAAATTCCTGGAATGTTATTCTCTAAATCTCTGAGCCTTTTTATTCCCAGAAGTATTTGATGATTTTATTGTTCACAAAAACCATAACAGTAATAAAAGAAAATAAAATCATTAGTGAAGCTTAGAGTACCTCAGCATTTTCTTATAAATTTGGGTATGAATTTAGAGTCACACATGCTTTGCAGTGTGGTTGGGGTTTGTTGTTGTTGTTTTTGTTTTGGTTTGTTTTGGTTTGGTTTGTTTTGTCAAGAGGATAAAAGGTGCTCACAATAAGGGGATTGGCCTGTTTAGCTGTAGTTTCACTGACCATGGTGCCTTTTGAACTTTGAAGCCTATAGCAGGTACGTTGTACTATAGAAGAAAATAGTACAAAACAGTACTACTGTTTGTACGTACTCTTTGGAGAATAATCTGTTTGGGGAACAGCCAGCATGCTATGGGTACTGCTGTAAATAGCAACAATAGCATGATAATTTTGCTTATCCAGCAGTAACACTTGCAAGTGAAAGGATTTTACCACAGCTGTTAGGGGCTCAATCCCTTCTAACAAGGTGTTTAGTCCAGGACGTTGTCATTTTACGTGAGTGTTGTTTTTGCTGAAAATTGCTTAGTGCTGCTGTCTGTTGTACTGCTAATCTTTACCTAATCTAATACCTCTTTAAATGTGAAGAGCTGCACTGAGCCTGTGCAGATTCATTCTGGTATGCCAGTTCCCACACACACTCATATACTTCATCACCTGCTTTACTTTTGATATGGTGTTAAAAATCGATCTGGGAGGTTATTGCTTTTCACACAAGTGTGCTCATGTGTCCAAGTGCTCCCCACAGGTTTACATGCATATGCATGCACTTCACACACACATGTACACCCCTGCAAGCTTCTGCATCATTGTAAATCTTCCTCTTTTCTGATTTTGAGGAATTTTCAGGAGACAGCTCAGCTGAGTTTCTACTCTCTGAGCTTTTTTGCTTACTCCTTGCTTATTTTTCACTTGCTCATTTCTCTTTCTCCTTGCTACATGCCTACCTCAAACACTGCCACAGCCTGCTGAGATCAAGCCCATGAGCTGCTCAGGGCAGGCACACTTCTCCTAGTGCATCTTGAAAGCCTTTCTTGCTCTCTGCAAGAGCATCAGCCTGGGAACTCACTCTGTGTGCACAGATGCAGTGGGCTGCAGGACCAGATGAGAAGAAGTTGCCAAGAAAGCCACAGGAGCCGAATGCATATGGAAATGAAGCAAGATATGACAAATACATACTCCTGGTTTAGGTGGATACACAAGAAACAGGTGCTGCTGAGGCAGCCTCAGCTCATCTAAACCATACTGAGAAGAGGCACCGCTACAGGAATTTCTCATGTGTTGTCACATCCTTGAGACTTGTTTTTCAGAGCACTGAAATACTTTTTATTGTCTTAGAAGCCACCTCCTGCACATTTACAACTTTTAAATCAGCCTTACTTGGATTCAGCAGAATTAGGGATAGGGAAATCCTCTTTCTAAACCTTTCAACCACTCCTCCTATGCAAGAAGATCATGCTAACTTAATTTGGTGATGAGGCAGTGGAGGGAGGGTAAATCTACACCAACTGCTTACACTCTATTTCCTTTTACCAGATTACTTTTAGACTCCCTTTTGAATCAAGTGATGCTGGAGAGAGTACATGTTCTCCCATAAGCTTCAGCCCTTGGAGCAGAGGGAGAGGTGGGAATAAGCTTGCATGACAGCTGGAGATGGAGTTTATTTGGCTGAGATGGTGTTATCTCAATGCTCCTACTTCTGTGACCTCTCCCTGTCCAGCAGTCTGATCTCTTTCTTGGCTCTCATCCTCACAGCCTCAGCACACTAGGGGATGCCTTCTCCTCCCTCCTGCTGCCAACTGTCCCCATCCGGGCACACCCTGGCAGGCTCCTTACTCCATGGCCAGAGTTTTTGCAGAGCCATATGCTCTGGTATTGTATGGAATTGCTCTGGGATGTCAGAGCTTCAAGCAGCACTTCTGGGCACTTTCAGAGCAATGAGGCTGCACATTCCTTCTGCAGGAAGATTTATGCTCTGACCATGCACAGGCCTGCCCCATGACAGAGCTGAAATACCGAGGCGTATACCCAGAAGTAAGGAGCCTTCTCACCAGGGTGTTTGCCTGTCATAGGAAAGACACCTGAAACCAGTGAGGATGCCGTCCTGATGCCAGGAAAACAACTGAGTGGAGACCTTTTACTTCCAGGTGAGAAAGAAGATGCTGCTCTGACAGCAGAAAGTAAGTGCCTAGTACTGACAGTTCTCATTGACATCATGGTAACACCTCCCCCTCCCTCCCATGTTGTTCATCAGTTCCCTGTGTGCTCTAGGCAGTGAAACCCTTCTCCAGCTCCTGCCTTAGCTGCAGGAGAGAAACAGCTGAGACATCAGCCATGTAGGCTGACCATGCAGACCTCATTGGGAAACAGGTCTGGAGGCAGCAGGTCTGCCTTTATTTTTTTCATGCTTACTACTGTTTAGACTTTTGTATGCCAAATACTGTGTTTGGATAGTATTGGTGGTTTGCCACAGCACTGTGCTGTTGAGACATCTGAGGCCTTTTGTGTATGAGTTGAACCTCTCTGAAGGGTAGTGTGTGGGCATGTCTTTTTATAGCGACAGTTAAAAAAAGAGGGAGAAGATGTGGGGACACATTTCAAAGAAGCAGATGAGTAGGTAGGAAAGAAAGTGAGGGAGCAATAGCTAGGGTGTTGACTTGTAGATCTGGGGACACATGAGTATACTTGGTAGCCCTGGTCCTGGGGCTTGATTTGGAGATGGGCAGAATCTCCTGGTGGCTGGAACAAAAGTGGTATGAAACCTCTGTACATCCTGTGTGACAGGCAGCAGTACTGCAAAGGGACATTGCCGGTGAGGAGCAACTGATGAGAACTGAGACTAGTAGGGCTCTATGAGGTGATGGCAAAAGTATTCTCTCTCACTATGGGTTTCTAGAAGGGGAACTGCTGATGTAGGAGTACTTGAAGCTAGTTTCAGGTATTCAGGAATGTTGCCTCTATTGAGGGTAATCCTAGGTGTACAGCACAAATGAGTCTTCCATGGGAAAGGTTTCTACACCTAACATCTCTTCATGAAAAGACTGATGCAGATGCAGCTATGTCCCAGGTCAGTGCCATCAAGCCAGGGTAGTTGTCCTTATTTTGGCATCAGTCTTGTCTTGCTGAACAAGTTTTCCTGTTTGACACAATGCCTCAAGCAAATAGACTTTTTTTGAACACTAAGGAGCAAAAGGAACTTGTTCAGCAGTAGCGAAACAAGTGGGAGCAGTGGTGATTATGTTGCTGCCTGTGTCTTGCACAATGGCTACCAGAAACCTCTAAAACATGGCCCACTTTTAATGTGCTTGCTAGTGCTGTGGGGCAAACAAGGGTTGAGCATGATGTGTGGGTCAAAATGGAGCTGCATATAGGTAGGTTCAGAAACTCATGGATAGGTATGAGGCTGTTGGGTGCAAGCAGCCCTGGCCAGTGAGACATGAGATCTCCCTATTACTTATCCCAGTTATTTGTGACAACAGAGAGAGAGATACTTGTGGCAATGCCAGCGACGAGCAGTGTGAGCAATCTGGCATTGCCACAGATACTGAGAGAAAAATAACTCTCCTGTTATACTAAGGGGGAACAGATTTGGATTTCCCAAGCCTCCGTGTGTCTGTTAGACCCGAGTGCAACTCTAACACTTGGATCTGTTTCTCATATTATGCATAACTTTCCTTTGGGGGATCCCTCTTTCTCTGTTTAAGAAACATGAAGCTGTAACAGTCTCTATTAAATGATCCAAGAGATGTTGTGCTGGAGAGCAACACTGGAAGTCATTGCTTTGCTCTGAGGCAAGATCACACTTAGCTAGATGATTCCTAGGAGAAATTTCTGTAACTCTTCCTAGCCACTTCCAGTGATGCAGCATCAGGTACAAGCAGTGGCTGCAATGCTTGTCTTCTCTTACACTTCATTTATTTTTTTTCTCCTGACCTCAATGTATTTTTGCTGCAAGTCAAGCTTGCAGTTTCTTGTCCAACTCTTGCTGCATACAGCAAACTTTTCTTTTGGTAACAGACTTTCCTTCATATTGGACAACTCTTCGGAGGCTTCTTTCTTTCTATCAATGCTTCTCTTTCCCAAAACACTTAATCTTCCTGCTGTGCTCTGCTGGCCTCTGGCTTCTCTGCACTGTTCTTCTGGTATGAGCTTTGTGTCCCTATTGACCTTGTTGGAAATTTAAGTCTAACATTCAGTGTGTAACACAAACCTAGGAGTGGGGAGACTTGCTCCAAAGACCAGGACACTGGCTGAATTCTAGCATGTGGTTCTCCTAAAGGATAACAACTCTAGAAGGATTTGGTGACCTCTCTGTACATCCTGGGGAGGAGAGTGCTGGCCAAGGCCTGGGGAGTTCTTCTGTGGCATGTTGGCCCTCCCTGCTCCATCTGCTTTCTATTGTGCTTGAAAAGGAAATGGACTGAGCTAAATGATTTTAAAGTGACATTCCCCACACTGCACTCTAATTCTGTAATTGCCAGTTCTATACAGTTCCCAGTACTAAAATGTTTAAAATAATAGCCTTTGAGAAGAGCCAAGGCTTCAAAAGGGCCATGCACCACCTCCGCTGGAGTTGTAAAATGGTGGCAGAATAATTTCCATATGTAGTGGATGGTGTTTGGTTATTTGGGGGTCGAGCATAGTTTCTTTCTTTGCCAGGAATTTCTCTAAGCCAGGAGTCAAAATTTCATGGTTTTTTGTTTTTTTTTTTTCTTCTTTTTCTTTCCCCCCTTTGCAAACTCTCTTTAAATGATGCATTAACTGAGGTATCAGCTGTGGTTTGGTCTCCAGCTGACTGCTCAAGATTGCTGGTGGACATTTTTCAATAGAAGAACGAAACTTCTTTTTTTCTTTTTTTTCCCCAGACATGGACTACTCTTTCTCTCGACACAGAGAGGTGAAATAAATTTTTAATCTCAGTCCTTTGATCTGATTAATTTCCCACATGCAGCTCTGTAAATGCCTCTGTGGCAATGATAGCAGTGTCATGGTTTGGTCTGACATCCATTAATTACATCTGTGTTACGATGTAACACCTGGGACAAGAAACGCAATGCTCAGCCAGCTGACAGTGGGCAGCCACCAAAGATTCATTGGCTAGAGGTGGTTTGTACATCACAGCTCAGGAACTGCTGGCTTAGAGACTTTGACGTGCAAACCTGTAAGATTAATTGTGTTTTTTTCACTAAACCATTACTGGTTTGTGCTGCATTCATTTTCTAACACTATCTCCATTTGCTCCATTCACACCTCATATTTTCCCTCCCTTTACATTTTTTAGTCAGATGGGTTTTACTATCCAGCAACAGGAGTGCATGATTTTCTTGAAATCTACTGAAACAGTTCTGCAGTTTTGGCTTAATGTATCTACCAGCATGATTGACTTTGCTGCATAGAATCAAGTCTACTTCTGGAACTCATCAGATTATTGTAAAGACTTTTGTATGCATTCCATTAAATGAATATTGTACATGTGTATCTTGCCATACCTTTAAACAACACTTCTGTTGGTTTTGATGGAGTGAACTCTGATTTTTTTCTTAAAGTAGAAGATAGCCAGAATAAAAATAGCAAGCAATCTTTCCAGCAAAATGCAGTCAGAATTTATGTTCTCAGTATGCACGGCTCTGAAGATGTGATGATTCCATTCAGATAAGCATCAAAAAGATCAAAAGACTTTACTGACGTGTAGCCGTCACTTTGATCAGAAAACTGTATTGGAAACTTAATGATAATTAGTAGCTGGTTTTGACAGTTGTGGTTCTTCCTATTTCTAGTTGCTACTATGGAAAAATAACCTGACCCTGTTGAGTCCATCCACTGTGGTTGGGTTTTGCATGAGAGATTAGATCAGGATTTTTTTTTTTTAAAGTAAATATTGTTGCCTTGAATTTTGGCTCTGTGCCGCTGGTTTCTGAAGTTGGACTTTTAAAAACGTTTGTACTGATTGGAAGTTATTTCATTCATTCCAGATTTTCCAGCTTTCTCAATAATTCCTGAAATGGAGGCTATTTTCTACTCCAGGCAGGAGAAATGTTCTGGTAGATGAGGCCCTAGACCAAGGCTGGGAAAGTTTTGGTAAAAAAACAGCCATATTTTGTGGGAGAGTTCAATGACTTAAAGTTTGGTTTTGATGCAATTCCATTGTGCTCAACTTTACAGAAATCACTGTGGAGAGTGGAGAAGATGTTAAGATGGAGGTAGTGTGGGAAGCTGACTGATGGTGGCAGGGAATGAGTCAGGAATGAACAATGCTTCCCCATGGGAAGCTTTTTGACTGACTTTGCATTCTCTCACTCAGGTGGTGACTGAATATGGCTTTGAAGTGATTTGTGCCCAGCTAAATAAAAACAGATGGGGTCAAATTAACCTGTTTTCCTAGCTTAGTTCTGAAGTTATCTAGAAAATGCTTGGTTCACTATATTCTGCAGTCTTTCTTGGACTAAAATCTTAGTTTCTCTGGAAAAACACAATTTTTGTACTTTTGCTATTGTGTTGTTTTTTTATAAATCACTCTAAAACCCCCTGAAATCTCATACTTAAAAGTTGGGGCACCAATTTTCTTCAGTCTTTTCTTTTACTTTGTGGTCTAATCCTTAGAGCATTCCCATATTATGCGTGATCAGATGGTGATCTCAACTTCTTAAAAAAATAAGGTCTATGAGTTAGTCTCAGTGTGAGACTTTAAATAAATGCCTGCAGATGAGGCACTCCCTAACCAGCTTCTGCAGACAGATGTAGTCATGTTCAGAGGTTAAACTGACTAGATTTGGGACAAATTAACTTGTTGAATTTGGAAGCCCAGCTCTGAACTTTATGGATTTGAAGTGTTTATTACATGCTAGATTTGAAGCCTGGTGGTGACAGCTTCCCATCATTGTAATTTTTCTGCTCCAGAAATAGGGTTCATCTTCAAAGTGGATGGTGAAATCCAGGTAGGAATGTTTCTGCATACCTGCCCCCACCCTTGGAATTGATGGCAACAGCACTTGTCCTCAATTTCTGTTATGTTTTGTTTTGTTTTGTTTTGCTTTCAGAAGTCAGCCAGCAATGTTGCTGGTGTTTCTCTTGTGATGCAGAACCATCTGTCTTGCCCAGAGCTTGAGACATCTCTGGTTCCTCTGCAGCAGCAGCTTTGCAAGGGAATGCCCATGTGTTTTTTCCAGAAAGTGACCACTTCTAACAGTGGTTGGTGCCAGCTTCCTTAGAAAAATTAAGCAGGTAGTTAAAGATTAGCTTGTGGCCTGAAGGCTATGGCCTTTTGAAAGAATCTTGTTTTTTAAAGAAAAAAACAAACAGAAAAAAAGGGACAAATTGGAGTTGTTTTGACTTCTCTTCAGTAAAAGGAGCAGTTGATACCACAACGACTTGTTTCTTTTGTGATTCCTCATGTTCCTCCCAATGTATATATATAAATTCTTTTTTCCTGGACTCCAGAGAGGAGTCCAGTGTCTGAAGAGAGTTTCTTTGCTCATGGGTCCAAGACTTCTGAGTTCAGTATGCTGGGTAGACAGTTTGTCTCCATTTCCCTAGGAGCGTGTTTCTGACAGCCAGTATGTCCCACTGCAGAGCAGGCTGCTGCCTCCTCCCTGGGTCTATCAGATACCTGGAAAGCTCAGCAGACAGCTTGGATCCTGCCATTCCCAAGCCATATGCACTAGCCCATGTGCAATGTGGGCTGTAATCCCAGCTTTTGCTAAACAAAAGAAGAATATAGATGTTCCTACATTTAGTCTGAGCAGTTGTCAGATGCGTTCCCCATGGCCCCTGTGAGACTGCACGACAGCCTGGCCTCACAGCAGCTGGGATGAGATGTGGCTTTCCTCCTAATTCCTAGGTTGCTTTATGCCCTGAAGCTTGAAAGCATAAAGCTTTCCAAAGATTTTGGCTTTATAAAATGCTTGTAATTTTGCGTATTTTTATTACTCATGTGAAGACTTCCACCAGTGTAATTTCATGGACTTCTAGAATAATTATTCTTGATTTCTATCCATATGAGAAGAGGATCATATTCCAGGACTTTTCAGCCTGAGACCATTGCATTTTCAATTGGAAGCATCAGCATTTTGTCCACAGACATTTGCAAACCTAAATTATTCTGATCTTTGAGTTTCACCAATGTGTTTCATTGATATTTTGGTCTCTTGGCCTGTTTTAGGATGTAAATGAAAATGGAAATAACAGAATTCCTTCCAGATTGGAAATTCTGCTTTTTGAACAGGTCTTATGCAGCATGGGATTCTTTCATTGCCTAATTTAACACGTATATACATCCTTCTGTAATGAGCACCCTGAGACCCTGAATAAAATTTCATTACAGTTGAGTGCTCCTTGTAATAGCATTTGGCAATTCACCAACAAATGGAAAAATCCAGCAGGAATTGTATAGTAACTCCATGGGTAATCTTTGTATTGATCAGCTTAAAAAAAAATCTTGTAAGGAATAAAATAAATACTTAAGAACACAAAACATGCATATTTACAAGGTAAACACAGCCTTCAGTGAACAAAACAAGTAAGGCCATGACACCCAGGTCAGTCTCAAGTCCTTGAGAGTTTTTTGTGTGTGAATTTGGCAAAAGCAGATCTATTATGGCAAAATCAGAGTATTTTGAGCATACTGAGCATCCCTTTTAAGCTCCCCCAGGCAGCTGTTTCACACTCCCCTCTTCTCCCTGTATGCCTCCTCTTCATGTCTGATGTTTGGAGCAATTGCTCTGCTGACCTTTGTCTGTCCCAAACCAACTTCTCTGCCTTGCATACCTTTCTTTAAACAAAGACTTATCTATCTTTAAACATTTAGTTAAAATCCTCTGCTTCACATTTTAATTTCCACTCCTCCCTCTCTTTCTCCCCTGTCAGGAGGCTTTTCAGGACTGTGGCGCATGCTTTTGGGAGGAGCACTTGGAGGGAAACAGGGAGTGCATCTATGTGGCTAGAAAAACACATGGGAAAGAAAATTAAATTTGCTTTTCTCTCTCCATCTAATACCAAAATATTTCTGTTTCTGGATGGGGCCAAAATGAAATTTTTTCTTGTGATGTTATTTGATTGCACGATAACTTAAATTTTCCTCTTCTGTGGCGTTAGTGGGGGAAGCTCCTTAGGAAGCCCTGCCTGGAAAGGCTGGCCTAGGTCAGGCTTGGCCCTGAGTGGCTAGAGGTTGACCCTGAATTGGGCCTGGTCACACCTGACATATGCCAGCCCGATGGCTCAGCTAGTCTTTTGCTATTTTTGTCTTTTCTTTAGGGAGACAGCTTGACTGCTTAACACAGCACTTAACTCTAAGGTCATGATCTGCATGTCTTCAGGTCATAGGGGAATTTTGGCTTCCAAGTGTTAAACCTTCTGCATTTGTAAGCATTAAACCTTAATGTGGTTGCAGCCTGATGCTCTACGTGTTTTGTTTCAGTTTTGTGAAGATCATGACATACAGCTTAAGGTCACTGCAGACAGTAACTCAAGCTTTGTTTAAGCCATCACAGCTGAAAATGTTTCATCCTACTAACACACTATGGTAATGTGGGACACTTCACGCTCTGTAAATATAAACCTCACATGTTATGAGAATGAGATATTTTCAATTTTCTTGCCAAGGGAAATATTTATTTTTTAATATTGATTTGTACCTCATTAAAAAAGCACCATATTTTGTTAGCTTTTGTGTGAATTAGGGAATGGAATCTTAAATTTATTTTAAAAATAGAAACCACGCCATGAAACCATTTCTACATGATGTGGGAAAGCTGAACTCTTTAGTCGCCTACAAAGCAAGATGTGGCTGAGTATGGATATCTAGTTGGCTTTTCCAGGTGCTGCAGTGCTGACAGCCTGCAGGTGAATGATGTGGCAAAGACTCACTCTCTTCAGTCTTACCACCTTCTTACTTATTTTTCTGAGAGCTTTGGATCAGCACAAAATTCTTGTCCCACTGAGCATCTGCTGACCTCAGTGATCTGCTGAAGTCAATCAGCCTCTGTTGACCTCAGTGGTTTCCCTAAGAACTGTCATGTATATGGAAGCTTTCCTGTCCTTAAGAACTATATTTTAAGGGCCTGGCTCAAAACTTACTGAGTCGATGGCAAGCCTTTAACTAATCTAAATAGGCTTTAAATTGAGTCTTATTGCAGAATTTGCTAGTGGAATACAACAGGGATTTTGTGTCCTGGCATATTTTAACCAGAAGTGTCTTTCTGATTCTGAACAAAGAGGATAAAGCTGTATGCGTGTGGGACAGGGGATTGGTTCCTGATGTGGCTCCAGGGAAGTTCTCATATGTAAAAAGACATGAACAAGTATTCTGCTAGCACTGAGAATTGTTTAAAAAGCCAGTTGGCAGGCTTCTAATCTAGTTACAAACATGTGTACAAATCTCCTTTCAAGGTAAGCTGTTATATTTATTTAATCTTTATCCAGAGCATTGTAATAAAAAAAAAAGAAAAGAAAAGAAAAAAAAAAGGAAGCAAATACCTAACTACCAGAGAACCATGCTAACATGGCAAGTCTTGTAAGTTTTGTTTGCATGGCTCTGGCGAATGCCTCCTTACACACTGTAAGTTTGCAGGTAGTACTTCTGTTTGATTTAATTCAGTTCTCCAGATCTACCTCTTGTCCAGGTGGAAAGTATGTGGAGGTGTTATTTTACCTAACTATAAGAGAAGTTCTTGCACACACACTTGGATGGAGTCTCACCATAAAAAGCAGCTATTTTTTTTTGCCTTGTATGTATTGGTAAAGGGACAAGACCTATATAACAAGGTAATTTCGTTGTTATGGAGCAATTGCTGGCATGTTACAATGTGTTAATATAGGAAGCCAAATTCTGATCTCATTCTTAATATGCAACCTTTATAGAATAAAAGAGGCCCAGCTGAATGTAAATGAGAGCAGTTTACTTCATTCTTAAGAAATTTAAAGCAAAGTATAATTATAGGAAAACAACAGTGGAAGAGTCCTCAACAGATCCTAAATCATTGATGTGGATGAAGGTAGGACCAATTACGTCTGCATCATTCCTTCAGGCTGTTCACTTAAAATGTACTAGAAGATAATCTGGTATGGAAAGCTCCAGTTCTTCCCCAGATGGCATACTCCAGTGCTTCACAGTTAAGTTTTTTTTTAATGTTAAATTAAAATCTTCTATGTTGTTTTCTTAATCCAAATTAATTTTGTCCTATATACTGTGCAATATTGGATTACTAATCTGATTTGTGCTTAGCTAAGAATATTTTCCTGTGTTTTCTATCTGAAGATGGTCACAGACAGAACAACTGTAATTTAATTAAGGTGCTATGGGGCAACAAGAATAGAAAACATTTTATCTACTAACAACAGTCATATCTCTGCTTATCTGTGTAATCAAAAAGCAATTTAATTAAATGCCTCTGCTCAGTCAAGTGGGTTTGCAGTCTGAGTTTGCCATGCCTGTTAATGGAGCCAAATGTGTTTATTTTTGGGGATTCCAGAAATTCATGTAACCATTTTCCAAGAATGGCTATTGTCAGCGGAATGATAGTAATGTTGAATGATTTGTGGTGGGTTGTGCCAAGGATTTCTATTCCTGAAGAGATAACAACTGAAAGGCAGGAGTATGTGCATTTAGAAACAGTGAAGGACATGTATGGTGTTGATAAAAGCAAAGAGGACAGAAAAGCTTTTAAGAGACCAGCCAGCCAACAGAGAGAAGGGAATTGTTCAAGGTAGGGCACCAAGGACTTGGCAAAGAAGATTAAAACTTTGTCCCTGTAAAAGAAACTTTCTAAAAACACCTCACTCTTGGCTCTGCTCCACTGACATTAGTGGAGCTGGAAGACATGGGAATAGCCTAAAGGATTCAAAGCTTGAGTGGGGGTTCTTTGCTGTGCCATACTGGTAGAGCTGCAGAAGTGCTTGCGGCAGTGGGAAATCCTTAGCAAATATCCCTAGTGTAGATAGGGCCCCTTGGAGCCATTAGGAGTTAAATTTGCAGGAAATAAGAAGTGGGGGATGGAGTGTGAGAGAGGTAGTACAGACTGTTCCTAATAGGAGTAAAACTGTGCATAGCTCAGAATACAATATATGGAATATAATTTAAAAAGATGTTTTGAATGAACAATAACCTTTAAAATCTTTAGTGTGTGTTCTCTGAGCTGTATAATGTTCTGATTGTTAAGGCAATTAGCTTTTAAAAATAGTTATTTTTCTGGATTTTAATTACATGCTGCATTTTGCCTTTGTTATTAGATGGGGTCAGTAAGGTTACTGAAGTAATTATTGCGCTCTGCTTGGCACTGGTTAAAACATAACTGGAGTAACTGCATTCAATTCTGTGAAAAAACGTGGACAAATTGAAGAATTTAGAGGAGTGGAAGAAAGATGGTAAGAAGTTTGGCATTCACATCTAAGAGGAAAGGTTAAGATAACTTGGCACCTTTAGCCTAAAGGCAAGAGGAGAGTGTGGGGAACATAATAACAGGAGACATAAAGGGATGTTATAAAGAGAACAAGGATCAATTATTCTCATTTGTCAACAGGGATGGGACAAATAATAATTGGCTGAAGCAGAAGGGAAGTTTTAGGTTAAATATTAGGCAAAACTGTAGAGGAACTGTTCAGCAGTTGTACAAGCTGCCAAGAGCCGTTGGACAATCGCTGCCATTGGAGTTATTCAAGGCTAGACACCCTTCTACAGGATCAGTTATAGAATAATTAAATCAATCCTGCCACAGGCAGAGGAGTGGGCAAGGGGTCCTTCTGGCTTCAGTGATAAAGAGTTTGATCGGGATCTACTTTTTCAGGATTCACACCCACTCCCTGTTCTGTAAACTATTGAGTCTGCTTCAGCCTTAATTAAAATAAAGGAGAATGGAGGATTAGGGCTGCTCCTTGTAGGGTCAGAAAACATGTAAGACATAAAATTATCCCCTGATCTGTGGTCATGCATTTCTTTTTACCGCTTCTTAGAATCAGACTTACTCTCCTCTGTGTGTTTCTGCTTTGTTCCTCTGAAAATATGAGCTCTGGGAGAATAAAGTAGAAACCAAAACAGAGTAGAAAGGCTCTGGACTTATTCATTGCTGTTCACTACTTTATGGCAGCTCTTAGAAGTTGAATTGTAAATAACCTCTGTGTTTTGTTGGCAATATGCTCCTAATCTTCCCTACTAGTTATATGGAAGACACTGATCATGCAGTGTGCAAACTCTGCCTTAGTGGTATCAGCAGACCTCTTCCCATGGATTCTTAGAGATACTGAAAATAAAAGAAAACCATAGAACTCTATGTAAATTGCTCTACTACATAACAGTCACCAGCTGGATTTGGCTCAAAAACTGCCCTGGACAGGTTCTGCTTCCAACTTCATGGTGAATGTCAAGAGGGCTCCAAATATTGATCACTGTGCTCTCAAGATGAACAGATTGTTTTTAGAAGTATGCCACACTGTTTTCAGCGTATTTGAGATTAGAATCTGGCTACCCGATGGATGAAAATGAGACGGCTTACATGTGCTCTGAGAGGCACTGCAGAGTTATGTAAAGGACAGTGAGCTAAATTGTATTGCTAATAGTGGTCTGAAAGTGATAAATACAGATGCAATTATAAACCATGAGTCCAGCCTGTTTATTTTCCCCCCTCTAGTGCTAATGAAAAACAAAGTAGTCTTGATGTTTAGTGAGATCTCAAATGCAATGCAAGCAATGGTTCAGCTGCCAACTGGAAGGCAGAGGCACAGTACAACATTGCTTGTGTCAAAAAGGGAAAACACACACCCCCCTAAAAAAAAAAAAAGAAAAAAAAAAAAGCTGTGCTAATGGCAAACATTTTAAATGCCCAGAATAATGGCAAAGTCATACAAAATCCTTAACCTGAACAATCCCTAGTGTCTAGAATGCCATATGTGGCCACACTACAACTCCCTGCAGCCAGTAACATTACCTCAGAGAGATAGGAATATGTCTGCAATGGAGATTGCCTCCTATTGCTTTCATAGGAAATGGTCACAAAGCAGTAGATGCCATTGCAATATGATGTTCAACCCCACATGCAAACTAAACAACCCCATGACCATAACCAGGAGATGGCTTCAATAAGCTCCATTATTCTTTTTTTTTGACTCGTCAAGCCTCTCTCTTTACATAAAACAAAAGGTGCAGGGATGCTTTGACAGAGATGGCATGGGAGGGCTCCCTCTGACTTGGGAGCCCTAGAAAGACTAAGCTGGCAAAAGTGCCCCCTGCAGCAGGTCTGTGTGCTGGCCAGTTACTTTTTTTCAGGGGCACTCACCTTGCTGTTCATCATGGTGCTTGTACACCCAGGGGATCCAGGAGGGATGATGGTTGTTTCATTTCCAGGCTTCACTCTCCCTCACTCTGAGGATGCTCAGATCATCTTCTGCAAAGTGTGGAAAGAGGACTGGTTTTTTGTTTTGTTTGTTGCTTGTTTTATTGATTATTTTTGTTTGGTTGGTTTTGTTTAGCTTTGTTTTGTTTTGCTTTGTTTTCTGGTGGAGTTGAAAGAGACTATTTCATAGCATTAAATCTGTATTTTAGTTTTTTCTAAAAGCAGATTGTACTTCTGTCAAAAACCCCAGTGTTTAACACACATTAAAAAAACAAGAAGCAATAGTAATTGAAATTAGTTATCCTGGAAAACATTATTGATACATATATGTCTAATAGGTCATGCATCTAAGTAGAAGGAGAATGAACCTTTTCTTCTGTAATATCTGTTAATGGGTCTACGTGCAAAACTTCGTCCAATGGTTTTTGGAACTCTAAACTCTTCCTTTCTTGGCTTAGTTCTTCAGTCTCTGCTAACTTTTTTTTTTTTTTTTTTTTTTTTTTTTTTTTTGTTTGTTTGTTTTGTTTTTGCTATCTCATCCTGGACTAATTCTCATGTGAATGTGAGGGGAAAGAGTACCTTCATCACCCCTCCAGTGCTGAATTTAAGCCATGTGGAGTGCCAAAAAGCCAGGCATTTCTATCTATGAAAGTGTCTGAAGTGTTAGCATGGAGGGCAATGCAGTTTTGACAACACTGGTGCTTAATAACTCAAAGCTGCTTAGTGTGGCTGTGTTTTTTCTGCTTGTGGGTCTCTTTGCCTGTTACCACCATTTTGTAACCTTGGGCACTCTCAGGACCCAACCTCCTGGCTGAGGAACTTGTTCACTGAGGAACTAGTGACGTAACAGTATTAAGGTTCTGCCCTCTCTGGCTTGCTCTGTGATGGGGGTCTTTTAAACAAGATTCCTCCTACAAAGTTGAAAAAAGTAGGAGAAGAAAATCCAGCATGACTTTGGGGTAGTGCAACGAGTCATAGGAAACTTACTCTAGAGATATCTCCAGAGACTAGTCAAGACAAAAGTTACAGCACAAGCATTTGGAAGGGGGCCACTGCAAACAATTTGTCCTCATTCCAGTTGAGCAACTGTAAGCAGGGACATTTTCAACACAGGCCATTTAGGGACAGAAGGAAAGATTGGATGGCACTAAAAGAAACTACACAAATGCATGGTGATAGGATGACTCGGCCACCCGCCACACATACTCTGCTGCTTCATTGTTCTTTCTCCTATCATCCTGACATCTGAAAAGGTCCCACCCCAGCACAGCAACACAGCACAGCAGAAACTGGAATTAATTAACTCCAGGTGACAAAATCACCTTCCTCAGCTGGCCTCTGTTTGGCAGGGAAGGAGAGCAGGGGTTGTATGTGTGGCAGGAGCTGAGGACAATGGGAAGAAAAAGGATTTTGCCTGTCAAAGAGAGCAATATAGCAAACACAGGAAGAAAAGATTCTTTACTGTGCTGTAGCACATTTTGCTCTGTGGGTCTTGAGTTTAAAGGTCTGCAATCATCCTGCTTTTTGAGGAAATGCGTGGATAGGGTTATTCCACCTTCTTTAATCCTTCTCTTTCCTTCAATTTACAAGATGTTCTTGCTTTTCCCCAGAATGCCAAAGGCACCATACCTTTCTGTGGAAAGTTTCTGCCACCCTCTCTGATTTTGCATTCATGTTGCATAAATAAGAACAAGACCTCTCTCCAGCACCTAGGCATGAGGTGGGGAGATGGATAGCAGGACGGTGCATGATAGAAATATTACTTATGCAAGGTTTGAATGTCTGAAGTTCCAGCTCTAGACAGCCATTGTCCACAGATATTTTAAAACTGCTTTTTATTTTTTTCCTCTCCTGAGCACCACATCACAATACAGTTTCATTCAGTGAAGAGCTGGCATTCAGGGGCTGGATGGTTTAGCTGGCCTGCTTTGGGATGGGGCGCCTTTCATCTGTAGGTCACTGCTTTGAATTCTGCCCACATTGTTGGCAACCATGAGCCCTTCTCTTCTGATGGCAGCACAGCAGCATATGCAAAATTGCTAGGAAGTCTCCAATCCTAGACACCATGTCTAGATCATAAAAGCTACCGTAACAATTGAGTCTAAATGGCAGCCTTCTTGGCAGCTGAAGCAGAGGCCAAGCAATAAAAGAGCTATGGAGAATGGACTACTGTCTAGCATCTATAAGCTAATAGTGAAGAACACTGGTGAGGGAGTGTGAGAAAGTATGCACAGCCCATGAAGGCTCTTTTGGTTGAAGAAAGAGGATTTCAGTCGCCTAGGCTGAAAGGCCAACACCTTTCAATAGCAGAAGAATCATTTACAAATGTGAGAACAAATCCATTGTTAGTCCTCGTGCCTTTAACAATGCTGCTTCCTGTTGGCACCTTCTGCTTACTAATAACATGGTCCCATGGTTTGTATCTTCATAGTGCTGCACAAGCACTGACTAATTAATCCTTTCTCACCCCTCTGAGGCAAGTAGTTTCTTATTTTTAATAGTCTGTAGTGGAATGATCTTTTTTAAAACTCTGGCAGGTATATTTATCAAGGCTACATCATACTGACTACACAGCCTATGCAAATCTTAGGACTTCTGCATTTGTTACAACTCCTCCAGTTCAGGTAAGCTACACTCAGTTATAGGTTTTGCTGAACCGAGGCCTTAATTAAAATAAATGAGAACTAATCTTTGGAAAAAAAATCTCAGAGCAGGGCAGGGTTTCAGTATACTGATATGAAACAAACAAACAGCCTCTCCTTTCTGCCTCCCAAACAAATCAACTCCCCTTCACAGGAATAATCTCTGGCTGTCTGACCTTATTTATTCAGATGCTGACATGAATCATCATCTGAGCAAGTATTCCCTCCTACACCTGCAGTACTTGGGGTTATAGTTCTCCTTGGTTTTCTGCAGCAATAAGAGCTCAGTGTTACTTGGAGCTGTCTCCATCTGGCAGGCCATGAAGTCCACAAAAGCACAGAGGTCTTTCTGTAAAAATGGAGACAGCCCAGATTGCTTTCGCTTTACACATCTCAAGAGAACTCAGAACTTCTCTCTTTTACATTTATAGTCAAGTGTGCAGTCTCTTTCCCTTCTATCTACTTTTTGTGTGGTGACCTCTTCTTGGGGTAAAGAACTGCGTGGGTGAGTTTGGGGGGAGGGGTTGTTCTTCTTGGGAAAGCCAAATTGCAGGATGCAGCACATCTTGAGCTTGGCAGCCTTTCACGCTTCCCCAAGAGGCAGCTGAAGGGCCCAAGCAGGGGTAAGACGTTATCAGCTCACTTCTAGCATGCCAAAGCATATCCTTACACTCAGATAATGACACACTGTGTGCACCACAGTTGACCTTCCTAGACCAAAAGGGATCCTTTGGTGGTGGCAGTGGGAATATCCCATATCATCTGTATGCAGTTACAAATCGGAGTACTTAACAAATGAGTAGTTCTACAGTGTTAGCCATAAAGCGTGTACAAAAGTGAAGGCAGAAGTGAAACATTATGTTATTTGCCAGTCATTCGTTGTTTGGAGGCAATATCCTGAGAGCATGGCTGAGCATTGGTGTTGTAAAGTTCTATGCACTGCTGTTGGAATGCGGTCATTTGTCACCATCTGGGATTATACCACTAGCAGTATATGAGAGTATTCAGAGTGTTATGGAGATCCAGGTTTCAGCCATATGGAAAAAGTGTAGCATAGTGAGAAATATAATCTTTTGATAGAATCCAGAGCACCCTCCAGAATGTTTTCCTTAGTTTTATTTCCTTGCAGTGCAGGCTTAATAACCACTGATGTAGTATTTAAATTGGAAGAGATGAGACATCTAGATAAACTGGGAAATCAGCTAATACCAACTGCCTTCTGATAGGAAAATTCCTTGCTGTTTCAATGGAAAAAAACCACCAGGCTTACTGGAGGCAGAGGAAGGGTATGGCACAGCTGTGGTATGCATTATCCTCTTTTGACTTTTGCCTCTGTAGACACTCAGAAAGGCTCCCTTGTCCCAGAATAAATATTCTTGAATAATTTTCACTCTGGAAATTGTCTTTGCACTCACTTCTTTCATGTGTTGCTTAATCAGACAAAGGAGAGATTGGTACCCAGGTGGGTTGTCAAGTTGCAATACAGTTGCATTTGATTGGGTAGGTCTCTTTCTGTCTTATTTTTATTTTTTGGTGAAGAAGTTCAAACTCAATGAGACTCAGGAATTTTTTTTAGAAAACTTTTTTTTTTTTTTTTGGGGGGGGGATATGGGGGGGATGGGGGAGGTGGAAATAACCCAATTACATCTGCCTTAGCTAGGTTATTGTCTCACCTTATGAAAACCCTGCAAGTAAACTCTTTGGGAGGGTATATGAATGGTGTGTCACATGATGTCTCTGTGAATTGGGCTAGTAGAGGATGAGCTTTTCACACAGTGAAATGGAGAAATGAATGGCAGTGATGCAGGGCAGTACAAAAGTCTGTAGAAAAAAAACACCATAGAGTTTTGTAAGTCAGAGTAAAAAAACCCCTGTATTGTGTTGCTTAGTTACTTTTCTACTGATGCAAAAAAAGGACACAATGTAGATCACCTCGAAGAAGATTCCCACCTCATTGGCCCTTCCTGGCGAATAGCCAGAAATGAGGCAGAATAAACAAAAGCTCCTTCCACTGGGAATGGGTGTAGCATATGACAGACACCATTGACCTGTCTGTCTTGGTTGGTGTGAGACAAAGCAAAGTGTAGTTGTGATGTAGCCCTTCTTCATCTCTCAATTACTTGACAGAAAAATAACACTGAAAAGAAACAAAATGATAAAATAAAGAAATCCTCTAATGCTTTTCTCCCAAGCACAGCCTGCCCAGTGGCAATATGGGGAGGTGTATTCTGTCAGAAACTGTTCAGTGTACTGAGCCTGGAGAGAGAAATACTTTGAGCAAGCGGAAACAGGCATTTGAATCTCTTTACAAAACCCAAGCCCTTAGTCTCTCTGTGTATTTGATATGCTAAAAATAGTTGTGTGACATGCTGATTGTGGCTGGTCAAAGCCAGCAAGGAATGGCTTGGGCCATTACTGCCAAGAGGATGGGCTGATGTAGACCACAAGTGGCCTATTCTGAAAAGCAAATAACCCTGAGGATCTGATCTGCAAAAGTGCTGAAGTAAACGGGAGTTGTGGTTGCTCAGCACTTGCACGGATCAGGCTGCCCTGTCCTCATTAGCCATGCTGCTGCTAAATCCTATAAACCCTGCAATTTCTTTTCATATAGGTAAGTTATTATACAGGAGTATCCCAACACCTGGGCTCTGCTGATACCTTGCCACCACCCAACTAAGCTTCAGCCCTAGTCCTGGCTCAGAAACTGCCCCAGCTGCTGTGAGAAAGAGAAGTATCTTTAAAGGTAGCTTCTGCACTGGAATGGGGGCAGAAGGCCCCTGCCACCTTGGCAGATCCCATAGTCCCTCACAGAAAGCTCCTGAATACTTTCACAGCACTGATATTCATTTTTGGTAGCCTAACATCTGTGGATGCCTAATTTTACTAATCCTGCCTGTGACTAGCTCAGGCAGGCTGGCTGATGCATTCACAGAAAGATGGAACCAACATGTGCAAGATCAGGAAAAAAGCCAAACCCTGAAGAGACCAATGAAGTAAAACAAGCAGGTTCCTGGGATTTGGACATGTCATGTCTGCCATCTAGTTACTAGTCAGGACATGTTCCATGTAGAAAGAGTAAATAATCCAGTACCACATAAAAGAAGAATAAATTTACTGGGTGTCCTGGGTTAACTTCAGATAAACAAGAGAAAAACTTTCAATGGTATTTTAATTGATGTGCTTGGAAAATAATTAAAATAAAAATATGCAAATTCCTGAACTTACTTTATCTGGCTGTAAAAATAATTGTAAATACTAAACTAATAGGCAGAAATACAAGTGATGGTGTTATGGTGATGATGGAGTCGAAAGGTCTGGGTCCCACTCTCAGATACAATGAGGCTGTTAGCATGAGGTCCTCTTGGCATGAGCTGTGATCTGGTTAAAGTTTGACCAGTGAAGTGGAAGCCAGGACATCATAAGTTCTCTGCTGTTTTGTTCTGTGATTGATTGGGGAAGGCACAAATTGGCACAAAGAACCACTTTCAGTCTCAGTTTACCCATCTGTAAAAGGAGACGTATATCATAGTGATGTTATTGCAGTGTATTTAGAGCTTGTCAGGTGTAAGGTATTATTAAAAATTGCAAAGTTTTTGTTCCTCAAGTACTCTATGACATTTTCAATATTTGCATTCTTGTATTTCATCTGCACTTCTAGCTGTGAAAAATATTTCGCCCTTATATGCACGTTTTATCTGAAAAATCTCATTCTCTTTGTTTTCTAATAAAGCTTTCTGTAGTGTGATTCGACTTCCAAAAATAAGGTTGCAGTTCTGTTGATCATTGATATAGTTTAAATCTTCAATTTAGTTAATTGTTCTGAGCCATGTAAGACGCTGATTTGCAGAGCATTATAGAATAGTTAAAATACTCTTTAAAAATATAGTACTGGTGAACAGTTTATTCACACTACAAAAAACTCCTTAACTTTACAAGCCAGAGTTTATAATGAATGCTAGCTTTTTGCAGGGGAACCATTCGTCTCAATTTTAGCTTTTTGTATATAAAAGAGGGTCTACTGCTGAGCATGCTATTGGTTTTGAGATTCTGTGGCTCTCTCAATAAATTAAGATACTGAGTTTGTGTAAAGATATACAAAAGGGGTGTATGATGATACTGTTAGTCTGAGTTCAGAAGGTAAAACCATTCAATGAATAGGGTAGGACATGGCTCTGTTAGCCTCAGTTCTCAGTTCCTGGTCTTAGATCAATGTTCCTTGATTTGCTGACAGTCCTGGAGGGGACTTTGTAGCCTTGCTGCTGCTGCTGACAACAGGATACCATTACAAGGGACTGTGCAAGCCCCTTTGGACAGCCATAATGACCTGTGGCTGTGCCTTGTAACTGGGGACAGGAGTGGACAATACGGGGGATATAGCATGGCAGTGGATATGCTGTGCACTCCACCATATTCTAATGGAGAATGGGACATACCTAGGAAGAAGTAGAGCTGATAGTGGACCAAGAAATTTGCATTTTCACTGGTGGTTAAGTAATGTGTACGAGTAACCTGTGGTAACACACTAAAGAAAAACTAGTCTGAATGCCCAGCACCAAATATAGGAAGTTAGGAGCTGATGCCAGAATCAGCCAATGCCTCTCTCCAAAGGGCAGCTGTGTTTATCAGGGAAATAGAACAAGTATCAAAAAGTTGCCATATCTCCAGGATATTCACTGAAACCTGTGTGTCAGCTCTGTGGTCAGGAAAACTGGCTCACAGCAGCCTTGTACCTTGGCCTGGGAATGAATGAGATGAGTTGGTATCACAGTAAAATTCAAGGACCTGATCTTCCCTGTGTCTTTCTTTGGGGTAGCCTCATATACTCTGTTTCTGATCCATATCCCCCAGGTTTTATTTTTTTTTTCACCCAAGCAAAGCTGCAGCATGGTATATGACATGAAGGCTGCTGTGGTCCCTCTCAGGGCTGGGCTCTCAGCAAGTACAAATCATTGGACCTGCCCTTGTCTCAGATGGACAGGCTGGGGGCAGGTGACACATTCTTTCCTTTCACTGCTTGGAGAGGTCCTTTTTAGGCCTATTTCTCTTCTCACTGATTTTAATGTTATGTAATTAAATTACTGTAGTGAAATTGCCCCCTGATTTATGTCGGTGTGAGTGAACAGAGTATCAGCCCTTGAGCCTTTTACTGAAGTATGATGTTACACTATTTCTAGACATCATCATGTGCTTGTTGTGCAACAGATAAGAATAATGCTTGGTAAGTCATTAGTACTTCAGTTCAATTTGTGCTAAAATCATCAGCTACATCCCATTTAGTTTCTAAAGCCTCCTCATTATTGCTGCAAACATCAGACCCATGACCTGCTTTCCACTCTGTGAGAGAAGGGTAAGTGAATTTAATGCAATCTCTGAATTACAAAAAGCTTACTGCTCCTCCCTTGAAATCAGGTGGTGCCTTATCATTGAATTCAGTGAAAGGTATGATCAGGTCCAAATTTCAAACAATTTTCCAACAGAGGAGAGTCAGGCTTAAACTGCTGCACTTCTTTGGCAAATAATGAATGGGACCTCATTATCTCCGTTAGGACGTGACTTTACAGAGCATTACATGCTGAAAGTATGCCACCAATAGACTGGCTCTGTCCTGAACTGTGAAACTTGCTCAGAGAATCAGAGAATGCTAACTTTCAAGACACTTCATTCATTCTCATATCATGAATGGTTCTGTCAGTGAATGGGACTACTGACCTTGATGATCTGCTATCAGGTTTTCCATTGCTAGGTAACAAGCACACAGTGATGTTGTGACCACTGAGCATTATTCCTGCATTCTTTTCAGATGAAAAATAATCCCCAGTAGCATTTACTAGAATTTACTTTCTTTTAAGATCCTAATATAAGACTCTTAATTTACATGGAATGTGATGTCTCCTCTGAAAATAATATACAGTATCAAAGGAGTTGCTCCACAAGTTTGACACAGAAAATTTTGGTCTGACTTCATGAAAGCACATTTTCTAAACTGTTATAAAGCAAGAAATTACAAAATACACTTGATGAACTTCATTGTTAGTGCATATTAGAAGTGAAATACAATTACCACAGGAATAGAAACAGTTTGACCATGATGGATATTTTTGCTCCAGATACGTATTCCATGAACTCTCCTTTTTAGAGGTATTATATGAGGCTAAAATCAGTAGCCCATATGTGCTTCTTGTAGTGTCTATGACGGGTGCCACATAGAAAGCTTGTTGAGAGTACGTAAGAGACATAATGATTTATGGATTTACTCTTACAAAACTTTTCTGAGTCAGACGAATACTGTTATTGCTGTTCTGCAGATGGGTAAACTGGGAGGCTGAAAGCTTAAGTAGCACGCACAAGATCACCCAGCAAGTCTAGAGAAAATAGGCTGGAACCAGAACGTTTCATTTCTATTTACATGTTCTGTAAGCGTTAGATCATCTTTCTCCCATGATTAGCTGCTATTCTGGCATGAACTCAGGACCATTATGATAGAGCTATTTTTCATACAATGGGATGAGACTGCCATGGCTGTAATTACAAGCATGTGTTCACTCTTTTATGGCATTGTGATTGTTATGTAAGGTGATGTGTAAAATTAATGAACTTGAAATTAGGAATTTACATTACCCCTTTGGGGTAGGGAAAATGTTCTTCCTCTTTGTCCACATAGCACTTATTAACTTGGAGTCCAGGTTAATGAATGAATCTTGGAACTGGTACACCAATGTAAGGCTAAACATAATTACAAGATCATAAAAATTCAAAATAGAAGTGGTTTTAAATAAATGAGGATTTATTTATTTACCACACCTTCAAGAATCTGCAGAAGAGACTCACTTCTGTCTGAACATGCTTTTCACAGAATTTACAACTGATGTGACACATGTTTTAAACTTGAGTTTTTGGAGTAGGGGCAAACCAAACATGTGCCCGACAGTTTGTGCTCCTAAATTTTGTAAATTTAACCCAACTCTTTTGGAGGACAATGTGATGATTTCAGAAATGGATAAATGATGGTACATTTATAGCTTCTTTTCAAAGAAAAGAAAGGTAGCCAACATTTATGACTAATAACTATTATTTAAAGTACAATCTGAGTTGCTCCTTGTAAAATTTCAGCCAGGGTCTTGGCATGATTTAGTGCCCAAGAAAAGGATATCTATATTGGGAATCAGCTGCTCTTACACAATCTTTGTGATGATTTGGAACCACTTGAAAACAAGGAGATGATGATATAATACATTCTTTGGATTTGGAGATGTTCCTCTTATTCCTGCTTTGAATTAAGAGAATATATTGGTGGTTTAGTTAAATGTCTCTTAGTCAAAATTATATGTCTTTCTTTATTGTGTAATTGAAACCAGACTGGTCTCTTACTGTAAGAAAAAGAAATGCAGGTGTGAAGAACTTTCACATGTGAGCTCATTTCTATATTGCAGTGGATTTCAGGTTGTGGTCTGTAGACCACCAAAAACCTGGGAGTGTTTGCTGGAGGTCTGTGAAGGAGCTGGCTGGTCAGATTGCATAGATTTATTTTTTTTTCACCCTCCAAGAGCTTAATGATGTTACAAGTAGCTAAAAAAGCATCAAATATTTCCCAGCTAGTACTTTTAAATGTTAACAGTTGTACTTGCCTCAGGGCTGTTATTCAGCCACCAAAACCAGGAGGTGGCCTGTGTGATCAGAAAGCAGGGATGAATTTCAATGACAAAATTTGTGAAGATGCTGTCTGTAATTTGAGACTGTTTAGGAATCATTAGTCTATGTCATGCTTTAAAACCTGCTGGTAAATGCAACCACTTGACTTCACTAAGCAACTGAGGTGTATTTATATTTTTGTGAGAATGAATCGTAATGACTTTTTCTGATGTGATACTGTCAGTATACAAGCTATTCAGAGGACTTGCTGCTGGTAACATGTCCTACAATAGCTAATGGTGAATAACCAAATAATAATTAGTATATGATCTATTATTTCAACACTTAATAGAATACTGAATTTTATTTTAATTGGAAAGGCTTACAAAGGATACAAGATGACAAATGCTAGTTATAGCAGCATAATACATAATACACATTTGATTAATAATTGTAAGCACATGATGAGCCAAAAGGCTAGGCCACATTTTGCTCACTTGAAACTCCATTTAGTGTGCACCTTAAGAGGCAGAGAACCCAAAGTCAAATTTAGCCACCCATATGTGTGGCATTTCTAGAGCTGGTGTTCAGAAAAGTCTTTGCTGTTGAAGGCACTGTTTTCCCACTAAATCTGGAAGGCAGACAACTGTTTCAGTCCTGTTTTCTTTCTGAGGCAGAGAGCTGGCCACAGCAGGAGAAACATGGGTTATCAAAATATTTTTTGCTAAGGAATATCTTATAAGTTACAGATTTCACAATGCTACTTATATAGAGCTCATGATGGCAATTGTCTGTCTGTTACAACTGGGACTACTAAAAGGACTTCTCACTGAAATTCTTGAGGCAGAAATAATCTTTGGCCATTTTTAAACTGATGCAATACAAAATTACAAAGGAAAATAAGATGTACATAAACCCTGGACAAAGAAGTAGCTACAACTTGTGGAGTCCACTCTAGGTGACTGGCCTATCGCTCACGATAGGTCAATAATGAACTGCTGAAACAATTAGCTAAAACCATTGCTTGGGAATCAATAGAAAAGTATCCATTTTCTCAACCCAGCAATTTAAATTTCTCAGGGTGGGAAGCACTTACTGCCATGAATAAACTGTGAAATGTATCTTTAAAATAAAGTTTTTAATTAGAATTGGCAATTCTGAACCTGCTGTTGGCAGGAGCAAACCTACTGAAAAAGAGCCTGATGCAATAGACTGTAAAATGTGTCTGTTCACTGCTTTAGCTTTTAACAATTAAAAAAACCCAAAACAATCAACCTTTAAAACTGAAAGTTGTGTTTCAACACCAGTATTAGATTTCTTTTTCCTCTGTGGTAAAGCAGTTCGGAAGTTTTGACAGTAGGTGCTAAATGCAGCTAGCTTCCAAAAGGATGAAACTTGTTTTACAGGGAAACAAAAAACCAAACAACAACAATGAAACAAACAAAAAACACAAATGGGGGGAGGGGAAAGGAAAAAAAACACCTGTTACAGCAAATTCAGTAACCTAAGTACCATTCTCCAATCTGCTGATGGGCTGCTGGTGTGGGTAATCCTTCATCGGTTGTGGCCTCACTCAAGCACCCAATGAAGCATATGCTGAACTTCAGTTTGTTTAAATTGCATTGTCTTTGTTGCAACTTAAGCGTGTGCTTAAAGTTGAATATCTGCATTTTAAATAGGAATTTTATTTGACACCTACTTGGCAGAAGTTGCCATTTATTTTCAAATAAGCTTAATCATGTGTTCCTAAGAATGAGAAGTGGTGCTAGTGCTTTTAAAAATCCTGTCCCAGGAGGAGTAAATGAGGTGCATTTGCTGTTTTTCCATTCATGGAGGGAGAAATAAAAGCTTCTGTAAAGGGCCAAAAGGCTAGGTGAATAAAAGATCAAAGTGTACCATGCCACCTGTCTCCACCCACTCTTCCAAGAAACATGAGTTCATCTCCACTTCCCCTTCTGTCTATGGTTTAGGGGCCTTGGTGGCTTCTGCATGTCTCTTCTTCTTTCCTGTAGCTCTAACTGCAATGTCACTTAGATAAATCCATTTTTTTCTACAGTCCAAGTCCAGTAACCCTTGTCGCTGACCTCACCAGCCATGTGCTTAGTGTGAGCATGACTCATAGTAGTGATGAGAAATACTTATTCTCTCTAATCTTGCCTTCCCAAGGAAGGGGTGGGGGCAAGGCTGTGGTGTGGGTTGGGGGCATAAAAGGGATGAGGGAGATTCTAATATTTCCAAACTTGCTTGCTGGAAGTGTTGTGTCAGTTCTGATAATTTGATATAGTACATGAATTCTTAGGCTGGCTCATGATTCCCAGCACACCCCTTGTAGTCTAATTGAGGAACTGCATTTCTGTCAGTCCCATTATTGTGTGGAAATGCAAGAATGTGAAAAACAATAGAAGCAGGCAAGTACTGAGTCAAATCAGATAAAGATAAATTGCTTTGTTGGACTAAAAGATGGGACCAAGCAGATGAGGAGCAAGTTGGTCAGAAACCCATTGCTGCCACTGATGACTGTGCCTAGGTGAACAGTATACTTACTGAGTGTGTGAGCAAAAGGGACAAACAGGAAACAGAAGAGTATCATAATAATACACTATGCTGCAACTTGCCAAGAGATTTCAGAGTGAGGAGAGTACTATGCAGACAGACCTGAAGGAAAAATTAGCTGGGGTAAATCAAGCCCATGAACAGTTTGAGCCACTGGTACATGGGACTGTGGGAGAGAAGGAGCTGGGACAGCCAGGGCTGCTTGCAGGCTGCCAGTTGCAGGCTATTCTCTGAATCAGTTCAAGATGGCTACATAGAGGGAGCACGTGGTGGGCCTCTTTCTCCCCTGGAAACTTTATTTTGTTCTCCCTTTCTTGGTGATTTTCTCTAATCTGAAGAGCAAGATGTCCTTAATGAAAACAGATGTTTCACTCCCTTGCATATGGAAAAACATAATTCTCCCCCCCACCCCGATAAACCCAAAGAATGCCAAGACCAGGGATAGGTTTCCACATAGCCAGGAGAACTAACCTCTTTGTTAACACCCTGACCTGACCTGGCCACTCCTTTCCCACTGACACGCTGTGGAAGCTGGTAATGCAAAGGTCCATGATAAGACCTGGGTCTAAGGGTGGGTGAGCTGTGTACCTCCATAAAGCATAAACACCACACTGAGCTGGCTCACAGCTTTCCTCATCCACGGTCTCCCACTGCGAGATCCTGGTCAATGGCAGTTTCTGTTATTGGCTTCAGTGTAACTAGGAATTGGTCCCAGGATTTAATTTAAAGCACAGCACACAAAAACCCAAAATCATAACATCCCTGATACATTTATAGAGCTGTGTAAGCCACTGGTTAACAAATAGATGAGATACTGAACTTTGCTTTACCATCTGTCTTTAATTACATAAAATAACTTGAAGCAATTAACAAGAAAGAAACACTGTGACACAAATAAATAAATCCTGTTGAGAGAAACAGACGATGGGATTTAGGGTTTCGATATATGGATGGTATTCACTAAAGCTGCGTAATCTGCACCCAGTGTTATTACATATGCTAACAGGCTTACACTGACATTGCCAATTATTCTTCAAAAATGATAGTTACCTGTGGAGATGCAAAGAAACAAAAGGAAACCTCTGTGTATGTGACTAGAAAAGAAAATGTGTTTCATCCAACTGCCATAATGTTTAATTTTTGTCTTTTGTAGATAAAAGAAACTAATGCCAACAGAAAAATACACAAAGCATGAGGTTTCATAACTGGAGACCTAAACCATAAGTCTGCCTGCTTATAACTGTTTACACAGCAGTGGGGATAAGATTCTTTAACACTTTGCAGGATCTAGGTTCTAACATTGTTTTTTCAGCATTCAAATGCATTTGTTTGCCTTCTCTGTTTAAGTAGATAAAAAAAAAGGCTGTAGAATAGCTATTGAGTAACTGCTGAGTAGATTAAGAACTGACTAGCTGATAGATGTCAAAAAGTATCTGTCAGTTCCAAATGAAAACACTGGAGTCAGTTTGCAGAAATGGGGGTTATACCTGGCAGACCACAGAATTGTCCTTAATGATTGAGAGACAAGTGTATCCCTAGTAAAATAATGCTTGGTAAGTTAAGGAGGAAATTAAAGTTGGTGGAATTAAAGAGTGGTGCTTGAAAAGGCTTTAGCATCATGTGTGTGGGAAGGAATTGGACACAGGACTCTGTCTGATGGTGTGAAAGAGGATGGACATTGTCTTGGAACATGTTAGCAGGGGTGTATGTGTTGAATGTAAGGCTGACTATATGGCAGTAGTGTGTTGCAGTGCTGTGGGGGCTAGAAATCTAAAAAAGGGTGGGAGAAAAGACATCAGAAGAGCTTGTAGATTGGGGAATATGCTGTTTCCCTTACCAAAATGAGTTGTCTGGACTACAGTGTATAATTACCTTCACAACAACAACAACAAAATGTCTTGCATCAGATGAATATATTACAAAAATCAGTGGGTGGACAAGTAGACCAAGCATATTTAAGCAAGCAATGAGGCTTGGATTTGTAGCAGTAAGTGTGATGAGCTGCTGAAACAAACTGCCCAAAAAAGTGATAGCATACATATCAAAACTGGATTGCTTTCTGGAAAACAGGTGTTAGCCAAACAGAAATTCTTTGGACTGGTATATGGGGAATGGGGCAACACTACAGTCTGCTACACAGAGGATATTAGAAAGGATGAGTTAATGGTCCTTTCTGGCCTCAAAAGTCGTGATTTCATGCAACTGAAGCATCCACTAATCCCAAGGAAACACTGAGGCAAATAGTATCAGAAGCAGCAAGTAGTATGGTCTTGGGAAGGATGAAATTTATTAAATGTACCTTTCATGTTAATATGCAACACAATGCATTCTACATACGACAGATTTGGGACCACGGTTGTAGGCTACAGCCAGCATGCTCCGAGCTTGCACATGACAAGCAAGGTAGTATGGACAGCAAGTGAACTGAGAGATAAACAGACTGGATGGGAATGTAGGAGAGTGCCTATCAGGAGTGCTGAATATATACTTTGCTACTGTTTCAGGTATTCGCGATGAGAGAAAGAACTTTAACTGTTTTGGTGGGGAACATTGCTGTGTAGACTGAAATTGGAGAAACGAGGTAAACAAAGGGCAATGATCAGTTGCAGTGTTAACACAGCTTGAGAAGTGTATTGTGGGTCATGGCAGAGACTTTTGACAGACATCGTTCTATTTAATATCTCTACGGCAATCTCAAAGTAGAGGTAAACAGCACAATAGTGAAATGTGCTGATGATACCAAATCAGAAAGGAATGCAAACAGGAACAGCAGATAAATGATATCAAAGGACCGTCAGATATTAGAAAGCTGGGTACAACATTTGCCAAACAACACACACACACGCAGACATATTGGATTGTACATATCCTATCTGTCAATATTGCTGACAGATATAGTGGTCAGCAGATAAGATGGGAGCGTGATACCGTGATACTTATTTGCATAGTGACAAAGGCTACACACATACAGACGTGTCATGAAGCAGGGAGGCAACAGTTCACATGCTATTACATTCAGTGCTATGTTCCAACATTGCCAGCCACTGACTGACTGGAAGGAATTGGAAGAAATCCCATAGCCATTCAAAGGCTGGAAAAAATCAGTTTGGGGGAACGATTGAGGCTCAGACCCAGCATCTCATTAGGCATAAACTTAACCTAAAGTGCAAGGGCTGTGCTGCTGATTGACAACTCCCTTTATAGGCCTGCTAAATGGCTTTAACAAAGGAACTATGTATCAGCTTAAACGCTGCACACGTTTAAGCACTTTGTTAGACCAGAGCAGAAAGGGCTTGGTTAGGCCTGTGAGGAAACGTGACAAAAGTCTACAAGCCCTCTCCTGCTCAAAGGTGTATATTGGCTGCATTAAACCAAGCAGGCAGTCGTATCTTTCTGTAAGGCTGAGCTGTTGCATTCTTACACACAGAACAAAGATCAGCAAAGGTTTAAACTAGGTAGGATTATTTAAGTGAAAGAGAGGAAGGCAGCAAAATATTGCCTTTTGGGTGTATTTTTTCTTCAGGTGAAAATTCGAAAACAGTCAGATGGCCTTTTGAGGGGAGTTCATATTGCTGGGGGTTTTAGAATAGGTTTGAAAAAGCTCCAGAGAATGCCCATAAAACACAGCTTTATGTCTTTACTTTGGAAGCCTGGGAGTTATTCCCTAGCCCAAGAATTCCTGAACATATGGAACCACCACAAAAGCTCCACAATTCAAGGTGGGAGGAACAGGTTTCCCTTATGTGCTCTGAATTCATCTCTGCAACTCTTCATAAAAGAGTTCCTGTGAGGCTGAATTCCTGATGCTAGTTTTCAAACCAAGGAAAATTAATCTGTAAGGAACAGGGCTGTGAAATGCTGAACTGTGATCACGGATATGGTGGGACTATCTTTACTGTGTAACCATTTATTGTGCTTATAACTGAGAATTATCTGAGGCAGAGAGCAGTTTGTTCTCTAAGAATGGCATTTTGGGGGAGTTAGTGCTTGATTCTTTTTGAAAGTCAAAAGAAGTGAATACTCAGCTCCTTAGATTCTTTCAATCATTGCCACAGGCTGAGGATTTTTTTTTTTCAATGTATTCAGAAACAGCAGAAAACAACTGTCTTCTGGGAAAAAAAAACACACCACCACAAACAAACATTTCAATGTTTCAGTTAATGATTCCAGATTTACACTACAATAAGTGTCACATGATTTTATAATTAGTAATAGCAAATCACTGTAAAAGTGAACATCTAATATTTAATTTTATCTTTCAGAAATGTAATAATGAAAATAAAAGTGTTGACTTTGCAAGAGATCTAATCTTAGAAAGCTAGCAGGCACTCCTCTGGCCTTGACTGGTCAATACTGCATAGGTTATGAAAAAAAGCCACAGGGAAAGACTTAAGGAGTGATGATTAGGGTAGAACTTCCCTTTACAAATGTTGGTTGAACAAATACTTGGAAGTCATGTTTGTCATCACAGGATAGAAGTCAGGATTCAGGGTAAAATTATTCACATGAGTACCTACAGATTCTTCCCCCTTTTCTTGTTTCTCTTTGCCCTTTATACTCAAATTTTATATTGCACTGCTTCACTCTCTGACCAATACTTTTCCTCTCCTGATGGGATCTGTTTATAAGCTGGTTCACAACCTATAAGCTAGGTCAAAACCTATTGCTCTCCTCACACAGTTACTTAGTTCTAACATTCAGCACTCAGTTACCTTTGGATGCTGAGTTTTGCTACAGCAGTTGGTTGGTGTGTTTTGTTTTTTTTTTTTAATGTGTAGTACAGTACAAAAGCTACCAAAAGAGGGCAACATATGAGCCAACAATGAGAAATGTATCCTGACAAGTTTATAGTTGTATATTTGTGACATCCTTCCCCCTGCCTTTTTTGATAGAGAAAGAAATTTTAGCAGAGCTGGTCAGGAAAGAGAATTTCAATTCTATGGGAAATTCCAACACTTAGGAAAAAAGTGAAGGTACTGAAGTTTTCATAGATTGAAAATTCAGAGAAAATACAATCGGCATGATGGAAGTGTTCCACAACTGCCAAATCACTCTCACACCAGAATGCCCGAAGGTTATAATGACATTAAAATATTCAATTTAGTCAGAAAAATGTTAAATATATTAATGCTATAGAGTTCAAAACAAAATTAGATTAAACAAGGAACTGCTTAGATGCTTTCATTTTATGGAAAACATTACATATTATTGAATGTAAATAATATTTTATTTTGTCTCCACTAAAATAATTTTTAAGAAAAGTATGCTTTCAAAAAGCAAGCTGATCAAGATCAAGTTGCATTTCCTGAAATAATATGTTTCTTCTGGACATTGTTTAATTATATTTTCTCTCTGTGAAATGCCTGAGAGAATTTCAAAATACTCTTAGTAATCCACCAAAAGACTAAGGTAAATTGTCCACGTCCCAGAACCATCTCCAATGACGTGTTTGTGAAGCTAGACAAATTGCTGTCCCAAACACCAGGCGTGTGAGCTCAAGAGATAGGACAACCCAGACAACACCAAATGCGCATTCATTGGCAAACAGTTTATTACAAACAAAGGTTTTTTTTAAAGTATTCAATAGTACTCCAAGGAGTTAATCTTGAACACATGCCAGCATGGCAATGGATAGAGTAAGCAAATATAATCTACCTCACTTAGGGTAAATATTTGGCTACAAATGTATTGAGAGTTCTTTAATTCTTTGTACACCTCTGTGTTAGAACTAGAGGAAAGGCAGCAGAGATGTAAAGAATGGAGGATGATATTTTTTCTTATCAGCTGCCCAGATAGGCTAGCTGCCAGTCAAATAAAAAAAAACTTACTGTAGGAAATGAATGAAGACTTGTAGATGCAGAAATATACTGTTTATCCAGCTGCACCAAGTTCTGCTAATGATCAAACAGAATCATCCAAGTCTTCACAGAGATGCACAAAATTCCGTGGCAGTGTCCAGGAGGTCGACTATGGAATTTAGGGTATCCTCAGGACTGCATTTTTTTCCCCTCTAATCACCTTATCTCTTCTTTTCAAGACTGATTTCTGCTTGATGCTTGATTCTATTATGGCTTAGAATGCTGGAAAGTATCTGAGAAGGAGAGATGGGCAGATCTATGATCTATCTGGTGGGCAATTAAACATTTGGAAAACTTGGATGTACTCACCTGTCTTGAAGACAGGGTGTTCTGCTTGGAGGAGCAATACCTTATCTTCTCTCATTTATCCATGTCTTGCTTTTGCATCTGTATTTCTGTGGATTCCAAAAGAAAGAAAGTTTTATTTTCCCTCACCAGAAATAAGTAGAGGTTTCTACCTGGAGGGTTTCTCTGTTGTCTGATCTATCACATGAATTGCTTTCACCTGATGAAGGGCTGCAGAATCAGAGAGTATCAAATATGATGTTCAGTATAGGAATGACAGCTGTGCACACTGTCTGTGTAGCTGGATCTAGTGCATTGACTGTAAACATAGTGTTTTCAGACAGCTTCTGTATTCTGGATATGCAGGAAGCTATGCTCATCTGCTTGACCTTCCTTTCTTGTACTGCTCCTCTATTTTTGATTAATATCTTGCTACTCCCTTTCATGCAATAAAAAAAGAAACAAAAAGGTAAATTACATCCATAAATACCCTTGCCTCATGAATATGAGCCTATACACATCTGATGGCCATCTTGTATCTCCACTTTGCCCAGCAGCCCAGTGACTGGTGTTTATTCAGGAAAGAATTGATGCTTGCAGACAGACACTCTGATTCTCACAAGTGGTTCTGTGTATGCCTTTTCTTCTCAGCTTCTGCCAAATTGAAGCCTAAATTCTAGGAAGCAACAATAACACTAACAGGCGTCATGTCAGACTTAAAAGCAATTGCTTTAGCTCTGTGAACACAAACTGAATTTCTTTTTCTTCCTTAGAAATTATTTTAAACATGCTTTGGCTTCTCTGAGCTGGCATAGTTTTACCCTGTGAGTCAGTTTATGAAGGGGGATCTGTAACCCCCTTCACAGATGTGGTACATGAGCCTAGTTACATCACATTTTGAGGCAGATGGATCTCTAAAGGGAACTGCAGTATCCAGTCATGTGCTTTTTGCCCCTTGCTATTGATTCTTGTGGTTAGTCTGTTTCTGATTTTATCTTTCTGTGTAGTTTCAGGGCAAGTCTGTGGTTTGCCCCATGTGCCCAAGTGAGTGAGCAAGGGTGCCGAAGACTGCCTGAAAATAAACAAATCAGAAACAGATAGACTAATTACAAGGAAAAATGCCAAGGAACAGAGAACACACAGCTTCCTCATGATCAGATATGCCTGGCCTGTTGGAGGAGAAATGGATATTTCACCATGTGATGAAATTCTCTACCACATTGTAGAACAGAATCAGAGTGTCCTCTTCCTTGCCTGACTGAGAAAAATCCTTCCATGTGTTCACATGGCATGTCCCAGCATGGGGGGGAATAGCTTCTCTGAGGTAGGGCTGGAGAGGAGGAAGGCTGCTCTTGTCCTTCTAATGGCTGCCCCAACAGCCAGCACAGCTGACCCAAGTTGAATAAGAGGACAGTCACAGGTGTCATCATGACTGACATTCTCCTAGGGCATCACAGCTCTGTGTCTATAATCAAACAACCCAGAAGGTGAATTAGGAAGGCTTTTGATGTCATTCTCTAAGCACTGCACCACAGGAGACAAAGACTCCTAAATGTAACATCAGGCTCTTAAACATTACCATGAAACTGTCTTTGCCTTGCCAGCAGCTGGTACAGGCGATGGCCTCCCTACACTGCTCTGGAACTTAGCATAAGAAATGTCATTACGTGGGCAGATTAGGCAGAACCTGTCAAAGTTATGTGCATGTTCTTTGGCTGTGTTTCCTTCCTTGGGTTAATATGCCAAAGAGATAGGGAGTGGGTTGACACATTTTCTGGCATGTGTCATGTAACCCAGTCAAGTGGACGATATGTCAGCCACAAGACTCTTCTGCTTTAGTAAGCTGCAGGCAGAAGTGACATGCTGCAGCAGCTAGCAGTCTTAATTCTGCATGTATTCATACTGCTAGCATCTTCATAATGGTTTCACCTTCCCCAGAGCTGTCTGATGGAGCCAAAGATATGTTTGGAAAAAAGGGTAAGGAAATGTATCCAGACAGATACTGTTTAAGCTTATGGAAACAACAGCAGGCAGAGGTGTTTGTATAACATGTTACCTACAGACCCAGAAGAGCTTTACAAGTTGACTGACATGATCTCCATAACAACCACTGAATTTGGTACAGATGTACTGGGGGAAATATTTAGTGGTTTTTTTTTCAGTGTGCAGAAATGCTCCATACCATTTCAGAGGAGGATACAGAGAATACCTATACCTGATAAGAACAGTTTTTTAGGGCAGAAGATTCTAAAGCAAAATAACCAGAGACTGAGGAAATTCAAGACACAGTCACTGTCATTGGCCCCCTAATGTGTTGTGAGGGGAATTGATATGAGTGAGAGAATTTCCCAAAGTCCAGCACAATCTTAAGGTAAATCATCCTCAGGGGAACAGGGAAAAATCTGTGAAGCCTCATTTTACAGAGCTTCCTGCTTAAAATCTCTACTGAGGAGATGCAGTTTAGTCCCTTGGTTGAAGCAACATGCCAAGGGGACTCCTCACAAATCACCATCAGAGTAACAAAAGATGATACAAAAATTTCTGCCCAGTATGACTGAAATGCCACCTCTTGTCACTACCATTACATTGCAAGCTGTATTTGGTTGTTAGGAAAAGACATATTGGCTGGGTGTCAGCTGCACACCACAAAACACACTGGTCATATATCTGATGTGACTTACAGTGGGAACAGCACCCCATCCAACAACAGTTACTATACTGTGTGGTCCTTGTAACTCATAATTAAAAAAAAAACAAAAGAAAAGAAGAAGAGCTGGCAGTTTTTGCAAGCAACTGCAAGTGAACAACTGGTACTCTGTTTTATTACCTGTAGCATCTGAGGTCAAGAACTGCCATCTCCAGGTGCCATGTTCTGATTCCATGTAATACTGAAGAGAAGTAGTTGCATAAGCACATATGTGAAGTGGTAAAAATACAGTGTGGTGAGCATGGAGGCTGCCTATGTGAACAGGGGAAACTCACAGTAGCCAACAGGGGAAGGGTGCTTCCTCCATTCACTTGCTGGGATTGAGCCACAGCATGGGATTGTGGTAAGTGGGTAAAAGAAACTACCCAACAGCTATACCTCCTGCAAACATATATCGTCGTTCCTGATTTAGGTGCTGCCCCTGTGTCAGACACAGACAGCCAGTCAGCTGGTGCCTAGTATGTGGGGCAAGGAGCTGGTCAGGAGCTTGAGGGATTTCAGAGGTGCCGATTCTGCACAGGGGAGGAAGAGACAGAAGATAATGCTGAGATGGGAGATGACCCTGTCACTTCATTTGTGCTTGTGTGAAGTTGAGAAAACCTAATTCAACAGGATCATTGACATGAAATTTTGGATTGTCCCTTGTGACGGAGCTCAGACTGCCAGATAATATCACATCTCCAGCGTGTAACACCACCATACTCTCTAAGATCTCAGGCCTGCAATCATTATTGAACTGACTGTTTGTTCACCTTGGAGGGAATTCAAATATTGTTAATCAGTGGAAATATTAGCTACTCCTTTGTTGGGAGGAGAAGAACCTGATTCCTCAGACATCCACTGGAGAGGGAAAAAAGAGAAAGGAAAAAAAAAAAAAGTACCAGGATGGTTAAAGGAAGGGGTTTTGTCTGTGTATGAGTACATGACATGGAGAGTACACAAGAATGTTTAGGCTGATACCAGGGTTTTGTCATTCAAGGATCATGGAACTTGAAAAAAAAAAACAAAGGCACTGCTGCCATGATATTTTTCATTTACAGCAAAATAAAAATCAAGCTAAACTCTACATGCTCATTTATTGCATTTATTCCCCCTCCCCTTGTTTGTTTGCCTGCTTTCTGGTATATTAATGGGTATGTTGTTTGGTCGCCTGTTTGTTTTTAATTTGAAATAATTTTTCCATGTAATTTTCTGAACTTTTGCCGAGCAGCGAGACTAATAAATGTGTGTGTTTATGCACCTTTGTCCCTGTACAAAGACTGATGGGTAGCTAATAAAATACACATCTCTGCAATCCTTTCATGCTTAAGATCCCCAAGCAGAAGTTGTGAGTATTCAAATAAAGTAGAACTGATCCCAAATGTACATATTTAGCTTAGATAATAGCAGCCCCCAGATATGTGCCTCATTCTGCAGCTGGAAAGCTGTCAGCTGAACAAAGGGCAGGATATAGTGTGAATCAGGCTGTCCTAAAAGCTTTATGTGATAGACACACTTTACAGAGTTAATTCCATTTCTCTCACATTTCAAAAGCAGACTCAGACCCTAATTTTAATGAGAACGAATTCCACAAAATAGTATTTTTTGTAGTCAATGATTGCACTGTGTTTTAAAAGTCAAGATATATATTAAAAAAACACACTTTGTCCCAAGGCTTATGCACAGTTGTAGAAAGCTGCTTCTCCTTCGTTCCATCCAAAAAATTATTCCTGAAAAATCATTCTACATCCCCCCCCCCCCCCCCTATTTTTCAAGAAGAAAATACAAATGGGCTGTACAGCTCATGTTATTCTGAACTCCTTCTCTCCTCTTTCACCAATGAGTTCATCAGACAAAATTCCACAAGAAACAAACGTTATTATGAGATTAGCAGAATGAATGCCAGAGTTCAGACACAAAACCTTTTTTTAAAAAACAGTGGGCTTGATGACGTGAAGGAAGTTGTAGTTTAAACATCAAGGTCAATTATTTCGTTAAATATTATTTAAAAGTTACTTGCCTTGAAACAAAACCAGAACTATCTATTTCCCAAAAGTGGAAACAGATTATTCTACCCCTGTTTGTCAGCTTCACTAGATAACTTCTATTTGATCTTCAAATAAAAACAGTTTCTGTTTCAGATTTATACAACAGACTGCCTCTAAAAAGGAAAAGATCTTAAGGTTAGACTGCTGTTTACTTTCCCTTCTAATCCTGCGTGAAGATTTGCATAAGAAAAGCAAGCAGACTTGAGTCTAGGTTTTTCTGTCTGTATCGAAAGCATGAAGATCAGCCAGTCTTCTCCATTTATTCAGAAAGAGAACAATTGCTTTTGTAAGTCAGGTGAATAGAAAATATTTCTGTAAGCTCAGCAAGCTTCTAAAAGTAACAGGGGCTAGTCATCAAGGCTAACTGGAGCTTAGTTAAGTAATTATAATAGTCAACACTGGAAGTCTAAAACCTAAACCCTCTAGAGTTCCAGATATGTTTCCTCATACTGTATACTTAGCTTTAAAACAACATCGAGAACTGGTATTTCCTGTATCTTGCAAAGCAGCCCCTTGTATTTGCAGGTAACCTTCTCACAGGTTCTAACTTGTGGTCAGAGCAGTGCTGGGTGGCAATGTGAGCTCTGGGTGTCACAACTGAACGAGTGCCCCCAGCTCCAGGTGTGACCCCTGGGGCAAAGCAGTTAACTCTGCTGTAGAATGGGAATATGGACTCATACTTAAAAGAGAGCTGTAAACCATAACAGTTTAATCCTTGGAGATTCTTTTGGTGTATAGAAAAGTAAATTATTATTTTATAGGAAAAGGATTAGAAGGGATGTTTTGAATCATGGGGTCAAGTCCCTTGCTGTGGGTGGTAACCACATTTCAGAAGCTGGTTCACAAGCTAGTCAAATTCCATATCCCAGCTACTTTAATTCCTTCCTGCCTGTGGAAGGCCTTTCTGGGTACTCACAACTCTGGTGAGGTAAAGGTGCCTTTCTGTTTCCAGCTTTAATCTGGCCAGCTTAATACTGGCCAGTTTGCAACAATTTTTTACTCTTATAAATATTTTGTCTGTGAGGAGGGGAGGGAAACAGTCTCTTAATTTTAAGAGTCATTTGAATTTTCCTCCGAGCCCCAGACACCTGGTGGAAAGATGCCAGCAACGCTGCAGGCTGGTTTGATGTAGCAATAAAAATAAAATAAAACAAGAAGAACAGAAAACACTACTAAGAAAAGCACCATTCTTAGAAAGACTCCAGCGTTCCACCGGGAGCACAAACAGCTTCTTATTTGGGACTCTCCTTGGGTAAAAAAAAACCCAAACAGCCCAGGGGCGAAGGGGCCGCAGCTTTTGTGGTCTCTCACAAACCCAGAACCCATAGAGGGTACACATAGCGGGGAGTGGGACAGCCATCCCCAAACCACGGCTGACATCTCGTCCGAGGGGTGCCGATGCTCAGCTGGGGCGAAGCAGTGCGGATAAACCAGCGCCCCTTCCCCTTTTCCCCTGCTCCGCGGGACGCAGGTCCCTGCCCGCCTCAGGGGGGTCAGCTTCGTTCCCTCCCGGCGGGAGGCAGCGCGGTGCGGCCGGGCTGCAGCGGGCTCGGCAGGGAGGCAGATCTCCGTTTTGCCACTTGGCTCGGGTTTCCCAATGCCCAGGGAACAGGCGCCTTTGCTGGAGGTGCGCTCCTCAGGGCTGGGGGTGATTTTTCGTTTGTCTGGTTTTGACCTCCTTCTTCCGCTGTCACCTGCAGGCCGTCCTGTCCCCACATCGGCGGCCCCGAGGGCGAGCCTAGGGCACGAAGAGAAGCAGCCTGAGTGGCTGAAACGGTGGCGAGCGGAGGAGGTTCAGGGGCACTTCACCCTTCCCGGGGTGAGAGACAAAGGCAGCTGGTCCCTGTCCTTCGGCGGCCTGTGCCCCCCACGGTGAGGGCAGTGCATGTGCTCCGCGGAAACGCGGCGCGGCAGCAGCTGTCTGCCCCTCCATTGGGCACGGAATGCAGTGGAGGGGTGAGGGAGGGAGTCTGGGTTCCGGTGTGCCATCGGCAAATGCCACCTCCAGACCCAGACCAAAGAGTTTCCACTCGGCGGCTACACTTTACTTGGAGGGGGAGAGAACAATTCCACCCACCCATTCCTCCAGCCCCCAAGTCTAGTAAGGCTGAAGCAATAACATCAAATGCCCTCGAAAAACACTGTCCGAAGCTCGGCGTCTCCAAAGGAAACTGAAAATTTAAAAGCGCGAGAGCAAACAGCACCACCAACGAGCACCCCCGAAACGGCCGGGCGAGGCGAGCAGTACGGCCAGCCCGGGCGCCGCTCTCTCAACCCTTGCCCTCCACCACTGTCTCCTGGTTCCTAATTCCTACAAACACAAGACGATTTCCCAAGTGATAACGAGGGCGGGATAAGGTTTAACCCCTTGAGCCCAATTACGGTGAATCCACAAGACAAAGGATGCGGGTTAAGGTGTGAGAGCGCGCTCACTGCAATGGGCAGTGCCGCAAAACTTGGAGGGGCCGGGGCGCCTCGCTCAGTGGCGGGCAGCAACGGGAGAGCCTTTTCCGAGGGTTCCGGGAGCGGAGAGAAAAGCGGAGGAAACGGTGCTTTTCTAGGGGAGGGGGGCAGCGGTGGCCGGGATACGGCGCCGCAGAACTGCCCGGCACCGGCTGCGCGCGAGCCAGCCGCCCCAGTGCGCACCTTCCGCCCCCGCGCAGCTCCGCCGGGATCTGTGCGGCTTTTACACGGGCGATCACGCCTGGCCGGCTTGCATCGAGCGAGAACCTTTCCGGGAACAGGCTAGTAAGAGCACAGCAGCGGGAGCCGGCGGGGCGGGGGGGCGGGCGGAGTGAAATAAAAGCCTAAAGAAACAGTGAGATTTTGGGACCAAGACCAAATCCTAACGTGTTACATAAAAGCCACGGGCGGTTCTTATCGGCAAGCACAGCCTGAAGAGGAACAATTCCCAGGAGCGGCTCCAAAACAATCCTGTTAAATGAACAATTGTGAAATGCCAACTTCCCACCAGAGTCTGAACAGCAGGAGCCGGGCATGTCCTGTCTGTAACCAGGCTTCTGACAACCAACAGAGAGAGGGGAGGGGACAGGGGGGATCCTCTCTTGACAAGATTTATCAAGAAACATTTAACTGGGCTTTAATCATATTAGCAAGAGCCCAATTAGGGCTGAGAGCGAAGCGAGGCGGCCGGCGGGCTGGGGAGAGGAGGAGGAGGAGCAAGCGATGGAGTCACTCGAGGATAAAGTCCTTTCATCAAGCTCCGCTCTCGGCAAGCAGAGGAGTGCGAATAATCAGTGCCCTTCACTGGGGGATACGGGGGAGGGAGTGGGCGGGGAATGTGTGTAAAGGATCATTAAGGCCAGGCAGAAGGGGTTTTTGTTGTTGTTGTTGTTGTTTTAAATTATCACGGCTGTTAAGGTGTTGTCTCTGGGCTCTAGGGCGCTCTTCTCGGGAACTGGGCGAGGGAGAAGAGATGGGGCCCGAAGGCACCTGCAGCACTGCGACGACCTGCTCTATGTGTGCGGAGGGGCTGCATGCCTCCCCGCCTCACCCCATTCCCTTCCCCCTCCTTCTCCCTCCCCCCCCCCCCCCCCGGCATCCCTGAAGGATAATTTCTTGAAAAGCCCTTTCCCAGGTCGCCTGTCCCGGTTGCCGAGCGCTTCCTCGGCGGCACCCCCCAGCCCAGCCCGGCTCCTCGCGGGGAGCACGGCGCCCTTTCCCCACCGCCCCTGCTTCACAGGGACCGGGGTGAGGTGCAGCGCAGTCCACGGCGGACGCTAGACCGGTAGTCAGTGCTCACCGAAAGCCCCTGGAGAAGCGCGGCGCTGAGGCAATCTAGGACAAGGGAAGACGGCAGACGGTATCCTAGGGTTCAAACTTCCCATGCTTTTGTGTGGGCAACCTGCACCGTCCTTAGGGACTCACCCCGTTCTTAAGGATTCACTGTCTCCAGATGGCGGGTGTGGGGAGGGCGAACAGCAAAGAAATAAGAAAAACTAAAGATGACAGGTGGGAACTAAGGAAGACGCTGGCGATTAGCCCCTCCCGGGGTTACGCCATCTCGGGGACAGGGCGGTGGAAGCACGGCATCGGTTCTGGGACCTGCGGTGAGCAGAGCCGGCCGTGACCTGCCCGCGGCTTTCGAGACATCGCTGGCAGCTGCCAGCAGCTGCCCCTGTTTCCTGTCACTCCCCGAGGCCAGGAGATAACGACACACATTTCACCCAAGCGGAGCCTGATCTTTGCCCCACGAGGCAGAGGATACTTTGGTTTATTTTTTCACCAGGGCAGGGCTGGGGGTTTGTGTTTGCCATTCGCACCGAGGAGCATTCCCCACTGCCCAGCGCGATTCCTCCCCTCTCCGGTGCGGAGGGACTCTCGCCCCAGAACTCCTGCTTCCTCTGGGCTGCGGGCCAAGCTGCGACCGCCCTCCCCCTCCCCCCCCCCCCCCATCCCCAGGCTCCCGCCGTCGTCTCCTCGGGGATGAGCGGCCCGGGGTGCAGCACCTCCCCCCGCCCCGTGCCCTTTTTGTGACCATGCCCCCGCTTCACCTTCCCTATCCCTCGCTTACCTTTCCGGCCCGGCCGCCCAGGGGCTCGCCCCCTCCCCCGCCCTCGTCCCCCTCCCCGTCTCCGCCATCCCCACCGAAGGGGAGTCGCACACGCCACCGCGCCGGCAGAGCCCCGGCTCTCGCCTTGCGCGCACTCAGCTGGCGCTGGCAGCCCCGCCGGGTTCATCCGAGGACAGCGGCGGCTCTGCGCCGCGGCTTGTCTGGCTGCCAACGCCGCGGCCCGGGGGTGACTCACGGCGGCCTGCGGCAACCGCCGGTTAGCGGATCCTCCAGTCAAGCGAGGAGCGGGCACGTCACGGCCGCTCCTAGCCCCCTTCCCCGGCACCGCCGCCCGTATCACACATCCCCTCACTCCGGCCCTCTCTGCTTCTGCACAGTGGAATAAACGTCCAGTGTTGCGGCAAATATTTACCCTTCCGACACCGAGAAAGAGGCTGCCCCCAGTCCTTGCCAGGCCGGCACCTCCGTCGGAGGCAGGCCGGAGTCCGGCCCGCGGCCGGCTGCGCTCCCGCCCCCACCGTAAGTGACCGTCGGGTGCGGGAGGGGGTGGCCGTCCCTCGTGTCCCTGCCCCGGGGCATGTGGTCGGAAGGGCTGCGCTCAAGCACCAACGGCGAAACCCGCGGCCCGGCATGGGTGGGCGGGCCGGACCCGACCTGTGGCCGTGGCACTGAGCTCGGCCCAGCTCGACTCAGCCCGCTGGGTGCTCATCCAATGATGTGACCCGGGGCAGCGTTGCCCGCATTCATCCGGTCAAAGGAAACGCAGTCGAGGACCAGAGGATCGGTGGGGTGGAGGGAGAAAGGAAGGCCTGGAACGGGACCTGGAACCAGAGTGCCACGGGGCAGGGGATGCACCACTGATAGTCTGATCTGTTTAAGCAGCCTGCAGGGTTTTAGCTGCATGTGGTTTCCAGGGCGTCCTCGTAGCATGTCCCAGCCAGAACCTATGGCAGATGTCTTCATGGTGAGCGTGTGACGGGCCTCCCGCCTCTGCTCAGAGGCCCCCCGGTGGTATCTTTCAGATCCTTACACCAGCAGTGCTTCTGAGAAGCACACTATGTGCATGACTTCTTTGTTTAGCAACATTTGAAGTGAAACTGGCAACATACGTATTTCAGTTTACCCTGTTGGTTGGATGCACAGCTTTAAAAGCAGTGGCTCCATAAAGTTAAGAGATTATTAAAAGCTTGTTATTAAGAAACTCAAGCCAAGAAGATGATGGGAACGAGTACTATGTTCTCTGGATACACACTCACGTTTTGGATGTATAATGAAGGCATGACTGGGCCTGTGCTTAAAAGTACTCCAAAGCTACTTGTCCAAAATGTGCAAAAATGATAACCTGCAGATTCTGTTGTCAGTGCTTCAACCTTAAGTTCATTTATAAGTCCAAATATCAGTCCTTTGAGAAGAGAGGAGGAGGAAGAGACTATGATAAGAGAAATGCTGACATTGCTACCCGTGGTGGTGTGAATTCATTACTATAAGACTTTGGCTAGCAGCCTAATTCCAAAGGGGTGATGTTATCCAGTAATAATGTACTCAGTTTGTTGACTGTAACATAGGAAACAGGGAATTGATCTATTTTATTCCTATTTTTTTTTTTTTTTGAAAAAAAAATCTATAAGATGCCAGGATCAAGGCAGAAGAGCTACCTTTACTATTTAAAATAATAAAAGGGGGCTCTTGGTGAATATTTTTCACTTCAGTGCAGCCTTACAAAAGCATATTTAAAAAGGGACAGCTAGTGAGAATGAAAGTTTTCAAGCTAGGGATTGGAGGATGGAAAGGCCCAAAGGGGGAACATTGTTAAAAGTTTTCAGAGAGGTCCTGAAAGCACAGTGTTCCCTTTAGAAAACAGAAGTTTTCTCCTGGGTAATCACTGAATGAGTTTGTATTGATTTACAGCTGCAAATTTAAAGCAAAAGGAAGGAAAGAAAAGAAATGAACATGACAAATACTCTGTTAGTAATTTAGAACTATGCTGCAACCATTAAAAAAATTGCATCAGATATATGAAAAATAGAAACTGACTGCTAAACTTTTGCGTTTATATGCTCAGTATTCTCCAACCCTTGCATCTTTCTTTTGATAGTTATTTTCAAAGATTCTGATGATTGCCTAGGCAGCTTGCTCTCAAAAGTAGAAACAACAGCTTAAAAGCAAATCAACTTGTAAGTGAAATCTCACTGGTGAAATGTTCTGTAGAAGGTTAGTCAGTGATATTACTGAGGGCAGAATTTTACTCACTGTGAACATAGTATTGTTGCATAAAATTGCAGGGATAGAGACAGCCAATGGCATCCTGGCCTGTATCAGGAATAGTGCGACCAGCAGGAGCAGGGAAGTCACTGTGCCCCTGTACACTGCACTGGTTAGGCCACACCTTGAGTCCTGAGTCCAGTTCTGGGCCCCTCAGTTTAGGAAAGATGTTGAGTTGCTGGAATGTGTCCAGAGAAGGGCAACAAAGCTGGGGAGGGGTTTGGAGCACAAGCCCTATGAGGAGACGCTGAGGGAGCTGGGATTGCTTAGCCTGGAGAAGAGGAGGTTCAGGGGAGACCTTCTTGCTCTCTGCAACTACCTGAAGGGAGGCTGTAGCCAGGCGGAGGTTGGTCTCATCTCCCAGGCAACCAGCACCAGAACAAGAGGACACAGTCTCAAGCTGCACCAGGGGAAGTTTAGGCTGGATGTTAGAAAGAAGTTCTTCATAGAAAGAGTGATTTGCCATTGGAATGGGCTGCCTAGGGAGGTGGTGGAGTCACCATCACTGGAGGTGTTTAGGAAGAGACTTGATGGGGTGCTTGGTGCCATGGTTTAGTTGATTAAATGGTGTTGGGTGATAGGTTTGACTTGATGATCTCAAAGGTCTCTTCCAACCTGGTTAATTCTATTCTATTCTATTCTATTCTATTCTATTCTATTCTATTCTATTCTATTCTATTCTATTCTATTCTATTCTATTCTATTCTAATTTTTTTCTCTAGCTCAGGTTTAGACCTCACAGCTGTTCTTGATGGTGTCCTGTATGTTTAACCAAAGCCAAAATTCACTGAGCTAAATGGGACTCTTTGGGTTGGAATAATGAATTTCAAGTCTTAAGTTTCTTCATGTCACTATGAAGCCCAGCAGTATCAAGACCAAGGTACATGAAAGTATATGAAGACAATTAAAATAAATCAATGAGTTTAGCAAAGTCCTATTTGCCCTCTTCAAGAGTGCTTTATAAGTAAGAGAACTCTGCAGGAATACTTGGGTGTGTCTGAGTCAACCCGTTCTGGAAATCGTATGATATGCAGCTGCAGAAACTACACAAATTCTTGACAAATTGTCAACAAAACCTGAAAGGACCCTAAGGGGTTTTATTTAATTTGCTGAAATTTCATGAAAATCACGTTTCCTGAGTTACATACAAACTCTGCTCTACTTATAAATCACATATTGCCCAATAACTCTTGAAAAGTAGACTAAAACTGCTCCAGTGACTACCTTGTCCATCTGATCTTCTTAAGGCGACATTAACCCTCTTCTTAGACTTGTTATTTAAAAAAGCATTATCATAAGTGTTACAATTAGTGAATGTGTACTCTGGGCTGGCATTGGCTATCAGTCTTGTTAAGGAAAACATACATGTTAATTTTCAGTATACAACTACTGGCACTATGGAGTGACAAATTGGAGAAGATATTTTGAGAAATATGAATGGTTCCAGAACTGCCCTTAAGCACTTTCTTGAAGCTAGAAAACAAGTGTGATATAATGCTAGTTGTTTTGTTTTATCAGGGGAGATAGTAACAGCATTTGATTACTGCTTGGATGTATCACAAAACTTTATGGCTGTTTGGACTGGATGTAGCATGTCAGCAGTCATACAGGATGATAGTTGAAGCATTGTGTATTGGTTCTGTAAAAAGATTTGAAAAACAACTAATCACTGTTTCCCAGAAATACAAAAATGAGAGTGCACTGAAAAATTAATTCAGGAAAATAATGTATGGATACAGAGTATAGTAATCTGGATGCCAGCTGACACACAGGAAATTCTCAAACCACTAGTTGATGAATATTTTAAGACTCTATCAGGTTAGGGATGCTCCAAACAATGTATTTACACTTTTTTTTCTTGTGTTCACTTCTGGTTGCCACAGAGTGATTACATTAGCCCAGTATAGATGTTTTTGCTTCCTTGTTGCATTGTTCTTGAAGTCTTACCTCCCTCTTATGTTTATTATTAGTCATGGTTACTTAGCTTTTTAATTTGATGGGGTTTGTCAGCTTTGTTATTGAGAGATCGAGTATGGCAGTGCAGAGATGTGTTGTTGTGTGTATAGGAGCCATAGAAGCAAGTGCAAGGAAAAGGGAAAGGAGAGGATCTTGGTGAGCAGAGAAGGAAGATGGGAAAAAACGAGACTTGCAGTGCATCTGGGGTTTCTTTAAAAGGTCATGAAGTTCACAGACTACCCCTAGTAATTTTTCTATTTTTCTACCTCCTGTTGCTACTATTTTTCTTTTTCTCCAAGGATTTGCTGTGGTCCTGGAGGACTAAACAGCCTTATGAAGTGATACAGAATTATATCAAAATGCTTCAAGCACTGTATAAACACATGGAGTGTATTTGTGAAGCAGAGAGAAAGACCAGGGATTTGACTGAGTGTGATCCCTTATGATTCTGGGACTGTGGGTCAGCTGTGCACCTTTACCAGCAGCAAGGTTTGCAGTGGCTGCAAGCCTGTGGTGGGTGAAATTTCCCCCCAACATTAACTTTGCCAGACCAACTCAGTTGGAAGCAAATGAAGCTGTATTTACAAGCAAAATCTACACTCTACAATGGAATGTAATGAATATGTACAAAATACACAGTATCTACAATATTATACAGGTATTTACAATTAGCAAACAACACAAAGATGCCCCTGGTCAAGAGACCAGGGAAGCTGTTCCACTGCCCCCCTTCTTCCCCCCTCGCTTCATCCCAAGGGAGAAAGGAGCAGAGAGAGCAGCAGTGGGTTAGACTTAGCCAAGGCCAGCCAAAGCACACAGATTATCTCTCCTGAGAGAAGCAAAACCAGCTGAGATCAGAAGAGAAAAGGAATGGATTGTTATGGTACAGCTCCTCTCATTCTAGATATTTACCCAATTAATTTGTTTAGAATACTCTTTTGTTTTCCTTTTTACACCAAATAGTGATTCATTTATATTTTTCTACTTTTCTGCTTGAAATCTGTAACTGAATTGTAAAGGCATAGACTAAAACCACCACAAGGCCTTAGGGATACAACATGTGAGTTCTGGACTACTCACATTGCTTGAGTTTGTATCCTGCAATATCACCTGCAGGTTGATCGGGAGAAAACTGCTTTCCAGGTATCAGTGTCATGCTCAAGTACATGCTGTAGGACTACAAGTACAAGGGCAAATTTGAAGTTAAAAAGAAGCTCTCTGATGCACTAAATTGATGGTGTAGTGTTTACAGTGAGAAATAGTCAATCCTGGTCCAAATATAACTTTTGGGAGTTCATGCAGGTCAGACAAAGAAGGTCCCAGAACGAGATGCAAAACAAACAAACAAGTGTCCAAAGTCACTACCAACTCATTATCTGATTCAGAAACAAAATGGAGGGGTTGTCTGTAGCTGCACTTTGTTCAAACTTTACTTGGACCTGTGCCATAATTTGCTGTCAGTTCACACAATTCATGTCAGACTCCGGTTTGGGAGTTTTGTTACTGATGATTCTGCAGCCTCCCAGGGTTCCTGGGGTCTGAGGAGAGCTGGTGTACATGAATAGGGATGTGTTTGTTCAGCAATCTCTATTGAGGGCAAAGAGGTGGTGACAGAAGTTGCTGTTAATTGTTACCGTATGGTTAAATGCTAGGGGTTGCGGTGGAAGCAAGTCTCCTCTGCTCTGTTCTACTTCAAAGTCAAGCCATCTAGATGAAAGTAGGCAAAAGTATCAATACAGCTGGTTAGTGAGAAACTAGCTTGTTTTGGTATCAGAAGAAAAGAAGTTGGCACAAGGAGGAAGGTAAGTGTCTAAATCTGTACATGGGAATGGTAGGTCTTTTTGGATCAACCCCCAAGTTTAGACCCAGATGGTGCATGTACTATTGATGCGCTGAGTCCAGGCTTGTGTCCTCCCGGTCAGATCACAGTCAGTTGCGAAAAGGGTCTGATGCTTTCCAGGATAGGCTGGCCATTTAGTTATCTTTCTAACTAGTCAATAAAGCTTAAATAATGATTTTCTGGAAGTTCTCTCTGTATTAGGATTGCCTTATTCCTATGTGTCTACATGTATATTTGGATGTGAATTACAGGACCTTGGGGACATATGTAGGGTTCCATTAAATTTTGACACAGGAGCAACAGCATTATTTTCTTATTCGTTTTCCAAATCTGTAAACAAGCTTTTGTGCAAGACTCTTGGCACTGAAAGTCTTTTTGAAATTGAGTTGTGGAAGTGCAAGAGTTCATAACCCTTCTCTTGCAGCAGCTGTCAGTGCCATCTGAACATTGAGTAAATTCCAGCCAGGGTGTCCATGTTAAGTGCTCTGTTTGGAGCCTAGTCAGTGGTGTGCCTGTGGGAAATTGCTTTAAAATTCCTCCAGCCTTCAGAGTGTTTAATTCCTGGGAAAGGTGTTTGGAAAAGCAATGCTTCTCATCTTTGATCCCAGCTCCAGTACTACATTCAGTTTTGGGCTCCCCAAAGGGGAGGGATGGGGATCTGCTGGAGGGGGTCCAGCGGAGGGGCTACGGGGATGGTTAGGGGACTGGAGCACTGCCTGGTGGGGAGAGGTTGAGGGATCTGGGGCTTTTTAGTCTGGAAAAGAGAAGACTTAAAGGGGATTTAATAAATGTTTATAAATATCTGAGGGCTGGGGGAACTTCCTTACTGTAAGGGTCACAGACCACTGGAGCAGGCATCCCAGAGAGGTTGTGGAGTCTCCTTCTCTGGAGACTTTCAAGGCCTGTCTGGATGCATTCCTCTGTGACCTGAGCTAGATTGTATGGTCCTGCTCAGGCAGGGGGGTTGGACTGGATGATCTCTGGAGGTCTCTTCCAACCCCGACATACTGTGATCCTGTGATCCTCATACCTGCCTGAGGGAGGAGTGGCGAGATCTTCCTTTGATACTCGGGCAAAAGCCCTAGGAGAGAGCAGCTTTGTTGCCAGCTACACAACGAAAGGACACAGACAGTGCATACCACATGTGCCTCTTACCTCTGACAGGAGGAATTAATGAGACTCTTTATTATCCAAACAGTTTCTGAGGCTGAGCTTCAAATTCTTTAATGTGAGAATGAATTTAGCAGCATGTATTTATTAGTATTTTTCAGCTCACTAGGTTCTACTTTTGACAGCAAGAGTTTTCCATTGCCTTTACCTTTTTTTTCCCTTCTTTTTTTTCTTTCCTTTTAAACTATACATGAATCACTGCTGCTGGCATAATATACTAACAGTTATTTAAAGAACAGTCTGGTAAATACTTTAGTTCATGTATGGGCTATAAAATATAATATATTGTCTGGTCACTCACTTTAAATCAAGATTCCTTTAATATGCTCTTCCTAAATAACAGCTCCTGCAGAGCTTGTTAGCCATGTGAGTACCATGTGGTGTAAGCAGATATAAATATATCAGTAAAATCATTCCATAGAATTATAAATCACTATACTGTTCAGCTACAGTGTGTTGATGAACAGTGTCTTATTAACTACTTATCAAAACGATTTTTCTTGTACTTAGATGTAATTTTATGTTGTGTAAATTTTATATAAAGCCTGACTTTGTTTTCTTTTGCCAGACATATCTATTTCTGAGTCAAAACTCAGTCTCTTTTGCAAAAAAGAGGAAAATCAAAGAGGCATGATAATCAGCCTAAACTCATCCAAAGCACTTTAAAAATAGTCAGCCCACCTACTGCACTGGGAGATTATATAGTGCAGTGTACAGAAGCACAGTGTAGAGTAGCTAAGGAGCTGTGCAATATGTAAGCTTTTCAAAATGTATTTGTGGCAGTGGCTCTCTAACTGGTACCAGGTTTGCTCCTGCTAGGGCATCTACCTCTCAAACTCTCCCTTACATCTTGGTGTCCAGGATGTTTGATTCTGCTTTCCATGAGAAATGGCCCTGCATGGATTTTTGTTTCCATATTAGTGGCTTATAGTGGAGAGAGTTGTGGCAGAAGGTGGTCAAAATGAGTGAGATGGTGTTCACTCACTGGTATGGTGGGTGGTGGTGCACTGGCATTGTCAACTTGGGCTGTTACACAGATGGCAGGTGTAAACTTGGGTGAAATTCTACAAGATAGGTCTGCTAAGGGATGTAGGCATACAATTACTCTGTGTGGGCCTTGCTAGGCTCCACAAAACCATGCCCAGCTGTCATCTCACTTTTTAAGTGTCTTGTCTCTGCCAGGGGACACATTACAAACTGCCTGTGGGTTCTGATAGGAGTCCTGGGTGAGACCTTTCTTGGCCAGTCTTCTCAGCAGAGCCCTGTACAAAACTATTGGACTGTTTGTCCTCTGTTTGTACAGGGATGCTATTTTTGAAGAATCCTATGATTGTCACAGTGATATGTAAATACATGATGTATACATATATTGTTTACATTGTTCTAATTTTAAAGGGATAATTTTTAATCTTTTTCTTTTTTTCCTGCTCTTCCCTTCCCCATGCTTGCTCGCTCTTGTTATATACCCCTGTTTGTGAGTTCTTGTAGCCACCTTCTATCAGTGTTTTACCTTTAATTGGTGTACATAGTTGGCCAGTTTGCCTGATTTCCCACTAAACAGTCTATTGGCAGAAAAGCTTTTGGCATGTGAACAGCATACATTGCAAAAGATGCTGTTCACACCTTAGGCATAGCGGTCACATCACTCTGTATGAGGGAAATTTTGCACCAAAATAGGTTTTGAAATTAATTAAAATAAAGGGAATTTTCCCATGATGGACCAAACAGAATGTACAGTGCAGGGAAATGAGGAAATCCAGTCTCATGGTTTTCAGAATCACACTGATTTTGAAAGGCTTAATTACCTGGCCACAGTCGCATCTTAATAATGTAATGCATATTGGCATTTCCTTTGCATATCTCTGTTATGGAATTCAATGAAACAGCTTTTGTTTGTTCACACTTGTCTCTCTTAAAATTTGTATATCATCAGTAAATGTTATTTTTTTTTCTGCAACAGATTGCAATTTCTTCTCTATGCAGATAGAAGCAAAGTTACCCTATTGCTTTCAATTATAATTTTCAGCTTGATTAAAAAAATAAATATGTAGACTTTTACTGCTCCCAACAAAAGGATTGTAACCAGTTTACATATTGAAATTTGTTAATTTATCTTTATGTAGAAGATGGCCAGTACAGAAATGGAGGGGTTTGCATGGACCTATTATGATATTAGGCCCTTAGTATAATTTTGAATGCATTTTGTGGAGACGGGAAAAAGCAATTGATAGCGTGAGTCCAAGTTAACACATGGAGTGGCCTTCATTGTTTCCAAAGGAAAGGAAAGTCTCTACTCCCTTACAATGTTTTGAAGACTTTTGGGGCCCTTTGGTAGTAAATAGGTTATCTGGATTGAGGCTGTCTAGACTGTGCACTTCAGATTATTTGAAGCATTTTACTTAGTTGAGCTACAAGGTTGGTGGGATTTGAATAGACCTCAATGTGCATGGGGAGAGAGTAACCTACTGTAGCTCTTTCGGTTCATGAGCTGCCCAGCATTTAAGTATGGATAAGCATGTCCCACTGACTGCAGGGGAGTTTCAAATGAAGATCTTTCAGAAGTTTTTTCAGATGGTGTTGTGCTTTTAAGCAGCTTCTGTCTTAGTCTACAGTGTAGAAGGTAGTCTGTGCTTATACAATGAGCTTCCTAAGTCAATGCAGAGAATCAGATATATTTGGTTAATATTATAACTCGAAGTTTAATGGAGATTTTTATAGTAACAGAAAATAAGGGGAAAACCCTCTAAATTTATAGACAAGGGAATAATTAATCCTGCTGTAGTATTGGGAAATAGACATTCCATCTTTTTTTCTACCAGCATTTGCTTCCCACTAATAAAATTGTCTTTAGGAATGATCTGCTGTATTTTTATCTAGCATGCCTTAAAAGGGTGTCAGAGAGAAAGCTTTTCAGGGAGGTTGTATGTAATTATTGCTTTATATCTTGTTTATAAGCCTTAATTCTGCACTGATTTTTTAGTGTGTTTTTGTTTAAATCCTTAAAAAGATGTCATTCCCTCACTAAATGTATTTTCCCTCCTAAACACAAGGTGTAATACATGCACAGATAACATTACATGATTCTTTGAGTCAGTTGCTTCTAGCTCTTGCATTCTATGCTAGGCAAATTTAGAAATTATTATCAAACCTCATAAGCTCAGACAAGAAAGCTCCCTCACTGGTGTTTGCCATGGAAATTGCAAGTTTTAACATCTAAGTGTATATATGAAAGAAAAATCCCAGAAGTAACAAACAAGTATAATTTTGCAGGGTTGTTAAGACACAGTGACATCTGTTTTTTATTGCATTTAATGATTCCTAATATTATGCGCCGTTTGTGTTATGTAACTATTATTAATCTGTATCTCCTATTTCAAACCAGTCTTTCAATGCTTTTTTTCCCCACAATCATATCTTGAGTTAATATGTGGTTATATATTTATGCATACTGAAATAAAACTGAAGGTAGTCTTCTATATTAAGAATTTTTGAAGTATTTGGGGATGGATTCTATGTTCTCCATGAAGTAACTGTTGTCCTAATCATTACCAGGAATTGAACCTGGAACTACTAGGGCTAGAGGATAGCTTGACAATTTGAATTCAAAAAAGCTAAATCTTCTGGCTAACAGTTGTAGGACAATCATGCCTTTTGTGGCTCTGGCAGAAGTTACAAGTTGGAGAGGGATTTATGCTTGTGCAACTCAAAATTGTCAGTGAAATCCAAGGGAGTTTGGGGGTTTGCAGGGAATGCAACAGTAGGCTCTTCCAGGAGCTTCCCAGTAAGCATGATAGAGGGTGGGTTTTTTTTTGTGTGTGTATGTGATGGCTAGTGAGAAATCCTAATATCTGACATCGTTTTGGCTAAGTGCATTCTTCAGTTTTTCATTAGTGGTGGTGGAGTCCATCAGTGAATCCTTTCAGGAGTAACCAGATGGCATTTCCTAAACCCTTGTCTGTGTATCATGTAAAGCTCAGTGTTACCACTCTAAAGAAAGACCTTGAAAAGTTAAATGCCATTGGAATTTAGTAATGTAGGTCACAGTGTAAACTGTGGTTAAGTTGAGCTGAGGCCTGATTTAGAGAAAGAACCTGAAATTGATTAGACTCTGCCTTTAGCTAGATAAAAAAGAGTTTGAAGTATATTAATATAAAGCAGTTAAAAGCTTCCTCATTGTTGTCAGTTTTCAAAATGAAACTAGTCAAGAGTTTGGCAGAAAGACCTCAAAGGCTGATCTGAGTCTAAACTGAGAAAAACAAACCCAAAGGAGCAAACAGCAGTATGGACCTTCTCATGTTTGTTCATTTAAATGAATTTTCTCAGTGAAGGCTATGACTTTATGGACTTCGTTTTTATTGCCAAGCCATTTTTCTCCAGACTACAATCTTTCATGAATTGTGTTTCATAGCTTTGTCTAGCACAGAAATTTCTGCTCTGCTCCTTGGCCTATCTTCTCATGGCCTTCATGAATCTTCTCTGACATTTACTGTGTGTGATTATTGTAAGAACATAAACCAAGGGCAAAACTCAAAGGATAGTTTTGGATTCAGTAAGAAACTGTCTGAGAGAGAATTGAAATGGAGACAGCACAGCCTAACAGTTAGAATGACGTCAGACTTCTTGCCAGAATCTGCTTCCATCTGTAACTTTGGATGGCATGTGACTTCTTGGTGCTACACAGTTTGGCCTACTGTAGGCACAGCCAGTTTGGTGGCAGCGTGGTGCCACTTTCTGTTACTGATCTGTACATCCATTTTGTAGTCCCAACAATGAGTGAAAAGGGAGACTCATACCATCTTCAACAAATGCTACCAAAATGTTTATCAGAAAAAAATGTTGATTTTACTTAGTGTCATACTGGCAAGTCATTTTAGAACATGTTTGGGTTTTGACATCTTGGTTGTATGCCAGAATAACTCCACTGCTTTTCACAGCATAAAAGACTAATAAAATGTGAAAAAATGGATCCTATACATATTCTGATCCTGGAGCAACTTAATATTTAGTGCTAAAACATTTTCAACCTTTTAAACCAACACTTTTATCAGTCATATGACAGATTTAAAGTTTGCTGTCTCACAGCTTGCTAGAACTGCAGCAAATTCTGGGAAGTGAGCATGTCCCTAATTATGGCAAATCATGATCCTTAAGTCTGACAGTCCTCTTGGAGGGCTAGCTAGTTGTTCTTGTCTATTAACCTCAGTGTTGAAACATGTATTTTTTCTTCTCAATCTCTATTTTATGGTAAAATAATGGAATAATTTCTGTAGTTGTAGGATATTAGTTCTTTTTAAATGGGAGCAGTTTAAAATATGTCTGACTTGCAATGTTATAAACTAAGAAATAAGATTAGGGAGACCTTGAGAAAGTAAACAAGGCAGAAGTTAGATGCAGAATGTTTCATGGGCCTGTAGATTGTTGCATGGATGCAGAAGTAAAACTGAAGTCTCTTGTTGTTTCAACAACATATATCTTGTAAATATCTAGGTTTCTATTATTACACACATACTTATAGACATAGTTTCTCTAACTACTAATGTACTGCTCTGTTTGTGATAAGAAGGATAAGCCCCCCATGGCAGGAACTGGATGATCTTTGAGGTCCCTTCCAACCCTGACAATTCTATCATAGTATCATAGTATCATAGTATCAGTCAGGGTTGGAAGGGACCACAAGGATCATCTAGTTCCAACCCCCTTGCCATGGGCAGGGACACCCCACACTAGATCAGGCTGGCCAGAGCCTCATTCAGCCTGGTCTTAAACACCTCCAGGGACGGGGCCTCAACCACCTCCCTGGACAACCCATTCCAGGGTTTCACCACTCTCATGGTGAAGAACCTCCTCCTCACATCCAGCCTGAATCTCCACACCTCCAGCTTCATTCCATTCCCCCTAGTCCTATCACTACCTGAGATCCTGAGAAGTCCCTCCCCAGCCTTCCTGTAGGCCCCCTTCAGATGCTGGAAGGCCACAATTAGGTCACCTCGGAGCCTTCTCTTCTGCAGACTGAACAGCCCCAACTCCTTCAGTCTGTCCTCATAGGAGAGGTGCTCCAGCCCTCTGATCATCCTTGTGGCCCTTCTCTGGACACGTTCCAGCACCTCCAGATCCCTCTTGTAATAGGGGCTCCAGAACTGGACACAGTACTCCAGGTGGGGTCTCACCAGAGCTGAGTAGTAGAGGGGGAGGATCACCTCCCTCGACCTGCTGGCCACACTTCTCCTGATGCAGCCTAGGATCTGATTGGCTTTGCGGGCTGCAAGTGCACACTGAGAGCTCCTGTTGGGCTTTTTGTCCACCAGCACCCCCAAGTCTCTCTCCTCAGGGCTGCTTTCCAGCCAGTCACTGCCCAGCCTGGATTTGTGCCTAGGATTGCCTCAACCCAGATGCAGGACCCTGCACTTGGTCTTGTTGAACCTCATGAGGTTGGCTTGTGCCCACCTCTCCAGCCTGTCAAGGTCCCTCTGGATGGCCTCCCTTCCCTCCAGCGTGTCTGCTGCACCACACAGCTTGGTGTCATCAGCAAACTTGCTGAGGGTGCACTCAATGCCACTGTCCAGGTCCCCCACAAAGATGTTGAATAAGACAGGTGCCAGGACTGATCCCTGAGGGACTCCGCTTGTCACTGGCCTCCACTGGGACATGGAGCCATTGACAGCCACTCTTTGGGTGCGGCCATCAAGCCGCCATCTAGTGGTCCACCCATCAAACCCATGTGTCACCAGTTTGGAGACCAGGATGTGGTGTGGGACAGTGTCGAAGGCTTTGCTCAGGTCCAGGTAGATGACATCAGTTGCTCACCCCTCATCTATTAATTTCTATCTATTAATTTCCATCTATTAATTTCTGTGATTCTTTGAAGCATTGTCCTGTCTCTAAATTTCTGATGCTAACAAGCATGTTTCCATTAACATAGGTTGCAGAACTTCAGTTGATAGCAAAAGGAGCAATCTGATTATTCTTGATGACCATAAATTAATTGTCTAGACAACTAATTTGTGAAACCAAGACAGAATGTAGTCCCAAAGGACAGGTAACTGAGCAAATATGGGTGTTGTATGTGAAACTTTGTTATGCCACAGATTTTCCGCATGACTTTTAGGCCAGTTTAAATGGCTCCCTTCTGACTCTGTAAACTAGACATAGCAGCACATAGAAGCACAGAATCATCCTTACGTTAAAAGGAGCGATATGCTCAGATAGTACTCTATGGCATCTCTTGTGGTAGGGGCATTTCTCATAATACTTAGGCATAGATTCAGGCATAAACTCAGTCTGAAACCGTTGGGTAAATAGTACTAGTAGTTAATTAATTCATTCAGTTACTTAGTAACAGGTAGAGTAATAGCTGTTTCTCCTGCTTGTTGTGTAAGAGAGTTGTAACCCTTGGTCTCATGTGGTACACCTCATCACTCCACAGTAGAGCAGAAAGTAATGGTACTACCAATCAGTTATTGCCTCTTTTCTTACATATATTTTCCAATTGCTGCAGATTAATGAGGTACTATGTGTCAGATCCCTTCCAATTTGAGCTACGCTATGATATTGTGATTCTTTAAGTGAAATGTGGAAATTGTATATACATTTAGGCTGTGGCATGTTTAAGGCAATGAAAGTTGGTTTAACCTGTAACAAAAAAGATTATCATAAACCACATTGTCAAGTATTAGTTAAGGGCTGAAGATACACAAAGACATGTTCAGTTGGCATGTGGTAGCTTGTTAAGCCTTATTAATTTGATCTGAGATCATATAAAGGTTTAGATGAGAATTTTGAGTTGTTCCTCTGGTATCAACATCTCTGATTACAGGAAATAAATCTGGCAATATAAAGGTCTCAAAAAGATTTATACTGATTAACACTGTTCTTCTTTCCACTTTTTACTAGTTTAAATTTGCTGAAGAACAGAATTTCTGGTTCATGGGAAATCTTTATTTTATTTTTTTGTGAAGGGTTTTGGTCCAAATTGACCTGGGAAATAAGTATTTTTTTCTGCTGGCCAGAAATTTTGAGATAATTTCATTCTGGAAGCAACAAACATTTTATTACTGAAATAAATGTGTTCCCTGGTTCCTTCTGCTTCTCAGTGAAAATGGTATTTGACAGGTGACTGACTACCAGCTCTGCAAAGCAGTTGTGGGGTTATACAGGATCAGTGGTTCTTTGGCAGTTCTTCTCTGTGGCCTGGCTGGAGGTCTGTTGCAGGGCTTCCAAGCTCTCAGTTCGCATTTACTGGTAGGTGATCGAAAAGTCTGGAAATGCTGAAAATTACTGGGATTTCCACGCTTTCTGTACTGTTAGTGGGAAGTCTCTCCTTTTAAGGTCAGGGTTTCCAGAACTTCCAGCTTAGTGGTTGAAACCATGGAAGTGTGGTGTTTTCCCGCTTTGGCACACTCTGTTGAGCTGATCTGCCTCCTGATTCCTCACTAAACTCACTTTATTTCAAAGAAGCTGTTTCAGACCTTGTTATCCAGCATCAGTGTGCCATAGGATGCAGAAAGAAGGGCCTTCCTGTCTGAATAGTTCATCTCTCCTCTCACTGGAATTGTATCTACCTTGCTTTCAACTAACTCACTGGGGTATGGGTAACCAATCCAGCTGTGCAAGTGTGGAATTTAGTGTGGGCTAATTTCTGTGTGCAGTTTACCCAGCTTCTTTGGGTGCGTCCTGCATGGCTGCTAGACCACAATGGAAACTACCCACGCAGCTTCAAACAGCTAATGAAGTGGCCTCGCACTCGCCACACCCAGTGTCTGGAAGATTCTGGCCCATCTTGCAGGGTAACACTATGCAGAGTTACAGCATCTGGCTTTGGCAAGTCTGCAGGCACAGTCTTTGTGACAAAAACAAAACCATGCATCCTCACCACTGTTTCTTCTCTTATTTACATGGCTAAATGCTGTAATGCACACATGTGGGTAAGAGCAGGAAGAACGCACCCCACCAGTGGTTGTAACGGAACTGCAATGGCTCAGCACCCTGCAGGATCTGATTGCTTGAGCCAATCCACAGTTTTTTCTAGCCACACCAACAGTTTCACACATCTTAAGCAGAGCTGTGTTTGCAGTGTGAAACCTACCTAAGTGATGTCACATTTGGCCTTCAAAATTGAAGGAGTTTTATCAGATATTTTTACAGGCAAGTTGCAAATGTACCTATAAAATCCTGAATATCTATGCATTTCATCAGAGATGCAACACTTTTCCTTATCTCTTTCATGCATGAGCGAGGTGGATCTCTTGTGATTGACATGCAGGCACAGAAAAAAATGTGTTTCTTGCAGTCTTGCTTGTGTTGCTACAAGTATACTTCTCATGAAGAAGAACTGAGCACTTTCAACTCCTTTTATTGCCCCCATGATTTTCAGTTCACAGATCTTGATCTATGGTTGTCTAGAGATGGCAGGAGATAGCAAATATTTTAGGTGAAAGATTATAGAACAAAGCAAGAATTGTTTTCAGTCTTTATTGGCATACCAGGTTGCTTCTCTGTTTCAAATACTTTTACAGAAAGGCTTATTCTGGGAATGTTAACATTAAATATATTTGATCTTTCATGGTTTAAGTGATTTCTGTATGAATGCATTGTGTTCTTCTGCAAGTACCCTTGCCTGTGAACAGATTAGAGCCATAAAGACTGTTTTGGCTCCTCAGCTCATCTTTGAAGATGCCTGCCAACCTTAGATTTCTGCAGCAGGAATCTTGCGTAAGACCACATGTGCAAGAAAACCATCCATGTAACATTTTAAACTCATTGTTTCTTGCATTAGTTAAGAGGACAGTTAGACTAGTTTCTTACAGTGTGGTTTTTTATGGCCTTCTCATAGCTTTGATGATCTTGTGGGAGCATTTAGTTATAAATTATTCAAAGGAAATCCAAGCTACTCAAAGATAAACACAGTAGTTATCTTGTTAAAGGGAAAAATGTATGTGAATGGATCAGTAGGATTAAATCCCTGCGACATGTCATAGCCTTCTCTTGTGACTGCATATAGGCAACATGATAATCTCAGCTATCTCTGTCATAAAGGAGCAAAAAAGACATTTTTACACATATATTTTATTATAAAATGAAACACGATGCTTTAGGCACAAAGTGAAGTAATAGAGTGTGTATACACATATGTACATACTCATGCACACACACACACATTCTTTTGTTTTATGCATACTTCCTTCCAGATGCAGTTAAAATCCTGTTTGCTGTGAGGGTTTGGCATCTCTCTTGTGCAGTGAGGGTGTTTATCAGTCTACTATGATCGTTCATTTTGTGATGAGTTTCCTCTTGGCTGCAATTTTCAAGCACATGTTCCAATCAGCCATGGTCAATGCTGAGATGAAGAAGCAGTGTACAGGTGGTATGTTAGGGCTAGTCTCTTTCTTTTGGCTGCAGACAGGAGCAGTTCTTAATTTAACTTACGATTAAACCATTGCCCTGATACAATACCAGGAGTATTAAGGTCTTCCTAGATTTCAGAGAAATGGTCCTTTATATAAACAAGGGGGAAAAAAGAGTAAATGCATAAAAATAGACCATTAGGATCTGACCAAAAGCCTGTTGAAGTTGATGGGAAAACTCCTTGGTTTTCAGCAGGCTCTGCTTCAAGCCCTTAATGCATGGTCTGGCATCTATAATTCTTGGTGGGAGTAGCAATTTGTCAGGTAGAAGGTAGCTTCTTACTCTACTCTCACAAGGTATACTGCTGGTGGTGGTGAAGAAAGCTCAGGGTGATGGCAGGGTTCGTGGCAAAGAATGATTTTTTTCTGCTTGGTCTGCATCTGAGTTCTAAACAAAAAAAGCCTAAAGGGAGAAATCCATCAGGGTCATTACAACTGTCATTTGGCAGTTACTAACATGTATTCTTGAAAGAAACTGTTGACACAATTTTGCTGTTTCTGGTCAAACAGCAAGGGCAAGATGGTTATGTTTTAGAGTCAGAATTGGCCTGCAAGCTTTAGAAGTCCTCTAGGATCAACTGATCAAAAAAAACAACCAACCAACCAAAAATCCTAACAAACCATCCAAAAAAACCCCACAGAAAACACACAAATATAAATCCCCCAACCAACAACATAAAAACAACCAAACAAAAAAGGAAGCAGAACATGATTAACCCTCTTACATGTAGAATTCTGTGCTTGTCCACTCACAAACACTTACTGTGTTTCTGTCAACTTCAGATGCATAGAATGATAGAATCACAGAATGTGTTGGTTTGGAAAGGACCTTTAGAGCTCATGTAGTCCAACTGCCCTGCTGTAAATAAGGACATCTTCAACTACATTGGGATGCTCAGAGCCCCATCAAGCCTGATCTTGAATGTCTCCTGGGGTGGGGATTCTACTGCCTTCCTGGATAACCTATTCCAGGGTTTCACCACCCTGAATAGTAAATAACTTCTTCCTAATGTCCCACCTAAATCTACCCTTCTCTAATTTAAAATCATTGCCCCTCATCCTATTGCTGCAAGCCCTTGTAAAAACTCCCTCCCCAGCTTTCTTGTAGGCCTCCTTCAGGTACTGAAAGGCTGTAAGGTCTCCCCAGAGCCTTCCCTTCTCCAGGCTGAAGAACCCCAACTTTTACATCCTCTCTTAGTAGGAGAGGTGCTCTAGTGCTCTGATGATTTTTGTGGCCCTCCTCTGGACCTGCTCCATCAGTTCCATGTCCTTGTGTTGAGGGCCCCAGCTCTAAAGATTATGGAAAATTATACCGATTTTTTCCTGTCTTTGAAATAATATTTTATGATAAGGTAACACTTTAAGATCAAGGGTGCTGTTATTGACTCGAAAGACATTTGTTCCATTATTTACGCTGTATAATGGTTTTGATGCCACTAGGGGTGGATAAAAGCCAAATTTCTGTCTTGTTGGTCAGATTTTTCCTGTTATAATAGCACCTTCTGTCCTAAGTAAAGGAGGATTTGCATATTTTTTTTCCAAGACCTTGATGTTTCTCTGTCCTGTTTAACCTGGAACAAATGAGCCAGAACTTGTCTCCCACAATGTCTAAATTGCCAGCATCCATGAGCTGTGAGAAAGTCAAGGTCTGAGAAGGAATATCAGTCCCAAGAGTCTATCACAACTTGGGATTCCCTGTGACTCCATTCCTGCCACTGCCATGGCTCCATCAGCCCTTCTAGAAAGCTGGTATTAAACCAGTGGTAGCCTAGAGTACGAAATCAGCAATAAACCCTGAAAAATGGATGAACTCTGTATGTGGTGGCAGGAGTGATTATGATGTTCTGTTCAAGTTGGACAGAGACGGTGGCCTGGAATATAATGTGTTTTCCTATCGATAGCTTGGTTCAGTTGAGCAGTTTATCTGTGATTCTGTATCATTAGGTTATGTAAACTAAATGTTGCTGAAATGCTTGACTTCAGCACGTTCAGTGCAATCCGGTCCATCCACTACAGTAAGTGAGCTCCCTAGAAGCTTATAGAAGTTTTCTTTTTGCTCTGAGACACTTACTTGGTGGAGACTAAGTTGGTACTTTGTAATATGCTTTTTAATTTATTTGGAGCATTTGACTGTGCCAAGCTCTGCAAAACTGGAGGAAATGTAATTCAGTAACTATAGTATAGAATTTCTTGTATGTGCTGTGAATGTTGGCATAGATGGAAACTGGATTAGGTGAACTGTGCTGATCTCTTGGAGTATTTAGTATGTTCCTTGCACACATAAAGAAAAATATCCTGAACTCATTTACTTGATGTCATTATGGAATAAATCCACTTTAGTTAATGATGTTAAACTAAGCCATGCTACTGATATGGCTGTGGTTTACTACCTGCTTCATGCAAACTCTGAATAATAGAGAGCACTAGATATGTGATTATAGTTTTGGATGCAGGATGTCTGAGGCAGTCCATTGCAGGGCTTATGCACATTGCACCGAGCATATTTTTGTTCTACTATATTTTGAAATCTGTGCCAGACATCTATGCAGCCAGACAGTAAACAAAGAAAATGATACCTTAGGCCAGGAACCTTCAACATCTCAGAGGGCTTACCTCAGAGACTGCAAATGGGAAGCATAGCTTGTGTTAAGTCACAAAGGTTAGTAGGCCAACCAAGAGCAGTGCTGTGCCTGTGAACTACATGTAGTCCTGGGATCTGAAGGCAGCAGGAGTTTAGCCACTGATTTAAAAAATAATAGGACTACCTCAAGTGTTTCTACAGCAGTTTCATTCTATTAACATCAATGGAATTGCTTCAGATTTGGTGAAGAATGAAAAAGGTGACTTCAATCTGCTGTCAAAGGAGGTTGTGAAATTTTATATTTATCGCTCATTCAAAAACCCATTTTCCTCCATATGTCAAATAGTTCATGAATATTTTTCCTTAATCTGTGTAAAAGTGCTCTTAAAATAAACCCACATTCTGATGCCATTGAGCACAAATTCCACTGTATGATAATAAGGCATCTACAATGAATATTAGCTGCAGCCTATTCTAGATCCCAAAGTGGGACTTTAAATTGCAAAGTTTTGATACGTGTGTATTGGGTTGAAGTTTCCCCCCAGCATTAACTTTTAGCCAGACCAACTCAGTTAGAATCAAATGAAGCTGTATTTACAAGCAAAAACTACACTCTACAATGGAATGCAATGAATATGTACAAAATATACAGTATTTACAACATACAGATTATTTACAATTAGCAAACAACATGGAAACCCCCTGGTCAAAAGACCCAGGAAGCCATTCCACTGTCCCCCCAAACCCTCCTGTCCTGAGAGAGAGAGGAGAGAGAAGGCAGTGGGTTAGACTTGTCCAAGGCCAGCCAGAAGCATGTTGTCTTCTCTTGAGTGAAGGAAAACCAGATCAGAAGAGAAGAGAAAAAGGAATGGGAATGGGGAGAATTGTTATGGTACAACTCCTCTTATCCCAGACATTTATCCAATGAATTTGTTTAGAACAATATTTTGTTTTCCTTTTTACACCCAATAGTGATTTATTTATATTTTTCTACTTTTCTGCTCAAAATCTGCAGCTAAATTTTAAAGGCATAGCCTAAAACCACCACATACGTGGTTTACATGTTCCTGGAAATTCTGTGAAATTAATCAAAAGGTTGAAGAAAACAGAGTTTGGTGGTTGGCTCTTTTTTCTCCAAAGCCAAATGTAAAGTTAAAATCTAAGCTTGAAATAATCTGATCTGGCTGCAAAATTCATTGCAGACTTCAAGGAGGCTTAAAGAATTATTTCAGATTCCTATACAAATATAGCAATGAAGAAAAAAAAATCTAGAAATATGAAATCAAGCCCAAAATATATTAATAGAAAACAAGATTGCTGAAGTATAATAATTCTGACTTTTTTTTACCTTTAGTTTATCACCTTGAAGTAATGATTATGACACAAGCAGAGTAGTGTAGTGGCTAGCTAATGATACTTTTAGAACCACCAAAATCAAATTGTAATGCCTGATGGGAAATGTAATTTCAGAAGTTTTCTCCCCATCATAACAAAATCCACTCGTACTGTGAAAATTTGTTTTCCTTATGGTCCAAACAGTACAATGGAGAAATCTGAAGCATGTTTAGAGCTCTTGGTTTCTTTCTTTTGAATATCTGTAGGCTGGCTCTACCAAAGCAGGAAAACTAATTTTCTGAAGAGGTAAAGAAGAGAATGAGCAGCAGAAGATGCTGAATTGCAGAGAAGTCAGATAGGAGGAAGACTACAAAATGGGATTTTTCCCAGTGGATGATGTTCATAGTTCAGAGGGTTCAGTCTCTGAACATCATCTAATATCTGAGCAGGCTGAGAGGAAACCTGTCAAAGAGTTTGTGCCAGTAATATGCTGTCTGGGAAAACAAAAAGTAATACCAAGAATTGATCCTTCGATTTCAAGGGCAGTTTCATCAGAAAGAAAACTCAGACCTGTAACTGACTAAATTAAAGATATTAGTCATACCAATATTGTCCTATCTTCTCCTCTTTTCTCCCTGTATAATATAGTTGCCTGAAAGTAAAGAAAATAATAATCATGTTTCTATCTGCCTGCTTCACTGGAGAGGAGTGTGCTGTAGTCAAAAGATTAGTGCAGTGTTGTGCCCAGAGAAACCAGCTCTTGAACCAGCAGCTCTAATAGAGAAAAGGAAAAGCATTCTTTGCTTTACAGTATTCTCTGCATATAAAATGGATTTTCTCAACAGATTTTGTGTTGTGTTTGAGGTTCTGAATTGTCCTCAGGGTTTGTCCAATCCACAATCTCAAGCAGTAAATAGCTGAATAAGACCTGTTAAATTCAATAATTGGATTTTGTCAGAAATGTAGATCATAACAAGTTTAGGACCAGAGAGGTAGCTAACCTTCCCAAGATCTTTTCAGCTGCATGGAGTCCACTGACCCTGATTATTTGAAGAGGAGACTTTTTCTTCAAGGGCTGTTTTAATCCCTTCCTTCTTTTGCCACATTGACAGCAGCTGCTCTGCATTTTATATATGTTGGGTTATATGTTGGTCATATGTGTGGATTGTAAAAGGATGAGAAAGGTTCTTTAAGCAAAGTACAAATAACAGAAAATTAAGGACTCATTGACTCTTTACAGGAGGCCTGTTAGCTAATACTAACAAAGCTTTTTTTCTCATCTTAACTACCATGGGTTCAAGTTTGTTTTAACTGCTTTTGTTATAATTTACTCTGGCTTTTTTTCCATCCCTTTGCCTTTGTGATCTTTGTTTTCCATCCATCTGTAGTTTCCTTTCCTAGGTTTCTCTCAGGCAGATTCCTTCCATCCGCTACAAGAATGGGTACTCAAATCAATTGTTAATTGAAATTCTGGCTCCCTGGGTGTTTCCCTCCGCTGCCCTTAGTTGTGTCAGGATTCAAGATACATTTGTTTTTCTTTCTTGCCATTACACAAATTCAGCTCCCCAGAAGGACTTTGAAGTTCGTATTGTATTCATTAATAAGATTTTAAATCTTTCCAAGACAGTCCCTCTTAGTCCTTCTCCACCAGCAGGATGAGTAGCCCATTGCATATGAATTGGTTCTGGGACTGTGGCCAAGGAGCATGGGAGTGGGGCTGATCCAGGAAGTGGGAATAGCTGCTTCCCTAAGCATTGGAGAAGGGATTTCTGGGTCCTAGCTTGTGAGGGTTGAGGATGGAAGAAGCATGGCCATCTGTGCTGAGCATGGATGGATCAGCTTCTCAAAGAACTGCCAGCAGTAATGAGGAGTGGGGTCTGCTAGGACCTTAGGAGGTTCACAATTTGTAATCCAGCTGTGAGTTCAAAAGTTAGTTTGACCGAACCGGGACGAACTGTCTCCCAGCACAGTTTTGGCTACCCACAACCTCATTGGCTTAGTTCTGTACTTCTGATGCCAATGCATTGCCTAATGATGTCAGTGGGTGTTTTGGGTTTGCAAAGAATGCAGGAATGGGATCTCTAAAAAACAGAATCTGTATGTAGAAACATCCTAAACCAGAAAGATGTTTTGCAGAAATTCACATTAAACATTTTAGCAAGAAAACTGAGCTGCTTCTAGTGACTTGGCTATTATTTTAAAGAGTTGTCCTTACAGGTAACTCACGTTCTTCCAGGCTGTCTTTAGATGCTTTTGGGAAATGCTTCTGAGGGAAATAACTCAGGAGAATCTTTCTGACCAAGATAGCGTTCACTATTTGCCTGCATACCATTGACGTTTGTGAGACTTTAGAAGCTTAAGTACTTTTCTGAATTAAGCCTTGTCAAATCAGCATAGCTATTCCAGCAGATCTTTTGTGGAGATGATAATATCTCTGAAGTGTTAAAGATTTTAACTTTACTTGATTTTTGTCCTAGTATTTAACAGTATGCTATTATGTCTGAGCAGGCCTTTGTGAGGCTTTATGCTTTCATCAGTTGAGTGAAGTCACCGCACTTAGTACTTCTGAGAGTATTTTCTGTCATAGCTAGTAATATGCCTGCCTTTAACATATCTTCTAATTCTTGTAAATTCTTTGGAGTAGAATTCCTTTTTCCCCCCTCATTTTTGCATAATGACACATAAGATCTGAGACAAGAGTTGGGTTCTTTGTAGTAGATGTCTCACACATGGTATGAAGCAATGCTGTTGTCAAGGAGTCTGTAATGGTGTCCTTGATGGGACTCAAAATCCACAAGTGCTTTCTGTGCCTTTTCTTAAGGACTGTGTATAGTTTGATCCAGACAGTATATATTCACTTTTCTAATGTGACACTCCAAGTATTCAGGGATTCCTTATTTATTGCCTGATGTGCTCAATAAATTCATGAGGTTCATCAGATACAAGCATCTCCAGGTAGCTTCAGGATGAAAGCTGCTGAAACATATCAGCTTCTTAGCTCTTAGTTTTTATACTCAAGATGTGCTGTGCACCAGAGAATTCCTGCTGTAGTAGTATGTTTAATCAATTTCCATGCAGCCTTCAGCCACTGTTGTGTCAAACTATGACAAGCTCTATTGTGTTGTGTTTTTCTTACCTTCTAACAGAGAAATGTGATTGTCTTTTTCTGACCTTGTGGTGTGGTCACATATGAAATTTTGAAAGGTCTTTTGAAATTTCTTGGCTTCTCCCTTGGTATGATATTATTGCATAGTACAACTTCCTGGATTTTCCTCCCAGAACATAACAGTTTTTACAGTGGTAAAGTTTTAAATAGAGTTCTAAATACTTGGCATCAGGGTAGATGTTTGTGCATGCAATATATTAGTCAGTGTGACTTGCTAAAACCCTAAAAAGAGTGACGTTTGCAAGTAACCGTATATTCCCTAGTAAATCATAGAAGTGTAGGAATGGGAGGAAGCTCAGGCGACCAGTCCATCTCTGTTTTGCAGCCGAGACAAGGACTATTTTTGACAGTGATTTGTCTAAACTTTCCATAGTGGACTCCAGTGATGAGGATTCCATGAGCAGCCTCAGTGAGCTGTTCCAGTGTATGGCTGTTTTTGTTAGTTATTTTGTCCTGATAGCTAAGAAATCTTTTGCCACACGGTAAGTGGAACTGTTCTTCAGACTTTGCTGGGCATGAAGAACAGTTGATCACTGTCATATTTATAACAACATCTTGCATATTTGAAGACTTATGTCTTCCCTCAGTCTCCTTTCTAGACTAAACAAACTCGAATCTTTCAGCTTTTCTTCCTAGATTGTATATTCCAACCTGGTGTGGTGGGGATTTTTTTGTTGCTCTTCTCAAGACTCATCAGACTACATAAATCTTGAAACATATTGTTAAAAAATAGACTGTATTTTTGATTTGAAGCATCACTAGTGCCAAGAGGTGTGGACTAACTACCTGCCATAAAATGCCATATTTGCAACAGAGCCATGCTATTAACTGAGTTTGTGCATGGTTGTATGAGACACCTTTCTGCAGTTCTGTAGCTAACTTGCTTTTCTGTGCTTTGTAACTGTGCATTTGATTTTCCTGCTGAGGTACAGGACTTGTCTTCTGTTTTCATCCCACCAGTCCCACTGACTCTTTGAGTCAGCCCTGTGAACCTTTTTCTACTCTTCACAGCCAGATGCCCTGCAAATTTGAATTGTGCCTTAATATTCCACCATTCTCCTTCTAATTGAGCTTTAGTCAGTCTTTTCAAAACAAAGCAATAATACAGTTTTCATCCAAGAATTGTATAGTAATGTATTTTGCAGAAATTTCTTCTACTGGTTTTCTGATGAAAATGTTGAGGATGTGTTGTGCAACATGTGTCACAATCCTGCTAAAATTGAGGTCCTACCTTCTGTTTCTCCCTTAACCTGTGGGCCATAGTCGTGGAAAAAAGTAGAATGATCTGACATGATTTATTTTTCACCTCCCTTAGGAAGTCTGGGCAGAGTACTACCTGTGTCCCTGGTTCCCCCAGCCCTTGCTTAGAGCCAGTAGTCCCTTCTGGTTAGTCTAGTCTGAGTCACGCCTGACAGTTTTATTAGTGCTCATGAACAGCATTGGGCAATGGCTGGATAACTAAATGAAGTTTGGCAGTGTGTCTGTAATACCATGGATTTGGGCTTCTGGCAGGTGGGAAGCTAATACCTTAGGATGCTGGGTTGACAATGAATATCTGTTCATCTCAGAAAGAATTGTAAGAGAAAAAATAGTCTTGCTGCGATAGTCATCAGTGAAGCAGATGAAATCCCCCCAAACACAGCAATTTACCTAGACTCTAGCGAATTCAGCAAGTTTCCCAACACTGAAATGGTCCTTTTTTGCTTCCTAGATTATTTAAAAACAATAAACATATTAATTGGCTGACTTGTCATCCAGCTACTTTAACAAAGTATTTTAAGGGTTGCTTTATTTTCCCCCCTTCATTCTTGGGAAATTCAGAAATGTCTAACTGAAGTCAGGTTGCTTAAACTGAACTAATAGAATAGCTGGTTGTACAAGCAGTTCAGGAACTAGTCACAAATACGCAGGTTCTCCTGGGGTGAAATTCACCTGGGGTGAAATTCCCCTTGAACAGAAACAAGAATTGCACCTTCTTAGCTCAAAAAAAAAGGTAACTACCCTCACATTTTAGTCAATTGAGAGACAGAGTGAAATGGGAAGGCACAGTACGGGTCTCAAGATTGTTGCCCTGATAGTCCAGTAGCTGTTTATAGGAAAAGAAAATAATCATAAAATAAGATGAAAACATTTTGTTTTCATATTAAGTTATTTTGAAATGAATCATAGTATTTCAACCAATAAATAAGGGAGAAGATTGTTTAAAAAAGAAAAAAAATATTAATGAAAACATGATTTTTTTCCCTCTCTTCTGGTAGTGTCATGTGCCAGCTACAGTAGTAAACATACCTTCTTTGAATCTGGAGATGAAAACCAGACATATATTTGAGCTTAGGTGGCTCATATGGCTTTATAACTGTTTTGTATCTTTTGAGCATTCAAGGAAAATCCAGCCCACAGAGTTTTAAACTATGATTCTGGCTATAGAGACACAACACATTCTTTTCTGTTTTTAATAAGTCTCTCTTTGTGAAAAAAGTCCTTCTGAAAAATTGTACCAGCAGTGCTAACCAATGGGTAGCAGCTAGAAGCTTGGGGGAGAGGAATTACTTTGGCTGAACAGAGACTAAGGGTTTTGTATACCCAAATTTCTATTGTTTTTAACAGGAATTGGGTTTCAAAAATTTTAGCCCTCATGTGTATTCAGTCTCTAACAACTGGAGGTCTCTATATGCTCCTATCTTGCTGGATTAAATCCTCTCCAGGGGAAAGCAGGTATGTCCTTGTGCACAACCCGTCATAAGACTCCTCGCTTGTCAGATGCATTTCGCTGCTTTTCCGATCGAGAGAACCTACCATCTGCTGGCTGGGGCTTACAACTGAAGGAAGGATGAATCCATATCCCACCAGGAGTGCAGAAGTTACTTACTAATCTTAAGAAGGTTTACTATGTCATAACGTAGATTAGTTTTTCTCATTCTTGCAGTGGCTTTCCAGAAGAGTAAGAGGAGTTTAGGAAAATGCAGGACATTTGTGCATTGTATCTTTATTTCATTCTGCCTTAATTCCATACACTCTGGCATACTGTCATTCTGATTCTCCTATGCAAATAAGAGAAGAAAATGGAAAAACAAATTACAGAAAAATAATCCTGGAATAACAAGAGAAATTGATTATCTCATTTCAGTTCAAATGGGAAAGCTGAATGAAATCCCAGAAGCTTAAGTGTATAAGAAGGGGATGTTGTTTTAATTTCTGAGGGCCTATATGATTATTGAAAACTCTGTAATTTAGGATTATTTACAAGAGGGCTAAGTATTACTGTAACTTTATTGTGTTGAGTTCATCAGTGCTTGTAACTAAAGACTGTAATGTGGTAAGGTGGTTGCAGGCAAAAGGGAAATTTTTGCAATAATGGTTGCACTTTCATTACCTTTTCAAGTGACTCTGATTTATACAGAAGGGAATTAGCTATACAGGGCAGCATTCACTACTGCAAAGGAGTAGATTCTGGAGCAGAACTCCAACGATGGTGCAGTTATATTAACATATGTTCAGTGTAAATTTGTTAATATGGAGGATGTCAGAAAAATGAGAAACTCAGAAACCTTGATCAAGGCATCAAAACAGGACACACCATTTTGACATAGGAATTTTTATGGATTGCATGGGACTGGCTATACTCCAGAATTAGTATTCCAGGCTGAAATGTAATTCCATTCTATATCTTCCTTTGTTTTAGAAACCTGACTAGCAAGTGGTTATTACACTGAAATATATTACGTGTGCTAGTTAAGCACACTGAGTACAGTACATGATTACAACTCTGTTTTTAAGTACACTTCTCTTTAATGTGTTTTCACTTAGAATGGCTCTGTAGGTTAATGTTGGACTCAACCCGTATGCACAGTGTGTGTGGTTCTGGAAGACAGTTGCATTGTCTGCCAGTGCTAAACATAAGGAACAGGCAAGGTGTGCTCCAAACTGTATGAAAAGAATGTATAAACAGGCATGATGTTTTTACTTTCTTGCCCATAGCAGCAGCTGCATTCATCCCAGGAAAGTAAGTGCTCAGCGTGGAGAAGGTCATGGCTGAATTTCTCAGTGAATTCCCATAAGACATGCAGCTTTCTGGCAGCACTGCAACCATTAGAGATAGTGGGCTAGATTAGTGGGAGGAATTATGTTTAAATGCCTCTTTAGTGCTTAAGGATGTCTTTAGGTGTCACTGGCATTCCTCTGTCTTCCCACCTACCTTCTCTCCCACTATGCCAATTCTTTTTGGGCTAGTTTCTGGAGAGAAATTACCACAAGGCCCATCAGTCTGTTTCTGAGTTTGTGCCACCTGCCTGAGTCCTGACCACATCAATCCCTGGGATTGTAGCCCACAGCTAAAAACCCTAAGATGTTGTCAGCCCCTTTCTTTCATGTTTCACTTGTGGTTACAGCACAAAGTATGTGTAGAAAACATGTACAGTTTCATGAGAAAAAGGCCTGTTTTGTGGTGTTGAATCAACCATTTATTAAGGTTCTTACCTTTCAGACAGAAGATTTTGATTTGTATCTTTCACCTGTTTGTGTGGATGAAAAAAATATTTTACTCAGGAGAGTGCTGTAACACTTGGGTTTTACACTTGATGCCCTCTTGGTGTATTTTCCCTATACAGTATTCAGGCAGTAAGAAAAAGAATGATTTCTAGAAAATCTGTATGAGGACATTTACAACAGTGAAAGGGGAGCTGGTTCTTTATCCATAGATATTAATAGGCATATAGAAAGTGGAATAATGTTTTTTATAACAAGAAGAAGATTAAAAAGGTGTGTGTGTATGGGGGGCAGGCAAAACAGTGAGAACACCCTGTGGCAGTTTGGTGGCTGACATTCTGCTGGAAGATACAGGTTAAAATCTTTCATCACAACAAGAAACTGAGGCTGAGACTGATGAGTGTCCTGACAGAGTGTAGTCTCCAAGTCATTTTAAGTGTGTGTTGTATGTGCCTATGTGTGTGTGATCTTATACTGCACTTGTCTTTGTGTTTGCTAGTGGCTAGTTTAAGCAGCTTCCTCCTTAGTTTGCTGCTGCCTGAGTGTTCTGTTTCAGTGTGCCTGGGGCCTCTGATTGATTTATGTGTTGGGGCCAGCATGAGACAGCTAATGTGGTTATCACCTCTAGCTGTTTACCCCACCCTCAAAGTGCTAAATAAATCCAGTGGTTCAGCAGCTGGTTTCTGAACAGCTCAAATACCAGTGCAGAGAGGGTGAGGGGAGCACTCGGAATAGAATAGAATAGAATAGAATAGAATAGAATAGAATAGAATAGAATAGAATAGAATAGAATAGAATAGAATAAACCGGGTTGGAAGAGACCTTTGAGATCATCAAGTCAAACCTATCACCCAACACCATTTAATCAACTAAACCATGGCACCAAGCACCCCATCAAGTCTCTTCCTAAACACCTCCAGTGATGGTGACTCCACCACCTCCCTGGGCAGCCCATTTCAATGGCCAATCACTCTTTCTGTGAAGAACTTCTTTCTAACATTGAAGCCCCAAAACAGCTTGAGACTGTGTCCTCTTGTTCTGGTGCTGGTTGCCTGGGAGAAGAGACCAACCTCCGCCTGGCTACAACCTCCCTTCAGGTAGTTGTAGAGTGCAAGAAGGTTTCCCCTGAGCCTCCTCTTCTCCAGGCTAAGCAACCCCAGCTCTCTCAGCGTCTCCTCATAGGGCTTGTGCTCCAAACCCCTCCACAGCTTTGTTGCTCTTCTCTGGACACGTTCCAGCAACTCAACATCTTTCCTAAACTGAGGGGCCCAGAACTGGACGCAGGACTCAAGGTGTGGCCTAACAGAATGACCTCCCTGGCCACACTGTTCCTGATACAGGCCAGGATAGTGACCTTGCCAGCTGTCTGAGGCTGAGCCCTCTTGTCTGCTTGGACTGTTACATGATGCAGGCAAGGTACAAGACAGAGTCTGTGTGTCCAGGTACTGTTTTGAATCTAGCATAGATGCAAAATAATTCTATTTTATAGTGCTGAATGTAGCATTTATAGTGCAGACTTATGAATTAAATGCCTAAACTCTGTGCATAAAAAGTAGCCTCATTTGACAGATGCTAAATTAGGAAGTGGTGTTAAGATGGGAAGCCCATTTTGAGTATACCTTGAAGTGGGCACCTCAGGAATGTTGCTTGGAAATTAAGTCATCATAGGCTGGGGTTCAATTAGCTAAATACAGCTGTGCTTCTGAACTTCTGAATTTTAAAACTCTGTTTATAAGTCTTATTGGAGAAATGGACACTTTCATATTATAGAGCATCTCTGGAAATAGATGTCTCAACTAGGCCAGATGAAGTGTTCTCTGCAATGGCGCATTTATCTCTGCTGCCTATCAGGAGCTAAGGGGGTTACTTCTGCTGCAGACAAGATATGCTGGAGCTCCAAGGTAAGATGAGATGAATCTCTCCTGTAGGAACTGGAACTGAGCTGGGCAGCAGCTTATATGGAGATTCGGTGGTCAAAATCTGGGGTTTGGCCCTTCTATCCAGTCACAGTGCCTTTGAGTATTCAGACTTTCACAACTTACACCTTTGAGAAGGACATGTTTCTGAGGGCTAAGATTGTTTGCAGAAGCATGAGTTTGTCTTCCTGATTTGTGTCAGTGGAGGTGGATGAGGGCAGGCTCCTTGCACCCTGTCAGGAGAGGGAAGTAGGATCAGTCCTTGACATTTGTATCTGCAGAGTCTCTGTCACCTCCCTTTGCTTTGACTCATACAATAAGGCATTAGGACATGGCCACTAAACCAGAGTGTGGGCCCTGCCCCACCAATTCTGCCTTGCCCCTTCACATTATAAGTACTGCATAATGTGAGGTGCAGTTTGGTTTCCTAATTGGGCATCCTAGCTTGTCCTTTCTTGCTCTGTCTTTGCAGCTGCCTCCAGCTCATACAGAAAAAGAGCCAGTTAATATTAGGCATACAAGTAAAAGTTCTGTTTCTCTATGTGCTTACCTACCCCCCAGTGGTATTTTTGCAGTGTGTGTCTAGAATCACTTGGCTTAGGAGTCTCAGCTCAGCATTATGCTTTAGTGAGAGAAGAGAAACCTCTGTGTAGAGATGTCAACAGTATCAGTTGCTTGATGATATAAACTGTGAAAAACATTTACTATGAAAACCTCTTTTAAATTAGAGAGTTCACATAGCTGAGGGGAAACACAAGGTTTTTCTTCTCTCCAGGTTAGAATTACAAAGTTAGATATATAGAAATAATTTTTTTTAGTTGAAAATTTTATCTAGTTATTTTCCATTTCTTTCTTTTTTTTTTTTTTTTTTTCTGTTTGCAGTTCCCATTCTTATGTAACAGCTCTCAAGAGGTAGCTGCTAACAAGCCTGTCTGATATTTTGTGCCAGCTGTTTCAGTGGAGGAGTGCTGGATTAGGCTGAACTCCATCGTCTTTGTTGAGGTATATGAGTAGCACTATAAAATATGGTTCAGTCAGAATGATGGCCTACTTAATCTCTTGGCACTTTTTTCATTAATTCCGTCTTGGATTGATTATTATGTTTTGTCTGTCACAGAACTGGGCTGAAATCTCCTCTGGGCATGGAATGTGTCATCAAGGCACACTGTTCGTGTTTAATTATTACTTTAATACAAGTGCTAAACTGTTTTCAGTCACATCTAACAAACATGTTTTCTGGGACTGGTTGCTGCCTGACCTCAAGTAAGGGCAAGTTAGGCTAAGCCTTGAAATGCTGCATCAAGCTGTCATCTCAAATAGAAGTGAGCTCATTCATCCTCACGTGAACTATTATATAGGTGAACTGATGGAAGCAGGATATATTAACTGTCCACCAGAAAGGACATTGCAGTATGCTGATTTATGATGACTGAATTCTAGAATAATCCTATTGATGATGCTTGAAAACATCTGTTCACAGTGTTACAGTAGCTAAGCTAGAAATACTGTGTAGTGAATGAAAGCCACCTGTTGATGAAGTCTTTTGAAAATACATATAAATATTTCTTTCATTGCTGCTGCATCATTTGTTTTTCAGGATACCCATTATGGCATGGCACATTCATTTGGAAGTGGCCAGAATATTCATAGGTCCAGTTCCAGCAGAATGTGAGCATGTGATCAATGCTCTTGCTTTCAGTTGCTCAAAGAGTCATTTTGATGCAAGGTTTAGAAGTGAATGCCATGCTAAGTTCCCTGTAATGACAGAGATAAAAAAACCAAACAAGCCTAAGCAGAGTTTTGGTTTTTTTTTTCAGGATAAGGTGCATGTAGAAAGAAAGGTCTAAGCTGTGTGTATTTGAGAGATCAGTCTAAAAGATTAAGGACAGAAAATGCTACAATACCTAATGGCTTTAGGAGCAGGATTTACTATGTTTTGTTGTATTCCAAATAAATTATGTCATAAGCAATGAATTTTGGGACATCCACAATCAGTTCATAGGACTGATAAATTCCAATTTTGAACTAAGTCAGAGGGCATGTCCACTTCAACTGACCCACCATTCACCATGATCTCATCATTAGTCTATAGTAACAGTTGACTAATATAACGTCAGCACTTAAAAAAGATGTAGACGTGACTTAAAAGTTCCTACAGGCAAGATCCTAAGGCTTAAGAGTCTCATTTGTTTTTAAGGAACATATGTTGGAAAAATTCATGATATCTGGGAGTAGATTTGTTTTGTCATCTGAGACCAAACTTTCCCTGGGTTTCATTTTCTCATCTTCCTTTCTGCCTGTCTTTCCTGTTTCTCCACTGAGCCACCTTTCAGTCATTGCTGATGATTTTATCACTATTGTTTCTTCCAGCTGATGACAGTGGGAGCAGTTTGCAGGGCTTGACTTGACAAGTACCAAATGAAGCTTCTGTGTGCCAGAAATGACTACCTGTGTTAGTGACAGCCACTAGCTTACCAGCTGTCATACCATGATCTTTTGAAAGTGTGAATGACTTGTGAAACCAGTTGTCTTTTACTGCCCTTAGTGTGGAACTATTAAGAGTTTAAAAATTTCTACTTAATTTTTGAGTTTGAAGAAAGCTTTCTTTGTAAATTTCCTGGTCCAGAGTGCTCTTGCTTCATGCTCTTGCCATGCTACTTTGTTGGTTTGTCCTGGTTCGAAGGACTAAATCCTGTTTTAAATTTCCTTGGTTTCTTATAACAAAGGGCTCTAGAGGATAGAAAATCTTTTAATCCTCCCAGCAATAACCTGACATGACCTTCTAAACACACTATTAACTCAAAAATATTAGCAATATTTTGTAGCTGTCTTAAAAAGAGCTTACAATAGAGATGGACCAAATATTGAGAAGAATAATTATATTTGGATCTGAAGAAATTAGTATCCACAGTACAATTACATGTTTAAAAAAGGGTGAAATATTAAAAGCTATTTAAAAAGCTATACAGTAGGGTATTGTTCAGTAGCACTGGCAGAGCACAGCCAATTTTCTGCATGCTCTTTCTAGGCTTGTGCTTTCTTGACTGCCTTAGCACAAAGTGCTTGCCTTCTCTGTGGTCTTAAGTTGCTCCAATATGTTTTGCCTTTCCTTCATAAGTGCTGCACTTTTAGAAGAGATTTCTTTTTTAATATACTCAATATATTTCTCAGAAAATTTGCAAGAGGAGACAGTTTTCTGCAAATCTGGTCTCTGTTGTGTCAGTAGTCTGACCACAATGGCATACACCTTAAATGTCAAATAGGTGTTTTGTAAAAATTGAGTAGTGTTGTACTAATACAAGTATATTAACTAATTTGGAAGGGAACTTTTGTCATTAAAACATCACAAAAGTAATAACTTAAAATTAGATATTTAGCTTTCTACTCTGACTGGGGGCAAAGAGAGGTACTGTAACATGATACAGATATTCAAAGAAAAGCCAGTAGGAAAAGCTAAAGAGATGAAATTCAAGCTTGCTTCCTGTCACTTCAGTTAAATTCATAGGTAAACTAGGGGGCTGTATCAAGAAGTTGATTTATTACTTTTAAACACCTCAGGTGTGCATTTTGGTGGGCAGTAGGCAACAATTGTGCATTCCTTCATAAAATTATTTGATTAATCCTGCAGCTTTTAGTCAGTTGTTCTCCATTATGAATTTCCATTTCCATCTGAACTAATCTTAGTGAAATCAGTGATAGTCTTTCAATTGCATTAAGCACAAATTGCAAAATAACAGCTACATCTGTAGAGAGATATGGGAGATATGGTGCACCAAAGTGGGATGAACACAGATACCACATGCTGCTATATGCCAGCAGGTTGCCAGCAGGTTGCAGGTTCTCTGTCTATGGAGATGAAAGTACTTCAAAGGTGAAATGCCTAGTTCCTCAAATTCAGAACTGAGCTCAGATGAGCAGTCCCAGTCAGAGTATATGCTTGGTGGTGAGTCCTTCTCCCAGTTGTGAGAACATTTTTGTGTCAAGAAGTATGGCATGGAGAGGTACCATGGGAAGAGAAAGGTGGCAGGAGTCGTCAGGTATGAATTCTCTGTGTCTTTGGTGGCCTTGTTTTGCAGCCCAGGCCCTCTCCTGTGGAAGAAGAGCACTGTTGGCAGTGTAGAGGCTGGAGCAGTGACTCCACGGGCTATACTGCTCTCTCTGACATAGCATGGCCTTGTGACACACAGGGTAGCCATAGCGTCCCTATTTGCAGCTGGGATCAGGGATACTCTGGTTGCTAGACCAGATGAGAGTAGCTTCGGCATCCTCAGCCCTGGCACAGATTTGTTCCATTGCAGGCAAATCTTGAGTGCAGGTTGGTGCTGAAATCTCACGTTTTTCAACACTTGTATAACTGTCTTCTACCCCCCATTAGAATGACTGGGGCCTCCTTCAGTGGCTGGATGGCAATGAACATGCTCTCTCCTCTCATGGTTTTGAAATATCTTCTCCAATGTCTTTTCAGCCGCTGATACAGTTGTGTAACTCTACTCCTCAGAGAGTGCCATACCTAACAGACTAAAATGGTGTTTAGAGGGATGCAGGGATGCATCTCTGGTCTGGTAACACTATCATCTTTGTAAGAAAGACCTAGTAGCCCTAGTAGCTCCCCTGGGCACAGACCTCACAGGTCACTACTGAAGGAAGAAGATTGTGGTAACCATCAGATACAGTCCTGTTTAATTAAAATAATATACCATTAGTCTTTATTTCTCTGAACACCCTGAAGTGTTTCCTTATTCAGTGCCAAGTCCTGCAACAGCCAGCATATTGTCCAAAATGCTTTCAGCTTTTCTTTGAGGGCTGTACTGCTGTCTTCATGCACTCCTACATGCTTTTGCTACTGACAAGAAGTAGTTGTAACAGGCTAAGTCAAACTCCCTTTCCTGCATTTGACTCTGGGGAAGATCCCTCAGGCTTTATGGCCCAGCTCCTCCTTCAGCCTTGTCATACAGATTTGTGATTTAGCCTGTAGCTTCTATTGTTATATTTATTGCTACACAAAAGGAGTGTTTGCTTGCTCCCTAACTTAGGCTGAGTAGCAGATAGCCCCAGCACCCATGAGCTTTCTGGCTGCCTGTGGATCAGAAGGCTTGTTTGCTGAGCACCACTTCATCTCCATCAAGGCAGTATGCAAGAAGCTTGCTAGCCTGGAAAATTCAGTAATTTTCACTAGGCCATGGGGATCTTATATTATCCATGGCTTCTAATGGGCTGCATATTCCTCACTGATTTAGCGATTGACTTGTGATGTTTTTGGATGAGTCAAACCTCTGTAATAGTGACACTACATCTATGTATGTGTTAAATGTGAAAGAAGACAGATGTCTATAAACACTGAGCTTTATTTGGAAGGATGAACAATATTATCATTAATCATAGCTGTACAGCTCAGGTGTAGCATCTCTGCAGGACTAGGTGGAAATTTCTTGTTTCACACCTACTTGGACTTTTACTTTAATACTTTGATTTAGTTTTAAACTCAGGCTAAAATACTGTAAGATTTAATTATAGCACTATTTATTTGGGGCATAAGAGTACAATCATTTATAACTTCTAGTACAGTCTTGCAACCTTAAATTTACTTAATAATTGAATTTTTCTGCCAATATTTGCACTGTACTCATATGTAAAAGGCAACAACAATAGCTGCTGTGGAAGTGTAATCTAGAAATGTGTAAAGAGTGTGCAGCATTTGTTGTTCCTCAATAGATTTCTTCCAATGCAAAGTAAGTTTATTTGGTGCAGTTCTTATAACATGTCACGGACCAAAGCTGAAACATTTGCTGAATACTAGATTAAGGACAGAATCCTAATCCAGATTTAATCAGACACTCCAAAGCACAGAGTTTCAAAATTCCTGAGATCAGAAGGCAAAGAATTTTGCAAATAAGTATCAGCCAAGTTCTATTCCTGTAAAACTGGAGGTTGAATAATGAAAAAGCAGTGGCAGAAAGTAATATCTGAACAAAGAAAAACGAAGAGTTTGACCCTGTGAACGCGCTTTAAGGTCATGAACAGGATCTTACAAAATCAACAGAAATTCATTACTGGAAAAAGCCAGAATGAAGTCTTCCACATAGGGCATGATGAGTCAAATCTGTTCAAGTGGTGTATATGTGCAATATTCTGAATAAACTGGAGTCTGCTGATCAAATTAACAGGCAGTGAAGGGAGAATTTCCATAATGAAGCCAGTAATTTCCTGAAGAGCCTTCTCTAGACTGCTAAGCAGGTTGGACAAATCATAAGACAAAAGAATATTTTTTTTCTACAGGGCTTTGTGTGCCTATAACAGGATTTTGGGAGATGGATGCTCTGCAGTGCAGACATATTCTTTTGGTGACTTACCTGTTTTGGTGTCAAAACTGAGGAATTCTCAATGCTCTGTAGACCCCTTTTCTGACTTTGTCCTATGTCTCTAATGTTCTATATGCAGTAACAAAAATGTGGGTGGGTGGGGTTGTTTATGGTTTTTGTTTTTGTGTGGTTTTTTATTGTTGTTTTTCCAGCAGTACGTGACATAAGTTGGTAAAGAGACACTGTGTGTAAGTGCTAGATGTCTGTTGGTTGGTTGTTTTTTTTTTTGTACTAGTTTTTGAAAGATGTTATTTCTCAGAATAATGTGAGAAGTCTTGGAACACTGATTTATTCCTGTTGGAAGATTGTTCTGCAAATGACTCCAAATTGCAGCAATTTAGAAATCTTGAGGTTCTTTCTATATTTGAATTTGTATATTCAGCAAGCTTTTAAAAAGTACCAATATATGAATCTTTGATAATTGCTTTAATTCATTAATAGAACTTTAGCTGAGTTGAATACATGAATGTACCTTACAGTGTTCAGGCTTTGTGAGACATTTCTGCTAAATCAGCTTATGAATTTCCTTTTGATGAGCTTAATTGTTGACAGATTTTTCAAAAGCCACCAGCAGCTTTCTTTGCTAGCTAGTATTCACATAAACTGGATAGTCTTGTGAAGTCCTTTATTCAATTTGCATAATATTTTGCTTCTACTGTAAGATGAAGTGAAATCCTTTGTAGTCAACCTAACAATGTTAGACATTGTAAAGACATCAATCCAAATAAAGCATAAAAAAACCCCGAAAAATCAGCCTCCCAGTGTGTCCTTCAAAAGTATGCAAAGCTCTAAAAAATGTATTTTTTTCCTTCCCTCTCTCCCTCTCCCCAATTATTATTTAGAAAAAGATCCTAAATAATGAGATGTGATCTCTTAATGAAAGTATTTTGTTGGTTTCTTCAGCAGAGCTGTCACAGGACCTTTCATTTGAGATGCCTGAAATCAGAATGCATTGCAAATTCATTAAATCAACAAAACAAACAAACAAAGCATTTTGTCCTTTCACATGAAACAGAAAAATTCTGCATCTTATCTACGCAGACTTTTTAGTTGTTGTTGGTAATATTTTACATTTCTATATTTGAATAATATTTCCCGGGAGTAGAATTTGGAAGAGAATGAAATCTAAGGTAAGTAGTGGGATCTTTAGCCATGATAATGGTTGTGGGTATCTGTGTGAAGTGAAGCATGTAGAAGACTTGAACATAACTAACCCTGTTTTCCTCCAAACATTTCTGAAGAATTCTGGTCCGTTAATAATGCCTTAAAAGTAATAAAGGCTGGGGTCTGTGGGTTCTAGCCAAATGAGGCCACATCCTACAGTCCTTGCTTTGTATTACTGGAGTAAATTTCCCATTTGCTCATGGCAGGATGGTAACTAAGGATTGAGTAAAAGTGGCAGGATGGGAATGAGTTTGTCACCTCTGAGAGTGCGTTTGCAAACTGCTGGAACCACAATTGAGCTCAGTGTTTAGCAAGATGGTGGATGCCAGCATGAAGCTCAGAAGTGCCAATTTTAATTAAAAACTGCATTTTCAAATCAAGGTCCTATTTAACAATGGGTGGGAAATTCTTCCCACCATGTCAATTTTCTGAATGCTGTATTGACTGACAAGATGGATGCAGCTTCTCCTTCCACAAAAGTGCTGCTACCATCATCTTTCCCTTCACATCCCCCTACCAGAAGAAAAAGACTACATTGTTTGTGGAGTCTCCTTGTTCATGTCCTGCATTTAGGCCAGCGTAGACAGATTTTATTTTGTCCTTCCCATCCCCCTTCCTTCATTGTTAACAACAGAGTGAACACATGGGATTAACATGGCTCTTGACATGGCTCAGTTGTTTGCTGTTTGGAAACTGCTGATTTTTCAGTTGTATAATTGTTAAAAAATTGTATCAAAAGAGTCAGTCATTTTCTGTTTATTCCAAAGACAGGAAGAACAGGGTAGTAGAGGAGAGGTGGGGGAAGCCAACAACAAAAAACAAATTAGTTTAAGAACCAGCATGTTCCCCTTACTTTAAGGAACACAGTAAACATTTCAAAAGTGCATGCCAGCTCATTATCTAACTCAGTCTTCATTGACTTCATGAAAAACAGCAGCAGTTAAGCAATGATTGCCAAAAGCAAATTTGGGTACATCCATTACTAAAAAAATGTGACATCTGTTCTGTACAGGTGCCTTAATCTGCCACACAGGGGCAGATCTACATTTCATCATTATTGTGTCACTCTGTTGTTTTAGCCCTTTCGTGATTGCTTTTCTAGTCTGTTTTTATTATTGTTTATTCAGAACTGTGGTCTGATGTGTGATTTTAATTGTTGGCCAGAAACAAACCTCTCCAAGTGTTTAGAGATGTAGAGACAATTTCAGTAATATAATCTTGAATGTAATATGCTTGCAAGTATCTTTTTTTACAAAGTTTGTTTTCTAAATAAAATCTTGAATTGGCCATTTCTGAATTCCTTCTTGATGTGAGCTTTTAGATTTAGTTTGCCATTAATTTCATGTAGCTTTTAATGAACATTATTTTCTAGTTTATGAAGAATACAGGCACCTTTCTTTTTCAGTCAGTTTGGTATGGCATTTGCAGTTTACAGTTACTGTATTGAAATTACTGTGACAAAGCATTTGAATATACTGCATATTCAAATATAGCCATTCATCATGATATCAAATGATGCAGCATATTGCATGAGTTATTCCTTATGGGTAAACTATCCGTTCTTTGGGAAGCTCATACCTCAGTACGTCCAAAACATATGTCCAAAACATGTAAATCCACGAGTATTTTGAACCCTATTGAACTTGGTTTCCTTTGGGAGCAACACTTTACTCAAGAGAAGTGCAAGTGTCTGTGGAACAATTGTTTTAATTAAATAGTTTAAGGAACAGTTCCCTTTGGAAATCATGCAGGCCCTATTCCATAACCCTCACGTTGTCTGGTGTGCACAGTTGTGGGCAGTGATTTTTCTCTTCTTAAGCCTCTCCCTTCAAAATTAACAGTCCATTTTATTAAACTTTATTTCATTTTGGAATCGACATATTCTTCTGCCAAATGTTTAAAATTCAGAGTTGGCATGTAGTTCTGATCATTAGTTATTCCATTCCATGTATGAGTAACGAATGTTGAAAAAATGCTTGCTTCCTTGGTTTTTAAATATATAATTTCAGATTTTTTTCTTTCTTTTCTATCTCTCTCTCTTTTTTTTTTTTTTTTTTTTTAACATCTCTCTTTGGTTCAGAATTTCTTAATGAAATGGGGAATTCTGTTTGCAGAAAACAATGCCACTTTCTTATGGCTTTTGAAACATTTATCTCATTTTCCTTTGGGGAAAAATAAAACAGCTGGTGAAATTAGGATTTCAAAATGAAAAAGAAAAAAAGCTTAAATAAACAAACATCCATTTAGCATTTTATCAAAAGCTGGAAAATGCTGGTGAAATTTAAGTTTCCTTATCTTTGATAATTCTCCCCTTCTTCAAACATTTTCTTTGTTATTCTGGAATCTGTAAATTCTCATGGGGATCAGGTGACAGAATACAGATTTTTTTTTTCCCCGGTAGTTGTGTCCAAACTAGAGAATACCAACATGTTCCAATATTTATTTCAGGCTATTCTTTGTTGTTGAGCAAAGATTGCTTCACTTCCATGGTGTGGTTTCTTCAGTCAATGCAGTACAATCTGGAAAGTACATTGACAGGAAAAATCAAGTGTTACACTTTAAGAGCAGTTTTGAACAACAGCAGAAAGGGCATTGACATTGCCAGTCAAAATAACCAAACCTTAACTATCAGTGTTGATCAGAGAAACGTCAGAGGAAGAGCAATACATGCTTGTACCAAATGTCCCAGCACCTTGTCCCTGATAGCAGCAAGCAGAAGATACTTATGAAGTATATAAAGGATGGCAAGTACAGACTGTTTCTTCCTGCTTGTATACTTTCCCAGCTTCTGACAGTCAACAGTTTTGAGAGTCTCTGTCCTGAAATTGCATCTTAAGCATTGTTTTTATGAACCACTGAGTGCAGAAGCAACAATAGGAACAATGGATCACTGTTCAGCATCAGTGGCAAATGCACTTAGAAATAAGTAACACTACCACTTCAAAACGCTTGACCCTGACAACAGAAACAGAAGAGCCAGGAAATTATGGACACACCCACAGCCAGAGGCAACATCTCACAGCTCCTCCAAGTTGTGAACTCCCTGAGAACTGAGAATTCCTACCATGCAGAGAGGTAGAAAGTGACCATTATATAATGCAGCAACTTCTGCCACTGTGGGATCTTAATAAGGCATGGTGTCTTGCTCTTCAATCTAGGGGTTCCTGCCTGTGTCTTCCTCTAGAGATTTTTGTTTGGTAAGAGCTGGGTGACCTTGCCTCATACCAATACATTTTGCCACTAGTCAGCTGATCTTTAGTGGTTAAGACTGACCTCTATATTCTGTGAGTTCCTGCCTCTCTCTAGGTCCTCTTCCAGCATCTGCTCCATGTAGGATGTGAACAACACCATGTTGTTTCCTCTGGCAGTCCTCATTGGGGCTGTCAGCAGGGCTTCCCAATAAATACCTCTACAATAGCCTTCCTGCACAATGCTTGGCCTAATATAAGATCAGCTGTGTGTATCTTTCCACAGCAAAGCATTTGGGAAATGACACAGCCTGAAGTAAAATGGTAGTTCCAAATCTGGCTCCAAATTTCCTTATGAAGCAGTCAGATCTGCATCTGCAGAAAGGGACAGGTAGGCTGCTGCAGGAGGGCTCTGCAACCACCTCCTGAGCCCCATTGTTAGCCAGTCTCTTGACTCTGCATGAGGCAGTGACTCCTGCTGAGTTCATGCAAGTTTTTTGCATGAAGCATTTCTCACTGCAAAGCAGCAACATGCTGGGACACAAAATAGGCCCTGTCTTGATGTGAGCACCGCACAGAAAGGGAGGGCAGTTGTGACGTATAGGAACGGAGCTGTGATTGTGTTGTGGGTAGCTCATGCTGTGTTTTGGAGACAGCATGTGTATGTTTGAAGTTTACTTGGGTATGCAGAGTAATATGCCAACACAGGTTTCTAAACAGTTCCTCACTGCATAAATAGCCCCATTCATTTCAGCAGATGGTTCTGAGCATAACCCAGCTGCCAGAGTGTAGTCATCTGCCTATGCAGCTTTTCCTTGTTTTACTTAATTTTGCTTTCACAAAAATGTCACTGAACCCCACAGAAATTTTGCTTGGGTGAAGACTGTTAAATCATCAAAAAATTTCAGGAGCTGAGACCAGATAAGACAGTGTCCACAATAACTACAGCTGAAACCAGTTTTTGATCTAAGACACCTGTCTTCCTGAAGTTGGGATGTTGAGAACAGCAGACCTTATTTCCTTTTGCAGTCCCATTATTTTTACTGCATGCTTTATCTCTGCCTTTTGGAAAGAGCAAATAGAAACAAAGCTTTGCTTTACATTTTTGCTTGAAGATAAACTGGAACATTTTAACAGACAAACTTCAAATGACTGTTTACTTTCGCAGTGGTCAGGGCTGCAGCTACATGGCTAAACTCTCATGCTCCTTTTTAACAATTTAGTGGTCAGTGTTTCTTAAAGTGTGGGATGGGTGGCACTGGTGCAGAGTGGTGCATATGCTGTCCACTTTGCCAGAGAGAGGCACAAGACTGAAAGAAAAAAACTGATTTAGGTCAGTCTCAGGGAAATGGCAGACCACAATCTGCATTATACTGATTTACACAGATATGTGAAGAGGATTTGTCTGTCTGTCTTTTTTTTTTTTTTTTTTTTTTTGTAATGGATAAACTTTCACTACCTCTTAAATCATAGTATCATAGTATCAGTCAGGGTGGGAAGGGATCATCTATTTCCAACCCCCTTGCCATGGGCAGGGACACCCCACACTAGATCAGGCTGGCCAGAGCCTCATCCAGCCTGGTCTTAAACACCCCCAGGGACGGGGCCTCGACCACCTCCCTGGACAACACATTCCAGGGTTTCACCACTCTCATGGTGAAGAACCTCCTCCTCACATCCAGCCTGAATCTCCCCACCTCCAGTTTCATTCCATTCCCCCTAGTCCTATCAATACCTGAGATCCTGAGAAGTCCTTCCCCAGCCTTCCTGTAGGCCCCCTTCAGATGCTGGAAGGCCACAATTAGGTCTCCTCGGAGCCTTCTCTTCTGCAGACTGAACAGCCCCAACTCCTTCAGTCTGTGCTCATAGGAGAGGTGCTCCAGCCCTCTGATCATCCTCGTGGCCCTTCTCTGGACACGTTCCAGCACCTCCACATTCCTCTTGTAATAGGGGCTCCAGAACTGGACACAGTACTCCAGGTGGGGTCTCACCAGAGCTGAGTAGAGGGGGAGGATCACCTCCCTCGACCTGCTGGCCACTCTTCTCCTGATGCAGCCCAGGATCTGATTGGCTTTGCGGGCTGCAAGTGCACATTGAGAGCTCATGTTGAGCTTTTTGTCCACCAGCACCCCCAAGTCTCTCTCCTCAGGGCTGCTTTCCAGCCAGTCACTGCCCAGCCTGGATTTGTGCCTGGGATTGCCTCGACCCAGATGCAGGACCCTGCACTTGCTCTTGTTGAACCTCATGAGGTTGGCTTGTGCCCACCTCTCCAGCCTGTCAAGGTCCCTCTGGATGGCCTCCCTTCCCTCCAGCGTGTCTGCTGCACCACACAGCTTGGTGTCATCAGCAAACTTGCTGAGGGTGCACTCAATGCCACTGTCCATGTCCCCCACAAAGATGTTGAATAAGACAGGTGCCAGGACTGATCCCTGAGGGACTCCGCTTGTCACTGGCCTCCACTGGGACATGGAGCCATTGACAGCCACTCTTTGGGTGCGGCCATCAAGCCAGTTCCTTATCCATCTAGTGGTCCACCCATCAAACCCATGTGTCACCAGTTTGGAGACCAGGATGTGGTGTGGGACAGTGTCGAAGGCTTTGCTCAGGTCCAGGTAAATGACATCAGTTGCTCGCCCCTCATCTATTAGTTTTGTCACCTGCTCATAGAAGGCCACCAGGTTGGTCAGGCAGGATTTGCCCTTGGCGAAGCCATGCTGACTGTTCCCAATCACCTCTTCAGTATTCTTTTGAGCGAGTAGTGACTCCAGGAGGATCTGCTCCATGATCTTTCCGGGCACAGAGGTGAGACTGACTGGCCAATTGAGACCAATTTCTATGAAACCAGAGCTGAACTACGCCCTTCAAATGTACATTAAACCATTGTGCTACCCAGAGGGCTCAGTCAAATGAGGACAAGTTTGCAGGCAGGTGCAATTTTGCTTTTAAAAAAATTGATAGATGGTGCTTCTGCATTCTGTAATGGGTTGGTTTTGGTCTGTACAAAATACAGCTTGCATTCTATTCTGACTGGTAACAAATCACACATCTGGAACAAAGAGGAACGTAGCTGAGCAATATATTATATTTAATTACAATCTGGTTCAGATTCCCTGGTTCCTTTCAATTTAATCTGCACAAGAAATATACTCCCAGTCTTCATTTTTATCACTACTTGTAGCATTTAGCAAAGGTTATAGTGACCCAGAGGAAGCTTAAGAGGAAAGTGTTGTGGTAGATCTTGGAAATGGAGTTTGACTCTGATGACGGTGGGCATGATGCCAAGCCCAACTCCCCTGCATGTCTTTCATTTGCACTCTTTATTTTTCCTTGTGCTGGGCTGGATTCAATCATGCAGACACATCTATAGTTGAGGCAGAAATCTGCAATAATTAATATATCCCTCTTCTCCTGTGACTTTTTTTCAAAAGAATACTTTAAATTGTTTACTTTTTCTGTGGTTGGATTGTCAAATTAATAAGAAAAATGTAGCCACTGTAAAAAAGAACAGTCTTTCAATGAATGCCTGTGCTTAGTAACCACCATCTTGTTGTATATAGTGACAAACTTTTTGTTAATGGGGATTCACCTGCTCAGGTCACTAGATGCAATGCTGTATTGCCCATTTGTTCTCATTCATGTCTTTATCTGTTTAGATTTTGCCTACTTAAAGGCTGGCTGATTAAACTTGGTGCAAAGCTCTTTAGGAAGTGACAAATGCTAGTATCAAATAACATTAATTTACTGACTTTATAGTGTTTCTGTTTAATGTAGTGAGCAATATTTTTTTCAACTAGTATATTTCAAAACCTGTAAAAATTGGTAAGATACGAAGCACTAGAACTCCTTTAGGTGGTCTGATAGTAACTTATGGTTCAGAAATGCTAAAGATATCCTGATTTCCAGAATTTTCAGTTATAGACATTCACTATTAAAATCTATTTTGCAGGCATTTCTGCTATACTTTTTACCATCTTTTGCAACAATACAGAATGTATCCATAGAGTAGGCATAAAATGGCTAGCGAGATTTATAGCTGCTAATGGTTCCAGATGCAAAACACTCAGAAGGCCCATTTGTAAGAGCTTAGGAGTAGTACAAAGTTTAAAAAGATTTTCCAAATGTGTGTTTTTTTTGTTTGTTTTTTTTTTAAGGACTGTCCTGGTTTTGCTGGGACAGAATCCTAGGCCAGTCATGTTCTACAGGTCCTTAGCAGTTTCAAGTCAGTCAGGGCAGCTGATCTGAGTTTGCTCGTGAGCATGTCCCATACCATAGACAACCTGCTTAGTATAAAAAGGGGAAGTGTAATCTTTTGTTTGGGCTTTTTTTGACCCTGTGTCTCTTCTTCCTCAAAGGACTTACTCATTCATTGTGGCCACTGTACATTCGCTGGGCTGAGTATTACTTTGTGTGTTTTGTATTGGTGTCAGTTTGGCAGTTTCATGAATTTTGGTTTTGCTGGGGAGCAGCCGCTATAGTTCAGTGTCGGATATAGGCTAAGTGTAGGCAAGGGTGATGTCCATGTCTTGCTTGGATTTTCTTGGTCTTTTTTTTTTTTTTTTCCCCCCCTTTTTTTAACAAATACAGAGGTTCTCCTGGCTGTATAATGTGTTCTTGGTTCTGTGTTTATCAAGTTCTTTGTGCTCAGATTCTACTAATTTATGGATTATCATGCTCTTGCACTGATTATGATTCCTCTTTCATCTGGGCAAGTAATAGCCTGCAGTGCCTGAGAAGTATGTGTCATAACACAGCGTATGTTGCTTGTGTTCAGTGAAAAATGTTAGTATTTTTGAAATGTAACCAATTTTATGTCTTTTCTTCAGCTGCAGTCACACCAATTTCTCTATTCTTGTCTTGCTGTTCCTGTAGTAAAAGGAATGCTTGTGAGAGGGGTATTCACTCTAATGTGCTTAATACATTCTTTTTTTCCCTGGTATCTTCCTAAGTATTCTGCATTTTTGTGTTCTTTCATATTTACAAATGCATATAATTATGGATCATATCTAAATGGACTTTTGTACAGCCTTCAACATGATCTCCTACAACATTCTTCTCACCAGATTCGTGAGAGATTATTTGAAGGGTGGACTGACCCAAAACTGCAAAATTCTATATGGATTATTTATTTTTTTTTTCTGTGAGCTTTCCAGTGCTGTAAATAATACTGATGGCTTTACATCTATGAAATACCAAAACACTAAATTTTTCAAGTAAAACCTTCAAGCTCAGGTGAGCTCAGCTCCTAATATGCAGAAAGAAGATTATTTTACCTTGTTTTTTTTGAATATAGGAGTTACTTTTGCAAAGAAGTCCTTCAGTGATTGTGTAGCTCAAAGTACCTATTTTTGTTCTAAATGTAAATATTCTCATTTTGGTGTCTTATATAATCACAAATATAAATATTTGCTTTTTGGTTTACTTTTAACTTCATTGCAGAATCACAGAATGGTAGGGTTTGGAAGGGACTTCCAGAGATGTAGTCCAAGCCCCCAGATAATGCAGGTACACCTAGATCGAGTTGTACAGGAGCATGCATAGGCAGATTTTGAATCTCTCCAGAGAAGGAGACTCCACAGCTTCTATGGGTAGCCTGTTCCAGCTCCATCACCCTCAAAATAAAGAAGTTTTTCCTTAAGTTCAAGTGAAACCTGCTATATTCTAGTTTGTGTCTTCTGCCCCTTGTAGACTGGGCACCACTGAAATGAGCCCACCCAGCCACATCCAAATGACCTCCACCCTTTAGATATTTATAAGACCCCTTCTCTGTCTTTTCACTTCTGGGCTGAAACACCCCAGGTTTCTCAGCCTCTCCTGGTAAGAGAGATTCTCCAGTCCCCTAATCATCTTTGTGGCTCTCTGTTGAACTCTCTCCAATAATTCTCTCTCTTGAACTGGGGAGCCAGAACTGGACACAATACTACAGGTGTGCTCTCACCAAGGGCGAATAGAGAGGGAGGAGAGCATCCCTCAACCTGTTGGTCATGCTTTTAATGTACTCCAGAATACCACTGGCTTTCTTGGCTATAAGGGCACATGGCTGGCTGAGGGTCAGTGTCCACCAGCACTCCTAGGTCCTTCTCAACAGAGCTGCTTTCCAGCAGGTCAGCCCCTAACCCATACAGGTGCATGGAGGTTATTCCTCCCCAGGTGCAGGACTCTACAGTTGCCCTTACTAAACTTTGAGATTCACCTCTGCCCAACCTTCAGCCTGTCCAGGTGTCACTATATCATATACATCATCTTACTGCATAGGAAGCACACTTACTGCTGTTACTGACATTATCATGCAGTGATGTTTTGAATTTAAGTCATACAAGTCCAGGTCTTTGTGATATTCTTCCTATTTGTGCACTTCCTATCGTTATTGTATATTCAGTGCAACAGAAGGACAGAAGTCCTTTAAAAACATCTTAATAACATTAAAACTTGTTACTAATGCTGGTTGTAACAGCTGCAGGACACATCTATCAAATCATGCCAATATACTTTTCCAGTGTACTTCCTTTTCCTACCTCCCTGGTACAATTGTGATTTGTGTGTGACTACAAAAGCAACTGTTGTCTCTAATCAGAATAAGGAAACGTAGCATTCATAGTTTCAGTATGCCATGAATAATGAACAGTACATTTCTTGTGGTTCTATACTTAGTTTGTAATAAAGTACAAATGTAACTATGATGTTGTCTCTAGTTTAAAAAAAATAAAAAAAGTTGTATCAGAGCTTTTATTTACCAGAATCACACTGAGTAAAAGTTTAACTATCATGTCAAGGCTATCTTCTCAACAGCACAACAGGTGAACTTAAGTGAATTAGAGAACAAAGTACGAATGTGTTTGCAACCAGCATTTCCATAAAATAATTCATATTGCACCATGTACTTATGGAATGCTACTTTGACACTTGGTTGATGTATACATGCCAAATAGATAATGGTAGAGTGTGTCATATTGTAACATACTTCCCTTCAGTATGCTATTGAATCTTCTGTCCAAACCCAACTTATTTCTGGCCCTTTTAAGTTTAATTGCCTCTGTTCAAATAGTGCATACCATAAAATAATGGTAGAGTTCCTCTTATGAGTGAACTGCCTAGTGCATTGGCCATTACCAAGATAGTCAAGGTGGCCATCTCACTGAAGTCCCCTGTGGTGAAGTTATGTGTTGAAGAGATGTGATGGGTTGAAGTTTCCCCCCAACATAAACTTTGCCAGACCAACTCAGTTAGAAGCAAATGAAGCTCTATTTACAAGTAAAATCTACACTCTACGATGGAATGCAATGAGTATATACAAAATATACAGTATTATACAGATATTTACAATTAGCAAACCACACAAAAACCCCTGTGGTCAAGAGACCAGGGAAAGATCCCTGCTTCTCCCTCCCTGCCTCCTCTACCCTCCTGTACAAAAGGGCAAGAGAGAGGAGCAGAGAAGTTAGACTTAGCCAAAGCCAGCCGATAAGCATGTTATCTCTCCCGAGTGAAGCAAAGCAGCCAGAGATCAGAAGAAGAGAGAAAAAGGGAAAAAATTGTTATGGTACAGCTCCTCTTATTCCAGATATTTACCCAATTAATTTGTTTAGAATAATCTTTTGCTTTCCTTTTTACATCCAATAGTGATTTATTTATATTTTTCTACTTTTCTTCTCAGAATCTGTAACTAATTTTAAAGGCATAGCCTAAAACCACCACAAGAGACTTTAAAGAAACAAAACCTGGCCCTGTTGAAGTCAGTAATGGTTCCACTGTTTATTTTGACTTCAGAGTTTGTAAGAATTGTCTCAATACATCCTAAGATCTGTTTTTGCAGAGCGTTATGTGCAAATGGGTCTCTTCTTCAGTAGCACTATGGCCCTCTGGAGTGGGATGAGGAGGTTTGCTTAGCTCATTGAAAACTTTCTTCCTGGACCACAGAAATGGATAGGCATTTCTCAGACTACAAATAGGAAGATGCATCATGTTATCTGGTGGATGTTGCTTCTGATTAAGAATTTAAGAATTTATCCTTAAATATGTCAGTTCTTTTAAGTGACATGTCACCACATTAGATTAGAATTAGTACAGTCACATTTCATTATCTTGTATGATTCTGTGGAACATAATCCTTTAAAATCTTGTAAGATGACCTAGGTGCTCCTTTTTCAGTTACTGGTATTATTTTAAATGTCAGAACATTCACAGAAGAATTCTAATTTTATTAAGGAAGCACATTTGTAAAAATATTGAAGCTTTGTTTTTGATCGCTGAAGTGGTATTAATACAAGTTGCAAATGTGTTTGTACTTAATTCTCAGAGGACTCAGTGTCAGATGAAATGTCACTCTGTATTCTCCTTTTTAGGAAGGTGGCCTCCACCAGATGTAAGTTCAGAAATGCCAACTGTCTTTCACGTAAATGACTAGCAGGTTTATCATGCCAGTCTCTGGGGCCGACTTGCATTTTGGCAAGAGGCAAAGAGCAGGCCCATAAGAAAATAGTTGTCCTCATGGGAACAGTAAAAATATGTTGGTATTGTTTAATTCCTTCATAACATACTAAATTAATTTATTTGTTTTTGAGCCTTCTAAAGTGTAATGCCATCAGAGAATGTGTTTTTCATATAGTTCTTTTACAAATGCATTAAAGTTTTAGGGAGAGCAGCCTTTGAGTAAACAGCACTGGTCATCCATATTGGATGATCTGGAGACAGAAGGCTTGATTTCTGTTTTCCTGCTTTGCATTCTGTATAGATACTGGCATCAGTGCAAAGTGATGTTATCTGTATATCTTGCAATCATTCTGCACAGATGTAGACAACTGTAGAACATGAAGTATTGTTCATAAATTCTTGTGAAGCACCTTGTCATAATACTCTTGGGTAGATGCTTCTGACAACGCTCCATGTTTGGCTAGTAATGTTTAGTTCAGCTCTGCTTCTTCCAAGCCACTCAAAAAACTGTGTGATGTGCTCTGCACTAGGCCATTAATTCTGAGAGTTGAATGAAATTTTTCAGTGAATTCATTGTTCAGCTGGATTGTCTGAATAGAAGAACCCTATTATTTAAATAAATAGATGTAAATTTAAGTAAATTGAGAGGAAATGTTCTTTATTTAATATACAATGGGTAAAAAAAAGAAACAAATTTTTGCTCCCCATTGATCATTTACAAGGTAATAGCTTCAAAATGCCAACATGGCAATTAAAACTAGCTTTATGGCTTTTTGGAGAGATACCAACATCAGAAACAAGTACACTATAATAGCTTTTCTTTTATATGGACCACATTTTGATCTCTAAAGCTGTAGATATTGGGGGGGGAACCCCCAGATGATTCACCATCTTTGCCCAATACTGTAAGAAGCTTTCATTCTCTGCCATACATCCTGACAGGTATTTTGAAGAGAGAGAAAGAACAGAAGCCAATAAAAGCTTCTGAAGTTGTCAGGTTTCTTCAGATACTACAGGTTGTTCATTTACTTTAATACAGTTCTGTGCCTTATATGTATCTAGACATAAAGGCAGAATATCAATAATTTATGAAGACTGCAAAGATCAGAGTTAACCTATGGGGCAGAAGCGCTTGATTTATTTGGAAACATAGAAATAAGTTGATGCTTGGATGCAGCTTGGCAGGTTTCCCTTAGAATCAATGGAGCTCTGCCAGTTTATGCCATGCTTCTCATTTGTGAAATCCCCCTTACTGAGTCCACTGACTATTCTTTTCAGCAAACTTAATATTTTTGATTTTTCTCTTGACACTCTCATGAAATGGAAGTAGTAATGGTGAGGAATAATAGAAATCATATGCTTTACAATAAAGGCAAGAGAGTTTTAAAAACAAACAGAGTGAAATGAGAAGGATCTATTTCTTATGCATTGCTGCATTTAACTTACAACTTTTTAGTTTTTGTTTTACAGGCAATTAATGTACCTACTTTCCTCTACCAGCACTGCTAACATACATGATAGTCTACATCTAACAATTTCTGAGTGGTATTAACCACCAGCACAAATCCACTGTGGCCAGACTTGATTTTTTTTAACTTCTCACCCAAATTTTTGCCAATATCTTCCTTGCTTGATCACCATCTTGCTTCCTATACAGACCTTTGACCTGGAAAGTCAGCTTCTGTTGAAGCGATAGACAAGAATGTCACTGAGCACTTGTATCACATGGGCTACCTTCAGCACAAAAGTTTTAGGTCATACATTAAAAAAAGCATAAAAAGACTGTGCATGCACACTAACAAAATCTCTAACAATCAAGTTATAGCTTCTGTGATATTCATCTGTGAGAAATTATAGAACATCTGAGAAAGATGTAGTTGGACTACTCACAGCTGCAGCAGTTGCTGCTGGAGAAATCCTGCAAAAAAAAGGTGACTAAATACTAAAAATTGAAGAAAAAGTATGATTATATTAGATAAACATTAGCATGATTGGGGAGCACTAGTACTCAGCTGATGAATAGTGTGTGCCATAAAGAATAAAAGTAAGCTACAAGACCAGTCCATGCTTCATTGAACCTAGATATTAAAACTTCGTTTTCTTATTCCTTTCTGCAGAACAAAACTTCAAGCCTTTGTAACAGGAATGTTACCTGCAGATGAACTTTGTGTTTTTATAAATAATAGATGCTTCCATGCCCAGGTTTAGTGGTTTTGCACCACCCAGGCAAATGCTCACCTGGTCATTAAACCTCTTAGTATTAAGTGAAAACTGACTCAGGAGCCTGAAATGCAAAGGTAGTTTCACAAGAAATGTGTAGGGGAGATACTGAAAACAGAAGGGATAACCAAAGAATACTGATATGAAGAAAAAAAACAAACAGAAAAATGTAAGATAGAAAGGCTGTGAAATTGAGACGTTGGTCTTCTGAATAGAGGGAGCAAAACTGAAACCTGAATACAGTGGGCTAGATGTTACAGGTGGAACAGGATGATGATGGGAGAGAGAAATGGGGCAAGTATAGTTCTTATTTTTATCTTCTGATAGGTCTACAGATTTTCAATGCTGTGATAATGAAGTTATGTTTTGGGTAAGCTGCTGCAAATCACCTCCATTCACTTTTAGTGAATCTTCAGTTTTAGGTGTCAACATGCAGTCACAAAATGAATAGTCAAGTTCTCAAAAAGCGGGATATGTAACAACTTGCATACCTTTTCAGGGACACAAACTTTAAATTCACTGTCTAATTTCCTGTAGTCAGGAAAAACAATTCATTTTTCTGAACTGTGGAACAAAGAGTATATAATTAAAGAGTATGCTATTAGATTGTTTATATTAAAGAAACTTTAAAAATACAGTATAATAGAAGAAAAACCCACCCTTTTCATATGATTGGAGCATCTCTTCTATGAAGACAAGCTGAGACAGTTGGGGCCATTCAGCCTGGAGAAGAGAGGGTTTTAGGGAGACCTCTTAGCAGCTTTCCAGAACCTAAAACGGGCCTACAGGCAAGCTGGAGAGGACCTGAGCAGCCCTTACAATACGGAGAGAAACTAATACCCTTGCTGGTTATCAGTTTGTGATATAGTAAACACCAGTTGGATTAACCTGCATGACTTCTGTACTGCAAAGTGTTAAAATGTACTTTAAACTGTAGAGAGTCAAATACTTAAGGAATAAACTCTAAAATGTAAAATGCTTCATTAGCATTATAAAAACTTACTTAGTAGAAACCAGCAACAACTTAGATTTTACCTTGTGGTATGTTACTTCTGAGAACAGTATAGACTGTGTTAGTCTGAATCACAGGCAAGCCACAGTGGGGTATGGAATCATTGTCCCTAAACTGGCTTTTAGGAATAATGGATGTCTTGGAAGTCTTTTGTCCAAGAGACTGCAGGCAATGAGCCTAGGTAGGTGCCATGACTGAAGCAGATATATCTCTAAATGCTTATTTTCTAGGCCTGTCTCTCCTCTTACCTGTCTTGGGTCCCTTGGGATGATCATGAAAAAGAAGGAAGTAGTCCCTGTAACCTTGGAGATGTTGGCTCTGTAATACTAGCAGTTCTAGCAGTGTGCAAGAAGAAATATGGCAGAGGGGAACATCATGCTCACCTCCCTTTCCTTGCCAAAACCTACCACCAAACCCAAGAAATACTGTACAAAGGCCAGGGACAAATCACTGTTTATTTTAAGCTTCTGTTAAGAAGCTGTTATTTATTTAAAACTTCATACAAAGTTACAAAATCATAAGCATAAAAATCAGTAAAGAATGTGCTCTTCCCCCCCCACCCCCCCAGTATAAACCACTGTGTGAAAATTTAGCAGGGGCCTGCAGCAATCGGATAAAAACAAGCCTTTGCTCTTTATCCATAGAGATTTTAAGAATGAAACTCAAATATTGAAACTACCCAGAACAGTATATGAAGGAGCTCCTAATATCACTGTTAGAACCAGGCTTTCCCTTGACTGCCCTCATATTAAAGCTATTTAAGTTGGGTCCAAAGAAGGCCTATGCATGCAGAAATGTCTTGGTTTCACTCAGTACCAGTCAATAGTGGACAAAATATTACTAACGATAAATTACACATTCTCCTTCATTGTAGCTATCATGTATTACTAGTTGGAAAGGAGGGAGGAGCCAATTTTTTTTTTTTTTTTTCCCCCTTCAGGCTGTCTTGTGTGTTTATATGCATTTTCAGTAGAATTCCTTCTTGGCAATGATGCAGCAGCAGTAATATGGGGGAAACAAGACTGTATATGGGAGAAGACATGTCTGGAAAGGTGTGTGGTCATTTAATCTACATATTACAGAAGAATCTCTGCAAACAAGATGGCAGACAAGGCCCCCATCTGGATTGTGTGTTGACATAGGTGCCCAAAAAGAGTCTGTCACTTGGCATGTCCAAGAGGCCAGCCTTGCAGTGCCTCCGATTTCAGTGTGGCAGCCCACAAAATATTTGTAGAGTTGTAGACATTTCCTTTATTTCACAGTCCATATCACCACAAGGTGCTGGCATCCTCCTAGGAAGGCCATTGTATTTGTCTTCTCTGTTTTTTTGTGTGGTCTCTATGATATAGGGCTAAACACTTGAATCCTGCTTGTCCCAGGTCTTACAGCACTGGAAATACATGAATGCTCAATACTTTGCTACTGGGCAGAACATTCCCTGCCCAAAGGCTAAATTTGACGACTGGCTTTAGTTCCTTCATACCAGGCACAGCCACTGTCTTAGCTTGTGGGCTAGAAAAATTGGTGAAGAAGCCAAGGTCCTGCAGAACTTGGGTATCAGGTTGGGAAAACAGTCGAAATCTCCCTCTTGCTTCAGCAGTCCTACAGGGTAAAGCCTTTACACTTTTGTGATGAAGGGAAAATGTCACTTGGTTTGAATAGGCAGTTTCTCTCCATGCCCTTTGGTGTTAGTTTCCCTTGTTTAGTGTGTGGGTATCATGCATGACAATGGGAGAGGGAGAAGTACTTTAGAAAAACAAACAAACAACTCCTCCAGCTCAAAAAATCGGGGGGGGGGGGGGGAGGGGGGGGGGGGGGGAAGGACGGGTGGTGGTAGGGAAGAAAAGAAATGAGACTCTGGTTGTAAAACCACAAAAATTGGCAATGAGGCTCCAAGGCAAGTGTAAGCCTTGAAATGTCTTTTAGCTCTTAAAAAAGAATGGTCCAAACCAATAAAAACAAAACAAAACAAAAAAACCCCGCCAAAGCACAACTGTCTTTCCATGGATTCCAGCTAAATGATGATTCCCCCTAATTTATTTTTTCTTTTAGGAAGATTTGAACACTTTTTTAAAGCTTCAGCATAAGCCTTTTTTCCTGCTTTATGTTCCATGAAGAATACTGTATGATTTTTTTTCCCAGTTTGATTTTTACTTAGAAACATAAGAAATGCCAAGTCTGCTGTGTTACAGTTTCCCCAGTGATTTCCTGGATATCTTGGAGGATAGGTATTGATTTCTTTCTCAACAGAGCAGCAGGAGTGAAAATGTAGATTCTTTAACAAAGAAAATATTAATTAAAGCCTGTGTTAGTTGCTGAAAATAAATACCAATTAAAAAAAAAAAAAATTAGAATAGTTTCACTTTGCAGTTTTTTCCCCCAGTTGTTTAGTTTTCACTCTCTTGACTTTTGTAATATCATGTGGTCAAACCTGAGAGTCATTGACAGCATACTTTCTAATACAAAAGGAAAAAACTTAGGGGAAAGAATATACAATGAGGGCTAATATTTAGAAAGAAGCAGTTCTTTCTGCTTACAGCTCAGCATGTAACATGCCCTGCGACCCCTTTGCGCTTCAGTTCCTCCTTAGGTAGAGAATGATCATTATACACTTGATCAAAGTGTACTGAGATACATGTAAGTAAAATTCTTCACAGTTTAATCTTCCTCTGTGTTGGAGAAGTGGTGTTTGATTCTGGTTGTGTGTGAGTGTGGCACAGCCCTGTTAACTTTTGTTGAAGTACAGAGAGTAAACAAACTATGTTAACGGGGAGAAGCAATTTGACAATTTAAAATGGTGCCCATTCGGTAATATGATTTGATCTTAGTGATACAAATGAAAAAAAAATATACACAGCAGTATCTCCTTTTCACAGGTTACCAAAGGGGTGGAAAATTAAAAAAAAAAGTATTTTCAGTTGCATCTCTGAGGAAGCAGCTGTCAATGATCAGTTTTGGAAATTTTGGCTAATAATTGGTTGTGGATGAGATTGGGCATGTTAGGAAGAGTAATGCAGGGCAAAGTGTATTTTTAACTGTCTGATGAGACTGGTTTTAAAGTATAAGCTGATGAGAATCTGTAAACACTGAACAGGGCAACAGTCACCACTAGAGGCCAAATGACAAAAAACATCCCTCATAAAATGTGGAGATTCAAATGTATGGATACACTCTAATGGCACTGGTCTTTAGTGCATGTATCTCAAAGACCCTGATGTGTCAAACTATTATTAAACTAATTCAGCAGAACTACCATGTAATGAGTGCCTGAGGCAGCAAAAAAAATCACTGTGTTATGGCTGAGACCAAAGTTTAATTGTAAGTATTGTAGACATTAAGTAAATTCTGCTATATACTTTCATGATCTTTGTTTAGATTGGACAGCTGACCTGTGTTTTGTCTACACATTCCCCAGAACCTTGAGCGTTGTCTTTTGTGCTTGCATCTGAATATGGACAAGGCAAAGCAGCTCAATATCAAATCACATATTGACCTGAGAAGGATCTAGGAATACAGCATTCCAATGTTTCTGTCTTCACATATCAGCACAGAAAAAAAAAAATAGATCAGTTCTGTATGTAAGAACATGTTCACATGCTGAGAGATTCAATCATTTGACAGAGCAATGGAATGTCAGCTGCTGATTTATTTCTGAAAAGCTCTGCAAGGGGATTCCATACAGCCTGATGGTTGAGATAGTTGAGCAGCAAGAGTGAGAAAGGTTCAGTCCCCTCTGTCGAATGGAATGACATCTTCCAGTGACTGAGTTATTCCTAATCTCTAGTCTGTAAACTAGTCTTGGTTTGTGTGACAGAATATTCTTCATCTTACTCCATGAAGGCTTGCTGCTGTATAGGCAGAAGCAGTGCATGCATATGAAGAAAAGGGACTTCTTGGAAACTCAGATTACACAAAGAGACCTGTGTTTCTTCTCTCTGCTCCCAGGGTGTATTGCGCATTTTGGATGACATTGCTGCTTGACGTAGTACAGGAAAAGTCTGAGTAGAAGGGGGAAAAGGGGTGCCTTACTTCCAAGTAAGCTGTGTACTGATCTTGTACTTCAGCTTTTAGTGTCTGTTCTGGGCCCAGAACTTCTTGTCTGTTCTTGAGGCATGGAGCATGCTTGTAAATAGGAAACTTTCTTTGGAGATATGACTTTGAGCTCCCTTGAGCTATGGGAAGGAAAAAAAGATCCTTTAAGTGTCTGGGAAGCCACTGCTTTTCCAACCTTTTCTGAATAGAAAATTGTGAATAATGTTTTTTTGATTGTTTGTTTGTTTGTGTGTTTGTGGTTGTTGTTTTGGTGTTACTGTTTTTTTTTTGTTTGTTTGTTTTGGTGTTTTTTTTGGTGTGTGGGTTAGGTTTTTTTTGGTTGTTGTTGTTTTTTTTTAGCTGACAGATACAGACCAGAAATAGAGACTTCTGGGCTCCAGGTATGAAATAAATCAAACTACCTCCCTGAATCAGCAGGATTTAAGGCATACTCTCCTTAACATTTGCCTGTGACCAGTTACAGATAGTTGCCTCTTGAATATGTTGCCATCATGCGCTTGCCTGTTGTGTTGGCTTATTTGGATTACACTGAGGCACTAACTTATCCTGTGAATTTAATAGAGAGCCTGACACTCCATTCCCTTGTTGAACTTTCCTGTGGGATCTGAGATACCGAAAGAAAGTTATTATGCTGCCTAGCACTGGTGCATCTGAATCTTGTACTGGATCTTATATAGTTCATCTACAACACAAATTATTTGTGAAATGTGCCTGATCTTTATGCACATGTTAAAAAATAAAAAGGTCTCAGTAATCGATATGCTAACAAGAGGTTCATTCTGTGTAAGATTCCTAAAGGATTGCTCTGCAGAAGAAGCAAGAGAACCCTATTAAACTGTCAAAATGTTCATATTATGAAGTATCACCATGCAAAAATATGAAAGCAAAAAAAACTCAAAAACCAGAATCAACTGTTACTGACATGCTTCCTGGGATATTTGTTTTTCTTTTTGCCTTCCTCATAAAAACAATTATGAAAGAAGGACAAGTAGCTTATCAGATTCACCGGTGTGCTCTGGGAAATCTTTATGGTGAGTGTTTGAGTCTTAAGAGTATGCAAGTGAATCCTCTTTATATGTACTTGCATGCTACATAAATTGCTACCTGGAGGTCTGTCTTCTCTTCACTTGCACCTTGTATTTCCCTTCCTACCACTAGAAGAAGCATGTAAATACCAGAATATTAACAATTTATGTACCAATGGAAATGGCTGCACAGAAGGAGCTGGGTAATTTTGCAGTTGTGATACCCCTAGTGGAAATAATTATCTTCAGTTTAAACCCTATAAATCAATTTAAAGAAGTGCATGTTAAAGTAGACTTGCCTGTTTAGCAGCAGGTCTGCTTTCTCTCAGGAGTCAGTGTCTGAATAGTTGGTTGTCCTGCTACTGCTTTTCTTCTTTGGTCCTGTATTACTTCTTTCCAGCTTGCCTCCTGCTGAAATAATTGTGGTGCTAATAACAATGTGTGGGGAAATGACCAGATGTGCTAGTTTTCTTAGACAATTATACAATTTTTTCCAATTTTTCAGACTTTTTTTTCATTTCTTTATTAACTCACTGGTGCCAGGAATTGGATTTTTCCAGTACATGAGTCCTAATTAGCAAGCCAGAGGATTCAGTACTCCATTTTGCCACTGATGTGTCATTTCCCCTCTGTTCTTCCTTAACTGCATTTTGAGAAACCAGCCCTTGTGTTTTTTAAGGGTAAAAAAGGAAATACAGGATTGTTTTGTGACAGAAATGGAAATCTTGTAAAGGGATGACAAATGAGAAGACGGTGTAGTTAGGATCAGGGCCATCTGGTAGTTCTGAGATGACAGGGTGTGGAGGCCTGGCAGAGTGGCTGAGCTGCTTGAGGCTGAGCTACCTTTTCCTGACACCATTTGTGAGTGAAACTCATCATGCCATGCCCATATTGCTCTCTGCTTGTCATGGGCACAAGGTGAGTTTATTATACAATACTGTCCCTGAGGAGCATCTACAGATAGGTTCTGTAGAGTAAAGGAAGTATGTGGTGCGCTGCTGATCTGAGTTGCTCTTAAGAGTCTTGCCTTGCAGCCTTGGTTTCTGCTTATCAAGGACCAGAAACAGAAAGGAAGAGGTGAAGGAGGCAGAAGCTTTTCCTAGTGAGGGTATCCTCAGATTTTGAGTTTAAGGACTCTTTCAGCCTTACTATGTGCTTAGGGATGCCCTGAGCCTGTGGTGAGCGTTGGTGGAGGATTGGCAGGGCAGAAGGAGTGGTTGAGTCCCAGGGAGGATGAAGCATTACATGTATGTGAGAGATGTGAAAGTGAGTGGGCTAACTGTGGCAGGGGAAAGGAATTGGACGAAAATTTTCTGTATAGACAGGATTATAGCAAACTGAGGAGGTTCATGAAGTTCCAAGATTCACCTGGGTGGCAGAAGGAAGTCAGTTAGTTTGAATGAAGTAAAAAAGGTTGCGGGTTTTTCTTTGCATTGGTATACTGAGATCTGGGGACAAGGTGTCAAAAGGTGAGATGACAAAGTAGATGTTCTTGCCATCTTGTACTGTAAAAGGTGAGAGTGGCTAGAAGGTTGTGCCCTTCTTAATCTTCTATCAGATTACTATAGGGGACACAGGTGAGGAAGTCTGATACATGCAGCCCCTCAGCTTGGGCGCTTTTGGGGCTAGTTGGTAGGAAATGAAATAAATAGTTGACTTTCTGTCAGCTGGGAAGGGGTAACTGAGTTCAGATCTTACCCTGTCTCCATAAAGGCCTGTCCAAAACTTGAATCTTTTGAGGTTCAGAAAAGGATGATTAATTCGTTTTTCATTTTTTGTGCTAATGCATTAATTGGTTCCAGGCAGACTGGGAGCAGCAGAGCCAAGATATTGCAAGGAAGGCTGCAGTCCAGGTAATTTGAGGTCTGTCAGGGGGCTGAGAAGCACCAGAGAATTAATGATAAACTAGAGTATTTAATTTTCCAAAATATTTCATAGGTCCAGGAAGTTTGAACAGTACCATGTTTTGGGGTGCTCAGGAAGAAAGACAGACAAGAAAGGAACTGTCAGAGTACTTTTGGAGTTATTCCAGCAGTGCTACACTGCCTTTAAACAGAACCTCAGGAATTTGTCTCCCAACCCTGGGGACCAAATTTCTAGCTCCAGAGGTCATCCTTCCAGCTGGGCAAGAGCAGTCCTTAGCACTGCACACTTGTGTTGCTTTCACATACGCATTACCTTTCCTTGTGACCCTGTTGAATTCTCTCTTCATTAGTGAAGCTTGAGCCTGTTATCTCTTTACTACCCACTTGGGTTGTTGCTGGTTTAAAACATGTCCTTGCAGAATCTGTGCCTATGATGTGCTCTCCTCCTTTAGCTGTCTAGTGTGTTCTCCCAGTACTGGGAGAAAAAGGGGAAAACAACTGTCTTCAGGGAGTGGCATCGCCAAATACTGTCCTGACAGTCAGCAACAGCACAGTATCACCAAACCACAAGAGCTTTTATATGAGGCTTTAAATAAAAGGAAGTAAAAATATGCTGGCTTTAGTCATTAATCTCCCCTTTTTATTAGCTTTTAGGGAATGAGCAACAGCTCAGTGAGTTGTGTTTGTAACAAATACAGGTTATGAAATAAGTGTATTTCATTATTTGCTCATTTTGCCGTGAAAAGCTCTCCAAATCTGCCTCCTAAATGTTTTAACTCAACACTAGAACTGATGCTGCCAAATACCGACTGATTCAATAAATGATGAGTTTCAAATTCCTCTTTTACGTGGGGAATGTGATATAGAACAATGACCTCAATTTTCATCTGTGTCCTCAGATTCACCTCTTTTTTTTCACTGTCTCTTTTTCACTTTCAGTATCTTATCACAACTTTTCAAGTTGTGAGGGTCTTAAAAGGGCACTAGTATTTGATAATTAGACAGTATAGCTCTGATGGGTCTTCTGGTGACATCTTTTCCAACTATTGATATTTAATAGAATGTAATTGGAAGCTCTGATCTTTAGATCTTGACCCTGTATACAACCAAGTGACTAGACAGGCCTTAACTCTCATTAGGAGTTATCTGCACCCCACTTTACAAAGCTATGTGAGGAAACTGTTCAGATTTAGCCTCAGGCCACCTGCTTTGTAATCTGTTGTTATGCACTGGGTTGATCCTGTTATCCTTATAGTAACTGGAAAGCTACCAATGGTTTCATTTTAAAGCAAATATTCTGACTTGGGAAGCATAGAATGGAAAACTGGTTGCTATATTTGTCAGCATGTGACCTTCATAAAGCATGTAATTTGGAAAGATTACTTTAATGCTATGGACAAACTCGTCACATCATTGTAAAACAGAAGAAAAGCATCTAAAGAAAGCTAGGGAAATCAGCTAAATGTATTTTGATACAGTATATTCAGCTGAAATGCATTTGACAGTGCTCTTTTTACAGATAGTATGTTTGTCTTGTTATTTCTGAAAGTCCCTTATCTTTAAAGTAAATGAATACTTTCTACTATTGGTTGGTTTTTTAAAAAAAAGTGAAATGAAAAATTGAGATACACATTTCTGCAGAATAGCCTGTTGGGTATGCCACTCAGAACTGCAGGGAGCAGGTTTCTTAATTAATTTTTTAACTTATATGTTCCTACAATTTCAAATATTGTTAAATATTCTTTTACCTCATCCATAGCCTGTTCCCTCTCTTTCTTACTTTTTCTAGCTTTAGTTTCATCCTAGTGGGATAGGGTAGTTTGGTCTGGGTTTTTAACTAGGATTTTGGAATCTATTACCATCCTGTGTGTCTAAGGGTTTTTTTAAACGTGGCAAATCATGTAACAAAGGAAAGGAAAATCAAATTATTTCTTTGATAATTTTTCAGTGGATTAGGAAAAAGGGTCCAAATACTCAATATATTTGATCTAGGTCCTTTCTGGAAACTGTCATATGGAACCATGTGCATCCATATATGTGAGATAAGAGTCCAACTGAACTTGTTAATGCTAATGCACCACTTCATTTATTTGTCTTTAGAAAAGTGGTCTGTTTTGAGATGTTAGCTGCAAAGAGGGGAAATGAAGTGCTGTTGTAGTAAGGAATAATTTACTATGTCTGGAGAGTTCTTAAGCAAGACATCTGGATTAATTTGTTTACGAACCCCTGCAGATAAAATCTCTCCAAGGAATCAGTTTCTGCCCTTTCTGAAGAATCATTTAAAAAAAGGCAAAAAGTTGGCTATCATCATACATGAAAAGATACTGGGAATTTATCTATTAAGGAATCCGAAGAAAGTTTGAAATCCTGTTTTGGAGATCATCCAGAAAATATAGCATGATTTTGTGATCTTAATTTAGCCTGACCTGCCTTGTTTATCTGCTTCATCCACATCCCTTATCTTAAAAAGTAATATGTTTTAGAATCTAAGAGTAAACACACAGCATGTTAGAGATGTGCCAGAGCTGGATATGGAATGGAGATAAACCCCTTGGTTTCACATGTACATGAACATCCTATGGTAGCTGAAGCATTTCATAATCATGAGGTCTGTGGTGACAGGCTGGACTCGATGATCCTCGAGGTCTCTTCCAACCTTAGAGATACTGTGATACGTGATAATGTAAGAAATAAAATTTTCATTCCATTCTGAAGGTCCAGCTCTTGGTGCTATTGAATTCTGTTGGAGGTGCCCCCCAGCTTAGAGAAAGGCATACAGAGGTTGAGCCTGTGCTTGAAATGATCTTCAGCAAAAGAGCAAAATGAACTGTTTTGTATTCAAGTGCCACAATCTGCAGGAGCATAGAGGTGGTGGAGTCGCCATCACTGGAGGTGTTCAGGCGGAGACTTGATAGGGTGCTTGGTTTCATGGTTTAGTTGGTTGGGTGGTGTGGGATGATAGGTTGGACACAATGATCTTGAAGGTCTCTTCCAACCTGGTCTATTCTATTCTATTCTATTCTATTCTATTCTATTCTATTCTATTCTATTCTATTCTATTCTATTCTATTCTATTCTATTCTCCTGCTCTTGAAAGGTATTTGAAAGGTATTTTGTGTTCCTCTTTTAACAAGTGCAGCCTCAGACATCAGTATCATCACAGCGAAGTTTACCATGGCAGCAGTTTGGCTATGTTAGCAGTTATGGCCATAGTTCCTGAGCATATTTTCAAGTGCTGATTTATGCACTGCCCTGTTTTGTGATATTTGTTTATTTTTTTGAGATGTTTTCTGCATTTACAGCACTTCATCTTGAAGTGAGTCTGAGCCATGATAGATAAAGAGTTAATGGCTATTTTGTGTTAAAAGGACACTTCTACAGATCTTGCGTCCCTTTTTGTCCCTAAGTTTGCCTTTTATGCAAACTATGCCTTTTATGTAGAATACTTAAAAAATAATAGTAACATTGAAATGTAATTTTATGGTTAGACATTAAATATTCTTAGATAACTCTGCTGCTTCCATGAAAAGGCCAGAAACATGGGCTGATGTTGTCTATATAGTGATTCTTTTTCAGCCCCAAGGGGTATGTCCCTCCTAGTAGTACATTTTTTTCTGTTTTGAGAGAAGTAAAATCCCCAACCTTCTTTGGAACACCGTCCTTGGAGCTTCAAGTGAATTAAACAGCCTTGTAGAAGAAGAATGGCTCTGGGACAGAATATTGGTCTATTTCCATGCTAAGTTTGGTCGTGAATCTGAGGGTTGAGGTTCAGACAAACTTCAGAGCTTTATGAATTCAATTGCAGCTCAGCATCGGCATCCACAAAGCCCAGCTGAGTCCCGTTGTTGTTGACAGTATACTGAGCTCAGAAAGAATCCGGGCTCAACACAAACAAACAGGATCATTATGTAAATCAAAAGAAGATGAAAGTAGAATCCACATCTTTCAGTTTGAATACTAAAAGTCTGCCAGGAGGAATAAAAGATACTTCCTGTAAGGGTGATGAGTTGCAATTTCCTTTTGAGTTCTCCTGTTTTACATAGCAGAGAGAAGGGGGGAATGTCTTGATTAAACCATATAGGTATGGATTCCTTCTCATTCCAACGTGTAGGTTTATTTAAAATTAACATGCAGTTCTTACTATTTTTAGTTCTTTCTATGGCCGTTGCACCAGCCTTGTGAAATGATATTGGTTGTATCCTTCCTGGAGTTATGACAGGAGGAAAAGGGGTATTTTTCTCCAGAAAACATAACAAAGTCATTATACTTGCCTGGATTAGATGTCCCGCTGCTTCTAGATCATGCAGTATTTATTTAATCCCGTGTTCTCTTGCAAAGATCTTGAGTTTTGTGCAGCGTTTGTGTGTCTTGGTGCAAAGAAGAGACATGTGTGCATAATGTGTGGTTAATAAGGTTTGTTTATAAATTTATTTCTAACAGATTTTATGATCTGCAGTAGTAGGGTGTCAGAAATCACTATGCATATATTTTATTATAAAGTAGTTTAATCACATGACCCCATGGTTTAAGTTTGCTTTGCAGATGTATTTTCTTTCATACTTCATTTAAAACCAGAAGAGCAATTGAATATTTTTTACTTTTTTTTTTAATTAGTGAAATAATCACACGGTCTTTTGGTAATTGCTGGAGAAATTAATGGAGCTTTTGGAAAAAGGTCTGTGATGAAAAAAGAATTTAGAGCAAGATCCAAAAAAGCACTTAGATGCCTAAAGAAAGACTTAGGCAGAATCTAAGTACCTAAATCCAAGGGGGTGATTCAAACACCCTATGCAGAGATGTAGGGACTCTTCACTGCTGAGTCTGCTTAGGTTGCTGAGAACCCAATGTTCTGCTAATGCACGTGCTTCACGGTGCTGTTGTCTTGTATAGCTGAACACAGCTGTTTTCCCTAAGATAATGTGGTAGCCCTAAACTAATTGTCCTGCTATCTACATTGCTTTTTGGGCTTTAAATCTAGTTACTACACATCATCTGGTCATGGTAGTATGGAATTCACAAAACATAATTTTGATTTTCATTTTCATTTAAAATGGAGGCCTCTCATTTGTTGCTGTAATACAACAGGATTTCCAACTTAATTTATTATCCATTAGAGATATGCATTGAATCTTTATAACAATAATAACCACCACATTGTCTATCCATACCAGCATTGCATAATGTGAGCAATTAAAAGCAGTTGTAATTATTTTTTCTTTTATAGCATGCTGAATTTCTCTTGATCTTGCTGAATATATTCAGGTGTGGTTGAATGACTCTTTATTAATGTTAACTTCAGTAATATCAGACTGCAATTGGTCAAGCTCAGTAGAAGATTCCACCAGATTTGCTGATTTCAGCACTGGCAAAAAAACTCTACAAATCTATTAATTCTTATTTCCATTTCTATTTTCTGTTATTCTGGCTTAACTTCGAAGTCTTTGCAAAAAAGGTTCTCCTTTTTATATGGCTTCTTTCTGCTGTAGGCATGAGAGGGTTGAAGAGAAGTATATTTTTAATTTAATATTTTATTCCACCAAGAAGATGAAGGAACAAATTAATTCCCTGATCAAGGCTTGAGGAATCTTCTATCAATACACTTAGATTAAGGATTATATTTACCTTGCAGTATTAAAAAAAGGCAGTGAAACCCCGTTCTCTGGCCACATCTTCTGATTTTTTGATCTTTTACAATGGAATGAAATGGTCCTTTATGCTTCCAATCCATTCTTGGGAGCATGATGATATGAAGGAATTTCTATGACCACTTCCTTGAATATGCATAATTTTGCAGAGATGGATCAAGTACTTCTGTTGTACATCAAGTCTTGCTAGAATAAACTGGGAGATACAGATTGCCATGGACTTCAACTAATTTTTAGGACCAGAACTTTAATGAGTCTTATGGGACAAAGTGCCTACTGAATCTGCTCTGCAATATTATGGGCAGCCTCAGTTATTGTATTTTTGGTGTTGCAAATGTGCATACTTTATAGAAATGGAGCCTATTTTCAGTTCTTTAGGGGAGAAGCTGGATCAAGAATTAAATACTTCATAAAAATACCTGCTCTGGTGGCTCTCACAGACAGTAGACAGGAAAGTGGACAGATACCACAAAGTTTTAAAGGTAACATCTTGAAATTTCAAGCCAATATAATTTTTCATGTACATTGGAAATAATTTTTTTGCTAGCATTACTTATGCAATCTGAGTAGTCAAGAAGGTGGCAGGAAAGTACTGAAATGGCACTGGTAGTGCTAAATTTTGATGAGTAGTACCAGGAAGGTAAGAACAGTGCTTGAATGTAGTAAAATAATAGGATCTTTCTTCTATATATTCTGAGAGCACAATATCAGGCAGGCTGCTGCTGACACTAGCACACAGTGTCCACCAGACATAGCAATCTAAAAATGGCTATGACAGCAGACAGCAAGAACTTAATCCACTGTAACCCCTGATGGAGTCCTCTGCAGTCCAGGTGCATCCTTGATAATCAGATTAGTTATGACAACTGTCTGTAGCCATGAAGAAGTGAAAAGAGCTGCTTTATGGCAAAGAAATTGTGTCTGGCCCTTTGGTGCAGAGGCAAAATATGTAAGTGAATGTCCAGAGTTCTTCTCTTCACACCACATGATGCTGCGTGTTGGAAGAAAGTCACAATACGGTTTGAACGTCTATGGTATTCCACCTCACAGAATGGATTTCCATTGATGGGGGGTGAATGAATGACAATGGGTTAGGCTATGTTCTACATGACATTCTGATTTAAAAACATTAGCACTATGCAAAGTCAGCATAGTCGACATTGTGTGAATCAAATGAAAAAATGGTTAGCTGATAGGTGATAAAAAGAAATGATGGAATTCTTTCCTGAGGAGAGTATTTGCAGTGCTGCCTGGCTTTCAGTTTCTTTATCAAGGCTTTTGAATGAATACAGTGTTACAACTGGTAGAAATTGTAGATGGAATAAAAAAGGGCAGAGAAGGAAATATAATTTATGATTGCAGTCTTCTTAGATTTTAGTCCAGAATGTGTCTTTAAAATGCTCTCTGAACCATTGCAGAATCTGTGGAGCATAGATCTGATCACCTTATGCTGCCATTGGTATGAGGAACTGTGGAGATAGTTCCCAACCCTATGGCTTGATAAATGCATCCTTCTGAACTATATGCATCAATATAGGTAAATTATGGATCACATCTAAATACAACAAATACTGCAGTGCTTTGAAGGTAGAACTCTGTATGAAATAATCTTGATTAATATTAATAATAAAAAGTATGTAACTGGTTGGACATGAGCTTCCCTTGTAGTGGCATACTGAAAGTGCTATAAATGATGCTTAGATAAGTGTAAAGAGGTTTATCAAATAGAATGAAAAGATTATTCTACCTTGGATGTGGCATCAGGGAGACCACTCATGAAACAGTGTCGAATTCTATAATCATTATTTTCACAGTGAAGTTGGAAGGGACTGAACATACACAAAGTGACCACACTTTTGTGCCCTCCCTAGTAGACCTCGGAGTAGAGTTCAGTGGAACTGAGAAGCTAATGTAGATGACAGGCCAGTTAGGTATAGAAGAGGGCTTTAATATACAGCCTGACAGCATTTTAACAATCAGTCCTAGAGGTTTTATCACAGGAAATTATTTCAGAATGGCTCCTCCTTCTGGGTTGTCCCAGATTAATTTCCTGTACAGATTCTCTGGTAAAACTGCAGGACAAAGTTATCTAACTGATAGCAAATAGCTTTATGATAGCAAATCAGAAAGATTTAAATTTAAATTCATACCCAGTCCTCTCTATATTGCTGAGCCTTCATATCTTTCAAGACCCATGAATTTCCTTTTCTGGTTTCCCTTCCCTCAACAACCCCCGTGCCCCTGGCCCAAACATTAAAATAGGCATTAGTAAGCATAGTTATTTCCTTGCCCCATCCATGGTAGTTGGAAAATGTCACCAGAGAAGGCAATTTCTGTTTTTAGTATGTGTTATGTGGTATCCAAGGTTTTGATTAAAGTACACTGAATGGTAAATTAACTGGCACTAGAAGCTGGTGGCAGCATTGTAATGAACTATTACTAGACTATTTACAGTCAGAAGCAACCCTATAGCAGTAACATGTATGCTGGTCATGTACTGACATGGAAATTGCTCTGACCCACATGACCTCTGTTAGCTTGGGAATTTCTATACTGAAGCCAGTTGCCACACTTTCTAGATGCCAAAGACAAACCTACTATAATCCCATAATCCCATTTCATAATACATACTTCTATGTAGTTTGGAGCGCAAAACCAGCTCAGTTAAAATATTTTGCTTGGTCTTCATTCTGGTGGCTTCACTGCATTCCAGCTGCAGGAGACAGGAATTTGAAGATGGTTTACTTGAGCCAAATTTTGCATTTTTTAATTGAGCAAAATATTCAGAGAGCAATATAGCTCACTATATTCTCTCCTTACCACGGAATTTGAAGTGCAGTGATAGGCAGAACTCTTCCTCTATGTAATTTTAACCTGGGGAATATCATAAAGCTCTTGCTGTGTACTTGTGTTACCATAAATTCCCTTTCCAGATCTCCAAAACAGTATTATTTCATGGGAATTACATGAGAGCCTTTATATGCAAGAGAAGGTTTAAGATTTGTCTTGCTGATTTTGTTCTGGAACACTACTGTGGGTCTGTGGATTTCAAAGGAACACTTGAGGACAGTAGCACATACTCATAGATTTCTCCCACTTGCCCTCCCACTCCTTGACAAGTACCTAAATCTGTCATTCTCAGTAAGTTCTGCTTCTCATCTGTAAATGCTTTCAGGCAGCTTTTACCAAATCCTAAAGATTGGTGTTGAGGTTTTGGGCTCATTTGATGTTCCTTGAAAAAAAAAAAGCCAATACAGAAAAAAGAAAACATTAATTAAACCACCTGTGTTAATCATGGTTGATACTTCAGGAATGAGACGAGGAAGCATGATGGTGCTTCTTACAATATATTGTTTTAAGAACGCAGTTCTTGGGAATTCCACTGAATTTAAAATCTGGTTCACAGTTGTTTTTGTTTAAATTTCTCCACACCTCTCCTCCCCCCATTCTATTTTATTTTGACAAGCAGTAAGATGTCTCTATTTTGGAAGTAATTGGTTTATTGATATAAAAATTATATACTCTTACATCTGTCTAGCTTGTCCCTTACCACTGAGGACCTCAAACCATTTTACAACCTATACTGTATTTATAGCAAGTGCTTTTGCTTCCTGCTGAGAAATATCCACTTCTGAGGCAAAAGCAGCAGCACATGGAAATAAATTTTAGGGGTTTGTTCTAAGGCCCAAGGGGAACTTCATTTGGTAGGAAGGGCAGAATTTCTTATGCAACTGAATTTCAGCATGAACTTGATGCAGGAGAGACAGTCTCATAACCAGCCACCTTCTGTCAATGTAGATTTTCATCGATAATATGCCATTTCATCTGTAGATGAAGTTAGATATGATGAGTATTTAATGGAGAAGTTGGAAAGCGTCAGGTATGGTGGTTTTTGATCATGAAAGTCTTCTCAAGAACTAACCTAGGAACTCTTCCTCTACTTTCACTAGAGGTGTAGGTACAGGGTAGAATAGTGTTAAACATCACAGTTCAGCCAGTTTGTGCTCATCAGCAAGACCATGGGAACAGCATATGCACACTACCTCAGTTGCTGGTTAAACTATTTCAGATTAAATCACCTACATCAGAATGTACGTGCCACTACTGAATGAGCTGTTAAGTATATACAGCACATCAAAATGATAAGCAGCATTCTTTGGGGTTCAGGTAGCATTGTGTCAACACAGCAGTGCACTGGACTGACTAGTCCACCTGAAAGATTTGATATTAAACCAATAATGTATAATGAGGTATGATGTAGAGTGATGACATCTACAGGAAAACCTGAGTTTCGCTCCACGATGGGCAGGGAGGCTGTGTCCTTTGTTGGTGTAGAACAGAAAGCCCTGTGACTAATTGCAAGGCCTTAGATTCTGTGAATGGGAGGACTGAAAATTCCCAGGAAGGAATTTGTTTGTATTCAGAAAAAGTACACATGCTAAGCATGGTTTCTTTTCTATTGATTATGTAACAGCAGGTTGTACCATATGTTTGGCAGTGGTGTATCATCCTGCTTGCTTCTGTTGCATATTTCTTTTGCTAAACTTACCATTAGGTTTCAGTTTAGATTTGGGGTAATGAGTGTTTAAGAGAAAAATGAGCCATGATCTTCTCCTGATTTTGCCTATATTTTCCTTAAGTGACTTATTTCTGTGTGATGGGTGGACAGCAGCATTTTTAACAGATGTTTTTCACAGGCTATTGCATAATTATTTTTCAAGTGGCTTCTAAAAGCAGATGTTTCCATGTCTTTGTTCTTTCCCCTCCTGACACTTTAACACAAACAGCAGATTCCACTGCTGCTGTCCTTTAGATCTAGTGAAGAAAATACCACAGCAGTGATGTTGCCATTTTTTTTGTTGTCATCTATTTGGCAACAATAAATATGTACAGGCACAATTCTCCTCCTTTTCGCCCGTGTCACTAGCACTGCTTACAGATACTATCTCAGGCTTTCTCTTTTAGAAATTATGTTTTTCTCCATGACCTTTGTTCAAAGTTTAGTATTTGATCTTTACTTTATTCCAAGGACTTTTTTTCCTAGTAGTGTCCTGACTGAGTAACTCTGAATCTCTTACTCCTTGGGAGTAACTTATTTACAAAATGCATTCACAGGGTCAGTTATTTAGTTGTGGGTTTTACACTGCACATATAAAGACAGTTAAACGATTTAAGCACAGATCTTACATTTCCAATACAGCAATTCAAATTGGAAACACAGGTGATGTGATTTGTGGTTTTCCCACAAGTGGGATTCTGTGGCAGACTGGCCAGGTACTCACAACTTGCTCCTCTGTCTGGTATCTTCCCAGATGCTGTGGCTATGATTCGACCAGTCTTTGGCTCAGAGAGGGCTGAGAGCCTCTCTCTTCTTGTGCCCAGTCGCAGTCTGGAGCTTGCCCTTGCCTTGGAGAGGGCTAGGGATTCTCTCACTTGTGTGCTCTGTTGCTGGGCTGTAGCCTCTTCTGGGATTCAATTCCTTTGGAGCTTTCCCCTTTCTGCCTTGGTCCAGGTGCAAGGCCTGAGTGAAGTTGTTGGTCTGCTAGAGCAGGTTCTTCAGCTGGTGCTCGGGTAGCATTTGGCTCTAGTCGCTTGCTGGGTGAGAACAAGGCAAGTTGCCTGACTTCTTAGATTATTTAAATACTGTCCCAGGGCAATGCCCTTTGGTAACACAAAACCCTGATAACTGGACCTATGTGATAGGGCATATCCAAACATGGCCAGGGGTACACACAGTTTACAGATGTGTTACAAAGTTAATTAAACGTGATACATGTTTGTCTGGACCCCAGGAAGTGTCCAAGTTTTCACATTCACAGGTGCTTACAATGTTAATCACATGTGCTATATATTTACCTTGACCATCTGGACCCCAGGAACTGTCCAGGTAAGCACATGTCTAGGGCATGTTTGGAGGTTTGACCCTTCAGGGCAGTATTGTTTTGCATTTTTTTAGATTTTGTTTTTGGTCAAATACCCTGTTTTCTTTGCCTCTTTCATGAATAGATAATCAACAACTAGACTTGCCCATTGTTTTCAGAAATAATCCTGCTTTCTTACAAACCATTTTGTAAGAAGACTTCCTAATTTGACTACACGTTCCTCAAAGACCAAGGGAATGCAGCTAAGAATGAAGTAAAGGACAAGCCTAGACAAGTTTCACCCAGCCATAATTTATCATTACAAAAGATGAATTTCAGATGTTTGTCTAAAATGATGATAAATGCTTGGATCAAGAAAACAAAAGCTTTCTAGTAAATCTCTTATGTGGAACATCATCTAATAATATACCACTACAGCTACATGACAGACTTTTGTCCTGTTCTTATATTGGGTTATTTACTAATCAGTGTGGCTGTCCTAACAAGGCTTCTGCTTTGTTCATGTTAATTTTTACTGGATTTGGAGGAAAGAAAATGTTTTTAAAAGATGTATGGAAATTTAAGTTTGAAAACTTTACATGGAACTTAGAATGAGAGAAACATTGAAGTTAAAATGGACCTCTGGACATCATGTAGTTCAGGCTCCTTGTTCAAAACAGAGATGAGCACAGCAGCTTGTCTGGGGCAGTGTCCAGTTGTGTTTTGAACAGATGCAAAGCTGGAGACTTCTGATCCTCTCTAGACAACTTGTTACAGTGGTCTATTCCTATCACAGTAAGAAGCTTTTTTCTTATATTTAAATGGGTTGTCACGTGTTTCAGTTTGTGTTTGTTACTGCTTGCACTTGCATTGGACACCAGGACAAAGAGTCTAGCTCTTCTTTCAATCTTCCAGAAGGTATTTATACACATGAGTAAGATTCCCTGAGATTTCTCCTTGGTGGAATAAATTGTCCCAGCTCATTCCTTAATCATCTTTGTGGCACTTTTCTGGAAGTGGTCCAGTCTATTTCCTTATTGTCCTGGGGAACTGGAATTCCATATGTGTCTCATCAGTTCTGAGTAGAGGGGAAATATCACCTACTGATAACACATTCTGAATGTAGGCCCCAAGGCTGTTGTTTTTTGCCACAGGGGCACACTGGTGGCTCATGATCAACTCCTTTATCTCCAAGACCCCATTACTCTTCTTTGCAAAATTACTTTTCACCCATTCAGCCCCCAATCTGTACTATTGCATGGGCTTATTCCTTCCCAGGTGCAGGACTTTTGCATTCTCTTTTTTGAACCTCATGTTGCTGTTTTCTTGGTTGAGATCCCTTCAAAGGCAGCACAATCAACTTCTCCCAGTTTTCTGTGCTGAGGATGCACTTTGTCTTATCATTCAGGTAATGAACCAAGATGATAAACAGTATTGGACTCTGGAGTGCGTTTTTGGTGATTGGCCTCCTCTATCTGGACTTTCTGCTACTAATTGCAACTCTTTAAGCCATTCAGCCAGTTGTCACCTCACCTCCCTGTCCATTTATTTAGCTCATATGCATCAGTTTTTCTGTGAGAATGTTACTGGAGATGGGGTGAAAAGCCCTTCTGAAATCAAGATAAATACTATCCACTGGTGTCTGGAGACTGGGATTCCTGAAGGTAAATATCTTTCCTAGTAAAGACTGTACTAAAGAAGGCATTGAGTATAACTGAGCCTATGTTATAAAACACCTTGAAAGAACATATGATTCAACCTTTTGTGGAAAAGGGAGGCTAGACACCTTGTTCAGATGTGCCTTGAAAACCTCCAGTGATGAGGACTCTTATCATGTCCCTTAGGAGGTTGTTCTGGTGATCGATTGTTCTCAGTGTGAAAAATTTATTTTTTATATCACGATGAGTATGTTGGCTTTTCCCATGTACCTTATTCCATTCAGCAGCTTGCTCACATTTTCCCTAGTTTTCCTTTTGCTGCTGATGTACAAGTTATTCTTGTTGGCCTTCCCAGGTTCAACTACCTGTGGACTTTGGCTTTCATAACTCTGTGCATACTGCATGCATAGTGTCTCTGTATTTTTCCTGGGTCCACCTAACCTCTTGTACAACTACCTGAAGGGAGGTTGTAGCCAGGTGGGGGTTGGTCTCTTCTCCCAGGCAACCAGCACCAGAACAAGAGGACACAGTCTCAAGCTGCACCAGGGGAGGTTTAGGCTGGATATTAGGAAGGAATTCGTCACAGAAAGAGTGATTTGCCATTGGAATGGGCTGCCTGTGGAGTCACCATCACTGTAAGTACTTAAAAAGAGACTGGATGAGGCACTTGGTGCCATAGTTTAGTCGATTAGATGGTGTTGGGTGATAGGTTGGACTTAATCTCGAAGGCCTTTTCCAACCTGGTTAATTCTGTATTCTGTATACTTTCCTGAACAGGCCAAAGGCTGCTCTCCAGAAGTCTAGTGTTGTGGCTCTGTTTTTTGCCTTATTCCCTCCTGTCAAGATCCTGAACTTCAGCATCTCATGGTTAATGCAAAAAAAGCTTTCCCCGGCTTTCAGATCTCTGACCAGTTCTTCCTTGTTTGCAGATGTTAGGTCCACCTGAGTACATACTAGCTAGCTATTCCTATGTCAAAAAAGCATCTTTGAAAGGAGACCATAGAAACTTGATCCTTTGAGAACATAAAAAGTATATTCATGTCACAGGAGAAAAAAAACCAAACATACACTGAAAAGGAAAGGGACTGTATGATACCTTTTGTTCATCCACTTTCTTTTTGTCTTTCCTATTTCAACAGCAATGTTCATCATTGCTGCTATTTCTGGTTAGGACACCAGGCATCAAGGATGACAGCTTGGGTGGCTGAAGAAACTTGAGTGATACCAGAATCTGAGGCTTCTTATTTTTTTCCTTTCACAATGAAATCTTTGAAGCTTCATGAAACCTAATTTTTTACTTGTGCTTCTTTTCTGTGTTCAGCCTTAGTGATTATCTTGGTGGTTCAGTTTTCTGGCAATCTGCAGCACTCACTTCTCCTCCAACAGAAACAATTTTTTATCAGTTTTATTATGACACAAAAGTTTGGTGAAAAATGAACTTGCATTTGACTTTTTGTGTCATTTTCCTTCTTGCTGAACCATTTCTCCTGTATCTGGTTGTTTTTCTGCTGTGTAAGGATTGGATATGACAGAAAAATGTAGCAGATGAAGATACTTTTTGTTCCAATTTTTCTGTTGTTCAGGTATCTATTGAATTATCTAGTCATCTGTGTATTCATTAAGATGTCTCATTTTATCTTGTCTCTCTCATCAGTTTTCTTAGGCTTAATTTTTGTTAAAGTGCTGTTAGGCATTCTTAAGCCAAAAAAAGGACATGTTTACTGCAGCAAGTAAAGATACAAATGTACCCTTGCAAGGGAAACTCATTGGTCACTCCTCTATAACCATGGGAATCTTTCTTACAGATTACAGAAAATGAAAGTTTGCTAATTGTAGTGCGTTTGGTTTGTTAACTATGTGAACAATCTATGTGTAATCCCAACAACAACAACAACAACAAAAGATAGAAAAACAGAGGGGAAAAAAGGGTTAGTGACTGCACTGTAATGTTTTCTTCTTTTCCAAAGCATAATCCAACTTTTTCTTGAATTAATGCACTCAAGTCACTTTAACTGCTGGCTGCATAACTTTTGGCAGTTTGTTTGATATTCCAACCAATCTTTGTATAAAGAACTGTCTAAATTGTTTATAGGTTTGTCCTCCTGCCCAGAGTTTATTCCATGATCTCTTATTTTGAAAACAACTGTGCTTATGGGGATGCTATTAAGTAGTTTGGGCCTTGCATTGAAAGGTTGCAGTTAGTAGTCAGAAGATTCACAGAACTTTGAGTCAGTAGACATGTTTATCAGTAGTTAAAAAATAATAAAGCAAATGAGGCAATTTACACCTAAATAGTCCCATTCAGTGTTCTTACTATGCAGTATGGCAATAATTTATGCTGTCACAACAAGCACTGGTTTTATTTATTAAAATTCTTGGAAATGTAAAGAAATAAGGAGTGACCTTTCAAATTGCTATCACAGGCAAATATCTGATGTAACGTTTCATAATGTTTAGCTCTCAACACAAGAAGGACACAGACCTGATGGTGAGGTTCCAGATGAGGGCCACAAAAATCATCAGAGGGCTGGAGCACCTCTCCTAGTAAGACAAGATGAGAGGGTTAGGGTCGTTCAGCCTGGAGAAGAGAAGGCTCCTGGGTGACATTAGGAAGAAGTTCTTTATATGAGGGTGGTGGACACTGAAAAATGTTGATGAGGGAGGTAGTGGAGGCCCCATCCCTGGAGACATTTCAAGACCAGGCTTGATGGGGCTCTGAGGAATCTCATCTAGTTAGCTATGTCCCTGTTTACTGCAAGGGGGTTGGACTAGGTGACCTTTAAAGGTCCTTTTCAACCCAGTGCATTTTATGATTCTAAAACAAGGATCAGGATGACTGTGACTATTCTTACTAATTCTTTTTCCAGTTTCAGTGTAGGGGTTAACAAGGTAAGTTGAAAATTTTTAACTCTTAGAATTGCATAGTTAAGCAATACAACATTAATCTGGTATCAAGGCTGCATACAAGTGTCTAAGCAACATTTCTCCATCTTCAAGAATATACTTAGAAGAGCTTTAGCTTTGTATTGTCTTATCCTGATGAGGAAGATCAATAAATAGGAGGAATTGCTAGTTTTGCATCTGCTCTGGTTCTGGCTGAAATCAAGGATGCAACACTGTGCAGAAAAACCTGAACTCTCTTTGAAGAACTTCATTCCCCATTTGAGAGCACTGATACGACAATGTCTGGGATAACTGTCTCTGTAGAATAATAGTTTTGATTAGTTTGGATGAAACATTTCACTGAAGCATCTACACTGCTACCACAATTCATCAGGTATTTCTCCATAGTTCTGTTTTGTTTGGAAAGTGAAGATGTGACCTAATCCCTTTTTAGTCATTAAAGAATCCAGAGAAGACATTTATTCCTCACAGCCATAAGACTAAATTCTCCCCTGTTGTTTAAAATTGAGAAAAGTTTATACTGAAGGGGCAATTAACACTGCTATGTAAAACACCAAAATAACTCTGGAAATTGCAACATGAGCCTTCATGATTACTTGTGTGCTTTTGTTAAGGTACAATTTTTAATTGCATGGTATTTAACTAAGTTTATTGTTTCAGACTGTCTGAAATTTATGCACCAGCTTTAGAGATACTGATATTACCAGAATAACTGGTAATTGATAACTCATTGAAGATAGGTGAGGAAAGAGGAAAAGATAATGACTACCTTTAAAAAGGAAGCAAAAGAAGAGCTGGAAAGAAAAGGCTGATAAAAATTCTGAACCCCCAAAATTCTGAAACAAATGACAAACAACCTATTTTTAAACACATGGAAGATAAAGTGCTGAATAACATCCAAGATGTGAATTAGTCAGAAACAGTGAGTGTCAGTTGTCAAGCTAATCTACAAGAGAGCATTAGGCACTGGGTACAGAAGAAATGGCAAATCTATCCTGATTTTAATAAGATCTTTGCTATTGCTTTTAATTACATTCTAGTAAGAAATCAAGACAAATAGTCTCAATTAAACTTCCAAAGAGTGGGTGCAAAATGGGCTTGCTAACTGTATCTAAATAGTACTTTGCAAAAGTTCTTTGATGTATTGAATAGGTGTTGAGGCCTTCCAAGAAGGCTGGGGAGGGACTACTCAGCATATCAGGTAGTGATAGGACTAGGGGGAATGGAATGAAGCTGGAGGTGGGGAGATTCAGGCTGGACATTAGGAGGAAGTTCTTCACCATGAGAGGGGTGAAGCCCTGGAATGGGTTGTCCAGGGAGGTGGTTGAGGCCCTGTCCCTGGAGGTGTTTAAGCCCAGGCTGGATGAGGCTCTGTCCAGCCTGATCTAGTGTGGGGTGTCCCTGCCCATGGCAGGGGGGTTGGAACTAGCTGATCCTTGTGGTCCCTTCCAACCCTGACTGATACTATGATACTATGATTTCCAGTACTGTCTTTTACTACTGTATTGAACAGGCTTATAAAATTTGCAGTAGACATTAACTCTGTATACACAAAGTAATCAAAATTATACTTAGAAATTATTTTAAAGGGCTGTTTAATGAACAAGTGTAAGTTACTGCACTTAGAGGAATAATCAGCCTTGTTGTCATGTGTTAGAGCTGGGCTGGCCACTCAAATGAATGACATGCTCTCTCTTAATCCTTCTCCCTTCCCAAAGAAGTAGAGAAAGAGCATGAGAGAGAGAGACTTATTAATTGGAAACTAAAATTATTTTAATGAAAATAATAACAATAAAATGAAATCTATAAAACCCCCAATATAGAACACAGCCCCTTGATGGCAATTACATCACTCTCACCACCCATACTGGAGACAGGAACTGGATAGATCGAGATTGAAGGCATGATGGACAGAGTCTTCCTTGGATGCCAGCCATTGAAGAAGCAAGCTTCATCTATGTGATCCCTCAGCTTTATACTGAATAGATGTGTACGGAATGGAGTACTTTGTTGCTCAGTTTAGGGTCCCCTGAACTGTCCACCCCTCTCTGCAGGTGCAGCCTCTTACTCTTGTGTACATGAGCAGTACACAAGATTTAGCAGGGACCTTGGCCTGCATACCAGTCCTTGGTACTAACTATAAATGTTGGATGTTATCACTGCTAGAAACAGGTACTGTCTCCAAAAATGTGCCATTGACTTCAGAAAGTGCAGTTACTTAGAGTCTGAGCTGAAAAGTAAAATCACAGAACAGAATTAGTTCTGTTCTAACTCAAACCAAGACACTTGTAAACACAGGAGGATGGGCAACCTACATGACAATACCTTAGAAAAAGCACCAAGTGGATCTCAAAGAATGTTAGTCGAGGAGATGATTTAAAAGGAGAGATTTGAATGTTTGTGTTGATTAGCCTGAAGAAGATGTGACTGAAGAGAGGCTGTGGTAGGAGAAGAGTTAGCATAAACTGTAGCAAAAAAGATTCTGATTAGAAGTAAGGAAAACAGTTCTAATGGTAAGGGAGGTGAAGTGTCTGAAGAGATTGCCTAATGATAGCTTGGAGCATCCATCAACAGATGAGACAAACATCTGTTAGGAATGACATGGTTATAAATGAGCCTCCCATCATGTGGGAGGAGCGGAAATGGGTAACCTTTAGAGTGATTCTGTTACTGTTTATGACATTTTCCTGCAGAACTCTTGTTAAAAACAAGAGTTGCAAGTGGAGCACTAGTGATTTGTGCCTCTGCACATAAAGTAGTTTTACTGCAGTGCATGTAACCTGCATGAGATTACATCACACAAACCAATGACAGTTGTTCATTGTTTAACAGATAAGGTTTTTACTTCACTTAATAACTTGTTTTGTGCAGTGTGGGTTTGACTCAAAGTCAAGCAGGCAGCATGGCTTAATAAACAGGGCACTGGGTACAGTCAGGCAGCCAGTCTTCCTTGCTTTGCCACTGACTGTTTTTGTAACCCATGTTAAATCCCTTAGGGTCCCTTTGGCTTCTGTCCCATGTTTTGTTTGCCCTATTTTTTTTTACCCTACATGGTTCAAGGTTTAGCTTGATGCAAGGTTTGGTAAAAGGAGATTATGACACTGTGGGTGTTTGTATAGAACCTGGTATTACAGTGCTTGAGCTTAACTGAATCTTCAGTGTGCTACTGTAACACAAGTAATGAGCCACAATAACAGACACTGAAGACCACAAGTCTTCCTGTTGACTCCAGTGGAAGTAATTGAATCATGCCTTGAATAAATGAAAGGATCTTAAAAACATATTCTTGGTCAGTAGTCTCTCTGAATGTGTTCATGTCCTCGTGCCATCTTATTCTCCCATTCTCATTTGCTTGTGTGAGCTGTCATCTTACTCTGAACTGGTGTATCCCTGCTGTAGCCTTTTGAAATACAGAATGCACGAAATATGCCTTTTGTATGAGTATGCATTCTAGTTTTGCTCAGACATGTCTGTGGTCAAAATTTGATATTCTCTGTCTAGTCAGAGTTCAGCGGCCACTTTTAAAAATTATTTAGTAAAGCAAATTTTCCTAGAGAACTGGCTTGTACATGAAGGATATAGAGAATGGAACATTCTAAAAATTATGTGAAACTCATACACAAATGCTGGGCTAGGAGCAGAAATCACAGCATGCTACCTCTAGAATATATATATATATATATATATATATATACACACACACATTTCAAACTGTAATTTAAAAACAGTGTTTCTTTAAGTTTTACGTAATATTTTTTCATTGGGGAAAAAAGAAAAACAGCCTAGCTAATGGTGAGACAGCTTAAAAATAATTGTAACTAGGAACTGGGCCATGATTAAAATTGTTCAGCTGTTCATTTTATTGTTTGTTCCCAAAACCTTAAATGCACTCTCTGAGAACAATAACAACAGTTAGCATGTAACTCCATATGGGCCAATTCATGCAGACCTCTCAGTCTTCTCTTACTGCAGAAAAACTCCTGTTCAGGAGACTTTGTAAGGAGTTCACAGGTTTTGAGCTGTATGTTCTAACTATTTTGTAATAATAACATGGAAGCTACCATGGAGAAAAAGCAGGAAGAAAGGAGAAAAAAATAATGTCTATCCTCATAGCATATTTTGATTTGGGGAAGGGCATAGAACAAAACCAGTTATGATGTCCCCTTTGGATAATATCTGTATCTTGGTTAGCCCCAATGAAATACATGAATATTTGCTATTGGGTTTGCTGTGAGAGGGATGAAACTTTGCAGAGTCTGTATAGTGCTAGAAACCAAAAATCAGAAGAAAAGAAACTGAAAAATATTATGGTCATTTGATGGAATAGAATAGAATAGAATAGAATAGAATAGAATAGAATAGAATAGAATAGAATAGAATTAACCAAGTTGGAAAAGACTTTCGAGATCATCAAGTCCAACCTATCACCCAGCACTATCTAATCAACTAAACCATGGCTCAATTAAACTCATCCAGTCCCTTCTTAAACACCTCCAGTGATGGTGACTCCACCACCACCCTGGGCAGCCCATTCCAATGGCCAATCACTCTTTCTGTGAAGAACTTCTTCCTAACATCCATCCTAAACCTCCCCTGGTGCAGCTTGAGGCTGTGTCCTCTTGTTCTGTCACACGTTGCCTGGGAGAAGAGACCAACCACCTGGCTACAACCTCCATTCAGGTAGTTGTAGAGAGCGATAAGGTCTCCTCTGAGCTTCCTCTTCTCCATGCTGAGCAACCCCAGCTCCCTCAGCCTCTCCTCATAGGGCTTGTGCTCCAAACCCCTCCCCAGCTTTGTTGCCCTTCTCTGGACATGTTCCAGCAAGTCAACATCTTTCCTAAACTGAGTGGCCCAGAACTGGACACAGTACTCTAGGTGTGGCCTAACCAATGCTGAGGAGGTCTCTTCCAACCTTGGTGATTCTGTGATTCTCTGAGTACAGGGGCAGAATGACCTCCCTGTTCCTGCTGGCCACATTATTCCTGAGTACAGGTCAGGATGCCTGGGCACACTGCTGCCTCATGTTCAGCCTACTGTCAACCAGTACCCCCAGGGTCCCTTTCTGCTTGGCCACTCTCCAGCCACTCTGACCCCAGCCTGCAGCACTGCATGGGGTTGTTGTGGCCAATGTGTAGAACCTGGCACTTAGATGTGTTAAATCTCATGCCATTAGACTCTGCCCATCTGTCCAGCCTGTCAAAGTCCCTCTGCAGAGCTCTCCCATCCTCTAACAGATCAACACCTGCCCCCAGCTTGGTGTCATCTGCAAATTTACTGATGATGGACTCAATCCCCTGATCCAGATCATCAATAAAGATATTGAACAGGATGGAACCCAGCACTGATCCCTGGGGGGCACCACTAGTGACTGGCTGCCAGCCGGAAGTGGCACCATTCACCACCACTCTCTGGGTTCAGCCCTCCAGCCAGTTCCTAACCCAGTGCAGAGTGCTGCTGTCCAAGCCACAGGCTGACAGCTTGGCCAGGAGTTTGCTGTGAGGGACGGTATCAAAGGCCTTGCTGAAGTCCAGGTAGACTACATCCACAGCCTTCCCCACATCCACCAGAACAAACTGGTTTCATCAGTAAGAAATCATATTTGCTATTACTTGACCTTAGGTGATGCATGAAGTGTGTCAGCTTCCTGAAGGAGGCCGGCTGACCTGATTACTAAGACCTCCATACTGGTTTGACCCCTTTGAACCTAGGGCTAGTAGTGAAATGTGGGGAATTGGAGAGTTGTGCAGAGAGTTTAACAAAGGGAAGTACAGAGTCTTGCACCTGGGGAGGAATAACCCCTTGCACCAGTACAGGTTAGAGGTTGACCTGCTGGAAAGCAGCTCTACAGAGGGTGACCCAGGGGTCCTGGTGGACAGTAAGTTTGAGTCAGCAGTGTGCCCTTGTGGCCAAGAAGGCTAACAGTATTATGGGCTACATTAAGAAGAGTGTGGTCAGCAGGTTGAGGGAAGTTCTCCTCCCCTTCTACTCTGCTCTGGTAAGGGCACAGTTGGAGTATAGTGTCCAGTTCTGGGTGCCACTGTTCAAGAGAGACAGGGAATGACTGGAGATAGTCCAATGGAAGGCCATAAAGATGATTATGGGATGGGAGCATCTCTCTTATGAAGGGAGGCTGAGAGACCTGGGCCTCTTTGATCTAGAAAAGAGAAGACTGAGAGGGGATCTTATAAATGTTTGTAAATATCTAAAGGGTGGAGGTCAGGAGGATGGAGCTGGGCTCTTTTCAATGGTGCCCAATGATAGGACAAGGATTAGCAGGCACAAAGTAGAACACAGGAAGTTTAACTTAAACTCGAGGAGAAACTTTGAGAGTGATAGAGCATTGAAAGGCTACCTAGAGAATTTATGGAGTCTCCTTTGGAGAGATTAAAAATTAACCAAGACATGTCCCTGTGCAACCTGATCTAGGTAAACCTTCTTTAGCAGGGGGTTGGACTAAATGTAAATGATCTGTGGAGGTCCCTTCCAGCTCCTACCTCGTGTCTGAGTTCAGAAGTGATGAGCTATATCTAGGGTGGAATTTTCAAAACTCCATTGCTTTTCAACAATTACTGTAAGATAAAGTCTTGCAGGCTTTGTGAAAGTCACACCCAAAAAGCCTCTTTGTATCTGGCTCCAGTGCATAAAAGAAGACTATATAGTTCACAGTGTCTCTCCACTATAAAACCTCTTAACACATCCTTAATATTCTGATTTCACTGAGTTTCAGTTGTGTTACCAAGTGTGTGTGGAATGCACAGTTGGGCCCTTTTATTATTTAATTTAGGAAGAGCTACTGTAAGCATAATTTGAACCTTTTCTCTTGGGAGAAGTATTGAAACCTCATACATGTTTTAGGAAGAGTAAGGATGTGGTGTCACTCACAGTAGGAACCTCATTTAGAGCCCACTGATGTCAATGGAAACACTTCCATTTACTTCAGTGGGCTGTGGACCAGGAGTAAGCAAGGGTAACTGAACTAAGGATTCTGCTGACTGTATCATATAGTATAAGCTGTACAGTTTTACAAAAATAAACACATTTACTTAGCCAAAATACTTAACATTGAATTTAAAAAACATAATATGAAAAGAATGGTTTTTGCTTTACTGATGTTTTAAGCTTTAATTTAATGTAGCATAGTGAAAAGGATACCAAATATTCTAGCTTTATATCATTAGAACCAGATGGTCCATGAAAGACTTCTGGCTAAACTAGAGTTGGGAAAGCTTGTAAACCCTGGCTAGTCTGAAAATGTGCTCAAAATTGCTATATCAGATGATATGCCCAGTTTTAAAATGTGAAATTCTTTGGCTGTTTTCCCGACATCCTGGTAAGGTGTTATACAATTTAGGCACTTATGAGAAACTTTTTTGGATGCTGCTGTCGTTATTATTCTGCTTTGGAACTGGAAAAACAACATTGCCCAAATGTAGTAAAGTGGAATATTCTGGAAAACATCACAGTGAAGAACTGATAAGGAAAATAATTATTATTACTTATTATTGACTTCTGTTTGTATGATGGGTCACAGAATCACAGAATCACCAAGGTTGGAAGAGACCTCAAAGATCATCAAGTCCAACCTGTCACCACAGACCTCATGACTAAACCATGGCACCAAGTGCCATGTCCAATCCCCTCTTGAACACCTCCAGGGATGGTGACTCCACCACCTCCCTGGGCAGCCCATTCCAAGGGCGAACGACTCTCAGTGAAGAACCGTCTCCTTACCTCGAGCCTAAACTTGTCCTGGCACAAAATATTAAAATGATAAAATCCCAAACCAACTGAAAACCTGATGACCTTCATCCTGGAAGAATAAGTGTTTTCTCTGTGCAATAACAGCAATGTTGTAATTGAACATCCCAGTGACCAGACAAAATACTAACTGATCAACTCTGGAGTACTGTATTAAAGTAATAATGTCCATCAAGAATGGTACACGTTACTGTTAAAATTTACTTCAATATGAAGTCTGTGACTGCAGTCCTGTGGCAGAAGTGTTTCTCAATCCTGGAATGTGTCTTACCTACTACTTACACTATTTACTTGTGTGGTCTGAAGAGCAGGAAAAAATAGGCAGTTTTGATGATGTAGACAGGAGGGTATTGACACAAACTGCTCAAGAGAAATAGAGGTGGTCTAGTGGTTAGGATTCAGTGCTCTCATTACTGTGGCCCAGTTTCAATTCCTGATCAGGATTATTATTTTTTTTTTTTTTGGGGGGGGGAGTAGGGGGTTGGGGGTGGGAGGCGGGGAAGGCTTGTAGCAATAGGATGAGGGGCAGTGTTTGTAAGCTGAAGCAGGGTGGATTTAGGTTAGACATAAGGAGGAAGTCCTTTACAACGAGAGTGGTAAAATACTGAAACATGTTTCCCAGGGACACGGTTCTGGCCTTGTCCCTGGAGACAGTCAAGATTAGACTTGATGTAGCTCTGGGAAGCCTGATCTAGTTGGAAGTGTCCCTGCTTACTGCAGTGAGGTTGGACAAGATGACCTTTGAGGGTCCATTCCAACCCAAGGCAATCTCTGAATCTGTGAAAATATTTCCTGTTAGCAGAGATTGTGAGAAAAACAACTGCCCATAATACTTAAGTAGACTTAGCTGTGTTAAAGATCAGAGATAACATTTATGGCCTTCTTTCTGGACTTATATAACAGACTGTCAATTACACCTAGTAATCTGCAGCTGAATTAGAGAATATTAAGTGTCTTTGGTTGCTACTCTTAGTAATCTTGATGACATTATACAATAGTCTCATACCTTGGGCATTAAGAATGGATTTTCTAAACTTCTTTTCCTGTGGTTTCCTACTAATCTTTTTCAGGTGAGAACCTCTTGCCTCTGCTGTTATTAGTGGTTTCATTGTTCCTACCTAAGCTGTCTGCATGCAGGAGGCAAGCAGGATCAGGTTCCCTGTGAAAGTATGTCTTAATTTCAGTGCTGAAACATGTTCTTGCTCTGCTTTGCAAATATAGATCAGGCTGATTTCAGTGGGGCTACTCACTGAATAAAGACTGGAATGGAAAGTCCTTCCAGGAAGTTAAACTACCTTTTAAAGAAAACCACATTTAAAAACATGGTAATAAGAGGGCTACAGTAGGCAGCACAAGTGCTCAATTCAGCAGCATTGTACCTCTGAACAAGCCAAGGTTCAGTTATAACTAGTGTGTGGCATTTAGTTTCTTTCTGACTGCATACCCAAGTCCCTGGTAGCACTGCTAGTCTGAGTTTTTCATATTTTTTCCCTGTAGATGCATATATAGGTATATGTGTAAACACTTATCTTCATGCATGTGTCTGCTAGGGATTGTGAATTTATATCACTGATTTACACAGCAAAGTCAGGTGGCCCTGCAAATATTGACAAGATATGTCTTTTGACCTTCTGTAGTTTCACAGAAGGGTCTTGTTTTAGATTTTCTTTGCTTCTTGTATTTCTGGACTTGAAACATTCCTTTTCCTTTGAACATCAAGATCTAGTGAAGCAGGTTCCCAAGATTTCATCCATGACAAGTGCCAATTTTCATTTGTTAGGGAGTTTAAATTTCTATTACCTCTACATGCTCAACCAGAACCTTTCAGAGTTAAATATAATGAAAATCATTGTAATGTCATGACTTCCACAATTTGTACAAATTCATATATTGTTTTGGCTTTTTCTTATTAGTCACTGGAGTTTATTTGGAAGATCTTCGTGTCTTAGCAAAACTTTTGAAAAACTTAGACTGTGTTTTGATTTTGTAAGGGAACTTGAAGCAAGAAAAACTTAATGTGAGTTTGGGTTAACATTTCTCAACAATATCCATGTCATAAAACCCAAGGCATTCATTTGTATAATTTGGCCTTAGGGTGCAGGGAGTAGTGGGGAATAGGCAGTGGAAAATATAATGGAGGAGTCGTAGAGATTTAGATCAGAGAGACTATGGCAGAAGCTTGTGAATTTGCAAAAAGCCATGTGTCATTTAAAAAAAACTAATGTGGAAAAAATCTTGACTTGAATAGCTATAAACCGTTTCTTAGTCTGTGACCTACAAACTGTCCTTTAAGAAAATACCAACTCTTCAAGTCTCATATTGTAAGATTGCTCTGGAAATCAGCACTCAGGGAAAGAGTTAATTTTGGAACTAACAATGAGTTTATAGCATACCTGGTTTTTGACCCACCAGCTGAATAATATACCCAGAGAAGTCCTGAAAAAATAAAATGCTTCACTTTAGAGCTAACGTGTCTTTAGTTTGTGCCCCAAATACTTAGAATCATAGAATCAGTCAGTGTTGGAAGGGACCACAAGGATCATCTAGTTCCAACCCCCCTGCCATGGGCAGGGAGACCTCACACTAGATCAAGCTGGCTCTAGCCAGCCTGATGCCATTGGTACCGAAACAGTGGCCTAATGGTGATCCTGAGACTTGTACTTTCCTCCCTGGCTTCTGATCTTGCTGTAGGGATGAATGAGATATGTTCTGGTCAAACAATATCTTTCCCCAGTATGTCAGCTCAAGTGCTGTAGGTCTTCATAGTTCCAGTGTAAATATGACATTTGTGCAACCCACTCTAAACTACCTGTGTGAGTCTAAATGGTGTTCCCCTTGCCCAAGTCCTATAAGTGGCCCATGCATGCAAAGTGGCTGTGGGAAACATGTTAGCCTTTACCTCCTTTGAGGTCATGACTTGTACAAGGCAAGTGAGATGCTGTGGAGCTCCAAACAGACAAACACCTTTTTGAAAATATCATAAAAGATGTCTTGTAAAGTAGGTAGAGATTACTTCTCTTTCTCATGAATTCTATAGCTCCCCTATATGAAGAGAATTAGAATTGTTGCTGTGGCAAGTTTGACAATTTTAAGAAGGAACAGTTCTCATGAGAGCAAATAACATAATGATATACTTGTGGCCTCTGTTTTGCAAATTTACATTTTGCCCTTACATCAGGAAATATTTAAATGCTGATGCTATGCAGACCTGTGCTTTGGTCCTAGACCTAGCAGATAAAACACATAGTAAATACTGAAACACCAAACAAAAGAAGCTTTTTTTGAAATTGGAGTCTAGGAAGTAAGGAAAGGAGAAAAGGGAAGCGACAGAGTTTCTTCATGTTTCCTTTAAAGTTACTTTGCACATTGGCTCAGTGGGATTCTGCTGCTCTGCATGTGAAGAAACAGTTTGTCATAATGTCAAATCAAATTAGAGAAATATCCATCAGTTCCCCAAGTTCTTTGAATCCATTTAATACCAAGGGGTGAAAAAGCCACCCAAATCCATGGTAGTTTCAGGCTGGCTGACCTAGTTAAACGCTGACTGATATGTGCCTGAAGCCCTACATGAAGCAGTAAAGTTATAACCCAGCATGGTCACACTAGCCAGGAATTTTCAGGATATGCAGAAAGTTCTCTCTCTGCTTTAGGTGTATTAGGTGACAAGGTGACACTATGCAGTGAGTGCTAAGTCAGGTATTGCCTGTGCCTTGGGGGAAGCTGCTGGAGAAAAGCACAGAGAGGAATTTTTGTGCTAGGCATTTGTTTGGCATTGGGAGGCTTAGCTCATGCATTTAAGTCATAACTTTTAAGGACAGAAGGGACCACAGTGAATGCTCCCTGGCAAAGCACAAACTTTTGAAAAATCATTACTGCTCCTGACATCTGTTATATGATCCTGCAATAGCTCCTTTTCCAATGTATGTCCACAGACAGGACAATTTTATCATACATAAAGTCAGTCATCCATCCAGACGTTTAGAGTCACATAATACAATTATTGATATGAAAATCAAAACAAGGTACCATATAAAGGCACCCACTGTCAGATCATTATGGATGAGACCATCAGCCTCGTTGCTGTAACAAACCCTGTATTCATTATTGTAGCTCAGGGCATTTTTTTTTTGCCAGAATTGGCTGTTCCTTTAATTAATATTGCAAATCATAACCCAAATTATATGCTTTAAGCTGTCTTAATTTTTAATTTGCAATGAAGAGTTCAGGCATTTGATTTGTGTAATGGCAAAGAATTCCCTGATGGAGGAAAGGGAAAGAAACATGCCATGAAGAGCCTGCATAATTCTCTGTGAACAAGTAGTGTTTCAGAACTCTGGTACAGAGTAAGCTCCATGCTGTGTTTGGACTTCACCCTGGACTCTCTCTCTTGTGAGCTTGCTCATGGGAGGTAGTGCTGACTTTAACAGTGTTTATCTTGATAAAGACCTGAAGTGTTTCACCAGATTTAAGCTTTACTTCTACCGCTATATGCCAGCTCTCTTACTGTCATAAATGGAAGGTTTGGGAAGAAGTTGTGAAAACATACTGAAATTTTGCTCCTAATGTGATTAAGAAATGGGACTTTATTTTGCTTCCCATCTCATTGCCAGAAATGGCTTTTCCTTTAAAAAACAACTGTGGACTAGCTTTTGATTAAAAGACAAAGCAAAACAGAAGAAGAATCACAAGAGAACTGTCAAAATCAAATGCCTATTAAGAGCTACTGAGAAACACTGGGATTTTTTTTTTCAGTTGAGAGATTTCTATTTTTCAGTGCAATTATAAGTTTTATGCATGTTTGACCTTTTTACAAAAAAGCCGTGAAGTTTTATTGACTACCACCAGTTGCAATAAAAGTTCTAACAGAACAGTTCTGAAGGGGAGCGTTTGAAAACAAACTAGTTATCAGAGTCCAATTTTGTCTGCACCATGATGTGCAGGACTTGTAAGTCCAGTGGCAACTGGGAGTAGTATGTGGACACCTGTTAACATCTGTTTTCTGTATATCATTTACTGTCCAAACATGACAGCCTTACTGTCATATTGACCTTAAACTAAAGTCACTCATGAAATAAGAGCAATGAGTCACAGTAATTGCTTGGATCAAGCAAAGGACCAAGAACTCTTGGAGATGTTCACCTTCAGGGCATGCTTTATAGCCCAGCTTGAACAGATATTTAAGGAGATCTGGGAAGGGTTGGTCTCTATGAGGCGAGGATATGTTGTGCAATGGGATGTTCTTGCTGGCTGGTTCTTTCATGTGGGTGGGGTTTTGTTGTTCTTATTTTTATTGTTATGGATTGTTAGATTGGGAATTGTTTTTCCATTAGAAAAGGCAAAACAACTGCTTTCAGTGTCGAATGACCTTTTAGATTATGTACATGAACCACAAACAAAAAGAACACAATTAATTACTCCATGGGCAAGCATAGTGAGCTTGACTCACTACTGTGTTACTCCAGTACTTCACCAGATCATGTCAACTGAACAAAGACAGAGCTTTACTACTCCTCCTATCTGAGGGGAAGAGGGCTTGTCCTACCTCTCACCAGATTATGGATTTGCAGGCAATGAGTACTACTGGTTCACTGTGGAGAGAGAATTACTGTCCATGGAGATCTGTTTTATGGCTGTAGTGGCTGAATGTCATGAAAAATCAAGACTGAAGAAAAGTTTGGCCTAGAGTACTGAGATAGAGGATACATATCACATGGTATGTGTATCACACACGCAACATGATATATCCTGACATGATATAACATGTTTCATGAATAATGTGTTGAAAAATCAGACTAAACAAAAAGATCTGTGGAAGCTGCATTTCCCAGTTCACAATGACCTCTGTGATATCAGAAAAGGTGTGAGTACTTTGACTGTTTTGCAGAAAATACTTGCATCTATGTCAGTTCTAGGAAATAGACCTTCTAACGGGTAGTGGCTGACATAACACATGTCACACTTATCCTTGTTAGGATGTTTTGAGGCTTTCCTTTGAGTAGCTCCCTACCACAGAAATAAATCATCTCCTCATAGAGAGCAGATGAACAACAACATGTGAAAAGCAGATTTATGGCTGTGGCTGGTTTCCCAAGTGCCGTAGCTGTCCTGGACTGCAGTTCGATAGCGCCTCCTAGAGGCACAGGCTGCAGGCAGGAGGGCAAGAAGCTGCAGTGGATCAGGTACATCGAGGCTGTGAGCCAATGCCAGCCACGTATTTACCCGTGTGTTGGCTGGTTTCCTTTGCAGTTGTTGTGACTTGTGAATGTTGGATTCATTTAATGCAACAGTACTGAGGCTCGGTACTTAGCCTCTGAACCGGTGCAGACTATTAATAGGAGATAGTGTTTTATAGTTTCTGGCTTGCCTTTATTCCTCCATTGTGGATGTTGCACTAATTGCTATGCCTTTCAGGTGAAAAAAACACAAGAAGAATCCTTGCTTTCCAGGAGCTGGTGAAACTAGGTGAGAATTATGCCATTCTGTGAAGATGAATCACAGAGAATGTTGATTGTCAAACTTGACTATGTTTTAAAGACTTATAATCTTCAGTCAAGATAACAGCTTGCAAAACCCAGACTAGTATATTTCTGATCACTGATTCCAGTAGGCTCTTTTCCTGAAGGCAAAGTGAATTGTACACTGACTATGCAAGCTGTAGCTATTCTTTCAGTTTCTAGACAGATGGTTGTTCCAAACCTTTTTACCTATGTTGGTACTGAGTTGACTTCCATTTGGCTAGAAGGTAGTATAGAAAAGAATGTAACTTGCCTCATTCAAAGTGGATGGAACTAATAGGTGACCTGCAATAGCCCTAGAAAGTCCAGTGTTTTGTACAGACCATCAGACATTTTTGAAACGAGTTAAATCATTTCAGCATGCTGCAAGGCTTTCAAATACTTTCGGAGAATGACCCATTTCTGAACAGAAAAAGCTTTCTTTTGGACACATCCCTTCTGTTTACAGCTTCTTCCATCAATTTCTTCCCATCTGTGGTCCTGTTATCCATTTGCAGTCACATTGTTTCCTTGTTCAATGGTGAATGCAGGATAGAACTACTAGGGAAGCAAATATTTAATGTCTTCCATCAGCCTTTACTGTGACAAGTGTTTTGTTCTTTCTGAACAGAAGCTAGTCATTCTGGATAATGCTACAATTAATGTGGTCTACATCTATGCTCATCATGCTCTTACTACTCAGGCCTTTCTGATCCCTGCTTCCTCTGTGTGTTCCTTGCTCCTGTTGACTCCAGGCTTTTTCCTGTCAGCTGCTGGCTCTTTTCCAGTTGTTGATTAGGGTCCTGGTATTAGGTGAAGATACAGTTTTCTTTTCTGTCCAGAATCAGAAGAGGCACCTGGGCCTTTTCTGACAATGAAACAAGAGCAAAGCAGAAGCTTGTTGCTCAGTTTAATTTAGGAAAAAAAAATCACTGAAATTAAATTATTTTACTAAACCTGAAAGTGCTGGAATTTCCTTCTTGCAGGAAACTTTGTTATGCCATGTTTCAACTCCTGTTTAAAATGAAGACTTGTCTGGAAATGTGAGAATGTCCTTCCAAAGAACAGAATGTCCAAGTTTTTGTCAGTTGTTGCAGAACTGTTGCTTTCTCTGGCAATGGAATATTTATGCCAGGTGAGTACCTTAAGGGCAAGAGAAAGACATTAATGAATTACTCAGGCAGACCATATCACAGCTTCTTCTGTAGGCTTGGTCTTCTTTGATGAATGATTACATTTTTAAAATATCATTTTCCCCCCTTTCCTATCTTTCTGTGGTATCTCGAGTGGAAACAAGGTGGCTAAAATACCTGCAATTAGTTAGGTGAAGACCCTAGTAATGTGTTGACCTCCTCAAAAGTACTTCTAAGTGTTCAGCAATAGATTAATTAATGCTAAGAATGTATTCTATAGAAGTGTGCTGCTTATTGCGCTATGGAATGGGTTGCCCGGGGAGGTGGTGGAGTCGCCGTCATTGAAGGTGTTCAGAAGGAGACTTGATGGGGTGCTTGGTGCCATGGGTTAGCTGTTTGGGTGGGTTGGATTGGTTGATGGGTTGGACACGATGATCTTGAAGGTCTCTTCCAACCTGGTTTGGTTTATTCTAATAAAGGTTTATTGCCAGTTAAGACAATTTTAAGAATGATTTGTTCCACTCCCCTTAAGCTTAGAGAAGGCTTGAGACCTTGATCTGAATGGTTTTAGCATTCCAAAATCCTGTATTTTTATTCTCTGAAATTGGACTAAAGGATAGCATTTGAATGTGATTTTTTTGCTTGGTGAAGTGTGTCTGAGGTTGAGAGTGGCAGGTGTAAGCTAACACCTGTTAAATACCTGTAGCAGCAGCTAAAAAACAGGTGAAACATATTCTTTTACTGAATCTAAACTAAAGCACTTATGCTATGGTACTGCAAGTGACATGCTTACTCTTCCTACTTCTCCAGCCATAGAGTTTGCCATTGTTTCTCCACACTTCACAGTTCTGACTTTGAAGAATTGTCCATTCAACCATCTGCAACCACCTGACTGACTCTTGTTTTTACCAGATCAATTTCAACAGCCCTTATGAAAAAATTCTATTTTCTAAATGTGAGGCTGTTGTCATTTTAAAAAAAGCTGCTGAGCTACAAAAGAAGAAAATAGTCTCATACAGGATATTGCACATTTAATTTATCTAAGGTTGTTGTCATGGACATTTAGAAAGAGTTATGGGCTTTATTAATCTGTGATTAAGTGATGAAATGTCTGTGATCTGCTGGTACAGACTTGTTATCAGAATTTAAGCAGGAAAAGCTCTGTGCTTCAAAGGTAAAATTTTGTGTTTATTGGTATTTTCTCTATGAACTGATCTTTCCCATAATGAAACAATTAGCTGAGAATACAGCTTTCCCTGAGTTAAACAAGATCATCTATATCCAGGAAGACTTTCCCTTGAAGTTTTTCAGCACTGTAAGGATGGAGAGGTCCCTTGAAAGCTTTTGCTGCTGATACATAAGAGAGGCTGCTGAAAGTTCTTTGCTGCATGTTTTTGTAACTCCCATAATCTGTAAACCACACTTGTGTGGTCAAAGTATAGTTGACATGGAAAGGAGTGTTTGTGAGCTTGTGACTGGAATAGTTGCAGTTTCATAGAAGAAAACCAGCTTTATCTCTGTAATCCTTCTGCTGGCAGACAGGACATGAAAAATGAATGTAAGACACTGTACCTATTTATTGCTTAATTTCCCTCCCTAAATTCTAACCTTGTGGTTAGAAAAACCAACAAAAATCCAGTAATTCTCAAATGTAAACAAGTGAAAAAAAAAATAGCACTTCAGAGCCTGGGAGCCTGTAAGTATCCAAAACCTAAATATATTAACACAGCTGCGTGTCATATGACCCACCACAATTCCGACACAAACATATGGGAAATGTTTGAAAATGTCCAGAAAATTGCAAATTTCTGATGGTCCCCTAATTGAACAAGAGCCATGCAACTGTTAAAAATCTAAGTGGAATGAATGAAGAGCTGTGCTGAAATTATATAAAAGCCCTTCCACTTAGCTAATATTTAAAAGCTCCAACTGAAGCCCTCTGATAGTATTGCTGTGCAAGGTAGAGATCTTGCAGTGCTTGCTGAACATATTGCTCTGCCTCTGAGTGACACAACTGCACTTTAAGGCATTCTCATCCTCTCTTTAGGTTTTTCAAGATGTCAATGTGCCTCAGTTCAATGAGAGGCAATATAATTTTCAGATGGTGCTAAGCAAGGTAGTGTAGAACAAGGTTGTACCAGTGTGGTATTGTAACTAATGTAATTGTTGTTGCTGGTTACCCTAATAGCTTGCCTGACTTTATCCAGTAAATTCTGAATGTAGATTGTTGAGTGAAGCTGTTTGTAGCTGTTGGGCAACAGCTGAAGTTCTGCACACTTCTGATCTTGTACTGGCTGCTACAAATTCTGCCCTCAGCTGTTACTGGGTTCTGTGGTACATAAAAGCTGCATATGCAATATTTGGGAGTTAAAATTCATCCCCAGTAAGAAAGATAACCTCTAAACCCTGAATGCCTAAAGCAAAATGAAAAGTGTGTTGAAAGTCACAAAAACATGGCAGAAAGCAACAACAATTACTTAGAGAAGTATTAGTGGAATTTACCCAGTCATAAATGTTATCTGCATGCCAGGTCTTCCTTCAAAGCCATCTGTATTTTCCATTTAGTTACTTTTTAGTAATGAACCTAATAAGCTTCTGCAAATAGTTACTTGACCCAGAACAACAGATGCAGTCTTCAACTATGATGATAACTGCAGGAGATTCTGTTAAGCCTACACACACATACACACAAAAGAACCAAACCAAACCAAAACAAAAAGGGCGAACAACAACAACAAAAGAACAAAGAAAATGAAAGTGTTTTCAGTAACATTTAAAAAGTAATTTTAATTCCATGCAATTAAAAAAGCAGTGTTTCCATGTAGTAATTATTTCAAAATATTTTTCTGTATTTTTCTTTCTCATCTCTATACTTGAGTAAAAGTGTAATTTCTTGGTTTAATACAGTTTCTGATTTTTAATAGGATATTTTGCGAGGAAAAGTTTTCTGCTTTGTAAAATTTCTATCTGTTGTACTTTCAGCCTGCAGTGCTGGAAGTAGGCTGTTACTGCTCATTATTTGTTACACTAAATGAAAATTTTGCCAAAATGCATGACTGTTGCTGCTTGCTTTTAACTGGATCTTCTACTAAAATTTGCAAACATTCTAAAATTATGACCAGAATCTCAATCAACTGATTATTTTTCAATTTTATTTTCCCTAATTAGAAAGAAGAAAGATAGGAATAAGACAGACTAAGGTGTTTTGCAGGTGATCAATTTTCCTCTGTCTCATCCTGGATTCAGAACAGCATATTTGGAATGAAAATTTCAATGAGCTCAGGTATTATACATTTTTAAATTTGTCTTCTGGGGCAAGGATTGCTTTGATTCATCCAGTTATTTGGTAAATGTGAGTAACCAGTTGCCTGAAAAATCACAGAATCAGACAGAAAACATCTGGTTGGAAGAGACCTCAAAGATCATCCAGTCCAATCCTTAACCTAGCACTGAAGGGTTAATACTAAACCATGTCCCTAAGTGCCAGAACCACACACTGCTTAAACACCTCCAGGGACAATGACTCCACCACTGCTCTTGGCAGACCATTCCAATGTTTGATAAACCCTCTCTGTGAAGAAATTTCATAATGTCCAGCCTACACCTCCCCTGGTGCAGCTTGAAACCATTTCCTCTAGTACTGTCGCTTGCCACCAAGGAGAAGTGACTGGCCAATTCCTTGCTCCAGCCTCCCTTCAGGTAGTTGTAGAGTGCTCCCCTCAGCCTCCTCTTCTCCAGGCTGAACAACCCCAGCTCCTCCCTCAGACAGTTCTTGTGGGTCATGTGCTCCAGGTCCTTTGCAAGCCTCATTGTCCTTCTCTGTACACTCTCCAGCACCTCAATCATAGAATCATAGAATTGTTAGGGTTGGAAAGACCCTCAAGGATCAGCCAGTTCCAACCCTCCTGCCATGGGCAGGGACATCTCATGCTACATCAGGTTGCTCAAAGCCACATCCAGCCGGGCCATAAAAACACCCAGAGATGAGGTTTCTACCACCTCCCCAGGCAACCTGTGCCAGTGTCTCAACACCCTCACGTTGAAGAACTTCTTCCTAACATCCAATCTGAATCCACACATTTCTGTTTTTTTTCCCCATTTGCCCTAGTCCTATCACTCCCTGACACCCTAAAAAGTTCCTCCCCATCTTTCTTGTAGGCCCCCTTAAGATACTTGAAGGCCACAATTAGGTCTTCTTGGAGCCTTTTCTTCTCCAGACTGAATAGGTCCAACTCTCTCAGTCTGTTCTCATAGGGGAGGTGCTCCAGCCCTCTAATCATCCTTGTGGCCCTTCTATGGACACATTCCAGCACATCCATATCCTTTCTGTAATAGGAAGGGCTCTCTTATAGTGAGGGCCCCAGAACTGAACACAGTACTTGAGATGTACTGAACACAGGGCGATGATCACCTCCCTGTTCCTGATGACCACTGTGTTTCTAGTACAAAAACGTTCAACATTGTCATATGAGAAATAACTTTCCTACTAAGATCTATTCCTACAATATTTTCTTACTAATCTCACTGGCTTTAGGCCATTTCTATAGATATATAATGCTCAACAAACAAAAGGACCATTCCTTCACCAATCTTCATTCATTTCAGACATTTGAAACTGCCTTTTGCCTTGTCCAGCATCTCCCTTGTGTAAATAGTGTCAAGATGCAGAAAAGGGAATGGATTGTAGTGTGAAAGGTGTGAAGGCTGCCATTTCCAGGATTTTCTCCAGGACTCTTCTATTAATTAAGCAGCTGATCTTCTGAGCTGTGGTGCTTTGAAGCTTCAGGTATATAAGCATTTTCAAATATGTATACTCCTATATGTGCAATTGACTTTATTCATAAATCTCATAATTTTGATATAGAAGAGTTTCATACTGTATTTACCAGACTTTTTGCTTTCCTACTGGCAAGATATTTCTGGTTGAAGAACTGTTCTGTCTCAAAAGTTTGTGTACATGATAGAGGACTATATGAGACAAAATTGTACTGTTAATAAAAGGTCATCTCTGGCATTGATCAAATTATTTGGGGTAATTTGATCCTTATCTGCCATAAAATTTAATCTAAGAAGAATACTGGTGACGATGGGAAGGAGGCAGACCTCACCAGGGGTTTGTTTCTCTTCTACCTCCTCTTAGGATAGGATTTGTGCAATTCACAGGAGTGAAGTCTACAACAATGTGTTGTCAGTTATTCCTCTTTACACTCTTCACTTCAGAGAAGCTGATGCCTGTGGGACTGTGGGACTGATGCCCTGTCTGCTAGAGAATTGTGCTAATCACCTTCACTGTCACATCTTAAGATGTTCAGTCCTGACAATGGATACTTAAGCACTTCATGCAAAGTGAACCATTTCCAACCAAGAAATGAGAGCCTATGTATCTCACAATCCTCTTGTATCTCATCACACAAGCAAAGTCAGACTAGAGTTCAAATTCATGTTCTGTCAGATCAAGACAGACGTTTAAATTCGGATCCCTAGCTCCTTACATGAGTATCCTAGCAATTACTCTTTGGATCATTCTAAAAAGGAAATGGTTCACTAAGTCACTTCATGCAAACTATTTCAGTAATAGTTGAAAGTCAGTGAGCAATAGAGTAAGAATGACTCCCCAACCTGATGTTAAAGGTACTCACTTTGAAAGCAAAATTTTTCTTTGGGGCAAGCTTTGTAATAGTCAACACAGAAATTCCTTCAGTATAGCAAAGGAGTGAATTGCGACGTAAAAAGTCAGAACAATTCTTTTGCCACAGTTTTGTGTATCTTGTCTTTCATTCTCTTGCCTTTTATATTTGCATTTGCCAAATATTTACCTTTTCCAAAAATGTTTCATCTTGAGACAGATGGAACATTTCAGGTTAAATGAAGTAGAGTGGGCTGGGTGGGGAGGGTAGTGGTTTTGGTGTGGAAACCTGGAAAAACTGTGAATTTGGTTCAGTTTGAACCAGCATTCTTTTTCAACTGTTTGGCTTGGCAGCTGAACTGAAAAGCCAGTTATTTGCAGGCTCTAAGCCCTCCTTTGCAGTTGGACCCCTGCGTTTTACTAGGAAAATTGTAGCATAGTCCCTGGAGCTGTTCATCCATGGTGCAGAGGCATGAAATGAAAATTCCATTGAAATTTAGGGTTGTCTGAAGTTTTTGGAAATGGGGGACCTCTAAAATGCAATTAAATGATGGCATCCACAGTATGGGTATTACTGAACTCTCCAAAGACAAACTGCTGTTTTCACAGATTCCTTCTGTCATGTACTTGTCAAAAAGAAACTTCTAATGAACATCCTTATGGGAAATATTAGAAAGATGAGAGCCCTTGACTCGTGTGCATTGTTAGCCGGGAACAGACATTCCTCTTTCTAACTTTTTCATTCCATGATGTAATGAGAACGTTTTAAACCAGGACAAGCAAATTGAAAGTGCCAAGCTTTTCCCTACATGCTGCTTATGATCAAGCACACCATCCGTGCTTTTAAATACATCATAATTAAACTTGCAAAAATGGAGACTTAATTTGAACATGTAAATTAATCACATGTTGTAACAATTGGAATTCATAACTGAACATCCATTAGCAGACAACGCTGTTCCTCATTCTTTTGTTTGCATGTTTATAGTAATCACGCAATAGGATTTATGGTGCATGTCACCCTTTGAAAATTAATTCTGCATCAACTTAGGAGATGTGTTCCCATTTCTATTGTATACTTTGCTCTATAAATGCAAATAATTGCAAATTAAGTCCCAGATGTCTAAGGAGCAGCAGGAGTGACCATTATTTGATGCCTGATGCACATCATGTCATTTTTGTGTCATTTCTCTAGGGATTAAATGAGTTCCATGTTTTAAACATCTTAGGAAAATAACAAACAATGTAGCTCATCCACAAAACATCTGCTGATTTTTTAAATTTTTCTTTTGTTAAGTAGAAGAGAAAGACTTTTAAAATGTTTTTGGTTGTTACAAAAAGAAGTTTACTTAAACCTTTTTTTTAATCCTGAAAAATTGTGAACTCATCTTCTGTGGAAATTTTAAAAAAGCCAAAATTTATCCACCTTGTGTATTTAGCAAGTAAAGAACTAAGCTGCTGTGGTGGGCTACATTAAGTATAGATGGATGAGAACAAGGTCAGTGGAATGAACACAAGCTGTACCACTCAGAGCTAGTGTGCATGCACATTACCTTAAAGATGTTTGCCCCATGGATGTCTGAATTGCCTGTGTATTTCAGTGCATGTGTGTTATGGGCTATGAATCTTTCCCTAGCAAACATTTGTGAAGGAAGTTTTACATTTGCATTTCCATTGAATACCAGCAGCACTTTTATTGATAGGAGTAGAATTCGTTTGCTTCTGCTGGGGTCAGAATTCACAGAAGGGCTTGGCTCTTCATCATGTAATGTGGAGCCTAGTCAGTAAAGCCTCTTCATTAACTTGAATCAGGCATTACTTAGTTGAAAATACTGCCTTGAGTTTTCTTGCACATGCAGAAGAAGTTCTTTGCAACTGAACCTCCTCTCTGTTTTTGTTTTATACATCCAGCTTGATTCTCAGTGCCCTTCTTCTTCATGTGCTCCACAGCTGTCTTGAGCTCCTGGTTTCATACAATCTTCATGTTACACCTCCCAGTAGGTCAGCCACTAGCCACTTCCACACTGTTGTTTTGTTACTCCCTCTTAAATAGCCCCCCCCCCCTTTTTTTTTTTTTACAGAAAATACCTCTCCAATAATGCCTCTGAATCACTTACAGCCTAAAATGTTGCTGTATGCATCTTAAACTTTCATAACCCTATCTTGCCCTATTCTGTATAGTAGCATCACATCTGTAGACACTGCAATCACAGGATCACAGGATGTTAGGGGTTAGAAGGCATGTCCAAAGGTTCAACGAGTTCAACCCCCTGCCAGAGCAGGACCATAGAATCTAGCACAGGTTGCACAGGAACACATCCAGATGGGTCTTGAAAGTCTCCAGAGAAGGAGACTTGACAACCTCCCTGGGGAGCCTGTTCCAGTGTTCTGTGAGCCTCACAGTGAAGACATTCCTTCTTATGTTGAGCTGGAACTTCCTGTGCTGTAGTTTATATCCATTACCCCATGTCCTATCACAGGGTACAATGGAGAAGAGCCTGTCCCCTTCCCCTTGACACCCAGCCCTCAGATATTTATCAAATCCCCCCCTCAGTCTTCTCTTCTCCAGACTAACAGCCCCAGGTCTCTCAGCCTCTCCTCACAGGGCACGTGCTGCAGTCCCTTAATCATCCTGGTAGCTTTCCATCGGACTCTATCCAGCAGATCCGTGTTCCTCTTGAACTGGGGAGCCCAAAACTGGATATGATATTCCATGGGAGGTCTCACCAGGGCAGAGTAGAGGGGAAGGATAAACTCCCTCAATCTGCTGGACGCACTCCTCTTAATGCACCCCAGGATACCGTTGGCCCTCTTGGCCACAAGGGCACGTTGCTGACCCACGGATAACTTCTTAACCACCAGGACTCCCAGGTCCTTCTCCACAGATCTCTCTCCATCAGATTACCTCCCAACCTGTACTGGTGCAGTTAATTATTCCTTCCCAGATGCAGGACTCTGCACTTATCCTTGTTTAACCTCAGTAGGTTCCTCTTTTTTTTTTTTTTTTTTTTTTTTTTTTTTTTTTTTTAAGCAAACCCTGCCCCTTTGTGCATGTGAAGTACTTAACTCTGGGAAGCATTTGAAAATACATCCAAACTTGGAATGATCAGTTGTCAACCTGAGGCTGAGATAATGAGGGGAACTACTGAGACAAAGCACACTAAGTGTGGAGATAGGAAAGTATTTATGAAAATGCAGTAAAATAGGTTTGTGATAATTAGTGAAAAGGAGGTCACCACCCATCTTTTGGTTTTACAGAAGATTCTTATTTATTATTGTGGCATGACAGCATAAAGCTCTGGGTTGTTAGTGGACTAGTACCATTTCTCAGTTGTTTTTGCTTTCTCTTTTCTTGCAGTAAGATGTGTCTTAAATTCCTAAATTCAACCCCCCAAAAAATTCAACCCACAAGCCCCAGTGGTATTCGGAGTTTATGTATTCTTTAACCAAAGGCTTTTACATAACCAGATACTGGTACATTCTTTAGTGAAATTCTTGAAGCTTTGGGTTTAACCACTGCTTCTTGCAGGGATGTGCTTGAAAGAATGTCAACTATGTAGCTGTACTGGAGGGCTGTGCAGCTAAGATATGTCCTTTTTCTGAAAGTGACAAACTGATGTCAGGGTCTACATTGAGGCAGGGTCCTGACCACAGCTCAAAGTCCTGTGGTGACATCAGAATTTTGGCATCTATATTTGAATATTTTTGTTATTGTCATTATTGCAGAGAAAAGTTGAAGATTTGACATGAATGAATCCACTACAGAGATATCTGCTGAAGTAACCAGAGAACTTTAAAAGCTTTGTGAGCAGGGAATTGCCTCATTCATTATTCATAGGTTTTTAATTCTGAAACCTTTGTGCTGCTTGGGCGTGTACAGGAGAAATTTTCCAAACTGTAGGCAAAGTGATTTCATTTCTGAGAGAACAAAAAGGAGCAATACAGCAAAACCCATGATGGAAGAAGAGATATAAAAGCGCTTATTGAGACTTGAGAGAGAAATACATGAGAGAGAAACACACAAAGTGCTTGCAAGGCTGGAATTAAACAAAACTAAATAGGACTTAGAAATGTACTTAGAAAAACTAATCCTGAAAAGGAAGAGAACAGCCTCCTTTTCCACCCAAAATCAAAAAGGAACACTGCTAAAATGTTCTTAAAGTATTTTGTTTCTTTTAAGAACACAAATGATACACTGGGCAGTCCAGCATGATTCTGTGTGTATTGGCAAAGCATATTAGCCTTTTTGATACATAATCTCCATCTAACTGTGTTTCAGATCTATATGTGATAAACTTCATTAGCTAAATGTGAGTGGTCAATCTACTCTATGCTAAAGCAGTTGTGTTTCAGGTAGTAAACAAAAATGATACAAAGGTGTTAGGCTTCTTGACTTTCAGCTGACTTGTGCTTTTTGCTCTGAAGTGCAATGTTAATGAGAAATCTCATTGTTAAGACCCTTTAACTGAAAATTCTGAACATTTGTGATTGCTTTTATTCTGAATCCTCTCTATGATCTACATTGCCATTCAGTTTATGATGAAAATGACTGGGAGCACCCAGAATTAAAATCCAATATTAGGTATTTCTTTCCTATATCTTTGACAACATTCTTGTTCATATATCCTGAGTGGGAACATCATCAAGAAGCATGGGGCTCAATAGCCAGAGTCTAGAGGAAACTAATCTGGCACTGCTATCCTGGGGAGTGGATCCTTTATGGTCTTAGACAGACAGAGCATATGACCTTTCAATCTCAGTTTCTCTTTTTGTAGTATAGAGGAATGAAAATAATTTCATTCCTATTTGATGCAATATTTTATATGCTATAGACAGATGAAATATGCCTTAATGAAGATTTTTCAAAATCAAAGCATATCCATCATTCATAATTAGTTTCATTTTAATTAATTAATTAAAATGAAGGAACACAGTTCATAGTTGGAGAGACCAAAACATGTAAATGTTGGATCCATGTTCTGGAGAGTATTCTGAATTTCAAGAAAACTACCACCCCACCCCACCCCCCCCCTTTTATTATGAGAAATATTCCAAAGACTTTCCAAAAGTTTTGTCTTTATGCAGAACCACAGTCTGTTAATTTTTTCAAGCCAAAGATGAGGTTTGGCACAGGATTGTCCCATAACCTTGCCAAAAGCTTTCCTAAGAGCACACTCAGTTAGTTTATATTACTACTTTTGAAAAAGGAAACATTAAAGAAACCATATTTTTAATACAGTATAAAGGTCCTCTGAAGGCTGAAAATGCCTCCCCCTGGCCCCACCTCTGCAAAATGCTAGGGGAAGTGAGGAGAAAAAGGAGTCCTACAGTCAAAGAGCTGCCTCTGTGTGAGGCCTGGAAGCTAGGACCTCTTTGCTCTAACCCTCATTTCCCCTCAGGGTCTGTTTTAAAAAAATTGTTTCTAAGTCTGGTTACCCAAGTTGAGAAAACCATGGCTTCATTTTCAGCAAGGCTGGGTACTTTTAACACCTGTTGATTTTGCTGTGACTGCTCAAGGGAGGAAGGAGCTAGGATTCCTCCTCTCCTCCTGCAAGTGCACAGAGTACCCAGTGCTCTGTTTGTCCATTTTCCTCTGTGACCCTATGAATGCTAGTGCATTGCCTCTGCAGCTTCTGTGAAAGGTCACAAACCAGAGAAAAGCCATGCTTCTTGTATGTCCAACTTTCATTTTTTTGATCTTAAAGTATAGCCTCTAGCTAGTGTCTGGAATCCTGGGTCTTTTGCTGATTCCTAGAATGACATACCAGGAATGTTCTCTTTTAACTTAAATATGGCATTGTCCTACATATCAGGGAAAGAGGGACTTGAGAGGTCTGCCTACCTATGCCACAGGGAGACTAATGTGGATAAAACTGTTTCATTTAAATGCAGAAGCATGATTTTCTTTCTTTACAATTCTATGAAGTCTTCAAGTCCGAGATAATATATAGCTAAAATACAAAAGGCTATTGTCATAGAAATGCCTGATTCTGTAGCTAAATTATGCACAGTGACAAAGCATTTCAGGTGATTGTGAAAAGACTTGTCTATTGTAAAAGAAAAACATGGATGTGTGTATTCATGTATCCATCAGAACTCAGATTGTACTTTTAGAAACTGAAGCCAGATGTTAAAGCATCTCTCTCCTCCTGAAGCTGTGAAGTCAACCCATTCATTGTTTACAGGCTGCATGGGTAAGGCAGAGTCAGCTATCAGAGAGCATGGAAGACACTTTTTCCCACTTCAGGTCCTTACACTAAAACAGCAGCCAAAATGTCTGCATTTGATTTTTAAATATGCTTTTCTCTCTCTCCCTTTTTTCTTTTTTCTAAATTTTAGGAAATTGCCACATTCAGAATTTTGTGCTCAACCACAATGCCTGTTCCTCCTAGGGTTCAGTCCAAAGAATTTCCATTAGGTGTCTGAATACCTAAATTTTAGAGATGTGTATGCAAAATCAGCCAGTTTTACATGGGTTGCATCTCTTTTTCTATAAGTATCTTTGAGATTGGTCAGAGTCACACCAATGTGGATGAAGCTCCAGGGTGAGGGTCTTTAAGCCTTTTTAGTGAAAGTTATCACTTGTATTACTTTCTGTTATGATATGAAAATTAAGTCATGCTGAAATTTCTTAAAGTACTCAGAGGGTGTTATTTTATGAACTACAGGTATTTGCAGTACTGATGTTTCTGGAGAGAATAAATATGGATCATTTATTATGTCATGACTTCACAGTGATACTCAGATATCAGTCCTTGAAGAACTTCATAGCTTTTTTCAGCTGTAAATAGATATTTTGTTTTGTTAACCTGCTGAAGGATTTAAAAGGATATCAACGTGTTCTGTAGACTCAAAGAATGAGGGCTGTTTATTTGTACTTTCTGACCTCCTGCATATTACAGGGTAAAAAATACTGCTCTGTCACATTTGCATTGAGCCCAGTTCTTTCAAAGTTTGATTAAAGTGTTACCTTTAAGTGTGAGCTTGTGAGCTCTGTTTCTATTCTACTGTTGTTAATTTTGAAAATCTGTGATTCTCTGAGCTGGGAATAAAGTCTCATTTCCTATGGCACTGAATCCTCTGGTTTTCTAACAAGGCACAAACTCCAACTGGAGCTTTTCCAGTGGCTAGGAAATTCATGACAGATTAATACTAATGGATTCTCTGAAGCCTAGTAGATTATGTTCACACTGAAGACTTTCATTTATTTGGAGCAGTATTAAGGTGATCCTGTACACCCAACCAACCTTTTTTGTGCATTATCTTAGGAATGGAATTGTTTTTGAAGTGTCTGCTTTTATCAGATATGGTTGGAATTGGTGATTATGTCAAAAAATTATTGAAGGGGTAATATGCATGTGATCATGCAGCAGGCAAAGCTTGACTGCATAAGGTTTGTTTCCCTAGGAAATCTGGCATCTATGCTGCCTGAGATATCTGAACTCCTGTGGATTTTTATTTTTGTATTCTTGCTGTTCATTAGAGAAGGAGAGATAAGAGGGTTCCATCAGAGGTAAACAGCATTCCCAGAGGATATCAGCAATGACCTATGCACTAGTTTCTTTCTAACACTGCCTGTTTCTGGTGTTGTTTTGCATCATGGTGGGTCTTTAAAAATATGTCTATAATACACTGGGAATTAAAATACACAGTAAATAGTTTAATTTTTCTCATCTTTTCAAAGTACATTTTCTTGTCAACAGCTGATGGGCAGGATGCAAGTGAAATGTTGCCTTCACTTCTGTTTGTATTTGTCATATCTGAAGATGCTCCTAGATTTTGTTACAATAATACTTTTCATTTGGAAATTTGTATCTCCTCTGATGTGAGCCCCAGACATTGCCATTTCTAAGTGCAAAAAGTTGATCTCTATGTAATTATAAAGTGGTGCCAGGTTCTAACCACACTACCTTGCATACCCTGGTCCTTTGGATGTTTTATTTGCAACAACTTTATATACCAAACTTGTTTGTTTAATAAAAATGTTGTTATGATAACTATAAACAACATATTTTTTATATGACTAATGTTTTCATGAAGTTGCTTTCATTTTCACAGGTCAGTGCTTCCTTTTCCAGCCTCACAAACAGTTTTCTCAATCATCTTGGGCACTGAGTTGGTGCCTCAGCACTTGGATTTGTGTCCTGTGATTTGACCTTCTTTTCAGAGTGTTCTCTCATTTGTCCCTGTCTGTGGGCTGTTTTTCTGACACTTTTTTTTTCTTCTTGTGCCACTTTATGACAGTTTTTCTCCATGATGTACTGTTAGAAGAGGTGAGATATCCAGAAAAAATTAGACATAACATGAAAAAAAAAAGAAGCTGCTGACCAAAACACTACTTAGAAAGTAAGTAATTTTTCTTTTTATAGTTCCTTATATGTGTATGTGTTGCACTTTTAAAATCTCCACTCCTGACATTATCTACAACATAAGGCATATTTTATAAATGAGCTTAAACACTCAATTAAGTTGTAATTATTCATGAATAATCTCTCTTTATGTTAATTATATGTATCACACCAACAGAGTCTGATATACCGATAATATGAATAAAGTTCATCTGAGGTAACAGAGTTTATTCTTTTCTCAGGCATCCAGCCTGGATCTCAGCTGCAAAGTACCTCTCCACATCTCATTACCAAAATAGCAACCTTCTTAATCCTTTGCTGTGAAGAACAAAGGTTCGATTCAGTCTCTGGAGCAGAAATAGGATCTTATTAATGCACTGGCAACTACAGTGTTGTTATTTTTGTTAGAAAAGGGAGAAATAGGAATTTGCTGATATATGTTAGATTAAGAGCTGTTATTTTTTTGAGATTAATGGTATTGTAAGTTAGACCTTTCCAATATCAGTAGAAAACCTGCAAAATACATTGTAATATAATATTCTGGATGAGTTCAGGAGCTACTTCCTGGAAATTCACTTCTATTCTTTGTATTTGTTCGGAAAGGATCACTCAGGCTATCAGTTAACTGGTGTATTGCTTACTGCAGTAGTGTTGGAACTAAGAGGAAAGTTCTTCTGTGGCTCTTGCATGATATGCTGGTGTATATTGGCTCAGTCCACTTGCCAACCACTGGATCGGAGCTGAACCCCAAGGCACCAGGGAAGTACCTAGTGGTCAGTCTTTGCAGTGCTCTGGTTTGGAAGAGGTCTGTGCAATAGCTGAGTATCCAGCTTACAGTGAGCGTGTTGAACATGTTACAACTGGTGTATGAGCTCATGTCTTGAAGTATCAGAGCTCTGGTGATGTTTTATGGAGTCTTTTCTTTCTTTTAAAAGATTTGATGTCTGGTAGTGTTGGGCTGCAGTGGACTGTGGAATTTGGGATCCCTGTGGAGTAGGCTCTTTAGGCCTCTGGCAGCTCATCAGGATAAAGTTGAAATTAGGATTGCAGAGAAGAGCCAGAGGAATTCCTCTTGGTAAATTAAGTGTTATTGAGCTTGAGGACCTGGAAAAAGGGCAAGGGAAGGATCTGGGTGAGCTCCCAAACTGGTGTGAATGATTGGCATAGAAGGTATTGCTTAGAGAAAAAGTAAATGAGGCCAGCAAATGGTTTCTGGAAAAGCCTGGTGCTTGATAATTCTTAGTGATAGGCAAATGGCATACTCCAAAATTCGTGTGGTCCATTGTGCAATTCTGTGTGGGTGTAGATCTTTGCAGGTTATTGGCCTGTGCTCTCTGGCACAAAATGTGTTTGCCTAAGTTTTAGTGTGTAGAACTTTGGGTGTTTGTCTTCATGTGTATGTGAAAAGTTCAGGGTTAAGCGAGGGAGAACTATCCCAGAAACTGAGATCAGCCGAAGCTTTCTGGATCACTGTTCCCAGGCCCGAGTGCTGTCACAGAAAATGAAGACCAGTAAGATGGCGCTTGCAGTGAACATCAATTCTCTGCTTCTATTCCTCATGGTTAGGACAAGCTCCGTATTTGGCCTCCAGGAGATGTGGCAAAGATCTGACTGTTGATGGATTATGTAGTCTGAGACTTGTGGCTTGAGTGTGTGGACTTCTATTTTTGAGTTGGAAGATATCTCTGAGCATAGTCTAAGGTAATTTTTCTGTATTATTTGCTATTTTATCCTGAATGCATGTGTCTGTAGAAGGCTTCAAGTGTCAAGTTTTGATAAAACAGGAATGCTTCTAGTGCTGGTAGGATATTTGGGCCCAAACCTCTTTTCTCTTATACCACTATAAAGCTGGGATAATTGTATTGACTTCTGAGTGACAGTGGTAGAGACAGAGTAGGGCTGGACCTGTGAGAGGAAACCATGAGTGTGCGTGTGCTCGCCTTGGGCAGTGAAATAGCTGTCTGAAGATACAGTTCATGTGCTGCTCCCATTTTCATTTAATGGTTTCCAGCTGTGTTCTTACCCTTGTCATATGAAATGACATTAATTAGTTTCAGCTTATGAAAATAAGTGAGAAGCAGTGTGTGTTACCCACCTTACACTGCTGCACATAGACAATGTCCTACATACAACAAACTGATCACAATTTGTTGTATGCTGAGGGATTGTAGTTGCTAAGCCAGGAGCTGGGTAAAGAGAAAGTTCCTTTGGCAAGGTAGTCATAGTCTAAATGGTTTCTCAGACAATGCAAGAGAGGAGGACATGCTTATACATAGCAGATCATTGTATTGCACCTGGACTGTAAATGAGATTGTCCCATACTTCATGCTTTGATCATCACAGGTCTTTTATTATTGTCTGAGGCAGGAGAAAGCACTAAATAGGACACTAAAGGAAGGAAGCAATATTGCTATTTTCCCCCACCAGTAAGCACATCGTTGTAGTATATGAACAGTTTTGGGAATTGTGAGGATTTTTTTTACATTTCTTGCACATTTTTTTTATTAGGGATCCTAGGTGTCTTCCTCAGACAATATGAAGAATATGTAGATAGAAACTATATTTAAAGAGTTTACATACATAGATTTCCCAACCTTCTTGTATATTGTTACCATGCAAAACAGAATGAATGATATTTTTATGCTGCTGCAGCAAGAACTGATACTACCTTGCTGCCTGGGTTGATAGGAAAGTATTTTCAGAAACTGACTGAAATCCAGAGATGCAGAAGGAAATACATTAAGGAAGACATGGAAATCACTGTGTACTTTACACCATTGCTGGTCCCAAAATCGAAAAAGATTTTACTGAGTTGAATGGGCTGCTATAGGCTCCATCTAAAGCTATTTGGAAATTAAGAACTCAGATTTAAGTGAATTTTAGAAACTTAATGGGCAAGATTATGCAAAAGAAGTAATATGTGATACAAAAGATGGAATATGTGTTGCAGCTGCAGTCACGGTGGAAGAGTATCTGTGTAAAGAAGAAGGAAGTGTTGACAGGTTGGTGTTGCCCAACGAGAAGTGCTGTATAATCTTGGACAATTTATTTTAAAATATGAATAATAAATGAACTACAGATACTATTGTGGACAGTAATGAATATGGACAAATATGCTACTGAAAAAACAATGTTTGCTTGGTGAATGAATGGCCAATAGGGGTCTTCACACAACGAACACACAAGAAAGTAGAAAACTGTTGTTTGGAAGGGTTGGTAAATCTTGGCTTGTATACATTTTACACTTCTGGTGCAAGCAGAGAATAAGAGTACTGCATATCTTCAAGCAGGTGTGTCTACGTAATTTAGTGCATTAACCTGGCTATCCACTAACCAGGTGGAGTGGAGACGGCAGACAAACTTCCTCTAAGGTGTTTTGCTGTAGAAACAATGGGTGGAAAGTAGCTGAAGATCTAGAAATGTAACAAAAAATTATGGTGGAACAACACAGGAGACAGGGTCTGGAGATGAAAGTGGACAAGGTTCAGAAGCAAACCAGTTTTTAGTTCGTGCCTGTGCTTTTTTATCTAGAAAGAGCAAAGTGTGTGCATTGTAGAAAGTCTAATTCTATCAAAGCATCTGATGCATATTTCATGTCTAAGACTGATGAGTCTGTATGAAATCTCATATGTTGGCTCATAGCCATGACCTTAACTAAAGGGCTTTCAGACTGCAATGCTGATTTTGAATCTTTCTCATCAGCTCAGTAATACTTTGTGAGGTGCTGGTTTCCTCTGGGGACCTGTCATCTTACAGAATATGGGAAATTAAATGAGTGAAAGGAGTTTGGTAGCATGTATGTTCATTTTGTATTTTCAGGATGAGGCATATTCTGAGTGAACATGTACCTCTGAGCAGGAGAGCACTCAGCCTTCTTAGGCTTCTTCTGCAGGACTCAGTGTGCAGTTGTGAAGGTATTGATGAGGAAGACTTTTAGTACAAAAAGTAAAGAATAATCATATCAATCCAGAAACTACCATGCTCAGACAGGCTCTTCAAACTAGTGAGGCTTTATTGAACTGTGAGGATATTGCACAAGATTCATCCTGCATTTCTACTCCTAACTGCTTGAGTCACTGAAGGTATGTCTATTCAGGATTTGGCAGGCAGATATGAGCTCACTCTGTCCACGCTCCAAGCTGGCTGGGTTAAAGCTGGCTCTGAATGGGAAGCTATGTAGCCATCATGAGCATGTGGGTGAGTCTGAACTAATAAGTCCTGCTGGGAAGCAGAATGTGTTAGCTTGAGACCAGAGTTACAGGGCTTCATTTACATGACTTTAGGATTAGAGGTAGCTTCTATCTGGGCATCTTGGAGCACTTACAGAGGGAATTGCATGTGTTTGCAAATCTGCCATGAGAGTGCACCCTGCATGTCTTAGGAGGTTTAGCTAGATATTATGATCTGGAAAAATGCTGACCAAAAGGCTGCCCATTCTTTTTGAAAAAGAAAACAAATGAATAAAAATCCACTGCCAAACTCCAGCTGTAACAAACAATCTGCTTTCACATTTTTTCTGTCAGTTCTGAGCCTTGATGTGTGCTAATGTAAGAGGAAAAAAAGGCGTAAAAGCATATATCTGAATGGAAAACAAACTGGTCATTGGGAGGGCTGTGTAGCCAAGACAAATGAGCACCTTGGGCTTAATGTCTGCCTGAATTAGATGTCACTCTCTATACAGTCCATAAGACAAAACACCTACTCCCTTGTTTACAATAATTGGAAAGTTCTAATGACAATTATTTCATGTCCCAGACTCCAAAGTTACTTAGGTACTTTTGAAGATGTTCTATTTCAAATTGATTTTTTAAAATTAATATTCATGCCTTTGATTTTCAGAAAATACCCATTTCTAAATAAAATCATGGGCATTTAAAGAATTATTTTGTCCTTAGCCTCAAGAGTCCATTACTTCCTATGCTCTTGAAGCAAATTAAAACAATGCATTCTGTAGGGTATAAAACTATTCCTAACTGTGGCAGCGGATTGCTACAGTCATTAGATTAATACTAACTATTATCATCCCAGATGCTCATCTGGTTTTACTGAGCTTTGTTAACAAAATGGAAATGTATGATTAAAGGCATCCTGTCTGTCTCTCTAAAGTTGCGCCTGTGAATGAGTCACTGTTTTACAAATGGGTGTTGCCAGACATTGATACTGAATGTGGCTCCAGCCGTCAGAGCTTTGGGTCCAGCAGTGCATTCTTGGAGTCCAGACTGGAACACTGAAATTCCCGTTGAAATCTGTGGGAATTCTGCATGGCCAAAGACCAGCTACCTTTATGGCTGGCTGTGGCAGCTCAGAGAGAGAGAGATGTAGTTCTATGCAGTAGGCACATAATAGCTTGGGGACTCAATATGAATTTCATGCCTCTCTTCACTTAGTCACTTGAAACCCAAGTTGGAATTGAGGATACCACATTCCACTTAAGCTTTGTTTGTTTGAGGTCAGTTGAGTGCCCTCTGTTGTCTCTGGATGTGACACCTTCTGCACCACTGGCAAAGTTACAGCTGTGGTTTGTGTGCTCACTGGGCACAAGAGCTGTTTGCACAGAGCAAACCCCAGTGTGACAGTCATCTTGCCTGACCTGCCTGCTGCAGTGGCCCCGGCTGGCTGCATGAAGGGTGGAATGTGCTTTAACCTTTTGGCAGATATATAGCTGCTTGCATGCCCCAAAATAAATAGCTTCCAAAGATCTTTGGGTGGAGTTGCTCCCAGAAAGCTGTGTCTTATGCTCAAGGTTGACCCACTAGTTAATTTAGTTTGTTTGCCTCACAGACAAGATAGGATTTGAATAGTCCTGGCCTTGGGAAATTTCACATCTGGATTCAAATTCTTTATGGCTACTGTCCCCTAATCTGTGCCATGGGTTGTTCCCAAGTCCTAGTTCTGTACTTTTCCAAGCTTTGTGTTTCAAGTCATCCCCTCAGGGGCATTTGTAAAAGTGGGAGGGCCAGATTGGTGGTTGTAAGAAAGAGAAGTATCATCACTGACGTCAATGCAGCCCTACCACTTCACATTTGCAAGGGATCAGGCTTGTCTACCAGTGCCACAGTCTGCTGGGAAGGAGGGGAGGCAGCCTGAGAAGTGTTGGGTGTTCACAAGTGACAGAGACTCTCAGTGCAGTATCCAGGCACATTATAAAACAGGCTCTTGAAGAGACAATTCTTTGTAGAAGCTTGAGTCTTGTTTTACTCCTGGTCATTGTCCTGATATTTCATGGCTTTATGACAATTAAAAAAAAAAAAAAAAGGACTCCTGTGTGGATGATTGGCTGAGACCCATTGTGTGGTTTCTGGATGGCATAGGAGGCCAGTTGTGGGCATAGCTACTTCAGCAATTGAGTAAGACTCTAGAGGAAAATCCAAGGCTGCTTGCTCTGTGTTGTCAGAATTATGGCTACCCATAGGTTTAAAGTAATTTAGAACTTCCAAGTCCTTGACCTGCTTTAGGATATTTTAAATATTTTTGAATGCATGAGTTTAAGAGAGCAATCTTGAATTGAAAGAAAGGGAGACTGAAAACTATGATTAAAGCAGAAGAGAGTCAGGATTTTCTCAGGTACAAAGGTGAGCCGAGGAGAGGGGAAAATGCCAGTTGGTAATAACATACTCTTTCAGAGATCCACTAGTGCTCTTCTCAGAACTCTGCCTGTTTGGTGCACCACTTCTCTGCTTGTGTTCACCTGAACAGTCTCTCTAGGTATCAGCAACTTGAAGCACATAAGAAGTAATTCTCTTTGCCAGGTAAACGGAACAACAGTGGAGTGGGAAAGAATGAATCATTGCCACTAACAAGAAAACTAGGGTTGCTCTCATCTTTGACACAATGCAGTATCTATTCTCAAATGTCAGGGCTAATAACTCAGTATTTACAAATGAGATTTAGCCCCCTCCCACACAAACCCACATAGTCCTTAACAGCCTTCAAGCTCAGGTCATAGCTGTCTTTCTCTGAGGGCCACCAATAAAACCTTCAAAATATATCTCATCCAGACAGTTTGACTGCTTTCAAGATTGAATAGTCCTCCCCTTTTCCCTTTGGATTTTGTTTTGGTTACAGCTACACCACTGAAAAATGTGGAAATGTCTTTGAAAGCCCATCTAAGGCCCTAATTGTCCTTAATGTAAGAGGATCGTTAGTGTCCACGGATGAAATGGATAATACAAATGAGAAAGATTCCAAAGTTTTGGTTACCTTAATAAATTCCTAAACATGAAGGAACTAATAGGTATTCATCCAATGCAACCAGAAATTATTAGTGCAGGTGGGAGTATCAAAAGCTTGAGTGTTTCAACTGGCATCTTACAACATCTTCTGTTGAGACAGTGTTTTTTCATCCAGTGTACTGATAGATTGCAACTATAGCTGCCCAGAAAAGATGTAACAAAGATGCCGGTTTCCTAGATAACCATCATGTAGGTGTAGAACATGAGATACTGCTAATTTCAGATGCTCATCAGGATATTAATAGCCTCCTTATTTTGCAAGTAATGAGCTTGTTTGAATTCCTGCTTCTGAAATATATGAAGCATTCAGGATATCTTTTTCAACCAGGTTGGCTGTTAAGTGTTGAAACAGGTAACTGGGAAAAAAGGACACAGAAACAAATTTGGGACTGATTAGTAAAGTCCATTTAACAGATTCTGTTTGCCCAGTCCAAAACAAGCAGTTTTTTATTAATTAATAAATCATTCTCTCTCTGGAGACTGAGAATTCTTCAAAGTGGTTTACATGCAGTTCTTAGCACAGCTGCATGCTGGGGGTGTGTGCTCTGTGTGGGGGATCTACCAACAGCCTGGCTACCTCTGTGTGATCTTGGGTAAGGCCTGGATAAAAATCAAAGGCCAGATTGTTCTGTTTTACCAAATGTGTTGCCCGGGGCTTGCTAATTAATAGAATGTCTAGGAATGTCATACATCTATTGAAAAAAAAAAACAAAAAGAGAGAAAAAAAGAAAAAAATGTGTCACTTGAAAATTGCTATTGTTTTAATTGAATGTTGTCATTTTCACATAGTGACCGATATCTCAGCCTACCAATCTTTTTGAAAGAACAAACTGGAACATGAGAAAACAGGCCACTCATAGGGAAACGCTGTCTGATTTTAAGGTATTTTTAAATGTAGGTCTCACAGAGCCATAAATGCTCCCACATGTTGACTGGGTGCCTTATCCTGAAATCCAAACTTGTGTTTCATTCTTATGAGTTATTCCATCATAAGTCATTGCTGGAGGTTGACTGTAAACAGAGGTTGCAGAATTGGGCTGATTTTGACCTAACAGTAGAGTGTAACTCTGGGAGCATTTACTGGAGGTATGGCACTCAGTAAGATGGGCAGACCAGCTCAGACTGAGGTTGTGTATGGCAGTAGGCATGCAGGATTGTCTACCAGTAAGTGTTTGCAGGATTGGGTGGTAGGTGGTCCTACTTTATTTGCTGTTTTAACAGAAGTCTGGTACTTGTTATGGAGTGAGTTAGTTCCTTTGGGAAAGGTGGGTGTAACTTGTCAGGACGTGAAGGATAACTAACCTCAGACATTTGGGAAGTTGTGTGTGTTTTGATGCATATGATTTTGTTATGTAAAATAGTGAGGCTCACCCCCTTCTCTGCCTGATCATGCCCTCTTGTGGGTTTCTGCACAGTTCTTTTGAAGGAGAAGGGTAGCTCATATGATGAGGTGAGAAAGAAGACGAATGGAAATAGAAACCAGGAGGAATCAGATCTTCTGTTGAATAGTTCTAAGGGCTTCTAGCATTCAAAAATTTGTTGTCTAATGTCACTGGGCTTATAAGGGGAAAAAATGAAAATAATCTAAAAGTTACATCTGTATTTTTACAGAATAATTTAGCCACAATTTAATTGTGTATGATAGGAGACATTTTGTATGATATCCTGCTGTAAGTATTCCTCAAATGCATCCCCATGCTGTCAAAAGAAGGTAAAATCCTTCATTTTCTTCTTGGTATGGCTCTTTGATTGGCAGCTGGTTTTCATATGATTTGTGTCTGTCAGTGCGTTAACAAAAAGGTGTGTGCTTTGGGTCATGGGTATAATTCTGAAGGTTTCTTCTGTTGAAAACTCACTGGCAAACAGATCATTCAGTGCTAGATTTTCTGGGAAACCAGCAAAGATGATGGCATTTTGGAGGGAGAAATAAGCAATGGGGAATGAGAAGGAATATTGTTTTATTTGTCAAATGCTGTTGTAGTATCTCTGCAACATTGTGCTTTAAGTGTAATATGCTAGTCTTGGCTTTTATGAGAATTCTGGAAGAGTTTTGTGCACTGCAGAGTCTGATTGACAAAGAGGTTTTCTGTCCTCGCATGACCTGCTTTTAACTTGAAAAAAAATTCAATAAAAGTTCAGCCTCACAGCAAGGGATGAATTTAAAGGCTGCACACCATGTGACAATGGTAAAACTTTCATAATAGCCATCATATTTGTTGGTTTAAAAATCAGCTTCATTGTCATAGTTAATAGTTTGCAGCTGCTGCAGAACAGAGGCAAATTGCTATGTATGTGTCAGTGTTAAATGCAAGTAAGATCCACTGACTGGGAAGACTTGGTTGGGTCTTCCTATCTATTGGTAGTATTGCTGATCATCATCTCTACGTGATGAGAGGAATTCATTGCCACATTTCAGCACTGCTGTGCTGACTATGTGATCTTGCAAGTAAAATAAACTTGTTTTCAGTGGCCTGCCAAAGTATACTCCACGACATCATGTTAAAAAGGCTTCCAGGGTCTTGTATAAGTAGATGCAGTCCCCTTGCAAATCTATGGGATATCAACAGCTTTGATTTAACTAGTAATGTTAAGTTACAAAAAGGTGTTAAAGAATCACAATTTATCACCCAACGTCAAGCTTGGGAGTAAAAGAACCTTGCTGGAAGATCATCAGTTCTCTGCCAATATAACTTATGAAAAATGTTTGTAGCTTGCACCAAATCTGTATCAGATGGAAACAGGAAGTAGAAGGAATGATCCCTCTCCATTATGGTGGTGATGTGAAGATTTGTAAGGTCAGAATGGTGTGATGAACAAAGTCTGGCAGCAGGATGAGGGTAAGCAGAGGAGTATATGAAGTGCCTTCTGGTTATCTCAGACTAGGGCCATCCAAGAAGGCCTCCCTAAGGTGTTTGGAGTCGTGGCAACCACAGGGAATTATGAAATATATTGTGCCTTTAGTCTGAGTAAATATAGTACTATTTAGATTTAAGGAGATTCTGCTTTTCCTCCTCCCTACTGTGTGTGCTGTTAGAGCAGAATTGAGCTTAAATTGTGGAGCTAAAGCTGTAGACTAGAATGTGAGTGGTAACCCTTTTGAGCTATCTCAGAAGGACTGTGGTTATTTAAGGCAGATTATTCCTCAGTGTTTTAGGCACCCGCCTCAGTGTGAAGAAGTCAGGGAGTTCAAGGAGTACAGGTCAGGCTGCCCAGGATACTGTGGTCTCATGGCTGAAGCTGCTTATCCTTCAAGAAAGTAAAGAGTAGAGGAGTGAGAAGGTTTAAAGACCGAAGTTACAAGAAGACAATTTTTAATGCTGAAGTCAAAGATTCAGAGCCCAAATAGTGGGAAAAATTCCCCAGGGAAGAGACAATCCACACAGTCCTTCACTGGATTACTGTCCTTACTACTTCACTTATTTGCATGAGGTTTCTGATGTGTTTCATGGTACAGAATCTGACCCTCAGGTCTCATTTACAATTCAGAGAACTTTTCAATATGTTATCCCTTCAAGCTTTGTTAATTTGTCAGTGTTCTTGTTTGTCTTTTTCACATGCAGACCATGGCCAGCACTGAAGTCTAAAGTAAATACATGAGACCTCTAGTTATTCTGAGCTTTCTTTTTAACCTGGTCTTCTGTCTGTCCTGGATTGTAGAGGATACTTTGTTTTATAAAAAGAGGAAAATATATACCAGATTATCTGCAGAATCTTCAAAACACCTGCTCGTCTTGTAGAGGGCTCTGGAAAAGTTTAAAAGTGCTTAACGAATAGATACCTCCTCACATTCCTTAACAGTGTTCTTCATCCTCTGGATGGACTTTCCTGCCCCTGAGAAGGAAGGGATGTCTGGACTGAGCCTAGGTAAATTGTTAGCCAATTCACAATTTGATCAAATGTTTCCTCAGCAAGAGTGAAGAGGGAAGGGAAATATATTCCTCCTATTAGACAAGATGGGATAGATGTATGGAAGGTAATAGCTGTAGATATTTCAGAACTACTTTTTTTTTTTTTTTTTTTTTTTTAATTAAAACTGTATTTTTTTTGCCTTTTAGGACAGACCATCTTGCAGGTTTTTGACCAATAGTTCTCTGTCTTTCACATTCCTGACTATTTCCTGAAGATTGTTGACAACTAGTCATGTTTTTTTCCTATGCTGGAAGAAGCTTCTTCATCCTATAAAAGCAGCAGGCATCTATGATTAGAGAAAGAAGGTGGACTTTATCTAAAAATATCTAAATGCATCTGAAATGTCTGTTATGGTAACAGACCAGTGTCTGAGCATCCTTTTAAGATCTGTGCATAAGCAGTAAATACAGTCTGTGGTTGGCGGGCACTGACTCTACTTATCCTAAGTAGATGTACATGATGTCCCAAACAGTGCCTGTATCTATTGACTAGATGGGATACTGAGGTGAACAACCCCAGGTTCTTTGTTGTCTTCTTACAGTTGTGGAGCAATTTGCAGAGGTTACAGTCTGTATTTCAACCTAAGCTTGCTTTCCTTCTCTAAATATTGACAGGATGTTTCAGGGCAGATATGAAATAAGTTTTTTGAATATAAATTGTGACTTTTCTCATTGTAGCTTTGCCTGGGACACCACATAATGTACTAACATCCAGGAGAAAACCATAATGTTTTCAGCAACAAAGGTCTCTTGGAATTGTTGAAAGAAGTCTGGAATAGTCCTGGTTATTGCACTTTATTTTCATAAGGTTTTTCGACTCCAAAAAAGAGTCTGATCTTAATTTCATGTTGTCCCACCCCTGTGACATTTTTGACATTGGCCAGAAATGAGAAGCCTTGAGTTGGAAAGGTATCATCAAAACAATGACTAGATATACTGGAAGAAAGGTTTATTATTTGGCTTGCTGCTGCTGAGAGCAGCTAATTACCAAGCAATTATGACCAGACATATTTTTTCACTGTCTAAAGATGCCTCTTGGATTTAATATCTGACTGAAAATAAAAAGCAGAAAAATTTTTAAAGAGTTCAAAAAAGGCAAGGAAATGTATAAACGTTTCTTCAGGGCATCCTTTGCTACCTTGGATTTTAAGGCCAGGAGTTTGGTTAACACAGCCTCCTTAGAAAGCATTCTTGGCTGTAGGAGTCTGATCCATTTTTTCTCTCCTGGCTTCTCAAATAATCAAATCATAAAAGTAGTTTGGGAAATACATTTTACATCTGTAACTTTGGATGCTTTAGGAGTCAAAACTCTGCATGGATTTGCCACAGCTGAGGGCTATGTGTTTGACTCAAAAATCCTTTTGCACACAAATTAGAGGGCAACCAGTGCAAAACAATGTGGTTATAATGCATTAACTAAGCAGGAAGCATGGAGATCAGTCTCTGCTGCATCAGGAAACAATTTGTCTGTGGAAATGGCACGGCACAGTGCTTGGGAAGACAATGCTGTGAGCAGTGTTCGGTAGGCTGGCTGCTCAAGAAGGTCCTACAGGGGCACTGTCAGTGAATCAATAGGCCTGATTTATCACTGTATTATATTAATTCTACTCCAGGGTGACTCCATTCAAGTCAGTGAGTTTATCCTAGGGTAAAACTGCAGAAAAACATTATGCCTCATCCCTCTTGCTTTCTGCATAATTGATTCCACAGAGCCACATTGATACTTTCAGTTCTGTCCTCTTCAGGGCTCAGCTGGGACAAAGTGGGAGCTGGAAGCCTCTCAGCATTGCTTAGAAGAGTTGAAGTAAAATGCTGGTACTGACAAAAATATCTGAACCCATAGGTTTGCCAGCTATTTAAAAAAAATAATTTCTGATGAAGATACATGAATCTTACAGTGTGATTCTTGAGAACTAAGGCACTTTAAAAATAGGATTTGCTGTTGGGATGGAACACCAGAGGCTGTCATACCACTAAACTGAGAATAAACAGAGAAGGAAGTCGGCATGAGAATGCCATGAAAGTGAGTATAAATGAGGGATGGTGGAATCTCTTGCCTCCAAACAAAGAGTTTGCATGTGCTTTGCCAGCATGAAGAGAGAGAGATTGAGAACTGAAAATCTACATCTCCATGTTCATCTTTCAGCAGGCTTCCAAATTTTCATTCAAAATCACTAGGACATCGTTTATGATAGATCTGTGCCAATTGCACTGGTTTATGTAGCCACCTATAGCCAAGTCATTGTGACCTGATGTGACTCAGTTTTTAAAGAGGATGTGCTTTCAAAATTCCCATTTTCTTCAGTTCAAAGTGAAACACTAGGAAAAGTATTGGAATGGATCTGAAAAAGTGCAGCATTCTTACGCAGAGGCGAGAGTGCCATTCAGGCAAACACTAGAAGAAAATATGTCTTGGCGTTTTTCAAAATGAGTCTGAACTGTTCATTGGAAAACTATCAGGAATCTCAAACTTAGGTGAACGAACTCACATGCTCTGATTTTGCCTGTATCCATAGCAGTGGGAAGTGAAAAAATAGATTCTAAATATTCTGTTCTTGAAATTTTAGCTTGCTTTTTGTTATCTACATGCACATTTATTTACAAGCATATGCAAAGTCTGGTTTTCACTCTGCTTTTTTTTTTCCTCCTCCATCTTTCTCTTTCCCCATATTTTTCTGAATTGAAATCTCTGTGTGAATTGAAAGCAAAAAGATCCTTTTTTTTTTTTTTTTTTTTTTTTTTTTTTTTTTTTTTTCCCAATATGCTATTTTTATTCTTGGAGTATAGAATATCTCTTATTTATTCAGCTGTTTAGATGTGTTCTCACACATCATTAATAGGAGATAATAGGTGTATGTATTTTATTCTTGTTCCCACAAATACTGGTGAACAAATCAGAAGTAGAATTTTCTGAAATTCTTCAAATTTAACTCAAATTCTTTCAGGCTTATAAATTCTCTTAGTAAATGTAAGATGTTTGATACTTAGTTGAAATTTGCCACCATTGTTCTTTTGAGTACTTCTACCTGTTTGTAACTTCATCTGAGATTGAACTGAACATTTTAGCATTATCGTAATTTATGATCAGCAGTTGGTTTTATGTGCAATACCACTTACCAGTGGTGCTTCTGATGAAATTAAATTCAATAGCATACTTGAGGAAATAAGGAGGAGGAGATTACCCAAAATGACCTTTCAGGCTGAATCTTTATTTGAATGGGAAAAATTCTTTTTTGAATGTACTTCCAGATGGTATCTACATTTCTTAGAAACTTGCAGGGCTTTTTGTGGGAAACCCCCAAACTATTTTTGTGTGGCTTTGGCCAAAAATATGTGATTTTCTCTTACCAAATTTCAAAAAAGGTTGAATAGTTGGCTCTTACGAAGGAAAGACAATACTTTCCATAAAGAAAAATAACCATTTTCTTTCTAGCACTGCTTGCCTTTCATTCCCCTCCATTTCTGACAAGTAAAAGAGTACAAAAGTACCTCGAAGTACAGCTGTTGCCTCATGAAATTTCAAAGCAAAAATAAGATTTTCACCTGCTGCAGCACCAGTCTGTGCCAATGTATTAGACTCACACTTTGACTTAAATGCAAGCACAGATTAGAGTTTCTGCCACTGTGTAGTTGGAAATAACACTATGGTTTATTGTCATTGATGCTAGTCACACGGGAAGGGAGGCCGTGGTTGCTAAACAACCTGTACTATTGCCCAAAAGGGCAATAGCACAAATGTTGCATGTTGGTGCAAAATGTGTCAGATGAAGACACGTTGCTGACTGAAGACTAATAATGACCAAAAAAAAAAAAAAAGGATGTTACTGTGGGGAGTGGTGTGAGCATGTAACAGAGATCATGTATTTTGGTTAAAGTATGAATTTATATGGCTTTTAAATCATGGTTGACTTACATGCTTAGGATTATGCAGTCTTGGTGCCACAGTGGATTACAGACATTCAGTTGTATGGGGCAATTTTGTCTGAAAACATGGTTTAGTCTATATCTGATAGCTAGTGTGTTTTATGGGATGTTTCAGCAGGTCAGCATAAAGTGAAAATCCTGGTCATGAATCTTATTCCTGTGTGGGTAAAGGAAGTTGTGAAGTTGAAGGTACAGATGTGTATCTTCCATCTAGATTTCTGTTTTCTAATGTCTTTCAGTTCCTATAGAATCTGCCCTTTCTAGACAGATAGAGGGTGTGTTCAGGGCTGGGGTTTTTTTGCCTATTATTGTCTCAGTAGATTGTGGGGGATAGTATTGTAGAGCCTGAAACTGCTTTGCAGAAGGTTAGAGTACTGCATTGCTGTTATTCTGCTTACTCCTTAATTTAAACCGAGGGGACTGAATCCCCTGCCTTCCCTAAATCAGGGTTGGAGCCTTCAGTTATGACTGACATAAAGATTAAAGCTTAAATACAAGGATTAGACAGTTAAGTTGTGGATTTAGAAAATACCCATTTTTGCTGTCAGATAATTTTGTGATATTTCTGTAAAGAAGGCTGTTCAACAAAAACTGGAAGGAATTCAGTCATGAGGAATTCCAGCAGTGAGAATTTGAGATGTTTGGGAAATCAGGAGCAAACTGAAACTGATGTCTTAGAAATGGTGGGTTTTGGTTTTTTATTCTGGTGCCAAAAAGCAAGTTATTTTGTCCTGAATAATCTGTAGATTTAATCTCTCTTGAAGTGCCCAAGGGGTTCTCTGACAGAGCTTTGGAATTTCAAGTTCTTCTTGGTGCTGTGTTTTACAGCTTCATAACAAAACTCTGAAGCTGATTTCTGCAGTGGATAAAATGAAGTTCAGTATATATTTGATCTCTTTTAATAAGTGGAAACCTTAACCATTCTGTAAACAAAGACTCAGCCCAGTGTGACTATATGTTGAAAAAATGAAAATTTATTGGATTGTGGAAGCAGCATATCTTGTATCTTCTTATTAAAACATACGGCCTTAATTTCAGAGCTAAGAATAAGAAAGATAACAAAGAATAAGACTGGATTGGAAACTATGCAGGCTGTGCCTAGGTCCAGTAAGAACAGTTGTAGCTCAGTTGTTATGATGAAAGCACGTACAGAAAATGATCTAGAATTCAGTAAATATGAGTATTGAAACTTATAGAGGATGCAATGATTACCCGAGGAATACTTGAGAACAATTTTTTAAGCTGTATAATATTTTTTATATACCATGAAAATGGATACTATTGGATAGATTTCCTCCCTCTTTCCCACAGGCTAAGGAATGTTGAGACTAGAAACAGCTTATTCTCTAGCTTCCCATTGGAGACTGAACATGGCATTTCTTTCTTCAAAATCCACCCATTCTCCAGCACCTCTGCCAGTAATGGATATTGACCTTTCCTGCTGTGGGCAGACATCATTTAGTTCAGGAAATATCAGGAAGATGACACAGAGTTAGCTTAGCTCAGCAACAGTGACCCTACAAGACATGGCCTTGAAAACCTTACTGTGCTATAAAGTCAGGATCTCTGAACATTGCCATTGCACACAGTCTTCATCATGGTTAGCAAGGCTAGTGATAATTGAATCTTTGGACTTCCCTTCTTTTTTATCTATACATGGCACTATCAATAGAAAAAAACATGAGTTTGTACATCATAGATATTTTGAACTTTGGATGTCTCTGAGGTATATAAGTAATCAAAGATAGGGCAAACTTTTTTCCAGCTTTTGCTGTGGTGATGTCTGCTGCAATGTAAACTCAATATTTTTTTTCCTTATTACTATTAATTGTTTATTAAGTTTGAAGACAGAACACAGGGTAATTTAGCTATCTGCATTGTCATTGTCTGCTCTTCTGGAATCTGATACTATGTTTTGCTTTCTGCGTCTATCATAAAAAGTGCTTAGAATAAACATTAAGAATTTGGGGATTACGGTGTTTTACTAGGAATGTATATACTTGAAGGTGTATTCAGGAGAGGATGAAACTGAACACTCTGACACATTTTAGGGACCCTTATTTTGGGAATTACCTGAAGTTATGTGTTTGACCCCACCATTACCACATGCCATCATAGACATTCCGATTCACTGAAGTGTTAATTCACTGCTGGTCAGGAAGCTGCTTCTTTGAATTTGATTTTATCAATTTTTAATAAATTTTGGTTTTGGCTAGGATAATTTTTGCTTAGGTAATTTTACAAAAATGCCTGTATAATTCTGAGAAGTAAATCAGCTTTATGAAGACATCCTTAAGAGTTTCTACAACTTAAGTTCCTCTTAGTGATGATCGTTAGACAGAAAATAGATTATTCTGTTACATTTCAATAAATTTTGCCTGCCATCAGGCTACAGTAAACAGAAAAAAAATGCAGAATCTCACAGACTTAAGAGAAGGCTGAAACATGGTGTTGGTAGGTGGCTATATAACAGAAAACAAGATGAAATATCTAATTTAGGCTTGGCTGAGCACCAACACATTCTTGCAGCACATGAGGAATGCCATTATGTCAGATGGAGCATTAGTCACAAAAGGAGCTATGGCTGGAGGGCTGAGCCCAGAGAGTGGTGGTGAATGGTGTCACATCCAGCTGGCAGCCAGTCACTAGTGGTGTCCCCCAGGGATCCGTGCTGGGTTCTGTCCTGTTCTATATATTTACTGATGATCTGGATCAGGGGATTGAGTCCATCATCAGTAAATTTGCAGATGACACCAAGCTGGGGGCAGGTTTTGATCTGTTAGAGGGTAGGAGAGCTCCGTAGAGGGATCTTGACAGGCTGGACAGATGGGCAGAGTCCAACGGCATGAGATTTAACACATCTAAGTGCTGGGTTCTACACATTGGCCACAACAGCCCCATGCAGTGCTACAGGCTGGGGTCAGAGTGGCTGGAGAGCGGCCAGGCAGAAAGGGACCTGGGGCTACTGGTAGATAGGGCTGAACGTGAGGCAGCAGTGTGCCCAGGTGACCAAGAAGGCCAATGGCATCCTGGCCTGTATCAGGAATAGTGTGGCCAGCAGGAACAGGGAAGTCACTCTGCCCATGTACTCAGCACTGGTTAGGCTACACCTTGAGTCCTGTGTCCAGTTCTGGGCCCTTCAGTTTAGGAAAGATTTGACTTGCTGGAATGTGTCCAGAGAAGGGCAATAAAGCTGGGGAGGGCTTTGGAGCACAAGCCCTATGAGGAGAGGCTGAGAAAGCTGGGATTGCTCAGCATGGAGAAGAGGAAGCTCAGAGGAGACCTTATTGCTCTCTACAACTACCTGAAGGGAGGTTGTAGCCAGGTGGGGGTTTCTCTCTTCTCAGGCAACCAGCACCAGAACAAGAGGACACAGTCTCAAGCTGCACCAGGGGAGGTTTAGGGTGGATGTTAGGAAGAAGTTCTTCACAGAAAGAGTGATTGGCCTTTGGAATGGGCTGCCTAGGGAGGTGGTGGAGTCACCATCATTGGGGGGGTGTTTAAGAAGGGACTGGATGAGGCACTTGGTGCCATGGTTTAGTTGATTAGATGGTGTTGGGTGATAGGTTGGACTTGATGATCTCAAAGGTCTTTTTCAACCTGGTTAATTCTATTCTATTCTCTTCTAATAGCTGCATCAGGGAAATTCTCAGAGTGTGTTAAGATGCATTCATGGATGGCTGGAGTTGCCAGGGATATGTGGAACAACCAAAGTATCTTGGAAGGGCAGCTCTTCATCTGCAGTAACATAGCTCTGGCCTGCAAAAAACACAATCAGAAATGCTAGACTTTTTTGCCACAGGTGACCTTTCAAGTGCTGCAATATATAGATGCCTAAGTGCTTAGAAGTGTTTGTATAGGTTTAACTGAGAAATATGGGTCTACCAATTACTGTCACAGACAAGGTCTTTCAGCAGGTTTTCTAAGCATCATCTTGACAGTGACTAAGACAGAAACTAGTGGCTTCAGAAAATTATTATAGAAGACTATGTCTTTGTTTTGATTTGAGCCTTAACTGGAATTTAAGAGCTCAGATGGGGGCCAAGACTGAGAACCCCTCCCCCACTCTCCCCTTCCTCTTTCCTGATAGAAAGAAAAAAGGGAAGGGGAAAGAATAGGGAAAAATATGGGAAGGGAAAAAAAATGGGGGGGGGGAAGAAAGGGAGTAGGGAAAAGAGGAGGAGGAAAATCTACTGAGAAATAATGTGGAGCTGGTTTGGAAGTAGAGAGGTAAAAATTTTTTTTCTTTAAACAATATGTATATATCTAAAAAAATATATATTAAAGATATATATAAATGTATAAAAACAATAATAGGAAAGGGTCCACAGGGGTAGTCACTTCATGAATTTTCATCTGATGTTAAATAAACAAACAAGACTTTATTTGTACCTTGTAGAAAGTTCTAGACTCTTTTTTCCAGTGAAATTTTTGCCATTAGATATTTATGAATAATACAATTTTCACTTTACTTTCTGAACTAAAAAATAAAATAGTTGAGATAGGCTCAAAGTGATTTTTTTTTGTTGTTTATCCAACTGTAATGAAAATCTTATTGATGCTTATAAATACTTAAAGGGTGGTTGTCAAGAGGACGGGGCCAGTCTTTTTCAGTGATGCCTAGTGACAGAACAAGAGGCACTGGGCACAAACTTGAATATAAGAAGTTCCATCTAAATGTGCGGAGGAACTTCCTTGATTTGGGGGTGGTAGAGTACTGGAAGAGGCTTCCCAGAGAGATGGTGTAGTCTCCTTCTCTGGAGTAATTCAAAACCTGCCTGGATGCTGTCCTGTGCAACCTGGTCTAGGTGAAGCTGCTCTGGCGGTGGAGTTAGACTTGATGATCTCCAGAAGTCCCTTCCAACCCCTACCATTCTGTCATGTACTGTAAATAAAATATTGGTTCTGCATAAACATTTCATGCACCAAAATACTTAATTTCAAATAATTGGGTTTTTGTAATCATCACTTTAACAAGGAGTTACTAAATTTAGAAACATTTTTGAAATAAATAACTTTTAAAAACCAGAAATCTGATTTTGTTGAAAAAAATATTCAGACAAAAATTTAAATATCTTCAAGGGCCTTTATGTCCCTCTCTGCTATTGCCAGAAATTATTCCTTTTTTTGTCCTGGTCATTTTATTGTGGCTGCTTATTGTGACATGATATGATTTGCAAAGTTTTCAGACAGTTGTGATGTCTGTGTTGTATGCACCTGAAAAATCATTACGTATAAATACATGTGAAGGCTGTTTCCCTCCTGATCACTGGTTGGTGTAAGCTGTTGGTTAGGGTTGTTTTAATCTTTAAAATCTTAAATTTCTACAGGGTAAATGAACCTTTAGACTTGGATTTTAGGGCTTGAAAGATATCAGACTAATATAGTGTTATCTTGTCCTCTGTCTACACTGCACTTCTAGTCTCCATTCACATTAGTTAAATTTGGGAAGCATGGAATACTTCAGAAGATTAGAAGAAGAGGAATTCAAAGCATGTATTGAGTAAGAGGGGTTGGCTGAGGAGAGATATTTTTATGGACAACTGCATTGCAGATTTTATTGTAATGGGCTGGAGTTCATAAACCTGTGTAGCCCAGAATGTAAAGCCTGTTTGAAAGGATCTGAATTTCAGTATAAATGTTTTACCCAGTTGGTTCATAGAATGCCACCAGATTTGTCAGGCATAATTTGCCCTTGGTGAAGCTGTCTTGATTGTACCCAAACACCTCTTCATTCTTCTGCCTCAACAGTGCCTCTATGAGGAGCTGTTCAGTCAGGTTGGGATCCAAACCTACTGTTTGGCTTGTGCTTGCTTTTAGATTTTTCTTTGTTTCTTTAGTATGTCTTGTGTAGATCTAAGATGGTGAGAACAGCTGGTCACAAGTGATTTCCAGTTGTTTTGGTTCATGAGAACTCACTTTTCTCAACTTCAGCCTTGACTTTTAAGGCAAACTCAATATCTATAGATGCCTAAAGGCTTTCTTCTTAGCTCACACCTCCAGCTAGGACAAGTTCAATTTTACTAAAGTTTGCAGCATCCAGCCAAAACCTATCTCTTTTCAAATAGTTTGCTTTCACAGTAAGTCTAGTCTACTCTCATCCTCAACACAATGACTGCCAGTGAAGGAGTCTCAGTAGTTGGTCCTTCTACTCTTTGGATACGGTAGAAAGATTACAGTTGTATAATGTCATTCAAAATGCAACTGCTAATGATACAGTTATGGAATTCTTCTGAGTGCTGCCTTTCTTATTGAACAGTACTGGATCAGTAACTGAAATCTAATCCAGAAGCCAGAAAGACTGTAACTTATGGAGTGACACACACACAAGCTTGTTTTGATTTCAGTATTCCTCATTTGACAAGTGTTTACCTAGACAGTGTGTAGTCAGAATGTGCTTTGTTATATTCTTCAACCCTGAGTACTTGATGTGTCAAAATTCCCATCAAAACAGATAAACAAAATCTGAAATTTCCAGATGGACAGCTGTACTGCAAGCTATCCCTGATCCCAGTTTGAAAATGCTTTAAATCACTTGTTACAATACATGCACATGTCTCAAAATATTAGGACATGTATCAAGGCATACTTGCAGTAATCATGAAAACAAACTTAGTTTCTAGTCAGATAGGTTCTGTATTTTGTTTTGTGTTTCTATATAGTTCTCCAGAATATCTCAGATACCCTGACGGATGAAACGGTACAACACAGGGAGAGAGACCGAAACTGTTCTTGGCATTGGGGGGTGTGGTACATTCATGTTCTGGTAAATGGGGAAGAGTGCTGTTGTGTACATTTCCTGTGACTAATCTTATAAACTTCATTTGAGAAGCAGCCTGAATGGCAAGGCTTGATTTTTCAGGGAAAGTTTTATGTTGCCTTCAGTTGCAGCCTTTGAGATTTTATGTACTTCAAAGTGCAATCTGAAATTAAGTGTGATAGTTCTAGCGCCATATGTGTTTTAAGAGTTACAGATATTTAAAGTCTCAGGAGTGGATCTTAAAAATATAGATGTAGCAGGAAGTGGAAAGTGGAATCAATTTATGAATCTTTTCTCCTTTCTCCTTCATTCTTATCCACCTATGCATCTCATGTGTGCCTGCTTAGTATGAATGCAGAAATACACATATAATGTGCAAGTTCCATATCACATCTTTCCAAATGAGTTGCTCGAACTTTATAACTCCCTTTATTACCTAGAATGGTCAAACTACTTATTGTGTAGAGTGGAGAGGAAGTTTATGACCATGTTTTCAGTTGAACCGAAGGTCAGTTTGATAACTTTTAGTTTAACTGAGGTCAGAAGGGCGCAGAGGTTAAGCACTGAGATTCTGACACTAGGTGTGAAAAGTCATTAGTGTATTTAATTCTGTATGTTAATGGTGAAAATATTCAAATAGCTATTTGATTTTCAGGGAATATATTTCTCTATGGACTGGAGCCCCAATTTTCTTAAGGTTATGGCATTTTTTACAGAATTTTCTTTGCTGATTTTTAGTCTTCAAATACAGAGGACTAATGTTCCATATGGAATGGAAAAGAACTATATCACACTGAAGCCTCAATCTGTATCTTATCTCTTGTCCTGGTACAGAAGAGAATAGAATAGAATTAACCAGGTTGGAAAAGACCTCTGAGATCATCAAGTCCAACCTATCACCCAACACCATCTAATCAACTAAACCATGGCACCAAGTGCCTCATCCAGTCCCTTCTTAAACACCTCCAGTGATGGTGACTCCACCACCTCCCTAGGCAGCCCATTCCAATGGCCAATCACTCTTCCTGTGAAGAACTTCCTCCTAACATCCACCCTAAACCTCCCCTGGCACAGTTTGAGACTGTGTCCTCTTGTTCCAGTGCTGGTTGCCTGGGAGAAGAGACCAACCTCACCTGGCTACAACCTCCCTTCAGGTAGTTGTAGAGAGTAATAATGTCTCCTCTGAGCTTCCTCTTCTTCAGGCTAAGCAATCCTAGCTCCCTGAGCCTCTCCTCATAGGGCTTGTGTTCCAAACCCCTCCCCAGCTTTGTTGCCCTTCTCTGGACATGTTCCAGCAAGTCAACATCTTTCCTAAACTGAAGGGCCCAGAACTGGCCACAGCAACTGCTACTACCCCTGCAGGCAGGGAAAGCCAAAATTTCCCCAAACACACGTGCCAAAATGATAGCTGAAATTTAGAAAGAATTCCTTTCTGACCCCATACTCATGAAGAATTAACTTATTTCCTGAAAAATGCAACTTTGATGCTGAATTCATTATTCTGTCATACATAGTGACAGAAATAATGATTCATTCAATTCGAAAGTCCACTGACTCAGTGTGTCAGCTGTGCATTCCACAGGTCCACCACAGATAACACAAAGAAGTGTATTTTAAAGCTTTGAAACATTTTCTGACAGCAATATCTAAAAGAAATCTTTACACAGTGTTACACAGAGTTTTAGACTTTGAGACAGTGGAGAAAGAAACATATATTATGTAGTTTTCTATTGCCTTTTAGACATTCTAAGCTATACATGTTAAAGCAAAACCCTATTTTCACCTCTGCTTTCTAAATGGCACCCTTTTGTTTTATTTAATATTCTTGTTTGAAACAGAGAATGGGAGGAAGAAAAGAATAGACTGAAAAAAAAGTGATTTACATGGTGAAAAGCCTGTGCTATTTGGAAATATTTGGCACTGCATAGATTTGTTTCATGTACCTACAGTTTCTATAGTGTAGGTCTTGTGAATCTTATTAAAGACAGTGCCAAAAATAAAAAAAAACAACCAACAAAGTCTTATACTGATCAAAATCACTGTAAAGCTTTGTACAGTGGGTAGATAACTAAACATTAAGTTTATGCTAATTTTCACATATATAAATTGTCCTGTATGAATAGTTTGACATCTGTTGATGAAAAGCTGTTTAATGATTATGTGTAGACACTGAAAAAGGGAAGGATTTTACTGAGTCATTACCTTTAGCCTCCTAAACTGAGAATGAACTGCACTGTATAATTCTGTTTCTGACTTCAGTATCCTTTATCATTAGCCAATGAATTAACTTTTGCTCCTGCATTTCCTTCAGAAAGCTGTTTCAAGACTTTATGCAGTTGACCATCAGGATACTTTTCCGCCCCCCTTAAATTAATTCAGGCTGTTTTATTCCCCCTGTAACACGATCCTTTATTTAGTCCTCCAGTTCTTACCTTATGCTAGCACTATTCACAGAGAGTAGCCAACCACATTTTGTCTGTGCTCTCATTTTTATCTCTTCTCCCAAAGCAGACCCTCAGTTTCCCACAGGGATGACTAGTCCTTCTTCCTGAGTCAGTCTTTGCACCCAGCATAATGCAAAGCACTGTCTACAGTTTATTGTTATCTTGCATGAGGATTTTAATACATCCCTATTTCTACTGAAAGATTTTGCTTTTGCTGTGGGCTGGTATCACATTGCACTTTATCAACGTACCAGTGACTCATTGTAGTCTTATGATTAAGCTCTACGCCCAGGTCTTTTGCTTGATATGTCATTTCCAGCTGACCAGAACCCATTTCATAATGCTACTTATTAGTCACAATTCACTTGGTGAAGAAATAAGATGGCTATCACATTCAGGAATAGATGAGTTCTGTCATATTTGGTAGCATGTTTTTTCCAGTCCTGTCTGGGAAATTTATGTGTCCACACAATGATACCATTTCTGATGGCCATTTTCTCTTCAAGACATTATTAATGAGGTCCTCATCCAAGCTCAGATTTGACCAGTGTGAGGAAATGGCAAACTTTTGACTCTTTTTTTTTTTTTTTTTTACAAACCTTCATCTGAATTGATTTTAACCTTAAAAATCTTAATTTTTATCCATGCTATTGCAAATTTTTACTTGCAGAAATAGTCCCTATTAAATTATTGCAGTATTCCTGATTTAATTTCTAGCTTTTAGAAGAGTATCATAGATTCAATATCCATGTTACAGTCAGGACTGATACTCCACCAGGCCTTGTTATGGCTTCACTATCTGATTTGATGTCCACTTCCTCTGGTTTGTAACTTTGTCGCCTTTCTTTGGTTTCCAAACAGCTCTGTTACCTCACTGACTTTAACTTGATTGTCTATTATCCTTTCAGTACCTGAACTGTCTTCATGACTACTTCTGTATTCACTGTTTATACTTTTCTTTTTGCTTCTTGTGCTGATTTACCCCACCCCCTGCTTTCTTAACCTGTTTTTCTTTTGCCCGTGTAACAAAATCAGGTTGAGAGAGATGACCATGGCTATTTTCCAGTCTTCTTCCTTTGGCCTCTTGGTTTAAAGCTCTTTTGAATGGGTATGCCAGTTTGAATCTTACTAACTCAGACCCTCCAGTACTTGAGTAGAGGCCATTTTAAGTGGCCATTTTGTCTGAATGCTTGCTTTATATTTATGCTATTATTTTGCTTAGAGTATTTGTCAGGCCTGAATCATAACAATGACTTGGGTTTTTTTTTCTATGGGAAGTAGTTAAATTTCTTGTGGGAATACTATCATTTACCATAAAAGGATGTAAAGCATTCCCTTCCATTCAAGAAATAGTCCCTGCAGACAGCCTGCAAAGTCAAGGGTCTTGATCTGACAGCAGAGTTATTCAGTAAATCTCATGCAAGCCACAGAGCCATTTTGGCTGCCACTTCTCAGAAAGCTGCTTGTGGATGTAGAGTTTATGCTGACAGATCTCCTTCCCATCATCCTGATCCAAAGAAGCTGGCAATCTTTTTTTTTTTTTTTGTTAAAATGCCTGGCTTTTTGCCAGAAAAGGCCATTTTTGATTCATCTGAGAGCCATATGTATTTGTCATATTTCTGATTTCTTTAGACACCTCTGACTGCTCTTTCCATCTGACTGAAGAGCTGGCTTAATTTTGAACAGAACTAGATAATGCTTTTCTGTGGAGTAGTTGTCATTGAACACCATCAGTGCATTCTGTTAAGCCTTCCAGATCTCTTCTGACTTAGTCAAGAATTTTCCATTTCATTTAAGGAGCTTGGGAAGGTAAAGGGTGTTCACTCAATAGGAATAGATTTGAAGCAGAAGATTAAAGTTTTATTTAGTTTCACTCCCTGAATCTAAGTGAGTCTTCAGAGACTTCTACCATCCCAACTCTTTGCAATATCTGGATAGCAGCTGTTCAGTTAAGCAGTTGCAAGAAGCATTGCTGGCTTCAGTAGCAGTTACTGATTTCTCAGTGCTACCAGTGGGTTATCCACTTTTAGAAGAATTCTGCAATAGACCATTCCAGCACTTTATGATCACTTTTGGCCCTCTGTCTTTAATATTTGGTTTGTTCATACAAAAAATTGTGCTCACATTTGCAAATGTAATTATTACCACTGAACACAGAGGTTAGATTTCCTTATGTGCAAATGTCAGTGCAGATGCAAGCTGAGAGTTTGTATCATGGATGACATTTGTATCAAATTTCACTTCCTGTATACTTGGGAGTTTTGGCCACCAGAATACTGAAGAACATAATATTCCTCTTGCACTTTTATCTCTGAATAAATGGGAACTGGACATTTCCCACTGGTTTTCTTCTCACCCACTTGCCCTCAGACATTTGCATGTGGCATTCTGTCAAACACAGGTGTGTAATTGTTTTGTCTGATTGAAAAGGGTTTCTGCCTTTGGAAATTTTGGCCCTATCTATTCATGGGCACTTTTGACAACTCTACATATTTTTTGTTATTGCAATAGCCACTTGGTTGGCCAAAGTAACACTGTGTTGACTCTGTGTTGGCCAACAAAACTCCTGCAGTTTCAATTGGCAGAGTTATTTTCCAATTCTTTTCCTTGATTATTGAGACATGTAGCTAAATTTAGACCACTTCTTTATTTCAGCCAAAAGATGGAAACATTTTGTTGAGACAGGAAAGTGCTTCCTCTTTACATACCATTTATTTTACATTTGAAGAGTTTTTGAGGCATGATGTTCTACATCACTTTGTAGTTTTCATAAGGAAGCTGTTGGATTTTATTTAACTGAATATTATTTAATGAATACATACAAATGGTTCAGTCCAAACATATTTATACATATTTTCCAACACATGCTTCACCACATCAGTTATTCAGAATCTGAAAATGCACCACACTTCAATTACACCTAATGTGATGCAATGAAAACCTTGTTAGTCTTCAGCACTGTCTTCAATAAAAGAAAACAACTCAAACCCCTTGAATACAATTTGTATGTTTTTTACTTGCGTGTTTTTCTTTGCATATCTTAACATCTATTACGTATTCTTCCTCTCTTACCTTGTTTTTTGTTTGTTTGGTTGGTTTTTTTTCTGTGATGATTTTCCTGATGTACTCTGGGAGGTGCAAAGCAAATAAGCAGAGGGGAAGTAAACAGTGAAAAAAGAGTTCCTGTCTTGTATTGTTTTCCATGAAAAGTGGACACTGGTGCCTTTCTGATACAATGTTTTTATTTATTTTTAAGTCCGTTTTCCTAGTAATTTTTCTTAATAGCTAGTTCCCTTCAGCTGAAACACTGAAGCTAGTATCTTCCATGCCCAGAGAAATCATTTGGCTTTGACAAATGACCAATTACTGTTAAAACAAGATGGGTAAGCCTTGCTTGGGGCAGATCCAGAACAATGAATTTTGGCTGGTTACACTTTTGATTTTCCCCCCCCTACATTTATATTTCAGAAAAGGGTCAACTCTGCCATCCTTGCCTTGTTTGTCTTACCTTCCAAAAGCTCTCCTCTCTTAACATCCTGGTCATTTGGTCTTGAAAAACTGTCTCAGCATGATGCAAAAGTTGCACGTAGAAGCTGTTCTTGTTGATGTTGAAGAAATGAAGTGCAGCTAAATGAGTCAAATGAGATTATCTACCTGCAGAATAATAAATAAACAAAGCATGGTATTTTACCTACAAGAAGGTGAATGTGAAGGTTAGCTGAATGCTGAGATTGGAGACCATTCTCATTCATAACAAAACTTACCTTGTCCACTCAATATCAAGCAGCTGGCATTATGGATGGTAGATTCTTTTTAAGATCAAAATGATGTATCTTTCTCCTCTTCTACTTTTTAATGGGATTTCAATAAAACCTATGGGATTTAGCAACTATTTCCCTTTAAAGGGCAGTTGGATTTGGGAGTCTGTCTCTTCTAGGTTCTTTTGAAAGTACAAGCTGTTATTAATAAACTATCATCCAATGCCTGTAACATTACATCAGCCTTCAGCTTTTTTAGGTCCAGGAGACCATATGGGTAGTGTATTCTCAACCACTTCCAGTAACTTCTAGCTATCTTACCTAATATTTAAGCAAATTTGTTTAGGAGTGAGAGCTCACTGGTAATTTGGCAGTCATTCTAGGAATTCAAGCAAAGACCAAGCACTTATTATTATTGAACTACTTTATTGAATTGCTAAGCACTGTAATAAGCTGATTCCATTTGTTTAAATATAACTAGTTCATAATATTTAAAGGATTAGGAATTTAAAAATACATTGTATGTAAATAGAAGTCATAAAATGTTTTCCATAAGTAATTAGGAGAATTATTTCATACTCAAAGCTGTTCAAATATGAAAACCATTATGAAATCATATTTTAAGCCCCTCATATCACTTTTGTTTTTGAGACTGCCTTCATCAGGATGTGACTAGATTTATTGCAGAGAAAATGCAGAAAGTGCTTCAAGAAAATTTTGCAGTTACAACATGCTTAGCAGAGTTTCAGGACTCGTACTGCAAGTGCATACTTTATACTTTAAAGGAATGATTCATGAAATAATAACCTTTCAATTAAAGAGAAAAACTGTCCTGACATTATTAGATTCCTTAGGTTAGATTTCATGGACAACCAGTTATGAATCCAGTGTTTTTCTGTATGGCTGTGATTGAGGTAATTATTTTGTTGAGACAGGTCCTGCAAATGTTTCCTCACTATGGTTGCTACCAAATCCTAGATGCCTGCTGCCTCCTAGAATAAACATATGGTAGGAAAGCTGCTGGTGGAAATTTTGTTTTATATTCAGTGTAACAGGGTAACAATGGTAACAGTTGCCACTGTTCAAAGGGAAATGACTGATTCAAAACAAAATCTTAACCTGGCAACCTGTCAGAGCGAGACAAGTCGTGATGCCAGTCAAAACAGCAAAGGCTGTACTGTTCCTCCTCCCTCAGTCTTTCTCCACTATGAAAGACTGTATTATGTTTACAGTGTTTATTTTATCTCTGAACCTTTTGCTGATGCAGTGCTTCAGCACTTTTTTTTTTTTTTTTTTTTTTTTTTTAATATAGTCATTTCCTGCTCTTAGGTGGAATGCTTTAAGAAATTGTCAGTCTGTTTTGTCTGTTGCTGTTGCGCCTGTGTTTCACTTTGGTGCCCAAGGTTTTACTGTGTAGCTTAAAGGTTCTTCGGCAGAACCTGGAGAAACTGCTTCAAGAGAGGGGTGGGATATAGCTGCGCCATGTCAGGAACAGGTTAGAGAAGGAGCTATGACAGCTCAGCAACTGCAGGTTAAACTCTGCAAGGCATCTGACAACATCTGGCAGCATCTGGTGAGGCATCTGACAAAAACCCTCTCATCCTTTCTAATGTACTGGGTCAAATGGGGACAGATGTAAGTTTTGTATTGGGGCAGGCTGAGACTGAACGTCAAGCAGCTGGGTTTTTGAGTAAGGCTTTTATAGTCTAGCGTTTGGGGCACTCAGATCTTGTAATGTGTCAGAAGGAGAACTAGCCAAATGCCACCCTGGGTCACCTCAGGTTTGAGGCCGAGGTACAGCTATGCAATACCATACTCCACAGTCTTAACAGTGGAGCAGCAACATGAAAATCAATCTTAGTAATAGCTCTTCTGTAGAAGGTGAGTCACCACATGCTGATACTATCTGCAGTGTGTAGACTACGTGATGCCTTTACTTCTGAGTAGATCGTGGACTGCAGCGGTCAGCTGCCATCACCCACTGAGCATCTTGCACTACAATGTGCTTGTTATAATATACTCCAGCAATGACTATAGCCCAGAGCAGGAGATTAAATAGAAATGAGCACTGGTCAGATTGTCACCATTATCTCTTTGAAAAATGTTTTACACTGGTAAGAGCACTAAGCAAACTGATTATCCAAAGGGAATCATAGATAATATCTGTGTTCATTGAAGCCAACTGTTCCCACATAACCTTCTCAAGCCATGAAGAAACTTAGCCAAAATGCATGCAAATCCAAAGGCCTTGAGTTTCTCCTACCAACTCCAATACTTTGGTGAGTGACTTTGGCAGAGAACGAGGCAGAGAAACATTGGCATTTCCTCTGTCAAAATATTATTGTGCCCCCCCCCCATGGATGTAGACAATATTTTCAAAATATATTTGATTTTTATCTGCAAAGGAACCAGAAAATTTCCTCACAAGAGGAAACTTTAAAATCTTCTATTGAGAAAAACAGCTAATTTTAACCAGACTATTTAGAAATCCAAACAGATCTGCTTGGCCAGAATACCAAAATGGAGGCAAATAAATATTTCTCATGAAGCTACAGATTTAATGTCTGTATGCTTCATTTGTTGAATTTTGAGGTGTTGTAGCAAAAGCCAAACAACTTCTGCTATTGCTGTCTTCCTGTCCAATGCCTTTGCCTGCTATGGATCGACTATAAACCTGGATGATCTGTGTAATGGAAGGACAGGATGCAAATTGCTAGATATAACCATAGTTTTCCAGAGAGTAAAGCATAGTAAAAACCCTAGTAGTGTACATCCCTGATGTAGAAGAACAGCCTCTCATGGAAAATACTCTATTAAGAGTGATAGGATTAGTGATAGGACTAGGGGGAATGGAATGAAGCTGGAGGTGGGGAGATTCAGGCTAGATGTGAGGAGGAGGTTCTTCACCATGAGAGTGGTGAGACCCTGGAATGGGTTGTCCAGGGAGGTGGTCGAGGCCCCGTCCCTGGGGGTGTTTAAGAGCAGGCTGGATGAGGCTCTGTCCAGCCTGATCTAGTGTGGGGTGTCCCTGCCCATGGCAGGGGAGTTGGAACTAGATGATCCTTGTGGTCCCTTCCAACCCTGAATGAAACTATGAAACTATGAAACTAAGATGGAAGGGAATCAGCCGCTGGTGCAAGACTATCACCTGAAGTTGTCCACAGCTATCTCTTGTCAAAAGTATTTGCTGGTTTTCATTTTATAGACAAAGGTCAAGGTCTCATGCCATCTGTTGATACTAGGAAAAATTTTAAGGCATTGCAGCTGTATCCATTTTAACCACCAAAGGAACTAGCCATGAGTAGCTGGATGGCAGGCTGGGACTGAGTCAAAGAGGCTATCTACTGGAGAACCAGTGTCTCTCTCCTCCTATTCCCACTGCATTCATTTTACTTCACTTTCAGATGAAATTTTTTCTTCAAAACACAGTATTGCAATAGCTACTCCCTTTCTAGCCTGACTGCATCCACCTTAAAAGGGGCCTGTAGGCTTTATTCAGATAGGTAAAAAGGCTTTTCCTAAGATCTAATCTAAGTCTTCTATCATATGTGAACATGATTACTTCTTGCCATCTTCTGATGGAAACAGGATAAATGATGTCTTCAAAATTTTTAAAGTCATCATTGGCTGATGTTTATCATTCTGTCTTCAGCCTTCTGTTTTCCCTGATAGGCCACATTTTATAAATTTCCCGTTGTTCTGTGTTCTCCTCAGGACTCCTTCCAGTTGACCAAGTGTTTATTAAAACTGAGAGACAAAAATAGATGCAGCAGAGGCTTTACCAGTCATTAGTAGGGTGGGATAATTTCCTTTCATGTTTTATGTAGAGCTTTCTTTTTAATAAACAGAGAATTATATTATTCTGTTTTGAAACTTTTGTCTGCAGTTGACTCATTCAGTCTGTGATCCAACTTACCCAGGCCTTTTCTTTCCAGCCTTCTCTTTTTGATACTGTATATTCAAGTTTCTCTTCTAACGCATAACTTTGCACTTTATAAAATTTCATCTAAATGAAATTGTTTCTTTCCCCTCCTGTTAATTTATCACACTTACTTTGAATCTTCTCTTTCAAATTGCTTGCAGTCTCTTCAACTTCTGTCTTTGGCCAGGTTTTAGGACTATTTCCTGTCCACCAAATTATTATTGACTTCAACTGTGCTGAGACCTTCTGAAGCATATTCCTCTAGTTTGAAAATGAGCCACTGGTAGTCACTTTTCTTTTTTTTCCACTAAGCTACATACCTATTATATAGCAATAACATCTAGATAATGAACCAGTAGTGAAGAAGTTATTTTTGAGAAAATGTCAGTAATTTTAATGTTTACTACCCTACCTTTATCCTTGTTAATTATTTTCCTTGAGTATGATTATTCTAAAATATTTTAAAATTGTTGTTCTCATTTTACTCAGTCTAGTTTCCAGGCAGCTTCAGCTTCCTGAATCAAATTCTTCAGTTGTTGGTTAATCCAATTCAACTATAACACAATTTATAAGAATGAGACTCTTGGTTGGTGTTTGTTCTTTACACCCTGACAAGCCAAGGGAACATGTTGTACAAAATGAAGTGTGTTGCTTCTAATAGTACATGCCTGACTGTCACAATATCTTTCCTGTGCTCATTAAATTAGGACTGTATAATTTTGGATGGTTTACATTTTTTTTAAAAATTGCATTTCCTTGATCCTGGGCTGCATCAGGAGGAGTGTGGCCAGCAGGTCAAGGGAGGTGATCCTCCCCCTCTACTCAGCCCTGGTGAGACCCCACCTGGAGTACTGTGTCCAGTTCTGGAGCCCCTATTACAAGAGGGATGTGGAGGTGCTGGAACGTGTCCAGAGAAGGGCCACAAGGATGATCAGAGGGCTGGAGCACCTCTCCTATGAGGACGGACTGAGGGAGTTGGGACTGTTCAGTCTGCAGAAGAGAAGGCTCCGAGGTGACCTAATTGTGGCCTTCCAGTATCTGAAGGGGGCCTACAGGAAGGCTGGGGAAGGACTTCTCAGGATCTCAGGTAGTGATAGGACTAGGGGGAATGGAATGAAGCTGGAGGTGGGGAGATTCAGGATAGATGTGAGGAGGAGGTTCTTCACCATGAGAGTGGTGAGGCACTGGAATGTGTTGTCCAGGGAGGTGGTCGAGGCCCCGTCCCTGGGGGTGTTTAAGAGCAGGCTGGATGAGGCTCTGTCCAGCCTGATCTAGTGTGGGGTGTCCCTGCCCATGGCAAGGGGGTTGGAACTAGATGATCCTTGTGGTCCCTTCCAACCCTGAATGAAACTATGAAACTATGAAACTATGATCTGATGTTTTTCTTTCCTGACTTTCTGTTCCTTCAAGCCTAGCACTTGAACTAGTTTTTAAAAATATTTAACTGTTTACAGTTAATGTTTATCAGAATACCCTCTATTTTCTTTGATATGAGCTGGCTTGAAATATTTCAGCATTTATTGATTGGTTTATTTAAATGTCTATCTACTTACTTGTTTAATTGAGTCACCTCAGGTATGATGGAGCTGCTGCTATATTTCTTCTCAAACAACAGCAAAATTTCAAATTTTAGGGAAGTTCCACAAGGAAAGTATGATATTAATTAGAGAGAGTGTTAATTTTTGTAAATCTTACCTTTCCTGATTTCATTTAAGCTTTTGGATAAACAGTTGTTTACTTCAATAGTGCTATAGTATTTTTTTTTTTGTTTTGTACATATATCTAGTAGTTTTGGTGGTAGTTTTGTAGAGGAAGGCATTACTGCTTAAAGGTTTGAATAGCAGGATAAAGCTGTTAATCGAAATACAATTGTGCAGAGATGCTGTAATAGTATTTTTTTCCCCCGGCTCCTAATTTATTGAATCTTTTCTGATGAGTTGAAAATAATTCCACAGTTCTTGCATTAATAATTCAGTGTACTGTTGGGTAATTCTGCTCTATATCATGTCTTCCTCAAATAACATTTAATGAAAAGAGCCTTTGTGCTATAGTGAAAATAATGGTACTGTCTAGTATGTGGTTGATTTTTTTATTTTATATTTTATTTTGTTTTTTATTAAGCACGAGCTTTCAAGAAATGCTGTATTATGTTAATGATATGACATTATATGAAACGAAAGTTGCTTAGTGAGTTGAAAGCAACCTGTGTAGCAAACACTACCAATCATGAATCAAGTTTGTCTCGGTATCAACTGGAGGGTGTTTCTCCTCACAACATATTGTTTAATTTTATTTGCATTCTGATTTCTAATTCCAGAAAACACATTCTCTTCATGTTGTGAAGCTAGTTTCACAGTTGTGAAAGCTACAGATTTAGTTATTTTAAATGAAATTTCTTCATCGTTAACCGCATGACTCTTAAGAGCTGGAGATTGAAGGAAAACAGGAAATGTTTGTGAATCACTCCATGGCCATAATACTTTCTTCAACTATAATCTCATTGTCAAGTCTCCTGATAGGAAATACTTGTGTTTTCTGAAATAAATACCTGTGTGGACTTTGCATTTTATGTCTGCAACTCAGCCTTTATTTGATTTTGAACTTTATGCACCTTGAAGATAAAAAGGTCTAAGCAGAATAAAATGAACCACAAATCAGGGTTAAGTCCTGTTTAAAACATCAAAAATCTTGAATGATATTATATGGTTTGAACAATCATGGTTGTTTCTTTATTCACTCTTTATGGAATAGATTGAAATTGCTGTTTTCCAGGAGCACAGTCTTATGTCACTCTGTTGCAGGTTATCTGTACTGATAAACCTGAGTCAGTAAACCTACTTGAACAGGATATAGACATAAAAAAAAAAAATAAAAATATTGCACTATTCTTTGTCTGATAGTTTTAAAATAACTCAGTCTGACTGCAATCCAAATTACAGACTCCTACTTTCTCACAACATTTCATATCAGTTTTCAAAAGTGTTGCGCTTACAGTATTTATAATCTGTAATAAATAACTCCTTCAAAAAATGAGAATACCCTTTCCTGTCCAAAGCAGTCTATCATTTCAAAGGTTCATATAATTTCCTTTAAAAAAAAAAATAGATGCCTTATTTTTATTATAAGATGTGCTGTTAGGTCGAGTGGTTTGGACTAATTGTATTGTATTGTATTTATTTATTTATTTATTTATTATGTCATATTATTCAAATGATAGCCTCTATATTGAGGTTAAGTGTTTGGCTGAAATCAGAAGATCAGACAAGATTTCTTCTTAAGTCATAATCCAGTCTGTTTGTGTGATGTATACTGACAAAATAAAATGAGTATAATTGCAATGAACAATCTATTTGTTAAACGTAGATTGTCACTTCACAATAAGAACAAAGCAGTTACTTTGAATTATTTGTTTTTCAAATTTAACCAATTTTTATATTAAGAAATATAGTCTAAAATTGATTGATATTGATGATTTTCATGGGAATATTGGCTCGGAAAAATTTGAAGCTGGAACTTAAAACCCTAACTGGTTAATTTCTGGGGCATGGTAAACTGTGTCTGCTACCAATTTGATAAACTTTTGAGTGCCTGGCACTTCTCTTTATCATGTATTTAAAACATGGTTCCTGTGAATTCTGGTGTGTCAGTCCAGAGTCTCACTTATATATAGTATTTGCCCCTTGTAATTGCTTGAGTGTTCATGGAAAGCACATATAAACAATATTTGAGCATATTTTTTGTTAAATATGTGTGAGGGGAAAGAGGCCCTAAGATTTACATTATTTGGCTAGCTTATAAATTATGTAATTTGAAGCTTCATCCTATTCCAATTTGAATCTTCTCACTTCGGTGAAGGAAAGCTGCATAACAAGTGCAGAACTGTTTGGGAATGTGGAACTGTCTGACAGCTTTCTGCATTCCGAGCAGATGTGATGCTGGCTGAATCTCTTGGCCCTGATTCTTCCCCTCAGTCCCACTGTTTAATGCTTCATCAGTGGAAAACTTAAGGTCTGAGAGTTGCCCCAGGTGAGATATCCCTGTATGAGGTCTGTGCTTCTCCTTCTGTGGTCTGCAGTTTAAGGACTCTAATCAAAAATCAGTTTTCCCAGAGCTGGGCAGCAACTTACTGGAATTGTCTCCTGTGATGACAAATAAAAATTACATCGGTTCTTCCATCTATTGCCTGTAGTTTACCAGGAGATGGTGCAAAGGTTTAAGGTCATGACAACATCAGCCTGTCCTGCCAGGAAGACAACAGGGGCATGAATTCTTGGCCTCAGGAATTTGTTTGCTGTAATTAGATTACTGAGGGGGATTTTCAGTGCTGACATGTTTGCTTTCTGAAGTGAATGCTGCATATAGCAGATAAAAACAAATGTTCTTAAAATAGGAATCACTACCTGGAAAAGTTAAAAGTGCAATTCAGTCTTTCGCTACTCAGACACAGGTTAAATGAGAAGCTTTTAGAATTTAGTAAATAGAAAAGAGTAAGTGCAGGGTTTCTAAAATGTTATGCTTAGAAAAAATACTCCTGAGGAAAAGAAGAGTAGATTTGCATCTAAACACATAATGTGATGCAGCAATTTTCCTTAGTATTAATGGGAACATTGGGACTGCTTCCAACAATAACAACAACAACAAAAGGTAGGTTTTTGTGAGTCATTTTAAGTTTATTTAGGGTGAAACAGATGAACTGAAGCCCAGTGAAAACTAATATTAATAAGGGAAAATAGTCAAGCACATTTTTTGGTTGCTACTTTAAGAATTTCACCTGAGTTACTCAGACCTCACCACCCCTCTCATTATTGTTAGTATCCTGTTGAAAATGTGTTTTCAATCTCCGGCATTCCAAGGCTGTAAGTAAATAATTCTGTCCTTCAACCATAGTGCAGATTAATTACTAGCTGGAAATTGTTCCTCCTGAACAGAAAATATGAAAGTTTTTTAACAAAGAGAATATTCATTAATCTTTTGAGATGTTTTTTTTGGAAGACAGATATGTATTTCTGATGGGAAAAACACGAACAAGCTTTAGATGGAGGGCCAAATTTTCAGTATACTTGTATAATGCATGTATCCCAAACAAGCTGTTACAATAGCTGTGTGTCCTTGTAATGTCAAGTGCAATGTCTGGCTACTGCAAAGCAGAATATTTGTCCTGAGATGTTAAAGTATTAAATATGCATTTTCAGACTCACCTAAACAGTCTTGATTTAATGAGATACTTGAAAAAAATAATAAATGTTAACAATCTGAAGAAAATTATTTAAAGAGAGACAAAGGAGATATGCAATACTGTAGACAGACATACATCCCTTTAAGGGCTGTATAATTAAAATCTCTGTGTTCTTTATCAGGAATTTTAATCCATATATGAGGCAGATGGATAAAAATAGATGTTTATATGAGTACCTTTATTATAGTTTCTTAGGTAATTTTTTTAAGCCACTGTGCTTTAGTCATGTTACTTCACATGAGGTGGAGTGATGTCACTCTGACTTACTTGCAACATAAGAAGTGCTGCTCCAGAAGCTTGCCAGCCCTTGAGGGTATGCTCCGACTCCTTTTTAGTTGGATTTATCCTTCAATTTAATATAAAGCACAACAGTCTGTGTGTGTTACATATTTTTTCTTTGGTGCATAGTATTGAAGTCCCTTGTAGGTGGAAAGCTTGGTTCATAACACTTAGAGCACTGCTTTGGTCTTACGCATCCTTGAAGCAGTTTCTCTCATCAAGAAAAATTGTGAATGTTCCACATGTTTGGAGATAAGAATTATTTTTGGAGATAAGAATTTATTTTTTTTTTTTTAATATAAAAATTTTCCCACTGTTATCAATGGGTTAAAATTAGATTAAGTTTATCTGTAATGACAAAACTTGCTTTTCTCTTCTACAGTGCAGAAAATCTTTCTGATAAGGAACATCTAAGAACTTACAAAATCTTCCTTGAACAGCTCTAAGGTTGGTATTTTGGGCATCATAGGGGAAGGAAAATTCTAAAATTAAAAAAAGGGAGAAATTTTTAGGGACAACTAAAGACTGCAGATCCTAAAGGCTAAAAGCATGGGAAAGAAAAAAATACCACATTAGAGATAACAGAAATCAAATTGGAAGGAAAGGCTACGTAATAAAGTAAGACTTAATGAATGAGTTTTCTACTGATTTATGGCTTCTGGAAGGGCTGTGTGTGGCAAAACCTGGACATCTGTATGTGCCCCAGATGTATGTCTTGAGTAGCTTTGTACCAAATGCAGTAGGTACTTGATCGTTATGACTAGATCTAACAGAGGAGTTCAGAGTCATGGGTGATAGGAGAAGAGTGTGAGGCTAGGAGTGTTTGAAGACCCTACCATAAAATAATCGAAATAACCAAGCCTACATAGTTAACAGTTACTGCCAGGTAATGCAGAGTTAATGGGGAGAAATGCTTGAACTGAATTTCTTGCTGCCATCTTGTGTCTGAAGGCAAAATGGCAAGGAAATTTCTAGAGTTCAAGTACTGATTTTATATTCAACATCGGGATAGTCCTCTTATTCCTTTTAGCAATGAAGCCTATTCCTTGTAGCACCAAAGCGTAAGCCAAGGCCAGTCCTAATATGAAAGTTTTCAAGGTTTGCCCCTGAGAAGACTAGGAGAGAATCCTAGAGATTCTGTGAATTTTTGGTGAGAAGTTCTCACTACACTGGCAGCTAAGGTGTTAAAAGTCGCTCTTCCCCAGCCTCTTCCCAGCATAACAATTCTGTGACGTGCCAGAAGAAAATCTTAATAATATTACTTCCAGGGTAGACAGGGTGGAGCCTGTGTTTGCAATACTGGTCTTCATGAACTCAGACTTAATACACCATCTACAGTGTTGTACTGTACTGCAGAACTGTTGCCCTGTTACATGCATAGTTTAATAGGAAAGATATTGTACATTACAGTAGGGTATTTTACAGGGGGATCTGACAAACTTAGACAAAGATTGCATTACATGTTGCATAAGTTTTTAGATTAGTTTTTCTCAGTCTTCTTCCTCATTCCACCTGTGAGGCTTGTGAGCCTTTACTTCCCTGTGTTGCCATTCTTATATCCTGCCAGTACCATCTAACTTTTAACTCTACACCTTCTCAGCTGAATTGAAGCCTTTGGCTAATTGGAATAGCTTTTACGCTGGGATGCTTTACAGGGAAGCAGTGGCATTTCCATTTATTTTCAGGCCAACTGTGAAAGACAAGCAGAAGTTGACTGCCACTATAGCAGATTTTGTGGTAAGAAGTGGTTGCAGTATCTGTAGCTCTGAGCTGTTGCATAATGCTTCCTGCCAACTGCGATGATAATGATTACATCCCATGCATCCATTTACTGCAACAGCTTTATTGCAAACATCTATAGAGATTATGACATCCATATTTATAGCGTAATGAATGAAGACCAGTGGTAAGAAGAAAACATTTAAGAAAGATGGAAAAACAGCTCACTTAGATATGTTAGTTGATAGGAAGAGATTTTCAGAGCAGTGGAAAAGGAGGATCTTGCACAGCCATTCACTGTGTTCACTGTTTCATGGTAAACTCCACATCTAGATCATTCAGTTCTGTTATAAATGGTTGACTTTATAAATCGTGAGTTTGTTTGTCAGTGAGTCATTACTGTGTCTTTTTATGTAATTTTTTAAGATCCACATTTACACATGTGCTCTCTGCACACCCAGACCTCTTCAGTCCGTATCTAAAAGTCAGTGTAGTGTGAGAAAGCGTTAGCATCTTCCTTTTTCCTGTCAAACAAGTGAACATCTTGGGGATTCTTGGCTTGAAAAAAATGAAACAGAAAACATCTCTTGATTCAGTAGGCTCTGGAAATGTTGTTAGTGTAAACCACTGGAAGAAACTCCCCAGGAGAGAAGTGAATTTTTTCTCTCTTGACATTTCTAAATAAGAATAAATACCTTTATAGCAGACATCTTTTACTCAAGCAGAAATTATATGGCTCAGTGGAAATGTACCTGAATGAAACTCTGTGGTCTATATTATGTAGTCAGATTACTATTTGGACCTCAAGATATAGTGGTCTTTAAAGTTTTCTTAATTTTTTGTTTGTTTGTTTGTTTTTTTGCAGTCTGATTTTATTGCTTATATTTGCTGCATCTTAACTAAGATTGCAGATTTCTGGGGAGGAAAATTGCTTGCAAAAGGACTGTGCAGAAGCTACTAAGTGGCTGAGGGCTGCCTTCCTGGTGATTGTAGTGCTGAACAGATATTGACATACTGAGGCACTGAAGGAAGCCGTCTCAAAAAATGTGGAAGTCACTGTAACAGGCTTAAGACATATTTAATCATAGGTGAAATAGGTGACAATGTTCATTAGATATGGTCCTTCATTAAGGTACAGTGCTAACATGGTTTGAGGTGACATTCAGGTTCTGTTTCTAAAAACTTCTTTGAGCTTTTTTACAGTTTCAGTCATGCATTGCAGTGCCAGGTAGTATTTGGTTCTAAATTTATAACTTATACTTGCAACACTGAACTCTGGACCCTCACATGTATTTTGGAGATGGAAGCTTATCTCCGGCCACAAGATGAAAACTCTCCAGAAACAAATGCCTGGACTCAACATCCATCCTCAGACTGGGTCAGTTTAGCATGATGAGAGTCCATTTGTAATCAATCTGCTAAAAAAGGTGAGGGGTATGGTGGCTACTTGCCTTAAGGCAAATAACTGAAACCAAGACTTGGGGTCAAGTCTAGCAACCTGTAGACAGAGTTGGCCACATTTCCACAAGGAGCCATTTCAACTAGTATGCAGTTACTGTGCAAACTAAATACAGTTTGAGAGGAGGAGAAGGGGACACTACATTTCAGCAACTTTTATGGAATAGCTTATGTCAGATTGAATAGAGATAATTTAAAAGCTCCATGTGTTCTTCACTGATACCACTTCAGTGTAGTGAGGTAAGGTCTTTACTAATGTAATGCTTAGATGTGCCTTCTTTTGTACGAGAGTGTAAAATCCTAAGTGTTTGTGCTGAACTATGGGAGATGTTATTACTAGACATAAATGTATCTCAGAAAAGACTCAGTGTTCTAGGAGGAACTGCAATATGCTAAACAGAAGTTTTTTAAAATCAGTACTTAATAAAAGCGGTTTCCATAGGAACTCAATCCATGAGAACTGACAAGGTTTTCTAGGGACGTTATGACTGGCATATAATAGCAATAATAATAGTTCATGTATCATCCTTATGCATTCTATATGTGTTTTGGTATCCTGATACCATTTTCAGAAGAAAACTTGTTGTTTTTTTTTCCACATCAAACATGCCTCTTCGTACCATGTCCTTAAAATTCTAGAAATGCATTCTTATTATTTACTGAAAATTTACTTAAGAAGAAGTATGGGATGAAAAGTTTGGGATTTGCTTGTATCATTGAGGAGTCTTCTTATTGCAGATTCCAGCTTGAAACTAGCCCAGCAGAGGAATGCTTTAAGAACTGGTTAGAAAATGTCAGTTACACTGATAAGTAATTGGGCATGTGGGTGGAACCATGATCACTTTCCAGTACGTTTTCTAATCTCCTGTTACTAATAAGAGACAAGGCCACTTGACATCGTCTCAGTATCTGCTTCCTACTTGTGAAGGATTGCTCCTGACACCTAGACGATACTCAGTAAGCTGGCAGTCACTCTTCTCCTGGCAATCTGCATGGTATCACAATTTGCAACCTTGTTAACAGTCCCATTTTAAAGTACATGTACAAGCAGGATCTCTATCTTTTGCTTCTGTGTTTATCTGGACTCCTTTCATTATTTCATTATTCTTCTCATGTTTGGATAAGATATAGTATTCTTTAATTTATAATGGTTGGTATCTTTGAGTCTAAGGCAGACAGGAGTGAGAAAATCCCTACAGGTTGTCTGCTAGGAGATGGACTGATCCACCTTTAGTATTAGAGCTGCTCTGAAGTGCAGCTTCTGTGACCCACTGGCCCACCCAAGCCTCTGGCAAGGATAAGCATCCCCATCTTCCCTGCCTTCAATTTCTCCTCTCTTTCCCCTTACCTGTGCAGATGGCTCTATATGGCATATGTATACATGTATTAGTGTTGCATTTACTAATTAATATATAGTGTGCTTTTCCTCAGTGATGTATTTCAGGAATGCATAAGGATTACTTTTATGTCTGCACTTGCACAGCAGTGCAGGAAGTACTATGTTATTCTTTAAATAACATTTAAACTAGTTCTTTAACAAAAATGATTGTCAAATACAATTCCAAAATTCTTGTCTCCTAATAGTGTTGATTTCCTCAGAGACCTCCCCTTAAAGAGAAATCCTTTGGTTTGTCAGTGTGACAGACCCACTGAAAAATAATAGTCACTGGAAATAAATGTAATGTATTTTATCAGCATTTCTACACATTGAACTGTAGAGGGAGATAAGGTCAGATGTTGAATATACAAGGCAACAACTGACAAAGTAATGTACAGCATTTGTTTGGTGTCCAGCCAAGGATTTGTAGTGCTCTTAAAATGGTAAAGTGCATAGCAAATACTTGATGTGCCAAACCACAGAAGATGGTTGTTGATGATTGTGGAGTGGAAGAGACTCTATAAGTAGTCCCTGTAGTGTATTTACTTTACTGTACATTTTGCACATGCTATTTATTATGCTTCTAGTATTCTGTTTGTTGTCCTTTTTTTTCACATAGTATATTATTGTGAAGTGAGAGTTGCAGTCCCTTTTCTTCCACGAAAATCAAGTTTGCATTTTCAGGAATAAACAATAGAGAAGTGATTTATTACCATATAGAAGATTGTTCTGGACAAAATACTAGATGTAACAACATAAAAACCCACCCTCCTCCCCAGACAAAAAAGCCAACAGTGACACCCCAAACCCAAAAAGAACTTTGGTAATTAAAACACTGGACAGAGCTGATGTTTTCAACGTCTCCTATTCTCCATTCACTTTCTTCTTTATTTTTCTATCGCTTTTCTCACCACCACTGTCACCACTATTCATTTCTTTTGCTTTGCTTCTTCTCATCTTGGCATGTCTCAGTACAGTCTTCAGCTCTGGTGAACACATGATCTGGCTAGCTGTGAACTTGCCAAATCACAACCCCATTTGCATGTATCCCTTCCTAAATGTCTTTATATACCATGCACCTATCAAGCTGTAAATAGCTCATCCATATGTTCCCAATCCAGATCTACTTGAGTCATGTCCATTCTAGCAGCCTGATCCATCTGCTTATTGTTTCAATGTTCTTTGGTGGCACAACTCTTGGATATGTGAGCATCTATATAATGTACTTTTACAACTAGGATTTCTGGTTGCAGCATTATCTTGCCATACTTCAGCAGCCCAGATGGGTTTACCTCTGAGCTATCAGTTGGTCTGCTTCTATTGCTGTGGCCACCCCCACAGAGCATTTGCCACCATCTATGAGTCAGTACAGCTATAAAGCATTGGCCTCCCCCCCTTCCCCCCCCCCCCCCCCCCAGCAATATTTTAAACCAGCTGGATGGCTTTTATCTCCAAACTGACCTGATTCACCTTAACCTTCAGCAGTTTCATCAACTTGTGTACAACTCCACAGTGCAGCTTTCCACCTTTGGTGTTTTCACACAATATGGCAAGATCCATCCATTAACAGGGTATATTACTTTTCAATTTCTGATAATTTATTATACAGAGGATCCTCTTCAGCATGTCACCTCCTCTGATGGCACCCAGAAATTTTGGCCCTCTGACCATTTAATGATCACTTCCAGGATTCCAGGGTGGTCTGTTTTTTCCATTTAAGCCTGTTGCATTATCAGTGTGACTCACTTATTCCACATATCACTAGTTGCTTGATGTGTAGAGGAAACCCTCCCTTTGAGCAACCAGCCGAGCACAGGCAATCTAGATTCCAAAAGGAGCTGTGTTTCATTGCCAGCTACTTCTGAAGTGGCTCATATTCCTTCACATGCTAATATTTCTTTTTCAGTTGGGGTGTATCATGCTTCAGAACCCCTATATGCCCAGTACCACAACCCTAGAGGTTGACCTCAACTTTCTCGAGACACTTTCTGCCACAGGCTCCAGGTGGAGCTGTGTCTTACATCTTGCCCTGTCCAGACTGGCTGAAGTGCTACTGCATTAACTATCTCCCATGTAATTTGTTCAAGGGCTTTCTGCTGCTTAGGGCCCCATTCAAAGTCACTTAATAAAAAGGGCTCACAATCAGACTATAACCTGAAATATGAATTTTCCCAAGACCCACAACGCCTAAGAAGGCTTGTGTTTCTTTTTTTGTTAATTGCTGGAGGCTGTTGCAGTCAGCTGGGATTCTATTGATCACATCCATTACAATATGATTACACCCATCATGCCATTTTATTCCTAAAAACTGTGATTTCTTTGCAGATCCTTTGACCTTGTGGTTTTAGAAAAAAATTGCTTTAAAAAGAATCTGCATTATTCTCCTCTTCTTGAATGCTTCCTCCATTGTGTTGCCCTACACAATGTTGTCATCAATATACTGCAGTTGCTCAGGATTTTTACCTTGTTCCAGTGCAGCTTGTATCAATACATGACAAATAGTGGGGCTATTCCAGGTGTGCTGAATGCCCCTTTGTATGAAAGCAAACTGTGGCTTGCATTCTGCTCTCAGAGGGATCAAGAAAAATGGTCCCTTCCAACCATGAATTCTATGAGTCTAATACACTCTGGTCAATCTGTTGTTATCTGAAACCCTTTGAGCCCCATACTGGGTGCCAGAAAAAGACTCTTGTGGTTTGTTCCCAGCTGACAGCTAAGCATCACCCAGTCACTTGCACTCTGCCTCCCATGACAGGATCAGGGAAAGCAAGGGTAAAAGTGAGAAAACTCATGGATTAAGATAAAAATAGTTTAATAATTGAAATAATTTTTAAAAGCTACTACTGCTACTAAATTGTAATGAAAAAAATATAACAGAGGGAGACAAGCCCCAAGAAAGATAAGTGATGGAAATTGCTCACCATAAACTGACCAATGCCCAGTCAATCCCAGAGCAGCATCCCCCCATCCAACCCTTCCCTTAGTTTTATTACTGAGCATGATCATATGGAATATCTCTTTGGCCAGTTGTGGTCGGCAGTCCCCACTGTGTCTCCTTCCAGCTTGTGAACCTCCAACCTTCTTGCTGTTGGGGTCAAATAAAGAGCAGAAAAGGCTTTGACTCTGCTTAAGTGACGCTCAGTATTACATCCAGCACAAATCCAAAGCATAGTCCCATGCTAGCTACTATGAAGAAAATTAACTCTACCCCAGCCAAAACCAGTGCACATGAGCATAAGTGTTTTGGAGGCTGAAGTCTGCAACTGTCTTCTCAAGGCATCTGCAATTTACTGTGTGATTGCTAAACAACTTTAAACAATGCACCTTTATTCTGCTTACAGCAACTATGGATTCATTTCTCTGTGTTTGTGGAAGTCTGCATTTGGCATTTTCAGAGATACCTGACCCAAACTGAAACATAAGTGTTTGGATATGGGGTGATGGTAGACACATGTCCTGTCAGTTTCACAGTTTTGTTGTTTTTATAATATATCTGTTTATAAACTGGACTTACTAATGAAAACAAAGTTTTCATTAGTCTGGTTTGGGAGGAATTGTGGTTGAAAATGAGGAAGGAGAATGACAGAAAAGGATCATGGGGAGGGGAGGCAGGGAAGGATGAAGGAAGACAACCAACCAATAGTGCTGCTGCACACAAGGGGAAACATTCTGGAGGCATCATTTTAGAAAGGAATGATTGATAGCTGGCTCCCTCTCAGGGAGAAGTGAAAAAGTGGACTGGTGATCCGAATGTATTCCTGAGTCTGGGCTGCTGGTACCTTTATCTCTGTTTCTGAGGCTGACTAGTCTGAACAAGAGGCATTAGAAACCTGGCAGTCCTGAGGTTTAACCTTGTTAATCCTCTTTGCCTTTCATACTTGCAGTTTCCCAGATGGTAAGAATTGGATAACAAGTCCCTGCCATAGATAGGCTCCTCTGGATTTCAGAGAGGAAATAAGGAGTATAGAAGGATCAAACTGAGTGGAAAAAGTCCCTTTGAGACTGCATTTTAATTTAAATTAAAATTAATTCATTTTGATACTACATTTTTATGGGTTTTATAGCATCATGGGACCAGATCAACTGACAAGCAGAAGTGAACAAAACCTTCCTCCTTGCTAAGGATTTATTTAACAAATCAGAAAGTGAACCACTAAATAATTATGGTGCTTGAGTCCCAGCCAGAGTCTGAGGCATAGTGGCTGACCAGTCACATCTGTGCTCTGCCTTCTCCAGGACCTCTTCTCAGGTTAGGAATAGAACTTAACCAAAATGGAGATAATGTATGGTGATATGCAGAGCATGTGAGGAAAGTGGACTAAAAAGTTTCCTTGAGCCTGGAAAGACAGAGAACCTAATTTATAGGGAAAGTATCTTACTCTGAAGGGCAAGATTCTCAGCTGATGTACATCTCTGCAACTTGGCATCAGTGAAGCCATGCTGATTTACACCAGCTGAAAAATCTGGAAGAGAACAATGAACTTTTTGTTTACTTTTTATGTAGCCGGACCATTCATCAAATTAATTTGAAGGGGAATAATATTTAGTAGTTGTAGGGGAATAATACTTAGTAGATGTTGAGTCTTGATTTCTTTCTTTCCTATATTTTTTCCCCTGAAATGGGAAGTGGATGAACTGAAGACAGAATTAGGCAGTTTTATTACTAAAACTAGCTGAAAAGTCTGAAAAAAAGTAAATTAAAACAGAATTTGTCAAATAATATATTTGACATCAAAATATGGGCAAATGCATTATTTCTTATACAAATAATCAATAGTAATTTAGAAAAGTAGATTGTGCAAGATAGGACTAGGTTTACAAAGAGCTGGCTGCATGAAATATTCCAGCTAATCCATCTCTTTCGTATTATGTGTCACATAGCCTCTGCCTGTTGTAGAGCCACTGAATGGCGAATGTCATAAAAAAAACCAGGATCCAAGGATTATCAGTTCTATTTTAGAGACTGAAAGGGAATTTGGACTGGTGTCTTTTTCTATCTGTGGCACTAATTTTGCTGGAGTGGTTGAAATCTTGACCCAGTATGGTTGCGTACCCTTTACAAATGGCTTGTTCTGAAAAGAGGGTGGGAGAGTGGTGGCTTACTTGGAGACAGGAGTCAACCTATGCCAAACCAATAGAAATGATTTATATGATGAGGCCCATGCTCACCCAAATGAAGAATTGATAGTAATGGTCTCCTTTCTGTCTAAGCCTGTTGTCAGAGGTGGAGGGGAAGAAGAGACCACGCCAAACTGCTTGCTCTTCTATGTGTAGGCAATGTTAGACTGCAAACAGGGCTGAGGACCTGGCATGTTTTTATCTCTCATTGCAAAATGTTGGCCCATGTATCAGCATTGGCACAGAACAGGAAATGTCTGGTGCCAGCAAAAGTTTTGGAGCAGGTCATTTCCCTAGTGAACTAAGGGATTAGGTTAAAATTCTGAGACTTTCCATTTAGGACTTGTTCTGTTGTTGCTGGGGAATACACATTAAATGACCATTATTGCAGTCCAAACTGTAATGACTATTAAAAAAAACCAGCTTTTAAGGGTGCTGCAGTTTAATATGGGAAAAATATTCCTAAAATCAAGGCTATCAACCAAGTGGTAAGAATTGCTGTTGCAGTCAATGGTAAATAGTTGTGCCATTCCTAGACATTCATGTTCTCTTTCACAGACAATCAGGAAATTTCTAATTATTTTATTTTGCATCCAAATCAGAAAATAAAACATATCATATTTTCAACAAGAGATGCATTAAAAGTCTCAAAACTTGTTCTGGAAGCACTGAAGAAGCCAGGATTATCTCCCAGGCAGCATGGCTAGGACAAACAGCTGGGGAGTCCGGGGAGCAAGCCACCTTGCTACAGAGCAAGGCAGGTGAAGCAGGGCTGTGGTGAATCAGCCATCAACAACCCTTTATATCAGGGAATGCCCTGTTTGAAATAGGATTATGCAGTGTGACCATCAGGTTAACCCAGTGTGAGCTGCAGTGGACATAGAAATGCCACTGAGCACAAACTCAAATCTGTTTTCTTCCAGAACAGGAGACCAATGGCAGAAGAACACAGAGATTTGCTGGTAAATCACTTTGAGAATAAAATCAGAGAAATGATTGGCTCTGGCTTCTGGTGATGGGTGAGCGAAATGCGAGTATGATCTTTATGTGACCTACAAAGTGCCCATGGATTGTGCATTTTCTTGTGCAAATGTGGTAAACAATTTAGTGTTATGCCCTTTACCAAGAGCGGCAGTGAGATTCGGATCAGTTGAGGGGGGTGTTTCTTCATGTTACATATCAGCCATAGTGAGAAAATAGTACGTGGGTTGTGGTGATACACAGTAGTACACTAAATGTTGCTCACATGCCTTTAGAGGTGTTCAGTCTGTTTCAGTGGCTACCCAATGTGTTTAGTGCCAGAGCCCTATAACAGTATGCTACTCTTGGACAGATAATTCCCGAAAACCCTATGTGTGATTACTGCACAACTAGAATGTGACTCACTGCTTCGCAAAGCAGTTTTAGTTGCTTTGGAAACATGATGATGTGCACTATACAAACCCAGTAACCATGCTGCTCCACTAGCAGTCTGCTATCTCAAAGTTGTCAAGAAAATTTTGTTCTCTGTTATCTACACCATAGCCACAAGACACTTCATGTGACAACCCAAATAGGATCCTGTATCTCCAATGACTTTGACTCCATTCCCTTGGTGTTCCTGCTGATGGGGAGCTCTCAAGAGGTGTGAGCAGCAAAGTGTTGTACAGTTTTCTTTCCATGCAGTAGGGGGTAGTAAAATACTCAGAGACTACATGTGCAAGGAGAGAGCACCAAACAGCAGAGTGCATGAATGGAAAACAAACAAAAAGTCTATTTTTAAACTGAGCTAAATCCATATAATTTTTAATGGGGAACCTTTTGAGTCCTTGTAAAGCAAGTTCCTTAAGTGTTTGAATGATGCTATTTAAATGTGTAATGACCTGGCCTATATAAAAACCCCACACATATTAATTGCTGCACTTTCAGGATGAAAGTATTAAACATTTTAATTGTGCTCTGCATGTTTAGGTTGCAAACAAAAGTGCTCATTGTGAACCTGCCAATTAAAGTAGCTGCCAATAGGGAAAGGAGACATGCCTGTGGCTTTCTTTGGGTTAGCTGAGGTCATGTCTACAACTAACGCACAGGTTCTTAAAGAAGTTTGGCATCTGAAGGCATGAAAATCCCAAGCAATACTCCACTATTTCTGCTCAAAGTTTTGTAGCTGTTTTGGTGTGACAACAATATTTAAAGAACGATATCAAGGCTTTTTGTTTTCTTTTTTTTTTTTTTTTTTTTTATTAACACCCCCCCCCCAACCAAACAAAAAATGCTTAAAGAATGCAAAGGGTTTTCTGAGGTGCTAGTGCTAAGAACCTAGTTACAAGGCTGCTCTTGAGCTTCAGAGTACTGTACATGAGCATGGTCTAGTTCATCTGGCAGCTCATATGCCATGGAGGAAACCCAAGTGAAGCTAATGGGAACATTCATGTGCCTCTAGTCCAGAAATGGTTTAGAACTTCAGTGTTTCAGACATTAGAGTTTCAAAGTAATGATTTAATTTCTATTAAGTCATTATCTGTATATTTCTGTAGTACTATTTAACAACAGACAGAATATTTTAGTAATATTCAAGCATTACAGAAAAACAGACTTTTCATTTTCTTACAGATTTAATAGAAATCCATAGGTTATGGAGTCATAAATCCATAATCTGTGGAATTGGTTTCTAGTCCTGTTCTCCGACCAGCTGAGCCTGATAAGACCTGAATTCCAGCTCACTTATTCTAGTGTATGTTAAGAGCAATCTGAATGACTAACACACAACGCACACTGGCATACAGAGCTGTGAAGAGCTGAGATTCTGGCACAGTGTTCCCTATTGTGGGAGGAAAACTGTATTTAAATCCATATACGAAATAGATATTTATTTTACATTTCTGCAAAGATTTTAAAAAGTTAGATTTAAATTGTGTATTTCTGTCTCTGCTGATGGAGCTTCATAGGTAGATTTTTAAGATATAGAACTTCCTCGGTGAACGTATACTGAATTTGTGTTATATAATGCTTTGAATTTTTTGGGTAACTATTACTGAAGATTGTGAAGTATATTAAAAAAAAACAACCTGTAAGCCAAATCTACTTTATTTTCAAGAATATCCAGCTATCACTTGCATATCCTTGCCAAATTCTTGCCATTTCTCTTAGCAACAGTATAGATGGCTTTGACAAGTATTTTTAACCTGTGAAAGAAAGTCAGAGAGCTCACTTCTGAAATACAATTACCCAAGGATTTGGTGATAAATTGCTTCTCTGCCTTACAATACCATGAAAGCTATTCTTACAGGGCATTCTTAGTGTTTCTGTTCAAGTGGCTTGGCTGTTTTTTGTCTTTCTAGTTGAATCGGACTTTACTCTTTTCTAGTATTACAAAGCCTTGTATGTGTGATAAAACACATGCATGTATCTTAGAGTGTGTTATATCCCACTTAATCTCACATTCCCAAGGATTGCCTACCAAGTGATTCAAATGTGAACTAACTCCTGAATGTGATATATAATTTCCTGCTGTCTCATTCAAGACGTGTCTTCATAAAGCATGTAAATATTTACCTGTATCAGTCAAATAGTCTTTTACTATCAACATTTATTTAATCAAGTGGGTCAGACAGACCTGCAATGAAATTACATTACTAGTGTCCTGGTTTAAGCATTTCACAGCATCTTGTCTTCTTCAAGGCTCTTTCTTAGATGATGAGTTTCATGGGGTAAACATTATCTTTTGTTATGGCTTGTTCAGTGCTAAATACTATTTCAGTGTTCAAAGGTTAGTCATTAACATTGGTGATGTGCTTATTATAAGAGCTTCGCCTGGACCAGTGCCTTAGTATTGTTCTTTAACTTCTCTTTAATCTTTTGGAAGAGTCCTTCTAATAGCTTCTATGGTTTAATTTACTAATTCTTGCACTTTATTCTTGAGTACTGATTTTTCAAATAGTAAATTTGGATTAAAATCTGAAAATAAGATTTGAAATGCTCATCTTATAGCAAGATGTTTTTCTGACCATCAAGGAACAAAAATGTAATGGATAATGTTCACTTTTCCTCTGGGGCTCATGTGTATAGGTAACCTTATGGTAATATTTGAATTTTTTAATAATCAAAAAAAAAAAAGGTTGAGAACTTGTTGCAGTGTCAGATACATGTGACTGGCAGGAATAAGAATGCATACAACACTGGGGATGAATTTTTTTACCTTTTCTGCATGAATTGGTAAAAGATAGGGTTAGAGTTTCAGAAAAGAAGGCTTTATAAAGTCTGATTTATTGCTGGATTTACAAGGGTTCAGAAGGTGGCTGGTGTATTCATAAGCAAATATCTTATTTTCAGTATTCCTGGACACATCTTTCATTTAAGAAAGGTTTGGGATAAGGCTAAGAAACTGGGAAAAAACATGTCAGAGACAGTAGTATGGTGTAGGCAGGAGCATATGCTTCATATTAGGTATTCCAGTACAGATTCATCCTCTCTCTACAGTAGATGTTAATTTTAGGGCTAGAATCAGATTTTCAGAAAAGAAGGTAGAAAGCTTTTTCATTTGTGCATTCTGCAAGACTGGCAGAGATAGGATGAGAGCTTGCTTAATTTGGAACAAATGTCTCATATTCAATTTTACTATACAGACTGATCACTTCCAATTAATAACTTCTAGGCTTAGGTTTAAGGTGTTATGACATAAAAGAGAGAGGCTACATCAGCCAGGCTCACTGCTGGTTTTAGACCAATAGTGATTAGAAAGAATGTTGTTTGCTAATGAATCACAATCAATTTTCTTTCAGGAAGTAGTCACTTGGTTAGATTTCAGTTTCTGGTAAAGAAGAGGAGTAGAGTAAAGAAGAGAATGCTTGTTGAACCTGGCTTGTCACTGGGTCTAGAATGGCTTTGGGAATAGGAAGAAGATTAGTGCCATGAAGGACAAATGATGTTATTCAGATTTCCTGTGGAGTTTGTTCGTGTGGGTGGAAAGGATGGAGATTTAGACAGAATACTGGTAATGGTACAGCTAGGGCCTTTACTGCATTTTAACTGCAGGAATTAACTCACTGCCCATACACTGAATAGCATTGTGGCTGAGTTTTATCTCATGTTTGGGGAAGCAAAAGGTTGGACATGAAAGTTTAGGATGATGTCAACACCTGATGTTTCATGTTTTGATTTATGTAGGATTTAGTTCTGCAATTATATTTCAGGTTAGGTAAGAATTGACTTAACATTTGAGTGCTGAAAATAGGGCTTGAAGCATTCAGTGTCCTGTTGGATACGTCATGATCATAGTTTCATAGTTTCATAGTTTCATTCAGGGTTGGAAGGGACCACAAGGATCATCTAGTTCCAACCCCCCTGCCATGGGCAGGGACACCCCACACTAGATCAGGCTGGACAGAGCCTCATCCAGCCTGCTCTTAAACACCCTCAGGGGCAGGAACAACTGTTTCATCAAATCCCATTAATCTGTGTTAGATTTCACTCTAGCTGGTTATCTGACTATACTCACAACCCTGTGATTGTATAAGGACTTGGGAACTCAAAGCTGATCGTTTCCAAGATTCTATTAGATTCCATGGTGCTGGATTTTGTTACTGATGTGGGTTACTGTTTTCTGTAAAGATTTGTTCTGAGAAGCCAGTGGACAGAAGAATAAGCTTTGTGTGTTGGCAGAGAATAAGTACGCATTTGTAAAGAAGGGTCACAACTCAGAAATCCAGTAGCATTCTTCAGACACGCGAATAAGCTTGTTGATAAATGAATTATGGTTGATATAACCTACTTGATTTATAACTTTCCAAAAGCTATTAAAGAATCTAAGATGTCAGAGGATAAAAAAAAAAAAAAGAAGAAGAAGAAGAAATAAAGAATTCGGCTCTATGTGATAAATTTTCACAGATGAGGGAAGTTACCAGGGAAGTTTCCATGGGATTTGTCATGGGGCTTGCAATGTTCCAAATATCAATTAATTGTCTGAAAATGAGAAAGTCTTGAGGTATCTTAGTTTGTCTGCAATCTTAAATTATTCTGAATAGAATCATAGAATAGTTTGGGTTGGAAGGGACATTTAATGGTTACCTACCCTAACCTTCCCTGCAACAATCATTGATGTCTTTAAACAGATTATGTTGCTCAAAGCGCCATTCAACCTGACCTTGAAAGTTTCCAGGGATGTGAGTTCTACCACCTCTCTTGGCAACTTGTTCCACTGTTTCACCCTCAAGGCAAAAACTGTCTTCCTTGTATCTAGTCTAAATATCTCCTGTTTTAGTTTAGTAAAACCATTACTTGTTTGCCCATCATAACACAACCTATCAAAATGTCTGTCCCCATCTTTCCTACAGGCCCCCTTTAAGGACTGAAAGGCAGCAATAAGGTCCCACCCACAGCCTTCTGTTCTCCAAGCTAAACAACTTCAACTCTTTCCTCACAGGAGAGGTGTTCAAGCCCTCTGATCATTTTCATGGCCCTCCTTTGGACCTGCTTGGACAAGTCCATGTCTTTCCTGTGCTTGAAGATTCTGAAGCCAGCCCCTGTACTCCAGGGGTCTCATCACAGTGGAGTAATGAAGGAGAATCACCTCCATCAATCTGCTGGCCACACTTCTTTTCATTCCAGGCTATGTTCACTGTCACTTTTGTACCTTAGATGAATTTTATTTTGATGTGTTAGTTTGGTTTGTTATGGTTTGGGACCACTGGTGAAGAATAAAGTCTTTGTGGGTGTTTGGGTTTTTTTTTGAGCAAGTCAAAAATATCTGTGCACTAGGATTTCTTTGATAATAATGAGACCCTTTAAATTACAATGTCTTTTAACTTTTCCAGTGTTGGAAGTTTGCAGGAGAAAATACTTTGGAGACATGATGGTTACTTGGTTTAGGGTAACCAATGTGTAAAAGACAACAGATCACAAAACTCCTCTTAAGACTATTTAGTGGCTCTTGCCTCACAACATCAGTCTTTTAGTTCATACTCCAAACAGCGACTTTTGGGTCTCTGATCTCTCGCAGACACTTTCTATAGTCTGGATGCATGAAGCTTTATTGCCATATTTTGCAAATACAGCAGATAGTGTTAAATGTGTCCTTAGATGCCCTGTGACTTGCAGCAGCAACATGAGCAATGTTCTTGTATTTAATAGTAAACAATAGAATTTTTGGAACTAGAGTTGGCTTCTTGTTATGTCTGAGAACCAACCTGGCATTTCACAATAAAAGATTCAATTGCCTTTGGGCAGCATCTGATGTCATAGTTGCTTAGAGCCTGATCTAAGAATTTGACTGCTGTGAGTCACATCCTCTGTATTCAGCTGTGTGAAACAGACAACAAAAAATATGGGCATCAATGGTGCTGTGACCTTTATACAGTGTTCAACAGATTGGAACAGGGGAGGATTATTTGTTTTTATTAATTTTAAATCACTGATATGTGTTGGATTTTTTCAGTACATGAAGCTAAAGGAAGCCTAGCACTAGAAGCTTACAGATTATGACTTCAGAAAGGATCTCATTTTGACCAAAGAACTCTTAAGAAAAATGATAGTAGAATATGCTTGTACAGGACAAATGCACCTCTCTACACTGTTCTGTCATGGCTGATGTGTTTGCTGGTTTGATAGAAGGACAACTCCCATTTTCCTTTTGTCATATTAGAGTTGCATTGAGAAGCAAAGTAATTCATCCCTGCTGGGCCCAAACATCACATTTGATGCTCAAAGGTTTAGTTTGTGCTGAGGAGCTTCTAAAATGCTTGAATAGAAAATATTATGTGTAATAGGCAAGTATTTCTAATCTACCGAATCTCTGAGATTATTGGAGTGAAATGGGATTTCTTTAACAGTTTGTGATCTGGCTGATCTGATCTGCTTGTAATAGGCAACATTTATCACTTGTGGGGTTTTGCCAGTATCATAAACCAATTGAATGAAGAGCAATTAAAACATGAGTGAATTGTGGATTGTTTTCATATAGTGGTCATCTGCCACAGATAGTTGTGTAAGGAAAATGGAGAACAGCTTTGCATCCCAAACTTTTCTTGTACTGTTGTCCTTCTAGGAAAGTAAAAATATATTGCTTCTACTTCCTGTCTTGTACAAATAGTGATTGAAAACATGAAGATGCCTTCAAAAATAAAGTGATTGTATCAGAAAAAAGGTTGCTTTATTAATTGATCTATTAATAAACAGGAGGTGGTACAAGATTAAAATATTAAATCAGGAACAACGCAGAACAAATTTAAGATTTTAGAGCTGCTAATTCATTGTCTGTATTGTACGTTGTGTAATACATGTTCCAGTCTTTAAAATTCCATTCTTTGAGGCATGTATAATATACACAATATACATATATATAAAAAATACAGTTTTTTCTTTTTTCTTTTTTTTTAAATGCAATCTTGCTGACTGTAGTAGTTGATAAGTAAGACACAAGAATGTGAATTTTAAGGACTACAGCATGAAAATATGGAACAGACTAGCAGCTTGAGCAAACTCTGCTAGTTGTGCCAAACTTTCAGTTTAAAAAATCAGACTTCTTTGCTGAGTGTCCTTCAGAGAGTCCTCCTATAAGAAACTGAAATGGTCTAATTGAACCATGTAGTTGCGTCAATATAATTGAGTACCATCTCTTCTCCACTGTTCCCAGTTGAATCTGAGATTAGTCAAAGCTTCAAAGTCTCTTTCTGTTACAAAGATCACTGTATTTTTTTCACACCTCATTCTGCATTATATACACTCAGAAGTGAATTTTTTATCTGACAAGAGCTATGTTTCATGAGTTATGCCTAGCATCCATGTTCTCATTTCCTGGTGTCATCTACTGAATCCAATTCTAAATAAAATTCAATCTTATTATCAGCTACTGAATTCAAGAGGTATTATGACTTGTTTCATGGGCTTACCAACAGCTTTGCCTGTTGGTCTTGAGAAAGTTTTATTGCACCTCATCAGCACCTGGTCTTGCAAATCTATGATGTATCTGGAACTAAAGTGCAGGTGGCTCTGCCATATAGTTTGATTTGGATTGATTGCTGATTTAATAATATAACAGTAAAAATGTCAGCTGAGTGTCTGTCTGCCTTTTTCTGTAATAAATGTACATAATTTCTGCATCTGCTGACTGACACTGCAGGTTGCTTTCCCTTCAGTGGAAGACTTTCCAAATGGTCTCAGAAACAGCAAGAATAGATACTTGTGTTTTTCCTGGCATATCACTGGTATATAAAGATACACTGGTTCTGCTTCCTCTGTGATTGTCACTGCACCTTACAGGCTGGCCTTTAATTTTGCTGTCAAATTGCTGCCTGCAGCACATATGTTAGATGGCATCCACAATATATGGCACCTGCATTCTCTATACTGTTTGCTTAGATTAAAGTTGGAATGCTTCTTTTGTACCAATACATTATTGTCATATTCCTTTCACTACTCACATTGACTGCTCTTTCAGTGAGTGGCATGTTTCTAAGGCTAGGTCTATTGCCTTAAAAATTATCTTGCTTTCATTCTTTCTAAGTTTATATGTGGGAGCCAAGAATGTGCACTCTGCAGTGTAAACATTTTTCCCCCTCAGTATTCAATAAAAATATTTATTCAGGTAAAAGCAAAACAAAACACTTTTGTGACTGACGTTCTTTCTGGACTCATTGAATATTTTGATGATCTGTTCCAGCACCTACAGCATTATTCCAACAGGAATGTCCTATTGCCTAAGCCCTTAACCCCAAATGTTATAGCTGATTTTTCTTATGTTCCTTTGTAAATTTTGTCTATATGGAGGCTTAGTTCTTGCTTTTACAGTTTTAATGCCTGTGCATGGATTTTTTTCTGGAAATCCACCATGCCTGGTAGCTGCCATTGCTCCATGAAGGTGATTTCCTTTGTTTCTTGCCCATGTTTTGTCTCTTTGTAAATTGAGTTCTCTTTATTATTGTGAATTTCACACAAATAACCACTGCTGTTATCTTCCATATGCCACATGCTGAGTAGTAACATTAGAAAACACCATTGAGATTGAGAGAACTATAAACCAACTGGAGTCTCATGGCAAGCCAGTGTCCCCAGATGGCAAAGACAATGTTTAAGGCCTTTGGGGCTATTAAGTTTAAAAGGCTTCAAGGATCAGAGAAAATGGGAGTGAGCCCTGATTGCTACAGGGATGGAGAGAGCATCAAGGCCTAAGCTAACCATGCTACACCAGTGCCTCTGACTTAATTCTGAAGCAGAGTCTCAACACCATGTCTTCCTGTGGGAGCAGACTTGCTGAAATACACCTTTAGACTTTAGCACTATGCTGGCAGTAATGCGGTCTTCAGCAGGTGAAGGGAAGATGCTGTTACAAAGATGTTTGCACTGAGAAAGGTGGGAATCCGGTGTAAGGCTGCTGAGCTATTTTGAGTGGTTTTTCACTCTTAACTGTAGGAGATATCTGGGGGAAATGCCTATACAAATTGATGATGAATATAATTTTTGCAATTCTGTCTATATTTATGAACTCCTATTTCCCTGAATGTCATTAGATGTAAATGTTGGAGGCTCATTGCTTTAATACTCTCAGAGAATGGTCTACCCTAACTTCCTCTTTCTTTTATCAAAATCATCCTACGTGCTTTCTAGTTGTCTCTGGGACTTTCTGCTCCCTGCTTTATGTATGCCTGTGTTTTTGCCCTTTCTCCTCCTTTCTGGTAGCTCCACTGAACAGAGGTCATTGCCCAGAATTTGCACTTAGGCCCCGTGGAAAACTGGAGTGGCTGGTTCTTTTTCTAGGACTTTGTTTCAGGTGCTCCTGAAAACCTCCAGGGTTTGTTCTGTCCCACAGAAGTGTTGTAGTTATTTTTTTACATTTAGCTTGCTACTTACTGCTCAATAAAATGCAACTTCCATGCCTACTAATAGATGACAGTGGTTTTTGTTGTATGTTACGAATCTGCAGTTCTCTTTTTTCCACGCAAAAAATTTTGCTTGTTTTGTACATGAACTCCATGTTTCAGAATATAATAAAATTAGGTGTTAAGGTCACGCAGGGCAGTTATTCTGTTTTCCCAGGTTCGTGTGTGCAGCGCTTGAGCCAATCACACTTACTAATTTAAAGAAGACCTGTCAGATACTTGAATTTGACCTTTATTCTTGACAGTAATATCTGGCAAGATTGTCAAATAGGCTAAATTGCAGATATGCTCAAGTTTTATTTTAACTAAGTCCTGTTTGTAAAATGTTTGTGTGCAAAGTCATGTCTGCAGTAAAGTTTTACAGGCAAATACTAAATCAGGGGCAAGGAGTTTGGGAAGAAGTGTAAAGGAGAAGAAGTATAAAGGTTGTCAGACCCTTAAGTACAATGAAAATGGTTATGAAGAACTGTATTGTATTAACTCAGATAATTGCCAGAGTCGTAAAATCCAGATTTTTCTATTTGCAAGGCTCCTGGGAGCTGCTGGAGACAAAGAAAATTAGATGTAATGGTTCACATATAATTCAGAATTTTGTTCCGTTTCCTCATTCTCAAAAGAGTAAAAGTGACCTACTTTCTATACATTGTAGTTTGGTGGTGAATTCCCTCAACTCCCAGTGTTAGTTGTTCTCTTCTTAAGCAGGTGCTAACTCCCATCTCTGCTTTACCACTGCTGGCACGGTGTGAGCTAAACATGTTGTGACATTCTTTTCTCTCAGTTTACAGTGAAGATGTTTGTGCTCCTTCCCTAATTCCAGTTTTGTTAAGCTTCTGGGATTAATGTAGGATCTAAATTAATTTTCTGCATGTTAGTTTTTAACCACAGCAGAAGCAGTTAAATAACAAGCTCGCCTCTCAGATTTGTGCTTTTGTATTAGATAAGTTACATATAATGATGGTCAAAAAGAGAGGGGAGTTCCTTTCCCAGTATAATTTTTTGATCATGGGTGGAGTGAGATAGGAAGATGCTAATCCTGTTTTGCTCGAATTAAAATTGCATTGACCAAAAGGAGATGCTAGGATGTATGACAGGCTGTGTTCTAGTTACTTTTCCTAAGAGAAGTTGCTACAAAAGTTGATCATTGGACATATCCAACAAGAAAAAAATATTGTATTTCTCACTAAACGGAATGTGTCCTTAAAACTGTTTGCAGGGAAAGATTTGAAAATTAAATATGGATCTGTTTAGCCATGTCTTATTTATTCATTCATTCATTTATTTGAAGTAAGCTGTTTCTTCCAGCTATGGACATTAGACCAGTCAGCAAGAGGACCTGTTCATGTACTTATGTTTTACTTTTGTGATCCACATGTTAGGAGTTGGGATCCAAAGGGGATGAATTTATGTATGCAGGACACACTGTTCAAGGAGCTAGTACTTACAATAAACAGAAGTTGCTTAACTGTTGAGTAATGCTAAAATAGTTATTTCCAAAATTTTGCAAGAAACAATGTTCATGCAACGTTTTACCACTAGCAATTTGTTAGTGGTTTTAATCTAATGCCAAACAAATCTCTAAGGGCTCTAATTCCAAAAACATGGAGTATCACACGTATGAACTGTACTTCCTTTCTACTTTTGAAAGGTAAGACATAGATGTAAGAGACACGATTTCTTTTATCCCATTAATAGTAAAAATAGAAGAGAATTTTTGCAAGAGTAAAGATACTCTTGTGACATCACAAATGCAGAAGTCTTTACAATAAAGTTTAAGGCAAGTGTTTCTACAACAGGTTACTTCAAGAAGACAGTTATAGTCTGAAGTGACTTTATTTGCCTTTAATATTTGGAGCAGTGCTGTGTTTACATTATAGAAAGTATTACAAGTCCATGCCTAAATGAGGAATGTTTTTTATCTTAATTTGTACAATATATTTAATTTGTTGTGATGAATGTGTGAATGGAAACAGGTTTAAAGTGACTGAAAATGTAACGCATCCTTAGATCTCTCACAATCAGACCCTATAAGTGTTCATAATACTCCTCTACTTAGTGCATTTCCCTGCCGCTTTACATTATTGCTAGAAGGTTTCCTTTGTGCTATAAATAGGTGGCCATTTCCTAGTGAACATGAGCTATACTAAACGCTCCTACTAGTGCAATGCTCATCAAGTTCTTCTGTTTGAAATCGACATGTGTTCTTATTTTACAAATGGAGAATTAAAGGATGAGGCAGATAGAAAGCCTTTGAAATGTCTTACTCTGGTTAAGTGGCAGAGAGAAGCTAGAGGTTTTATCTCTTATTCTTTTTCTTTCTCTGCTGCTGTGTTGTGCCATTTATATAGGTATGTAAACATGTATTTACATGCCTGTATTAAAGGGATACATAGACTTGAGGCAGACTAGAGCAAAATCTACTTTAATCAGAATTTTGAGTTCAAAATACTGAAGACTGAGTATGAATGTTTTGAAGGGAAAGTAGGAGTTTTCCAGCTTTTCTGCCACCAGTTTCATAACCTTTTCTTTGCTGGTGCAATCCTATCCTTTCCACTGTCTTCAAAAACAACCTAAGATCAACTTGTCCCAGAGTAAGTCAATTTCTGTGTATTTATTTATGTGATGTAATGCAATGCATACCTAAATACATAGATAGTTATTTTCACAAACACCATCTACATTGCATTGGCTGTCATCAGTTTTGACAGTTTCAAACTCATTGGTCTCTGGTTGCTTTATTTTGTTAAGGCCATCTGAATAAAACTTTAGGTGGCCCTTTCGAAGGTTTGTCTCCAATCTGGACTTGCAATCTGAGGTATGAGACATATCAACCAGGTTTTGTTTACATAAAACTCACCCCAAATAAATCCACTTATGAAAATAACTTTAAAAGTAGATCTCTTCATAATTTCTTTTCTCTGTTCTCTAACCCTTAAATTCACTGATAAGTAAGAGCAGAACCTGTATCAAACAGTTTGTGTGACTACAACTGTGGCTGTTAATGCAGGAAACTGAGGAACTGTTTAGGTGTTTGTGCTAGTCTCCCCCTAGAGCTTGCTTTTCAGACAGTGTGTGACTCTGAAATAGTACATACCTAATATTCCTTGGTGAGACATCCACATGAGAGGGCTGGCTTTCCATTCAGATATTGAAATTCACATAGCGGTATATGCAAAAATATAAAGAACAGCTTGCTGGGCTCCTTATGAAGTGTTTGATGGGATGCTAGTTTATTAGCTCAAAGGCTGCCATATCTTGTCATATGAAGTAAAAACACAGTACTAATACAATCATATGAAGGAAAGGAGCCTGTGCTGGAAACTAGTGTCTTTATCTCTAGGAAAAGAGGCAGGTAAAATGTGATTAATTGCATAGGAGATGGTTAAATTCAAATTTGTATATTAAGGAGGCATATAAAAACTTGTCAAGAATTAGGGTTGGGTTAGGCATTAAAAGAGTGATAGTTGCTCTCTATTAACCTCTCTCCCCAATGGGGAAAAGAATGGTAATGAGGGAGAGATACTTATGAATTGTAAAAGAAAACTAAAGCTACTTTCATGAAAATAATAATAATGATAAAATGAAATATATACAAATATATGCAAAGCCAACGCTGAGTCCAACTTCTCTATGGCAATTACATCACTGTCACCACTGATGCCGTGGACAGACACTGGGGAAGTCCCAGATTGGACTCAACAGTGGACAGAGAATGGGAACTGGATTCAGGAGCTAGATTCTGGAACTGGATTTAGGAACTCATGGATTGGGATCGAAGACAGAATGGACAAAGTCCTCCTTGGGTGCTGGGCATTGAAGAACAGGAAGAGAAAGAGAGTTTGACCCTCATGATCTCTCATCTTGATACTGAATATGATGTATATGGGATGGAATACCTTGTTGGTCAGTTTAGGTCACTTGAACAGTCCACTGCCCCCTGCAGGTGCTGCCTTTTAGTTTGCACCCACAACGTAGAACACAAAATCTAGCAGTGATGTTGACCTGCATACCAATCCTTGGTATTAACTAGAAACATTGAGAGTTATCACTACTAGAATCAGACACTATCTGGGAGGAAGGAGGGGAAAAAAAGGGGAGAAAAAAAAAAAAGTAAAATAAATGAGAAAAAAAAGGCAAGCACAGTCCCTTGGAAGAGACTGAGCTGAAAACCAAAATCACAGAACAGAATTGGTTCTGTTCTAACTCAGACCAGGGCATTACCATATGATGACAGAGCAAATTTAGTTGCCATATAGACAGTGATTGTTGGTAAAATTACTTTAAGAAGAGCTGGTTGCCTGGTTTTCCTGGCTTGTATGTAAGGTCAAAAAAAAAAAAAAAAAAAAGTCAAAAATTGCACAATTTTGCTGTTGAAAAAGGATGACCTTCCCTTTTCTTTTTCTGGAGGTGAGTGCATATGAATGAGATAATCTAGAATGTCAGCTTGCAATATATCAGCTGTCGTGGCTGTAGGGTGTTACCCAGCCAAAGTTAAAAAGAAAAGTAACTTCTTGATGTAAGGTGTAAGACGCTACATTCACAGGACAAGCAGATGATGTACTATAATATTACTTCTGTATTTTACCCCTTGCTCTCTGGAATTCTGTAAGAGGGAAGAAAGCCTTGAAGTTCAGAGGCAATTATTCTTCCCAAGTTTTGTATGGTTCTCAGGACGGTGAGTAATAGATTGCTGTTCTGCACAGCAGCACAGCTGTACAGCTACTGGATTTGCTTCAACAAAACATCAAGTTTTCAGAGAAAATTGGCTGCAGGAAGATAACAGATGCATAAAAGAAAAGAGGGAAAGAAAAACTCTTAGCATCTTTATATTTTGCTTGCTAGGAATTTTTAAAGGGAGAAAAAGCTGAAGAGTTACAGCAAGTTGCTGTTTTTGCCCTTATAAACTAATTTTACTGTACCTGTTTGTTCATACTATTGCACCACAGAAAAGAGTGCTGTTGTTGCAGGATGGCTAGTTCATGTTCAACCTTCCTCTTCCAAACACTTGTGTTTTTGGTACTGTTTAAATGGCAGAAGAAGCTGGCAAGTATCTATGCCTAGAGTGCTTGTTCTTTTAAAGATTGAAAAAAACTGTTTAACTCTTGTCTTTGTTTAGTCTATTGTTTCAGTTGCTTTGCAGTAACAATTGCAGATGCTTTATTGAAGAGGATTACGTTTCAGTCTCTATGAAATTTATTTCTGTTTAACAAACTACTCTTTTTGTGTTGTTTTTTTTATTTATTTGTTATTTTATGCTAGCAATTGTAGACAGTAATTCCTAAATATGTGTTTGTGATTTCTGTTTGGAGTTATAATCACAGAAATATAAAAAACACAGAACTAGGAATTTTGACACAGTCCCAGAGATGTTAGAGAGGTCAAGATGCCCTTTTAAGTGGGGCTGTGACTGGAAATATTTGGGACTTAGGGTCCTAGTGAACCCATTTTCCTCATCATAGGACCTCTTTCTGGACATCATACAAACACATAACAAAAGCTGTCTCTGTTCTGGAAAACTTATTTTCTAATTTACAGCTTTGTTTTTGGTTTTTTTTTTTTTTTTTTTAGTATCAACTGTTCACAGTAAATCTCAAAAGGTTGCTTTCTGTCTGAAGCAAATGCTCTCCATCAGCACTGATCTACATGTACTGCTGACAGTTTACAGGAGGAGCGGCTGTGTTACTAGTGCTAGTCTTTGGCAGTGTCACTAAAGGCTGGTTCTACATAGACACGTGAGGACATGGAAGCAGGCAGTGGTAATTCCGTAGAATATTCTCCCTGTCAACTATATGCAGATTGAGACTTCCTGAACCAAAGATAAAGATGTAGCATTGAGGTGTCTGCTTCGGTGGATTCCTCTTCCATTAACTTGTATAGTTTTCTATTTAATCCATGTCAGCTGCACTGGGGGCAAAGTGTTCCACTGCATATTTGCATATCAGGGTGAACCTGCCTCGTTTTGCTTGTTTGGAGGCTAGTACCTGTTAGTTTTAAGGGTAACTCCATTTGTTAGGACAAGCAGTACACTCTTGGGATGGCCTCAGATAAAAGAGATAAGTAAATACCCACTTGTATCACAGGAAAAGAATGTTGAATGTTATTATAAGGTAGATACCAATGGGTTTTTTTTTTGTTTTTTTTTTTTTTAATGATGTATTTTCATACCAACACAATGGTGTCAGTGAAAGTAACTGGTCACGGGAAAAAACCCCAATAAACCAGACAAGAACCCTGCCTTTCTCCTGTCTTCCCCCAAAACCAAAATTATTGTTCTGCTGAGAATCTCCAGTGTACATAATGAGATAGTGTCCCTGCTCTTAATTTAAAAACCAAAAAAGACAGAGAACTGAAAAATTTGCCCCTTTGTTTATGCAACATTGGATTTTTGACACCCACTGGTTCAGGAATTACATCAGACCGGGTTTTTGCTCTGAATGGTTTTTTATTTTTACTATTCACTTGAATTCATATAGAATATGTCTAACATGGTTACAAACCCGATTTTAACTGTCTTACCCAGAACTCCATTCTTCTGCAACTAAATTATGATAACTGAACTCGTCATTTATAGCAAGCAGCAGTCTTTCCTTTCCACTGAGGTGTTCCAGGTAAACACAAACACACATACTAACCTGCAGTACATATTAACCTGCACACATGTTAACCTGACCGCAGTAGTCTTAATTTGCTACAGCTCTGTAAAAATGTGTTTTTGATCACTTGACAATTTGAATCATCAATCTGTCCGACACAGAACATGCACTTAAACGTTCACGTATCTTGCAAATAAAGTTTTGTGTGGTTTGCAAGCAGAAATGTGCTCTATAAATTCACGGGAACGCATAAAATAATTAATAAAAAAGTCTTTGCTTTCATGCTGGGCTGAGGTTTTATTCCAGATAGTAAATTGTCCTAGAGAACATTGAGTCAAAAGAAATGGTTAGATTATGGTTGGATTCCATGACCTTAAAGGTCTTTCCAACTAAAATTACTCTATGATTCCATGATTTTCTCTCCAAGCTGCATAAATAATTGTTCTTTCTGAATCATTCCTCTACCTTTTTGGGAGGGGATAGTAGTGGCTACAGCTGCTTTTTTCCTTGTAGTGGGGGGGAACATTTTTACACTGATAGAAATCAAGATAATATACACTGCAAAATGACATTTTCATGGAATTATCTTGCAAAGTATGTATGTGTGGCAGGAGAGTAACTTCTGTTTTTTTACCTCAAGGCAGAAAGTCCAGTGAGAACCAAAATTGAACAGCCAGATTATACACTTGGGGCTGAAGGATTTAGGGCATATGAGTATAATTGAGGAAGATAATCCAACATGAACCAGCCTTGTTAAAAAGGGAGGAAAAGATATATTAATTGTGAATAATACCTTTTTTTTCAGGGACAGAGAAATGAACCAAAGTAAAAGCTATATTAGTTGTGCAACTATTCAGAAAAATAGTGATTTTTTTTTTTAAATAGCTAAACAGTTATGGGAGTTATGTTCTGCTTTGGTATGTGTATCCTTTGCTGTTATTTCTACACACGGGCACATGTAACTATGGCCAGTGAAGTCAGCTCTTTGGAAAAAGTCTATAAAAAGAAAATGCTCTGGATCTGGCTGCATATATCAAATCTCATACTCGTGCTGTGTTTCTGATTTCTGTCTTTCATAGTAATTAGGTATTGACCAAAGGATCAGAGAGTAGTGGTATAAATTTGACTTTCAATTTTGAGTTAGACACATAAGGAAAAAATTTCTGATCTATACTGTAGTTTCAAAACCCCAAGAGATACTTTTGCATGAATTAAATATTCTATGTGTATCTGATTTGCTTTTTACAACAATCTATATTTGTTGTGGCCATTGTTTCTGTGAAAAAAAACCTGCTCACTTTTCTTCAAGCATTTCTCCCTGTGCTGTTTTACCATCTGCTGATGCATATAAGCAAATACTCTTATTGTAAAGAAGCTCTCTAGTCTGGCCTGCAAGGTGTGATCCACATTAAATCTTGGCTATCTAAGGAGTTGCTGATTTTTAGTGATTCTGAGTATGTGACTGGAAGTGTGTATACAATGCACAAACTACCAAGGTAATTTAATTTAATTGTATTTATTTATTTATTCACTTTGGAAGCCCTGCCCCTAGGTGGGGGGTGTGGAGTATGTGTTTGCGAGAAATTTGGGTGCATGAGGTAATTTCCACTTACATATGGAGTGAATTAGGAAAGGCTGAGAGAGAAAAGTACTGTGTTTTCCAGTATCCATCATTATGAAAGTGGAATAAGTGTTAAATATCTGCAAACTTTACATGCTGAGCAGAATACTGACAGTAAGCTTGTCATCTTTAAGTTGCTCATTTTGCCAGTATGTTTCTTTTTGGTCTTGATGTGGGGAAAAACTGAGGCAATCTCAAATACATTAGGCATTGAAGGGCACCAAGAAAGAATTTTTTAAATGGAAAATGTGCCCACATTAATAGTGCATCATCTTTTTTCTATTAAGGAAAAAAATAATGGCAAAGGTTACAGGATAAAATTTAAATATAACCAAGTTAAATAAAGACAGAATGGCCCCATGATCGGAAAAGAATTATCCCAAGATGGCTTGAGAGTAAACAACCCCACAGTAGATCTGTTTTCTGTATCTGTAAATAAATAAAAAAATAACAACTAAAATTGGCCTCAGAGGCTCTCCTTGGTTTTGGAGGAGAAAATTAAATGGAAATGTCACAATAATAGCAGAGATATGTCAGGTGTAAATGAAAAAAAGAACTTTCTTTAAATGGTAATCAGAAAAACAATCATAGTATCAATAGTATGTGAAATGATGTTCTTTTGGGTTACAGTTGCCTACATGATATGACTCTCAGTCAGTGAAGGAAAACAGGGGAAGGTCTTAAGTTTCCTGCATTATTTTACAAAACAAATATAATGTATTTTCCCTTACGTGAAGAAATATTTTGGTTAATGAAATATGTTAGTGTGAACTGTAATAAAATCTTAAGAATAGGACACAATTTCTAATATTATAGAAGGGAAAATGAGTGCAAAACATGTTCCATGAATCAATCATGCAATTCCAATATGAATAATGAAACAAATTTCAATGATACTACTAGAGGGTGAAAGAACTGATGAAAATGAACTGGTACAATTTGAAGCAACATTGAATAAGGAATCAGATTAGAAACCTTGTGATCAGAGAAATATTTAGAAGGTCAGATCAAGTATAAAGATAAATATTTGGAAGGTTGGAACGAGTATATAGTAAAGACAAGCCTTAATCAATGCAATTTATAATCTTATCTGAATTAATCAAAAAATTCTGAGGTATGTAACAGTGTAGCATTTAGATAGCTCCCATGATTCAAACTGCTGCCATAATGAATATTTCTGGCTTCCATTTACAAATGTTGTGTTACCTCTTCTCGTGCAGAAACCATTTCAGCTGTATACTCCCTATACTGACCTTAAATAAATACTTTGATTTACTCCCTCAGTTCCAAAGTTTAACTCAAATTGCTACAATAAAAGTGTTTCCACTCAGTATAAACCAGATTTTCCACTAGCTATTTTATGTTTTTGATTTCTCAATATTTCTTAGTATTTCTTCTGATTTGGCAAGTAAGCCTGTTTATACAGGCACTGACCACCATGGTTACCTTCCATTGGTTTTGCTTTTGCAAGAGGCAGTCAAAATTTTGTGGAATCAGGTTGGCTTTTTTCTTGGTTGTTTTGGTTTGGTGGTTTTGTTTTGGTTGTGTTGTGTTTTTTTCCTCCCCCCAATTTCCAACGTTCTCTTAATGAAAGGGGAGACAAAAAGAGTCAAAAGGAGATGGAAAAGTGGACATTTTCTGAATTTTTTTAAATTGTATTTGCTTAATGACAACATTCTTAATTGAGGCTTTTTTAAAAGAAGAAAATCTTGTCCTACTGAGAAAAGCCCTTCTGTATAAAGCATCACTCTAAGATCTAGTAGTCTAAACATGCTAAGGTAAACCAGTTCCAGTTTAGAAATACAAAAGTGATAAGGTTCAGCCTTGGGTTGTTTCTGAATCATTTCTGTAATCTACAAAATAGCTAGCATTTAATGCTTCTAGTTTCAGCTTTATCTGAAGCATTTTGAGGTAAGAAATGTATGGGAAAAGTACAGTTCTAATAACACAAAACCTGACAGAACTGATTTTGCTCACATGTAAGCAAAAGTTGCTATGGACTGAAATGCAATATGGAAAGTATTACCACAAGCACAGTATGTTTCAGTACTGCCATTAGAACAAGTCTGCCCCCTTCATACACCTACGTTGACATCAGTCTGGAATGATTTTTCCAGAAAGAATAGTGTGGTACTGGAAAGAGTAACATGTAAGCATCCTCAACAGTGGGATGCCAAACAATGAAAGGTGGTGTAGTTGTCCAGGGTTGAAAAAAGAAACCACTACAGATACAAGTGTACTTCCTTACATCCATCCAGAAGGCTAGACACTGCACAAAGATGGATAGCTTAAATGAGTGACTGGGATCCACTATCTTAAAGAAGATGCTGCTACCTTATGGCATGGTGTGAAATGATCTCATGATTTGTAAATAGTTTGCCCAGATAATAATTATAATCATTAAAGTCAGGAATATTTTAAATCACCCTGATTATATGGATAGATTCTAGTCTTTGCGTGTATACACATGATATACATAATTAGAGCAATGTGCTTCATTCAAACCAACTGCAATCATGAAATTACTCTTGCCCATTAAACTGTACAGGAGGCTGTGATTACATCCTTTTTATTTTTAATATGAGTTCTCTGCAATTTGCAAGCTCTCAAATACTTCAAACCAGCTGTATCAGTGAGGCTTTTAATTATACTGCTGTTCAGTGAGTGACATAAAGCTTCTTCTCAGTTTGAATTAGCCCTGGACAAACAGATAGGAGTAATGTGAAATCAAAAAAAACTAAATGCAGAGCAGCTGTGGACAGAAATGCCTTGATTGAAACCACTTTCCTGGTAGTTTTCTTGCATGTTGTTATGGTATAAAAAAAATGATAGTTTTATTACAAGTTTTCTAAAGTGACAGGTGTCCTTTAGAATAGCTTTCCTGTGCTTTTACCTTTAATTTTGAAAACCAAGTTGTTCGTCTGTATTTCATATTATATAGTGAAAAAGGCTGGACATTGTTGTTCCTGCAGTGACTACTCCCTGTTCCCAGGAAAAATGCACCTGGGCAGAAGCTTTCCTGGCAAAGGGTGTAGCCTGCATAGGTTATGATTTGTGATGATTTAGAGGTTATTAAGAACCTTTCAGTTGTTAAAAAAAAACCCAAAAGTTATTAAACTATCTGAGAAATTAATGAAAAGTGTATATTTGAGACATTTTATCTCTCTTTAACTTTGAATGTACATGCGGAAGATATATACAACTTGAATTTTGAAGTAAGCTATGCCGTTACAACTGTTTCCCTTTAGTTGCACACTGAATATATTACGTACTTATGGTAGATAATATAATTGGTTATTAGTATCATACGAATGGATGATCTGAGCCTTCAGTGCCATGGAAGATTTTAGAATGTAAACAGAGAAAGTATAACACAATTGTCAAAGAAAGACCATCTTAAATGTTTGCATTTTTAAATGACATTTCTAACTTCATGGGTGTATTTGGTTATTAGCTATGTGTCATCAATATTTCAGAATTAGGTAGATTCCACTTTTGGTGGTTCTCAGCTCAGTAGCACTTTATGTAACCATACAGCTTCTTTCAAACAATTTGGGGCAAAACCATAGTCCTTCCTCCCTCCATTCCTTCCTCCCTTCCTCTCTTCCTCTCTTCCTTCCTCTCTTTCTCTCTCTCTTTTTCTTTCTTTTTCTCTCTCTCTCTTTCTTTTTCTTTTTCTTTTTCTCTTTTTCCTCTTCTTTTCTTTTTCTTTTTCTTTTTCCTTTTCTTTTTCTTTTTCTTTTTCTTTTTCTTTTTCTTTTTCTTTTTCTTTTTCTTTTTCTTTTTCTTTTTCTTTTTCTTTTTCTTTTTCTTTTTTTCTTTTTCTTTTTCTTTTTTTCTTTTTCTTTTCTTTTTCTTTTTCTTTTTCTTTTTCTTTTTCTTTTTCTTTTTCTTTTTCTTTTTCTTTTTCTTTTTCTTTTTCTTTTTCTTTTTCTTTTTCTTTTTCTTTTTCTTTTTCTTTTTCTTTTTCTTTTTCTTTTTCTTTCTTTTTCTTTTTTCTTGGAGTAGTTGTGTTGTTGTTGAGCATGACTTTTCATAGCTGGCTGTGTTTTTATATTCACATTCTATCTGCTAACTTTGACTGTCTTTTGTACTCATGTAAAGTTCAAACAGACCTAATAAATCTCTGTTCACCTCCATAGTAAACCACTGAACATGAGCTGAAATTCAAATGCCTATTTATAATATCAACTTTTTTCAGGAAATTATATTTAGTCCAAGGTCCTATAAAACAGAAGTTATATTATTTAAACCAGTTACAGAGGGGCTGAGCCACATAAAATAATGTGATTAGATTTTATATTTCAGAAAGGCATCTAGCCTTGATTTGAGAATGTGAAGAGCTGAGGAATCCCTGACAGGGTAGTTTGCTCTCACAGTCAGTGTCCTCTGCATTTCTAAAGGCTTTGCCTGAACCACCTTCTGCTTCTGCTAAAGGTGGTCACAAAAATTCCAGTTGGTAAGATTAAAGACATGCCTCTGCAGAGTCAGCTGACAGAAACTGTGGCAGCATTAGAGAGAAAACCTCAAGTTCCTTGGAACTGCAATATTTTGGGTTGGGTAGATTTCTTGTTTCAACTTAAAACCTCTTAAGGGCTTCCTTTCTTTCAAAAGAATCTTGGAACTATGTTCCAAACTCTTCCTGAACAGTGGAGAGTGAGAGGTTCCTCCTAGAGCACTTCAGTCCAAAAATCTAACCAAGATGCATTGCGTCTCTCTCATGCTGGAGGAACCTGTCTCGCTCAACCAGTCACAGAAGGTGTCTCAAGTAGCTAATACAGGTAGCTAACTCAGAAACGTGGGTTGGCAATACTTGTGAAATACCCAGAGTAGTGGATCATTCAGAACGGTGCATTTTTTGTTCATCTCCCAGAACATGATACCAGAAGGACCTACATCAAGCTTGTTCTGAAATCTCTGACTTTGACTTAATGCTTGAATATGTAACACTGGTAGTGCTGATTGCATAATGTTCTCTTTACACAAGAGATTTCTATAAACCCATCTACTTCACCTGGATAAAATTATATCAGTACTCAGAGTGTCAAATCTGAATTCTTTGACCAGATCTTCTTCAGTCCTATGAGAAGTTAGGTCAATTTTCTGGCTGCAATCAGTTAGTAAATGTTATATTTTCCACTAGGAAAAAAAAAAAAAAGCCTCATGGTAGTAGTCTGAAAATTCCAGTCCATACAGCATGAACTTGCTGTGGCTCACATTTCTGTAACCTGAAACTTTATTTAGAGGTTGATATATTTGGGTTTTTCACGTTGCAGGATAAATTTTAAGAGGCTGGATAATGGAGAAAGAGGGGAGATGCAGATTTTGAAATTGCATCTAAGCGTTAATCTATTTACTTCAGGTATCTTCTAACCTCTTTAAGGATAAATTGTTTTGGATTAAAACTAGTTTGTGGAATAAAAAAATGAAAAAAAAAAATTGTTCTTTGATGTTTGTGCTGCTATAGGATCAGTAGTTTTCTTAAGAGTCAGGTGTTCAATCTGAATACTTAGGGCATTTCAAGGAGTTAATCTCTCACCACCAGAATTTAAACTTTAGATATTACTCATGACCAGACCATCTGAGTGTGATCTGAGCATCTCTACAAGCTCCTAAAATTAGGTTACATAAATGCTGATTTGCTATCTGATAAAAGCTGATTCCTGAGTAGTACTTCCAGTATCCTTCACCAAAGTTAGCTGACAGACATTTGTGTTTTCAGCTGAAGCTATGCGACAGCCATTATTATTATTTTTTTCAGCTGAAGCTATACAAAATAAACAGTGCAAAATTATCCTGAAAATGAACACTGGTAAAAATGCCCAGCTTCTGTAAAAGAAAGGAATGTATGTGATACAATCATTGGTATAAGTGTAAATCACTAACTCTGAAGGATTTTCTTAGGAGACATCCAGAAAGGTGTGGGAGGACTGTCACTGCCTTCCCATACTTAGACAGAAAGAGAAGGACAACTCAATCAGATCTTGGACATGAAATTTCCTCCCACTAATAAGAAATGACCTATTTTTATAGCACTTAGGCTGTTTTGTTAGCTATAGTACTAATAGCAATGAAATTATTCATATAATTTCACTATGTCTAGACAGACCTATGTCTAGTTGAAAATTAAGAGAATGGAAAGAGAAGAAAGAGATTTCTTTCTTAACTCAAACATTTCACCAAGTTCCCACCACTTACCATGCTGAAATCACACCAGTGCATGCAGTGTTGGCAGGACACCAAGCTTATAGCAAGTGTGCACCATTACTTTTTTGGGATTGCACCAAGCACTCACTGTCATGGTTAGCAGCCAGGGCTCAAAGGTTGCTGTCATTGGCTAGAGTTTTGAAAGCCAGGATACTTCAGCTACAAAAGCTAAACTAAATTTTGGTGTGAACTGAGTATATGTGTCTCCAGGCTCCTGTGGATCAGCACAGCAAACCTGTCCTGCCCCATAGAAAGCTGTGCCCCTGTATCTCTACACCACAGACTGAGCAATCTTACATCCTTTTGTCCTTCCAGTGCAAGTGACTGCTCAGTTCTTCCTGAAGCACATTCCCTCAGCTCCTTGAGATAGCAAATGCCACATATTCTTCAGCACAAGCTGCAGGTGCTTTCTTATAAACATGTGCCATATGTACCCTTCCAGTCTGGAGGAGCTGCCCATTTCCTTCCCCTGCCTGAATGGCAGCTCTTTTCCCTGGGGGCACCTACCTCAAGGCAAGCAGCTGTCCCAAATCCTTCCACAGAGCAAAAAAGGATTCTTCTTGCTAAGATGCTGCTTTTTTTCCTACCACCTCAGGCTACTGGACATTGAAGTGAACATTCAAGTGTTTAGGTGGTAGCAGGTTATCAAATACTCCTTGCTGAACATGTCATGGTGATGGAAAGCAGACTGTAGGCTGCAGGAAGCTTACTGTACTGTAATTACTAAAGTTAAGTATGGTTACTCAAAAAGCTCCAAAACTATGCTTTGCAATATGTTAGCAATAGTAGCAATGTGCATGTGTGCTAACATGAACAAGAGTTCCACAGCTGTATGCTTTCATGAAAGATACCTATGACATACACTGTTAGTATTCAGTTTGGTTTGTGAGAGACCTCCAAATAGCTGTGAATTTCTGACATGTTGGAACTGCTTGATTTAACACTATTCAAAGGTGCATTATGAGTCTTCTAGCAATGCTGTTCTGAAATTTTTATCTCAAACATGGTCTTGTCTTGTAGTGAGAATTTGGTTAGCCCATGTATGACAAGTGTGATTGTTCAGACTCCCTCAAACTCTTCTATTTCTATTCTTGCTGTTAAAAGCTACATCTCAACATTGTTTTGTGTTGGTTGCAGGTCTTTAATTTTTTAGTTACACCATGCTGCTGTCCTTAGAAATACCTGATGGGTGGTTGGTTATAGCCAGGTAGGGGTTCACCTCTTGTCCCAGGCAACCTATGACATAATGACATAATGAGAGGACACAATCTCAAGCTGTACAAGGGGAGGTTTAAGCTGGATGTTAGGAATAAATTCTTCACAGAAAGAGTGATTTGCCATTGGAATGGGCTGCCCAGGGAGGGAGTCACCATTGTTGGAAGTGTTTAGAATAAGACTGGATGAGGCACTTAGGGCCATGGTTTAGTTGATTAGATGGTGTTGGGTGATAGGTTGGACTCGATGATCTCGAAGGTCTTTTCCAACCTGGTTAATTCTGTATCAGATGCCTCAGTTCCACCATAAAGAGCATGACTGCCTTGCTGATCAATCTTCCTTTTCTGTTTCCTCATGAGGCACAGTTCAAGTCTATAGAAACATCCAATGTTTTTTCAATTATTCTGAATGTTTTAAACTCTGCTTAGGACTGTGATTTAGGACTATGTTGTACTTCCAACAGTGGAAAAGGAACCTTAGATAATGTGCCTGCAGACATCCTTGTTGGAGCGTGGAGAAAGGAGTGCAATATTTGGCATCAGTGTGAGTGACAATATCTTACTGTGGTGAAAGCATCATGCAATGCTTGTATCCTTAATGCCAAACTAGGTTTCTGCACAATAATCCCTTACTTCCTGAACCCTAGTCTCTAAGTTCTCAAATGCTTCAAACCTGTATTCCACCAGATATCACTCAGCAATCCTGTCTTCCTTGACCTCTTTATACCAAGGTCTTTCCACCCCTGAACAGTCTACCCCAGTTCTATTTCTTGTTCCAACTTGGCAAGTCACCCTAGTCTTCTCAGGTTATGGTCTGAAGTGCTGTCATCCTTCACTGCGTTCTGGATACTAATATGTGCAAGCTCCTCATTTCTGTCTATGTTCAAATCCTTTCCTACCTATGCATTCATCCCATCAATCTCTCTCCCCACTCCAGATCTCTATGACTGTAGGAACAATTCCTGACAAATCTGTTTCTGTTTCTAAAGGTTTTGATTTATGAACTCTCCCCATGTTCTCTTTCCCTCCCTTGGATGCTAGTGCCTGTTAGCTGGCTGAACTTATCCGCTCTCTTGGACCTGCCCTCAGAAATAAACATACCCCAGCTCTTGCTTCTGGCAGAACTCTAAGAAAACCTGGAGGCAAGCTGCAATAATCCAAAATGTGCTCAGATGGCAGAGAAAAACAAGAGAAGTTGGAGATAAAGAGTCCATATAGAGCCCTTTTTAAACTGTCATTCTTCAGCTCTTGATTTATTTTACTCTGTGTACACTTTGCTCTTGGTTCTGTAATCAGGGGCAAGAAGGCCAACTCATGAAGTCCCACTTAATCCAGCATCTGTGGCCTGATCACTGTTATGTAAGATGAACTTCAGCACAACATAACCAGTCCCAACTGAAAGGTATGTTGCTGCACTACACAGGCAAAATGGATGATCATTTAAAGGATTAGCAAATTGCTTGGCCTCATTCTCTAATTCTATAATAACTTCCATGTGGGAATGTCCCAGCACCCAGAGAGAGCCCCCAATGGTCTCCATAAGGTCCTGCGCGCTCCTGCCATGGCTCTGTCCGTGAAGTGGTGGCATTATGAACTGTCTTTGACATAACTTTTTCTAAAGTGTTTGTTTACATAAGTAATTTTGTGGGGCTTTCATGAGGTTGAGGGAGAAGAAGAGTCAAGAGGAAGAGAACGCACCTGGATTTGTGCCAGAACATGTGGTGGATAGAATTATTTTAATTTCTGCAGTGTAGCTGTTGTAGACAGTGAGCTCAGTATTTCCCATATTAATGAATCTTAAGGCTGGCAAGAAACTGCTTAGACAAAAATAAGAAGAGTAACTAGGAAGGATAAGAAATAGTCTGTTGATATTATTGCCTCCCACTGCTGCCCAGCCCCTCGCAGTATTTGTATGTATACAGAAACCCCTGTTTCTTTTACATCTACTCAGGTGAAACACTACAATGAAAAACAGCTTTAAGTGACCAGTTCGGCAACAGTTTGGAAATGCCATATCCAGAGATAAATTTATGCTTAAACTGAGTTATGTGGGACACACTGTAAGTTAAAAATTCAGACCATGAAAGAAGGAATAAGATAAAAAAGATTTTCTTACTCTCAGTCAGCCACACGTGTTTCAGAACACTGTGTTTTAGAATCATTGGATGCCGTTTTTGTTACTGGTACCCGCTGGGAGAACAGAAAAGTGGCAGTGCAGAAGAGCAATATACACATTTTAATTCTCTTGAGATTGTCCAGAGTGGCAATTTTTTTTTTTTTTTTTATTTTTTTCCTCCTGTGCTACTGACATAAAGACCTATTTTGATTTTACTCAAAGACAAGCCTGGGAGGGAAGATGCTTTAGGGTTTTTTTTCCCTGTTTTTTTTTTTTTTTTTGGTAACTAAAAATGTGTTGAAACTACCTTGTTTTCCCTGCTATGTTATCTTTTCAAAGTCTGATAAAAGAAGTCAGTATTTGTTTACAGTAGACTCTTCTTCATATTTTAGAAGGCTTCCATTAGAACTACTGAAGAAAGATAAAGTGTTTTGCATATTTACCATTGTGTATTCTGTTGTAACTCTAACTTCAACCTCAATATATTTGCTTTGCATTTGTGTTTTGAGTTGGTTTCACTGATGGAGATAATAAATTATACATAAAAGAGAGTGATCTTCTAAGATGATGTTCATTAGGCAGCTCTAACTTGTGATGCATCAGAAATATGTGCTTTGTGCATTGGTTTACAGCTGTAAACTAAAGCTGAAATTACTCAGTGAAGGTATGATGCCAGCTTCCAGTGAAGCCACTGGCAAAACTCCATTTATTTCAGTGGTTTGGGGTGAAGCATGTAATAATCATAACTACAAATTAAAAGGTTTTGGTTTTGAGCCAAAACCTCATCCTTCTTTTTGCAGGTTTGCAATGCTGAAAATGCAGGTCTTGTTATTTTTTTTTTTTTTCCCCTTAAATGTATGAAGAGATAAAATAATTTCATTCCATTTTTTACTGATTCTTGTCCATTCTGTTTCCTCACACTGCGAACAAAAGTTTAGTAACCCTGGGCACTGGAGTTATAAGAAAAAAAGTGTCTGGTTGTCTAGTATTTGAGGTCACCCTGCAAGTGATCTGGAGAGTAGCATGGTTATGTGAATGCCTTGTAGCCTCTTACTAGATTGGAAGGTCCTGTCCACTGGCACCCACGATGTTGCCATAGATACTGTACTACTGCTGTTTCTGTTCATAGCCTGATGTACAGCTCAGGAAGCAAAAGGATAGATCATTTCTAGTTTATTGGAAGAGACATCTACAAGCTGCTATGGAGGCATTTTGGGAAAAGTGCCCACCCTTTGTCAAAAACCTAAGTAATTTATTATTATTTGTGTGCAACATTGAATGGTGCTGTCTATCCACTGCACAAGAACAAAATTTATGACATGCCTTCAAATTAATGATGAAAGACTCCCAAACTATTGAGGGGATTTCAGGACATATGTCCCCTTGGAAGTGGTTGAGTGAGGTCACTTTCTCGATTGTCCTATCTACTTCCCAAAGTGCTTTTTCATCTTTAAAAAAAATTTATACTCCTTTTATCTTGGAAAAAGAAAGTAGGCTTGTGGTTTGTAGACTGAAAGCATTCACTGTCTAAGCAATCTTGAACTTCTTAGCAGGGAGTCCATACTGGACTTCAAGTGAAACCTATCCTTAGTCCTGGAACCATCATGAAGTAGAGAGTGTTAGAGTCATTTACAGATGCCTGGCATTGTTGCTGAGGGACAGATTGAAACGGCTGGTCTGCCAGGCTTGTCAACACCTACGAAATCTGCTGCCCAGTCTGGTTCCCCAAAGGACTCCTTGGAGCCAAATTGACAGCCAAAGACAGAATCCACCTACTTGTCCCTTTTTCTTTCTTTGTCTTTGTTTCTCTTCTGCTTTCATAATTGCCTTTCTTTTTGATTGTTGTTATCCTAACAGTAATGTTGTAATATTAGTACATGGTTTAATTAGAAGATTAACTTCTGTTTTCAGTCTTTATACTGAGAAGAAGTATCACAAACCTGACATAAAAATAAAAGCTATAGTTGGGTGCAATCCATTCCCTTTGAATTCTATGGCTAAACTCTCTTTACCTTTCATGGGAGGCTGTTAAGGAAAAAGCCCTTGTTATTTTGTGATATACATGCAATATGGGGGTCTCAATTTAGTCACTTAACTAAAGGCACCTAAGCAAGTGCCTCTTTTTTTTTTTTTTTTTTTTGCTAGTGATGTGAGTGACTCTAGTAGCTAAATGGGAATCGTGTGCCTAGTTTTAGTACATCCACAGTTGAATATGGTAACCACAGTCCAGTATCGAACTTTCATCTATATGGGCTGGCATTTTTCACTTACTTTGGCCATAGCTTGTCAATGCATGCATCAAAACCACTTTTGCTGGCTATGCACCATAAACCTAAAATAAAAGCTCATAATAAAGGAGAGAAATAAATGTGAAACATAAATCTGGGATTAGTATGACAACAATAATGAATGTCTGTCTGAGGCTTTACTTCATGATAGTAATTAATTACCTATTTTCAATTTTTTTCTAATATTGCAAATTATTAATGTTTTAAAAATATAAAACAACGTAAGCTGTTACCCCAGTGGTGTAGTATTTTCCTGAAGCAGTATTCTGCAGAGAACTTGGTTAAGATCCAAGAACTGGTATATTTAGAGCAAAAAGTGTTGTTTTTTAAAAGCACTTGGTTATTAAACACCAGACTATAAATAAGTGCTTCAATATTTGGATGATCATGACCTGCAACATAATAACATTAAAATAAAAAAAAAAAGAAATGAGAAAGGTTTCTGAGCCACAGTAATATAAATTAAGAATTTTTAAAGCCATTGTTTGCCTTTTCATATGCCATTAAGATTTGGCATGTCGGTTTAAAGATTAAGGTCAGATCTGATTTTTTGCTACTCCATTGTAAGGAATAATTAAAAGTTCCCCCAGTGATTTTTTTTTATTTATTTTTGAAATCTATTCAGAAAAGATGGTCTATATAAGAATAGATGGATAAGATTGTCTCCTGGCTTTAAGTCATAAGCAACAAATACATTCATACAGGTAGCATATATAGACCCTGGCACTTGAGATCAAAGATTTTGTTCCTTCAACACCTTTATTGTGTGAGCCTTCTGATTTATGCAAGTATGTACAATGAAACGTGCCTCATGTTGTTTCCCTTCTCAATGACAATGAGTTCTCTGCATTTTGACATCTCTCATCAGTGTGTTACCTTGAGTTACACTTTGGTAAACTCTAATCAGTTCTTTCTTTCATTGTCTTTGGGGAATTGTGCATGCATAGCTTCTGCATGTTTATCTCAGTTCTCCATTTTTTATTTGAACTCTTCCATGAAGATGACTGGATTCCTTCTGGCTTCCTGCTATTGGTGGACAAGATGCCTTTTTTCCCCTTCATTTAGGGGAAAGGCATCTTCCAGACTATTCTAAAGTGTCCAGCTTTTAAGCCTAAGTCTTAAAGCAGAGGAGAACCTAACCTTCAGAAATATCTCTGCCAATGGTCCTGCACTGACTTTGTCTGGGTCTTCAGAAACCATATGTGCTAGGTCAGATTGTGCCACTCTGCTTCTACAATAATGAAGATCTCACAGACCAAAATTTGCAAGTGCTTTGAAGGATGTTCCTTTGGCCTGAAAATCTTTATTACATTTTCACTTGTTTTTTAGGCCATTAATCCCAGATTCCAGGTGCCTGTTAAATCTGTGAGCAAAAGAATTTCAGAAAAAAATATTTGCCATCTTCTGTGGCTTTATTCCAGCAGATCTCTGGGATCCGAAGAAGTTATTTGTGCCAGTCTTCTTGTAGTACACTGCAAGTGACATGATCTTTATCCATAGCACCAAGTGGTTGGAAGTGGTTGATAAAACATCTTGTCAATGACCATTTGCCTGAGAATCAATGTGCTGCTACAATTGCTGGAACATGACACCAACCCAGGCCCTTATTCACTGACACTGTGAGTGACCACAACCCTTACGCCATTTATCTCCAGCACCACTTGTCTGCAGTTGAGGTATTAGGAGTACATTTCTGTCATTTTCCCTTAGATCCAAACCAAGATTTCACGACAGGCAAAAGTTTTCTTGTTTCTCTTCTAGGAATGAAATGTGTGTTTTATGACAGGCTATAAACACAAATAAATATGGATAGGCAAAAAGTCTGTTGGTAGCTGGAGAGACCTCACTCCTATGTAGAGACAATGCTTTGTCAAATGTTACGGAGTCTTTTGATAGATTTCAGAGAGTTAAAGCACAGGAGTAGGAGTCCTGAGCTTTTTGTGATAACTGCCTAGTATTTCCTAGAAATGCATGGAGAGGTTCAGAGTGAATACTCACACTTCTTCCAGACATCAGTGTTGGCTTGTTCTGCTTCTGTGGCTGTTTTGTTATCATTCTCCAGGGACAAGGCAAACCCTGGATGATGTTATTGAAAAGACCACTGTGTCTGTTAAGATCTGATTAACTGAGTTACTATTTTTTATATTTTTTTTTATATGTTGGGCCATGTAAAGGGGAAATCTACTTACATAATCAGCACTATCCTCTATTTATTGCAGAAGGATTTGTGGATCATGGTCCTCGCATTTCTGAAAAGGTTGATCAGATTGTTTCCATTTTTTAAGGACTGCTTCATGAACTTGAGTCTGGTGCCAATGACCCTCACTTGCATCCTTCCTGTGAACCTGCAACAACTTCCTCACTGATATATCTGACAAAGAAGATGTTTTTGTTATTGAATATTGCCTTCTCCTGGAGGGTAGGAGACTCCTTTTATCTGTATCATACCCATTTTCTCAGAGTGTTTCCTTTAAGAGCTATCCTTATTTCTGGCTCTGAATACCATCTCAGTCAGAATCTTAAATTGTATCTAATTTTCATGTCTTTTTGATGTGCTCTGAATGTAGTAAAGCTCTACCTTATTTATTTTTTTCTCTTCTTGTTTATAATTTCTGACAGGATCAGAAATTCCAGATGTTTTCTGAGGCTCTTTGTGTCAACAACTGAGTGATCTGAGGATACTGGCATCTCTGTGTGCAAACTATTCATGTAGATAAGAGGCTGTCATAGCCTGTTTTGAGACTTCAGTCAAGGCTGCATCAATGATTGGAGTGAATGCCTCTAGCTCTTCAGCTAAACAGGTGGTAATCCTGAGAAATTTCACCTTTCCTGTCATCTACTGAGCATTCATGTGGAGCTCTTTTCAATTTCATGAGACCTTGTGCCATCTCAGAAGTATCTGTGAATAGTGTGGCACTCGGTAGTGCTCTTACAGTTTTTATTGGTTATGAAGAACCCCAATTGCCTCTCTGTGGTAAATATGCGGCTTTCCTCAGTGTTTCTGTGGTATCAGTATACATGTGTGCAATTGCTGTAAAATAAAAGAACAGGTCTTTTAAAAGTAAGAAAATATCTTCAAAATATGCATAAGTGTTCCTTAACTTTTCTTCTTGCAGTAGACATCAGGGAAGATAAAGAATAATTTTTTTTCCTCTATAGAAAGGAATGGAAGGGAAACTACCATAGAAGGAAGAATTAAATGGCCAGAAGGCAGATATTTTGCTGGACATCTTCCATGACATGAGTCTATTTGTGCACTGCACACATGAAAAAAACTCCATTTGATGGTAAGTTGCCTCTTCCACTGCAAAATTTGCACATGAAAAATGCTAATAGAACTGAGTATTAGCACATTGAATGGGCCATCATATTGCTTTTGGGGAAGCACTAACCAGGGATACTAAGCTCCACTTCTTGGTTTGAAAGTCTACCACATGAATAAATATTACTAATCATCACTGTTTGTCATTAGCAAGTAACCAGTTGCAACTGCAGGGATCTAGGGGCAATTTTTTTCTGAACATGCCTTTCATGCTGACAGTTGTTTAATTGGTGGAAATAAGGCAGCTATGCTTGTCACCAGGGTGAGAAAAATCTGACACCTGCTCCATCCTGGCTATAAATATTCTGTAAAGATCCTACCTACTCAACTGCTGCCCAGGAGATTAGAATTTGACTCTTAGCGTGAGGGGGTTATTATGGCCTGCATGTTAATTGCACTGTCTTCTAATGCCCTTAGGAGAGTTGCTGCACTTTACCCCAGCTTGTATGTCTGACTCCATTTTTGCAACATGGATAAAAAATATTTTGTGATGTTTTCCTGTGCTCTATTTTTGAGCTTAAGTTCAGGACTTGGAATTTCTTAGCTAAATTCAAAGTTACTCAGGACCTCCCAGGATCTGTTCACCAGTAAGAACAGAAAAAGGAAGCCATTGCAATGGTTGGAGGGCAGGGTTATACAAAAGGTTACTAAACATTATTGCTTGTGCTTGATGATTTCCAACTATCCTGCCACCCACCTTCTTGCTGAGCCAGAAGCAAATTTGAAAAAGAAACCACTGTGCATCACTTCCCTAGCAGAACATGTTGCAGACAAAAGGAATCAAAACCACAAGTAGAGAATTGGATTTCCCCTGCTTTCTCCAAAATAAATATTTGTTTGCGAAAAAAGCAGCTGGAAGAATGAGACATGTACCCCTGACAGTAAAGGCTTGTGTGTCTGTGCCAGCTGCAGCAGGGATATGATAGTCCACTGAGTGCTACCTAAGGTCAGGCTGAGCTCCATCACCCTAACTTTTGAAGTAATGTCTTCAGCTGCTTACACAAAACAGAGTTAGAAGGAAGGCCCAGAAGAAGGAAGTCCAGCAGGTATCTGTTATCAAGTGAAAGGCAAAATGAGCAGAGAGGCTGCCCCTTGGAGCAGCTTCCGGTGATGCTCCTTACAAACAGCGTCCTTGTTTCCCCGAAACACCAGGCACCTCTGGGCAGTATCAGTTTGCACCCTAGTAGGAAGCTCATGGACAGTGTTTGGGGAGGAGATAAGCACCTCCTTTCAAAATGGGGAGGCCTTGAAAGTGAATTCCCATTGCTCCCTGGAATACTGGGACTGCATTCACTTCTGGATGCTGACCTGGAAAGGATCCATGCTTTTCTAGCTTGGTTCATTCTTAAAAGTACCTGGTAAGTACAGAACTGTGCTTTATGTAGTAGCTTAGTAGTTAGAAATATTGGCCAGAAAGTGTACAGTGTTAGTTACAGCGCCTTTTCCCACATAGTTTGAGTGGGTTTACAATCCAGTTTTCCATTTTCTTGAAGGTGAACCAAAAGAGTATATTCCTTCTCTGAACCTCTGAGAAGGTAAAAAGATTGGGAGTAAAGGAGTTAGCAGAGCACTACTGCTCGCTAAGGCAATCGGTTGAGAAAGCCTTTTCTGATATCTCTTCTGACTTCCAGAGGGTGTGCTGATTAGCAGGCAGGTGTAGATGTGGTAGATATGCTTGTTCCTTAAAAATCAAGTACCTCATCACTTGATTTTTTTTTTTTTTGGTTCTACTATCTGCTTCACTTCATTGTGTTCCCTTTTCTTACAGAGAGGCAGCAAAAGAAAAGATACAGTGGAGAAACTGCCATTAAAGAGTTGATTTTTATAAACAGTTACCACATGAGATTATCTGGAGCACCACAATTACGGCCTTTTGCAAGTTTAGGGAAATGTTGTGGTGTCTCATATGGTACCACTTGGTAACATTTATCCAGCAGTGATGCATGCACGCTAAATTCATAGCCTTTAGCTTCAAACTCTTTTGCTCTTGCCCGCTGGTCCAGTCCTGATTTTCAGCTGTTACCCAGCATAAATTTGCACAGAAGAACCTCCTCTGCCATCAAAAAGGAAAAAAAAAAAAAAAAAAGAAAAAAATATCTGCTCAGATTAGGAGATGGAAGGAGATTTAGAAAGAGAGTCGCTTTTGGATCATGCTTGTGCTTTCACAAAAGCCATATTTTTATTATGCCCTTACATAACCTGTCCCCTGTTTCAAATACAGCTTGCAAAAAACCTTCTTTGTACAAGAACATGACCAGCTGAGTAAATAGACAAAACTGTTGAACTTGTGGATAGTACTTACTGAGGTACTAACTATTTTGATACATGTGCCTGCATAGCAATACATTTTGGAGAGAAACAGTGATACTGAGACACAAGAAAACAGCTGGTAAAAGCTGCAAGTTAACCTGAAAATATATTCCTGGTAGCAGAGTTAAAGGGAAGGGAGAGGCACTCAGAGGTAAATTCAGGTTAGCTGGTGTCTTCAAAATCAAGACTTGAATGATTTTATAAACGAAGTCATATGCAAAGAGGGAAGAAGTCACAGAAACACCAAATTTGCCACAGTGTCATGAGAAGGGGAAAGGAGGGGGAAAAAATGATGAAAAGAACCTAGCAGTAAAATGAGTGTATTCATGTAGTCAGTCTCTCCAGACAACAAATGGTGCCAAGCAGAACCGCATCAGCGTGTGGCCATTTCTTGCACTGACACTAAAAACATCTGTTGAGGTACAGTATTTATACTGCCTGCCAAATAGGAGTTTTTTTAATCTTAAAACATGTGCTGGAAATAGGAAAATTTGGACAACAACAAAAAGAAAAAAGAGTGGTGGATGGCCAATAAATTAGAAGTGAGAAATGGGGAAGGATGGACTGGAGAGAATGTTTTCCACACAGTACATCATAGTTAATTCAGGTCATCTCAGGTCAGCAAGAGAAAGGAAGCTCGTGGAGGAATTCACAGTTCACTCAGAAGTTAAAAGAAGTGAAGAGACGTTCTTCCTGTCAGAAACTTCATCATTCAAACATCATGTTTTGAATAATTAATCACAAAACTCAGAATTCAACAGGAGTTTGGGTATACATCTCATTTAAGACACAAGAATTGCTTCTGATGCTGACAGCAATAATCTTGTGTTTTCAGGCAAGCATATCTTAAATGTATAGTTAAGCACCAGGCTCAGCCAGGACCTAATATTGACTCTGCAGAAGTGATGCCTTCATGCTACTTAGCTAAATACTTATTCAAATAAATACAGTGAGAAAGTTATTTAAAGATTCCCTCTACCTTCACATTTAGTTCTCTGGTTAAAGTAGCTAGAATACAGAATTTACAAATATTTCAGTGGTAATAATTGTCAGATCTGACCAATTACCTTATTCAACTATTTCTAGGGTATTTTTCAAATAAAGTACCCAAATATTTCTTATGATAAAATTCTTTTATAAAGAATAGGTTAATTTTGTTTCTGAAATAAAATACGTGTGCAAGGTTATTATTCTGTGAAGTGATTAGTTTCCTGAATATTATAAACATGTATAAATAGAAGATATCAGTTTATATTACTGACACTTTGAAGTCAAGAAAGTCTTTAATTTAAATCAGTCTTTCTGTTGTCTACATAATGCATGTCATAAGGCAGAAACATACAACAAATCACTTTTATAATATTTGTCCATTCAATTCCATGTGATTGTGCTTTTAGAAGAGAAAATGTGCCTATGCTAAAATCCAGGCATTTAGAAATCAAAGAGAAATCTCTCACTTCCTTCAGCAGAGTTGAGATTTCAGCTCTATCATACCTGAGTTTCAAGAACAAAAGTTTTGTGCTTGGTGACTCACTGGCTGGGATCTGGTCAATTGGACATACATTGTTGAAATCAACATCATACTGTTTGTGTTGTATATCCTTCACAATCTGCTTTGATTTCCTTTTGCATTTATTAAATGTTATCTATTTGAAAACCATGGGAGAGATGAGCAGAAGGATGGATTGTATACACCATAGTGTAGAGGTGTCCAATGGATCAACCTCAGCCTTTGGATTCTGGTAGACTACACCAGCTGCATGCAGCTTTTTCTGGGGTCTATAGATACAAGGGGAAACACCAATATCAAGTTCTGAAATAAGATTATGGAACCAAATGGGAGATGTTTCCCAAGGGCAGTATTTTTTCTGCCTTTTCTGATTTTTAATGACTTTGATACAGTTCTGTAGATTATGTAAGCATGTGGCTGAGTCCAATGTCTTTGGACATTTCTTTTGTAAAAAATCCAGAGATCTTACGTGTTCACATAACAATATTTCTAATATTTTTATTTCTTCCTGAATTGCAAGTGAACATTTTTGCATAGTGATCTAAGCCTTTGGATATCTCTCCCTTTATCTTCAGTGCACCACAACTGGAGGAAGTGTAACCAGCACAGCTACTGGAAAAAGAAATTGTTAATTTTGTGGTCTCTTTTGCTGCAAGACTAGTAACAAATTGTTCCTTACTTTTTATTATAGGAAGACTATAATGTGTTAAAAGATCACTAGGAAATAAAATATTCTTGTCTAAATTTCAATTCAGATAATTTCTGTTGAAGTTAAGATCATTCTGGGGTTTCACAGCTTTTTCAGTAGTACTCAGTGGGAGACTCTCTAGTGATCTGCAAAGAGGGGCATTGTAGATCATGGATACACTTTTTCGAATGATTATTAAGTTTCATGTAATACCCAGGCTTTGGTTGATCTTTGGTAGTTTTGAACACATCCTCACTTTCAGGACTGTGAACTAAAACGCAGATTATTTCCACTTTATTTTGCATTCTTGTTTCTCAAAGAAAGTTAATTAAACCTTCCTTCCCTGCTCAATAGATGTTTTCTTCAGTGAGAATCTACAAACTCTTCATTGTAACATGGAGGCCTGAGCTCTAAGTGAAGTTTTGATGACTAATAGTTTATTTGTTGATCTTCATGTTGAGAAAATTTTTACTCACAGTAAATGCAAGTTAGCATGATAGTATGAATAAGAAATCCATCCACTCTTACTTTTATGGGCTTAATTCACCATGATCAATGACTGATTTAGTTCTTTGATCCTTTAAAAAAATAATAGTAAAAAAAGAACTGGTAGCATTTAGAGCCTTTCAAAGTTTTAGACAATGTAAGGAAAAACAGTTTCAGGTTTCACAAAACTGTTGGGTTTTGCAAAACATTTTCCCCTTAATTTGAACCATCATTTTCTCAAAGAAAATTAAATTAAAAAAACAACATGTTTTTGTTACATGTTTTTGTAATTAAACAGAATACTGAGTTATGCAAACAATAAAGATCCTCGTTTGAAATTAATTCTGGTCCTGCTTCTGGGATTACCAGGGGAATAAAATTATAGCAAAACAAAACAGAAAAACCTGCTACAGCCTAGAAGTTGCATTTTACCAGAAGCAAAAGGAAATTTAGGCTTAGCAGTTTTGAGTTTAGTAGCTTCTATTTTGTCTCCAAAAAACATGATTTTAGAGTTTGTTCTAAATTTGACAAAATGAAAATTTCCATGACCCCTGTGATTAGAAGCCAAAGTTGTACCTCTGATATTTTTTTTTTTCTTTATGGCTCACTAGTTTACTTTTTCCTCCTCTGTACCTAAGGGACATTTTGAAGTGGTTCTCAGGAATGTGAAAACAAGGACAACGCATTAAGTCAATAGATATTCATTGTCTAAACTTTAGAGGAAAAAGTCCCTCTGAGTGCAGCAAACCTGCCAGGATGTGGGAATTGAACACTTTTAGGTTGACTACTTCTTTTATATTAGTGTGAACACTAAAATGTAAAAATGATCTCAAGAGTCTAAGTCTCATAGAATATCATAGTATTAATCATTTCAGTTTTGGGGTCTCAGTCTTCAAGGATGCCTCCCTGAGTGTGCTTGTCTGCTTTAACTACCCAAATTACCCATCAGCCCCTTGCTCTGTTGAAATCTTACCATCTGTTTTGTGTTGAGCCACTTCAATAAACTATTGCACTCCTTCTTCTTTGTGTACAGAACTGCTTTCTGGAACACAATGTTTAGTCAAGCTCTTTGGCCCACAAGTTTCGTCTTCTTATCCAGTTGTCCTACCCCAAATGCCCCAGTTGTGCTTGGGTTCTCAAGAATCCAAAGTCAACATTGTAAAAGCACGGGCATGCTGTGTTTGTGGTTGAGGGCACATCCAAATATTGTTACATCCCAGATTTGGTTCAAATGCTTAGCGTAGCCCATTAATTCTAATTACATAAATGACATTTCTGCAAAGGAAAGAAGAATGGGGAGTGAAAAGGAGCAGCGATCAACTGCTGAAGTCTTCACTGTGTTCAAAAAAACACAAGCATTCCTGTAACATTACACTGACTCTGTCACCAGGGACCCAGAGGCCCAGTTTCAAGTTTTGCACAGTGCTCCAAGAGTCCCAAGCCACAGAGCTATGCCCATGACTTCAATATTGCCAGCATTAAACAGATTTTCTGGGGAAATTTAAGTACTTCTTTCTGGGTTTTTTTGTTTGTTTGTGTTGTTTGGGTTTTTGTTGTTGTTGTTGTTGTTTGTGGTTTTTTTATTTGTGTGTTTATTTTGTTTTGTTTTAAAAAATCTTGTTTGCTTTCAGTTGAAGAGTCCTAATGCCTCCTTGAGCTTCAGAAGCCAACACGTGGAATAGATATCAATGAATTGTTTTCATTCTACAAGTGAATGACTATGTCAAAATTCCTTCAGTCTGTTCCCTTTCTGTGTGGAACTTTAAAAAATATCACTTTCCTCCCTATCCAACCTATTAGTTGCACATTTTTTTAAGGATTTTATAGCAACTTAATAGATAGTGCACATTAAAAATGCTTTAAAAAGTATGAGCTAAAATATGAAAATTATGAACTTACACATTTCTTACTTCAAAAGGACCTATTTTTCAAAATGTTAATTTATCTTGTTACTTTTTTAATAGCTTCCATTTCTTCAGGCTCGCATTCAATGGTACAAACCTCAGTGAATGTGTACAGTGATTTTATACCCTTTGTAAGATAGGGTATTTTGCTGTATCACTCACTACATAATAAAATAAATGGGGGAAAACTTTGCAGAGCACATACTGCCAATTTATCCTAGAATGTCTCGGCTTGTACTGGCGCACAGCCTGACCACTACAGCAACATGGTATGCTCACGGCCTCCTGTGGGCCAGCAGCTCCCCGGCTTCTGGGCTGCTCTATCATTGACTTGCTGTGTGGCCGTATGCAAATAAAACAACCATCCTGCAACTCTATTTTCCCTATTTATAAGGACAGCAGTGTTCATGTCCATCTCTAGAAGACTGAGGCTTGTGAAGACTGAATCCCATGGCAGTGAGCTACCAAAGCATTGATAAGGCAGCTGGGTACAGGGTGTGAGAGTGCTGGAGGCAGAATGGGCGCCACAGGATTTACTCCAGGAAACTTAAGTGCTTCATAAGCTAAGTGAGCCCCAGTAAAATAACTTTTTCATAAAACTGTGGATATACAATAAGGTCTAAAAATGTGATAGAAAAACACACTGTAATTATTGTTAGTGATTTAGCTAGCATTTAGAGATTATTTCCACTGATTCTAGTTTTTAACATTACTTTCAAGTAGATACATAGAATAGCCAAATCAACTTAGGTGTTGCAGTATTAACAATATTAGAATCCAAAACTTAATCCAGTCCCTTTTATTACTTTTGCGAAATGCAATAAAATTGATGTGCCCCATGTTGTATATGACCTGCATGCAAAAATAAAGAAGTTTTCCTAGACATCTAAGTGACAGAAAATGAAGAACAGAAATAATATGGTCCAACTGACAGAGTACATTTCATCAAGAATAAAATTTTTAAAGTGTTATTAGCCTGAGCTCATTTGTACCTAGAGGCTTTTTTTTGATTATTTTTTAAGATAACCAGAATTTTGCCACTTAAGAACAAAGGCAGCAAGTCTAGTTAATGGAGAAAAGTCTTTATGTCTTTCTAGTTTTCTTTTTTTCCTCTGTTTTTTCTTTTACTTTTTCTTTTTTCTTTTCTTCCCCACCTTCCAAAATTCATTTTGTATTTCCTGAACAGAAATAAAGTAGTTTCTAAAATATATTGTTTATTTATTCATTAGAAAAGATATAACTTATAATGCTTTTGCCTGTTTTTTTTTTTCATCTCAAGAAAGAATAATCTTGCAGCTGAGCATCTGCTACAGTAGGTTTTATATTTTAGAAGATTTAATCTGTAGGGGTGAGTTAATGTTTCCAGGGAGTGGCATTGCAATACTAGTTAAAATGTCTCCTATAAATATGAGCTCAGACTGTTGAAAACGAAATTTGAATACTAAGGCAGTTAGTTACTTTGGCTCCCAAAGGTACCAAATAATAGCTCCTTCAAAACAATCTCCTTTAAGTGGATGAGATTCTTGGAAATACTATGACATACATCATAATAGCTCGTTGCAAACATCGATCTGGAAACTTACTCCTGCCAATAACCAAAGATGCTAGAACAGAGCAAATTACTCCTTGTACATATCGTTGCTGGTTCCTGGAAGGATTGTTTCTACACATTTTAGTATTGATACTCACCATCAGTAGCCATAGAAAATGGGTGTGGAAATGCTATTTCTGGGGCATACTTAGGCTGGTATGAAACCAATGCAGAACTAGAACCTGAATTAGAATTCAGTGTTGCAAAAATTTAACATGATGTCATAATTTCAGAATTAAAGTAGCTAGCTAGCAGCTACACAGCTGACATTTTTACATTTTTAATGTATTTTATTGTTTTTAATGCATTATTGAAGGAGACAGAACCTTAAGAATATATTAGTATATGAAATCTTTGCCTAGAAGATCTCGCTTGAAAGTCCTTGCTGATGCTTGACTTCAGTGTTAAAGGGACTTCAGTATCAATAAAGAGCATGGAGGAAGGAAAGAAAAGGATTTGATGGAAATTATACCCTGAGGTATAGCCAAATGCCAGAGAAAATATGCATTATTATGGTTTATTGTAATTTAAATTAATACATGAGGAACTCAAGAGAGAGGTATATGTGAGGTCACATCTGGGATATGCATTTTTTCTGAAGCAGGATGAGAACTTAGGCACTTGTGTCCCTGTGTTCTAATAATTGTTAACATGAACAGCTATAGCATGAACATTGAAATTTGTGACATAATAAATGGATGTTTATATGTATGTGTTCTATGGAAGATTGTCAAATATCAGTAAGGTGTCTAAAATTGTTAGATTATTCTAATAAACAAAATAGATTATTCTATTTTAAAATGTGAACCGTGGGAAAATTCAAAGGGAAACTTTATCTTGTGTGTGCAAGGGACACAAAGTTCTAGCCTCCTTTTAAAGGCACATCTACAGGTTTAAAATGTCTAATGCAGTTTTTTGGAATGTTTTTATGAAAAAATAGAAAATTTATATTCTTAAATGTTAAGGAACATATAAGCTAATTTGTAAAGTAACATGGGCTTCATTTTACCCTCAAATACAGTCTTCAATACCTTTGTGTTTAGGAGAACTGGACCCATCTAGTTTTAATAGTAGAAGGAACATAAATGGAGCATTTTTTTCAACAACTGGAAACGGTCTCAAGATGCACAGCTCAACTTAGACTAGAACTAAAATAGCAACACCACCGCCACCACCACCACTACAGTCCTCCAGTCCTTTCACAGGTACTTATCTGTCCAATAATGGCCAAAAGCCATCTATTATTGCTTAAACTACATGATGATAAAACCAGAGTCTGGAAAGTATCATTACTTGATCTCCTTGGTAAAGTTTCAAATATTTCTTTCAGAAGATTTGCCAGGCAAACAGCATAGCATAAAATTTAGTTTTATTTAATTTGTGTTTTATTGCTTTTGAATTTAACTTTCAAAAAAAGACATAATTAAAGAGGTACAGCTGAGTGAAGGTAAAAAGCTGCTGTTGTAGAAACCTGAATGAGCCTGGGTCTGTAGATCATGGATATGTAGGTGAACTTTAGTCCAAAAAATTGTGCTGCAGTGACGTTTAATTTGGTTTAGATCTGTGTCTGAAATGAGTTGGACAGGATGAGTGCAATATCTTATTTGATCTTTTCTTCTTTGTTATGGCTGCTGCTGGTTGTGTCAAGGCCAAAATACCGGTACATTCAGACAGGGAGATCGTCCATTTCTTATTTCAAGGGAATATCACATTGTCAATTCTTTAGTTGCCAAAATAATAGAATCTCTTTGCAGAGACACTAAAAAAGAAAACTTTAAATTGGGCATTGTTTTCACTGTAGAATTCAACCAAAAGAAATCCAGTCTGCAAGTAAAACCTATCCACACAGCTCCTTCCCTCAAATAGCATCTTAGCATCTTCTTCTGGACTGTCTGAAGATTAAACTCCTTTGCAAAACTGAAAGAGGAATTAATCTGTTTGTCTTCATTTTAGATTTCTCCTGTTAAATAAAACAAGTTTATTAATTTAAATTTTTAATTTTATACCTATGACATGGATAAAGAGCATGAAGGAACATTTCTGAGAACATTTCACTAATGCTTCTGCAAACAGCAAATGTTTGCTACTTGTAAATGCAGGTATGTTACTTGCACAGTTTCAATGAATAGCATAAAGGACTGGGAAGTGCAACATGCCAGCACTTTCTGACCTGCCAGTGGGACTGGGCAAGGGGAAGCTTCCCAGCTGAGTCATAGGTACTGCAAAGAGGTTTGCTTTAAGCAAGATGAGGTGAGGCATTGAAGAAGAAAGAAATAAAAGATCTGTCTCAAAAAATTTGAAATGGAAACCAATCAGCTCCAGCATGGAGATTGCTACTTGGAGACTGTTTCTTTTGTGTTTGGTAATAGCAATTAAAAGAACCAAGGATAGGTAGTGATTAATGCAAATGTGATAGCACTTACTTCTCAAGAGGAGATCTGATGAATGACTGAATCTCAAGCCTCTGTGGTAAAGGTGTCTTCATTTCCCCAGGTCCTGTCTGAAAATAGGTGCTTGTGTAAGTGAGCTCAAGCAATATTATTTTGCACTTAATGCAACATCTTTAAAATCAAGGTTCCAAAGACGCTTTAGTGATTTGCATGGCAAAGATTTCAGACACAGTTAAATGCAAAAGGATAGGTGGGAAATCCATTTGCAAAATAGCTGCAGTCTTTCTAAAGGATATGCCTAGGTTTCTATTGTTCAGATTGATAGATTGTTGTATTTTGTGTCTTTAGGTTCTTTTTTTGTTTGTGTTTTTGGTTTTGGTGTTGTGGGTTGTTTGGTTTTTTTTTGTTTTGTTTTTTTTTTGTTTTTTTTTTCCAATTGGATAAACATTATGTATGTACAGGTAACTACCTTAAAATAAAATCCTAACACACATGGCATATAGATCAGACATATTATTTGGACTAAGTGAAAGCTGACGCATCAATATGAATTTCTGTATTTATTTTCTTAAGAAATTATTTGTAAGTACCAGGACAGATCATAAAACTTGTCAGAAGATTTCTGTAGCTCATAATTACTCAGTCATAATGAAATTACAATAAGAATCCCAGCATAGCCACTAAGAAATATGTAGTTAGATTTGCCTTTTTTTAATTTTTTTTTTATTTTTTCTTAATTTTTTTTTTCCTAATGTAAAAGCATAGAAAAATTTATGACTGTTTATGATTGTTTTGAAATAAAACCCAATACCTCTTATAATTTCTTGGCAATAACTTAAACCAGTTCTCTTTTCTGAATTTTTCTCACAGAAAAATAGTACATTTTTTTGTAAGATGAAAACTGTGTGTAGTCAACAGTGTAGTAACTTTTTTCAAATGTGAAGATAATGACTAAGTGAAAAAGGCATGTTTTTCTCAATGCTCACTAATGCCTCGGCCCACATAAATATAAAAACATGCTAGTGATTGTTTGTTATTACAAAGTTGAAAGAGGAAGAATCAATTGTCTGGCTAATAATTTTCAAGATGAATAAGAAACTGGAACAAGAATATGATACTCTATAAAGTGTGCTTCTGACAATTTTTAGTACTACGACAGTGCACCATCTTTGGCATAAAGGTAGAAGAATGGTCTTGGGTATGTGAAGAGTAAGGCAGCGGAATACTTGAAGGTTCAGTTAATGACAAATTCTGTGCTCACAGATATAAACATAAAATACAGGAGCATCACCGTACACTAGAAAGGATTTCATTCAATACCTTATTGAAGCTCACAAGTATCTGAATATGTGTTTTGGTTCCCACCTGTATGATGAACTGTTCATAGACAGATTAAGTAGTGCATCTGGGTGCTTCCAGGCTATTATACCATAAATACCATTTAAATATTCTACCTTCCACTTGTAATGCTTTCAATCACTAAAAAACTTCTAGACCTGTTCATCTCACTTCTCACTTCAATATTGTAATCAAAAGACTGTTCTCCCTTAGGTAGACATGCAAGAAGAACTTATTTGATATTGATTTTGATGTGGCTGAGCTACAGATTAAAATTAATTTAAGATATGCACATCAAAGAGTTTAAAACAATTATGTATGGAAATTATACAGACCAATAAGCATAATTTCAAAAGTAAATTCAAGTGTCTTATAATTCAATTGCATGCTTGAAGGTGTTTCAAACAAATTATAGGAAAAAAGTTATATGCTAATAATCCTGTATGTCCTCTAAGTACAGGTCCCTACTCCCATTCCAGGAAGACAGCCGTGTTGTTTCACTGATGCTCTTTAGTCAGAAGAGACTTCTGCCCTTACAGATCCTTTCCAAAACTGGGCCTTTGTTTCATAATTGTAAAGAAAGTATAAACACACGAAACAGGGACTGTTGGTGAAATAGTAGAAATACACAGAAGTGACTGAAGCCTCAACAGATGTATTTAGAGACAGATAAATAGCTCAGAAAACAAAGATACTCGGTGCAGAACAGCAGATAGCAAAATGCTGTGGGCATTAGATATACATCAAATGAGCTCACAGGGCAGCACCATAAACATGTATAATTATCACCAATGTGTTTTCCAGCAGGTTGATTAAAAAATAACTTCTGAACTGCCAAGCAACATGAAAATGAACCAACTGGATTTGCAAAATGAAAAAGTAACAGGTAGCTCCCAAGTAGTAGAAGCGATGAATCACCTTTGATTGACACTGTTGTCTGTAACAAGGAATTTAAGATTCTGTTACTTTCTTTCAATGAGCTGCAGTTGCTTAAAAGATGTTTTAGGAAACGGAAAGGATACAGTAACTAATCCTGGGAAACAGTATAATGTCTCATCTCCCAGTGAAGTCAACGAAAAAAATGCAGATTGCAACAGGTTAGACCAACTTCATGCCTAAAATAAACAAAAACCTTTGACAAATTTTCATGGATCATGAGATAAATATATCCTAAGTATACTTGGTTGGGTCTTTGCACTTCTCTGTGTGTGACAGAAGTTTTTTTTGGCTTTAAAATCTCAGGGCTAGACCCCTGTATTTAACCTGGAACAGCTCATACTAGTTGATGTAAATGTTCCTCCTCCCTCCCCTGCATGTTGGCCAACATTTAATGACACTGAAAATTATTTGTGGAGAAGAGCAGCATGTCCTGACAGTCTCCCACACTTACAGAGAACACAAAGCTCCACTGAAACCTCCTTTTGTGTTTGTTCTGAGAATAAATTAAAAAAAGAGAGGAAAAAAAAAACCAGAAAGAAAAATTAATCAAAATTATCTTCTCTAATAATAAAAAGACCCATCATCTGGCTAAAAATAAACACTGGGAACAAAACATAAAAACTGAAGGCTTTAATTAGAAACACAGAACACTGAACATGTTTGATTCAAACCTTTGGCTTCAGTTCTTGCCTTGTAAATAGCATAGAAAATTGGCTAAACACTGGATTTGTTCTCGGCAGGCATCAGGAGCACCCAGGCTCCTCAGTGCTGCTGAGGGCCCAGTCTGGGACAGCCCATGGGAGGCCTTTGCCAGGCTCCCTTTCCCAAACACTGGAGGGCAAAACTGCTTAGTTTGCTTGATCCATCCCAAACAATGCACTGAGCTTCCCATTGCCTCCATCATCTAGAAGGGCACACTAGAAGATATGCCTTGATTTGGCTTGTTTTTTTGTATGGTCAATGAGAGTAAGGGAGGCAAATATATCATATAATTAGCAGGAAGCTGCTGTCGTTTTAAGCCAGAATTGCTGAAATTTTGAGTCTCTCAGCAGCAGTTGCAGGGCAATCTCTAAAATATACCTATGGTGACAGAGTTCAGAATGTCCTATTCTAGGAGGCAAAACTCAATAAATATTTTCCTCTGACTTTACCTGGCTGATTGAATGACATATCTTTCTAAAACATCTGGTATTCCTAGGCATTCTATTGTACTAGAGTACAAGAAATCATGAGGAAACATTGCTTCTAAGGTGGGAATTTGCTGGTGCTGGTGCTGCTTTGTGCCTCTCTGTGTATTAATAAACCCACTGAGATACTAATCACTGAATGGAGGGGCTACTAAAGCAACACCATAATACAAATGTATAATAATTGAAAACTATCCTTTCCTTAGCATAATATTTTCTCTTTATCACAGGTGTCTAGTCACATTGTAATAGAAAGCAATATAGACTGAAAACCATGGCAATTTCAAATGATAGAATTCTGGTTTGGATTTTTTCCTAAGTTCTTTAGGTGCCTCAAGAATTAATTTGATTTTTTTTTTCATGATGGCCTTGATCTACCAAGCATTTTAGAGCATTTAGAGCAGTATTATCATGCTTAATTGTTGTTAGGATTGGAATTTGAGCCACTTCTTCTTTGAAGTGTCTTGAATCTCTTATAGAGTACACAGAAGTTATAAGTGTGCACTTTTTATAAAACCTTTGCAAACACTAATCTTTTCATAGAATGCCATTGAATTGGTACACTTATCTTCTGAAGTACTTAGGAATGATTGTGCGTTGTAAACTTTTATGTAGTCATATAATGGTTGACATCTGCTGACGCTCAAGGTATAGGTTATGAAATTCTATTTAAAATTCATTTGTGACTTCTTTTCACCTTTCTGATTAACTCTTGTATCTGTCAGGTACATTTTGTACTGCAACAGACTGGTTTAGAGAAGTTTTAAAATAAACACAGGGCTCAACTATTTGCTGGTGACATAGCACAGCACTGCTGTAATCTAAGGCTGCTGTGAGGTAGCGTGTGAACAAAAATATTGTGAGATGTTGGCAGATAGATGGTTCTAGCAGCAGCTGTGGTAGTCTGGGTTAGCCAAGGTTGTGTGACATCGATGTTACCCAGACACACAGGTCTTCTCTTTCCCTAGAGTGAGCGCAGGTTCTGTGCATTTGATGTAGGCATGCACACATACTACATATGTGGTAAGAACAGAGGAAAAAAAAAAATCTTTTCTCCTGCTCTCTAAAATTAATGAGAAAAACTCCAATCAATCTAAAGGGAGCAGAAATGTTTCTGTGGTTTTAAAGAAAAATAAATCTGGAAATAATTTTGAAAAATGAGCTAAGAAATACATGAAGGGATAAAACTGAATGTATTAAGAGAACTTGAAGGATCAGAAAATGAGAAAGAGATTGGCTGTTAAGTAGAAATAAATAAATGTGAATACGGATGAATGTGAAAAATAGTTCCATAAAGTTCTAATAGAATTGAAGATTTGAATAAAGACTTTGGGACAACATTTCCAAGATATCGCAAATAGTCTTAATTTGGTTTGTGATGCAGCAACCCACTTTTCTCAGACAACTATGTGTAATTGGGTGTTGAATATTTTTAATCATAAAATGGTGCATAACAGTGTAGCTACACTGTTGTCGATGGAATATAGCCAAAGTCCACCACTTGCACCTGTGCTTGTTTTGTTTTGCAAAAGAAAAGAATGTAGATCATAAGAGAAAGGAATTATGTGATAAGAATGAAGTATTTTAAAGAATATTGTGGAATAGGAAATGTTCTGAAATACAGTTAATGCAAACCTTAACCATGTTAAGATGTTAATTATACATGAAATGAACACATTTATGAAATAAGCCAGAGCTACCTGACTGCCAAGTGATTCCAGAAACCATTTTGGCTGAAAGTTCAGGCTGCTTACTGGTCAGTGAGCAGCAATATGAAACCTCAATCCCTTCACCTCCCAGCAGTCAAATTGGATCCTGCAGGCCAAACCTACAAAGGTATTTAGGTTCTCCATACTTTTTTTAGGAACTTGAAGTTAGATGCTTAAATAGGGATTGGGAGCCTGAAAGTCTTTGTGTATCTTGGCTTGTATGTGCAGTGTTTTCTATAGGCTTGTGCACAAATCACAACCGCAAAGAAACACCTGGGGAGGAAGAAACAGGAACCGATCTCAGAGCTTCATATGTTTTTTATTACTATGTAACTCTTTCCATACAGTGTATTGCACAGAATGGTTGCTGCGCTTGCAGTCTGACTTCCAGGGAGGCCAGCTTACATCACAGAGCTGGGAATAAACAGCCAAAAATTCAGTATTATTTAGTGAAACCCAGACCGAGCTACATGATATTCAGGCATAAAAAAATATATCTCTTGCACTGTTGTGTAGTATTTTATGAACTGTCAGCTGAAATGGCATGACATGCATCCCAGTTTCCCATGGCTGCGCTGTGTCGCCAGAAATATATTTGTTACTCTTAAATATGTTCTGTGTTGGTGGATGGGGTGCAGGACAAGGTTGAAATGTCAAGAAATTAATCTGACACGGTGTTCTGGATTTCTTCCATGTTGTGGAATACAGCTCATACTGCAGGTGGTGGTCCCATAAAACAGTTGTTTTTCACAAATCATTCTGCCTGTTCATTAATTTTGTGAATTGGAAGGCCATTTCCCTCCAGTCTTTTTTTAAGAAAAGGGCTGTCCAAACCCATATGTCTGCTCTCCACAGTGTGCAAAGAGTTATAGCTCACTTGTCAATGTATATGTAAATGCACAGAGAAGTCACTGAGCATTTGGGAGCTGTAAGCTGGGAAGTGAAACGGGATCTCTGAGAAGTATGAAGAATCTAAGCCATTTCTCACATGAAAGTTAAGATTCTTCATTTTAAATTATTGAAAGTTCAAAATTACATAACTTTTAAATCTTTATTAATCAGTCTAGAAAATTATCAGCAATAATTGATATTGTCTACAGAGCTCACCTCATGAAACAGACAATTTCACAGAGCAGCATTTTCAAACTAGATTCCAAACTGAGGGCTCCAGACAGGGCTTACTGAAATAAAATTAGACTTTTTTTTTTGTTAAAGATTTAGAGGTTCTAACATTCGTTTTCATCTGAACACATAACAAAAATGATGCTGTCTCATTTCTGTTTTCTCAGAAAATGATTTAGAGAAAAGGCAATATCCAAGAAGTTCTAACAGATAAATGGTTACATCTTGGACCTAGGAGATCTGGGTTGGTGCCTTCCTTTTCCACTGAATCACTGAACAAATCTTTCTCACAATCTCTCCTTGGCAGCATGTGAAAAATTCAGTGTTGGTTGTAGAAGGGGAGGGGGGAAAAAAAAGAAAGAAAAAAAGAAAGAGATTCAATTTACATACATCTAGGAAGTGTGAGAACTGATTTGAGCCCTTCTTTAAACCATTCAGATCACCAGGCACAGGATGCTACAGGCCAACAGTTCTTTATCCCTTCTTCAAATTACACCCTTATGGCAGTTTGGGCTGGGTGCCCCCTGCTGCAGTCACATAAGATACAACTCCGGTGTCCCGAGGGTCCAGCCCAGTGGATGGACACAGGAAGCTAGGTATTTCATTCCCATAATGTCCTGCTCCCGATAAAAACCACCAGCAAGGTCTCACACTTCTTTCTTCCTTTGCTGCCCCGTGGGAGATGCTCCCAATCCAGTAATGGAAGGGGAGTTATCTCGCGGCCTCTTGGGCCTGGCCAGGCCTAATGCCAGGAGGAGAAAGGGGAAGTGCAATCTCAGATCTGGCCAGCTGAGATTAGCCTAACAGTGGAGGGGAGGAAGAAAGCGCTCTGGGGGTTTTGAGTGTACCCTCAGGTGGGCAGAGGGGAGTGCAGGGATGCTTCTGGGTATGCTTTGGGATCTCCTTTTTACTGTGCCCTGTAAAGCACTCACTGCTTTTCCATTTAAACTTCCCATCACTTCTGCAATCCACTTGTGTGAGTCTCGAGTTTTTTTTGCGCTGGTGGGAGGCAAGGGAAGATCTGCCTTCCAACCCACCACAGCCCTAGATCTGAGATGGTTTTGAGTTCAAACCAGCATATTCCTGTGTGTCATGTTATACAAAATTTACTGTGTTAGCAAATTCAGTGCTCCTCCAAAAGAGTCTGTATCACAACACATTTTGACCGACATTCTCCAGTGGTGCAGACTGTGTGTGCTCTAACAGTCCCCACTGCCTGTTCTCACTGGCAGGGAGGTAGAACAACTTCTGACTCCAAGCTTCTTGGAAGGCATGAGTTAACTGATCATTTTTGATTCCTACTTTCCCTTCAAACAAAGGCTAACCAATAGCTTATAAATTCAGATAATTCAACTGAATGAAGGTAATTGGATAGAAGAAATTATAGATGCGGTAGAATATAGAAGAACCTATGTACAGCAATGTAGAAAAAAATGTGTTTTGTTCTGAGTGCCTGTGCGTTGTTAGGTCACTAGTTCAGTACAGAGAAACAGAGCTGGCACTTAGACAAGACTAAGAGTGTGGAGGCATGGATACAATCAGAATTTTGGAAGATGTAAACAAAACTTTGAGGAAGGAGAGCAATTAATCTGAGGACATAAGAATGAGAACGCTGTAAGTAAGTGTTATGGTTTAGTGGCCCCCCTTCCTGTTCCTGCCTCCTCCTGCAGGGAGAGTTTTCTTAGTTGATTTACACAGGATATTTTACTCCTCCACTATGAAAATATTAGGTGACATCAGTATATACATGAAACAGAAAGAAAGGGAAAGGGAAATTACCATCTGGAATCCCCAAAACAAGTAAAAAATGCACAGGCACTCTCGAGACCCGGAAAGCGAGAGAGTGACCCAGAATCTCCTGTCCAGGATGGTAATGCCTACAGTCATAAAATGTCCTAAGTTCATGATCTTTGGTAGTGAGGAATATTAGTGTGTTTCAAACCACTACAGTAAACTTAGAAAATTTAAAACAATTAAAAAAAAAAAAAATTGACTGATTATGACTATAAGCTAGCTATTTAAGGGACTTGGGCTCACTTTCACTTGTGCCAGGTATAACCTGTCTTCTTGGGTGCAGGGCATAAGTCCAAGACGTCAAATGAGAAGAGTCCAGTGTAGGTGAAGAAGAAAGACTTATGTACAATGTAATTTTACTCCTTTATGACTGGACTAAATCAGTTAGTTATTCATATCCTCTCTGCAAGGTAGCTTAGTCCTTGGAGAGAGACAAAAATAGTCAAGACTGCTCAAAAAGACCATACCCTCCTTCTCCTTCTTCCACTCTTCCATCCATCCACTTTCCTCTGCAAGTAGAAGCCTTTGTGCAGCTAGTCAGTGAAGCTGATTGGGAAATGAATCAGTCTGAAAATAAACCTTCTGCTGCATTAGTTTTATCCTGGATTGGTTTCCTGATCTGGTTCGTAGTGCAGCCAACATGGCTAGCAGTGATTGTATCTTGCTCTATGGTTGTAGTCTCTACCTTCTGTGATTTACATTAGCCTTGCAGCTGCTGCACGTGTGTGCTGTAGAATTTTCAAAACTTACTAAGGAACACTGTGCTGTGGAAAGAGAGGGCTGGGTCAACCATGTGGGGAAATATCACTATATTCAACTGGAAATATTTTACTGGAAATGTGTCTATTGCCTTTGTTCAGACTAATCTTACACAAAATAACTTGGTGACTAAAATCTTCGTGTCATAAAAAGACGTGTTAATTTCTGACTTTTCTGTGACTTCATGACTCATTCTTGTATAGCACTGCCTTTTAGCAAGAAACTATCATGAATCCTCTATTCCATTCTGAAGAAGGCCCCTTCTGTTATGGTCCTCTCTAGAAAGAGAGGTTTGAGATTAAGAACTATGAAGAACACAATTTTTACTGCATTTAAAAAAGCATATTACCCTCCCCTCATTACTGCTTAGCTTTGTGCTTTTCATTTGTGCTGTTGGTCTAGCTGAACAGCCCTAATCCTCTGGTTCTACCCATCTCCTCACAGCTTCTAAGTTTCTGCTTAAACTCTGCCCCGTTTCTCTTGACAGAAAGTCTTAATGATTTTTTTCTTTGCCCTTCCCTTCCCTTCCCTTCCCTTCCCTTCCCTTCCCTTCCCTTCCCTTCCCTTCCCTTCCCTTCCCTTCCCTTCCCTTCCCTTCCCTTCCCTTCCCTTCCCTTCCCTTCCCTTCCCTTCCCTTCCCTTCCCTTCCCTTCCCTTCCCTTCCCTTCCCTTCCCTTCCCTTCCCTTCCCTTCCCTTCCCTTCCCTTCCCTTCCCTTCCCTTCCCTCCCCTTCCCCTGTTAAGCAGCTTAAAGAGGTGATACTAAAAATCTAGTATTTTCCTCCTCCTTTTTAGTTTTGCTTACTCTAGACAAGGAGTGTAAATTTCTTCAGATACTTTCACTTCTTCTTTTTTAATCCAATCTGTATTCACTACGTTCTGATTATAACTGTGCATAACAGAAATAATAACAAATCAGTTGCCATTGCACAGTAGTTAAATTCGATGATTTCAGGACTGCCTGAATCTTTTTTCTCTGTGTCTGTGTATATGTATGTGGCTGGCAACAGGAGGCTGGAGAAGCAAATATTTCCTAACTCTTTACTGAAACATTAAAAAAGTGAGATATTTAATGAATGACAGGATAGAGATGTCATATAGCTATTGTCAATATCTGGTTTTTATGTTTCCAAAATGGAATACCTGATGTTATATGTGTTTATGTTTGTATCTGTGTATATATAGAGAGACATATATGTGGATATATATAGCTTACTGGATATTCCACTTGGCTGGTAGTATGTGTTGAACTTTTGATGTACTCTGTGAAAGGTGGAAAAGTACTTAAAGTTGTTAAAATGGTGTTGACTGATTGGTGAGTTGTTCTTAGTAAAAGGAGATAGTTTCTTATTCTGCCAAGTGGAGTTATCCTTTGTGTGGGGAAGGTGTTTTGAACCATCCTTTTTTTTCACTTGGTGTGTGGTCATCCTAAAACACTATAGGAATGTCTAATTTTTTTCTTGTAAAGTAGATTTGTTTTTCTTTCCTTCTTTCTTTCTCATTTTCCATTTTGGTGGATAGTTAATTTTCCTGGTATGGAGCTGTTGTCTTATGGATTATAAGTTTTGTAAAGTATTATGTGTTAGAGTAGGAATGGGACAGATCATCAGCCTCTATAAACTGGCAAGGCAATTTTGAATATGAGGCTTATTTGAAACTGTTTGCCATGATACTTATGTATTTTACAGAAATTAAAAGCTGAGAGTAAATTATTATTTAAAGAATAATTATTATTTTCAATTCCACTGATTTTCACAAATTCCCACCAGAAATTAATGTAGTTCCAGTTCCACGTATGATCAAACTATACCTTAAAGGAAGCTGGTTTAGAATACGATATGTACTATACTTCACACAAATGTGTACACAGAACCATCTGTACTATGCAGATAAATATTCTTTTTTAAAGTATAGAAGTGTTGTCTAAACTTGAGGAGGACACCTTAGCTACAGAATGATCATGCCAAATTGCCAGATTTTAATGCTATTTCTTCTCTTTATGATTCATTAGCCTTTCCATCACATCTCAGACTATTGTGTTATATGCTGCACACAGACTGAGGCAAATTGGAAGGCTCTTTCCTCGCATCCTAAATGTGTAGCTATGGGGTTTATTGTTGAAAGATACAATTCACCGATGTTTTTGTTTTATTAAGTAGAGACTAAATCTGTGACTGCTACAAAATACTACAGTTCTGAAAATCCCATTCAAAGTGGAAGAGACACAAATGGGCTGCTGGGTTGGTTAGAGTACTGGAGAGTCTGCTCTGTTGGAACAATGAAATGGGTATGTTTATGGAGGCTGAGGGAGTGCTCTCATACCTCTCTGTCAGTGTGAATGCGAAAAAGGTATGTTAGGCTATTTCAACACAAGGTAGGATGAGTGTATTCCAGTCATGACAAAATTTTGTTTGGAGCCTACAAGAAGGGGCTAGTGATCAGAGCTTTCAGATGTCAACAGTAGGAAGCAAAAGATTGTAACCCATGTCCAAGCCCTGTTTAGTTTCACAATGTTACAGTCCATGAAAAGATGGTATGTCCAACTTGCTTCTACAGTAGTCATGGGGATTTGTTGTTCCAAAATATCTTTTCTCATCCTCCATCCTTATAATAACTTAGGAAATGTCAAACAGTAGATTCTTGATCTATATTTTAAAATACATATTTCACAGAGTCCATGTCTTCTTTCAAGGTATAAGGTGGTTTTACATGGCAGTGTAGTAAATCATCTGATGTTGGAGGCTGACGGCCAGGCCAATGATCACGCAGAACAATGGTGGCAACCTCATACAGTTAAGAGAGTTATTACTAAAAACTGAATCTCTACATGAGTGAGAAATAAGCATAAACTGACTCTAAAAATTAGAGGATAACTCTGTGAATACCACTGCAAATACCACTGGCAAGAGACCTGTCTGCAAGCTGTCTTCAGACTCCAGAGTAAATAAATAAAATATTTCAGAGAGAAGAGGGCTGTATATGTTGGCAACATTGCTTGACTTTGTGTGTAAAACCAAGCACGATTCGAACTTCCACTAGGTAAAGACACCAACACAAGAAACTTATTTAAACTGGTCAAATTATAACAAACATTTTCTGTGAAATTTTGGTAAGCTGGAGTTTGCCAGAAGTTTTTCCAGGAATTAACAACCTCCAAAGACTGCAAACACTTTTTCTTCTGAACATCTTGGGCCAGAATCTTTCTCCAAAACTCATAAAGCAAGAGCTTGAGAAAACCTGCCTGAAAAGCAGTCTGCTTTGTAAAAATATAGTGAGAACTTGCCAAGCTTTGAAGCCAAGGAGAACCTAAATAAAGTCGGTGAAGACTTTGCCCTCACTCTGCTTCCCAAATACTATGGGAGAAAATGAAAAAGTTTTAAACGTACTACTGGGGGACTTGACCTTTCCTCTATCCTCCCTTCTACTTCTAAACTCCTGATTTCTCTGCAAGTTATATATAAAGGTTGATCTCAGCTCATCTCTACTTAAACATACTCTTTGGGCCTCTTTCTTTGCTCCCTCTCCCCATTCTTTATAGTTGTTGGTAATCAAATCTTGGCATACACAGGTTCCAACCCACCTCCAAAAATCAAACAAATAATGAGATCACATTACTCAGTGACTTCAGTTCTAGTGTTGCCTTACACTTTCAGCTGGTCAATTATCTGTTTGGAGCAGTTTGAAATGTTCTGTTGGCCCATTGACTCAGTGGCATGATGTTTGCTCACTTCCAGCAAGCCTAATGGAGAAATGGCACTGAACATTTATTCTTGGAAGGGATGCACTTGCCAAGATTTTAGACCTCTGGTGAGAGTCAACTGTGTACAAAGGTTAGAGTAAAAAGGTGTTGCTATGTTTTGTTTTGTTTTTCTTTTCTCTCTCTCTCTCTCTCTCTAACAGAAGAATAATGATTATTTTTAACACAAAAGAGTTTTTAACCTTAGATGCTGCCCATGCACCCACCCAATGAGGACAAGAGCTGTGAGAAATGTGATGACATTTGATTGCATAATATTAAATTGAATGAGATATACATATTTATTAAAAAAAGGCCCACAAGCAAAAAACAAAAGAACACCAAACAGAAAATAACAACCCCAAAAACCAGCAAAACAAAACAAAAGCATGCATTCTTGGAGGATATTAATTTGCCAAAAGCTTATAATTTTGGCAAGCACAATTACATTAAAACGGCAGTCAGAAATTTTAAGAGACAATTATGTAAAATGAGATGATCGTTTGCGCCTATTCAGTCATTCACTAACTTTGTGGGCCCTAAAGCTTTGCCATCATCCCACAACACTTGACCTTTGGATGCTTTGATCATGTTTTCAGAAAGCTTACTGAGAAGTAGTTGATTCTATGGTGTGTGACATTTGCAAAATAATATTTTTTTTTCTTAATGGAATACATTTTCAATATTTTGCAAGCAATCCACAAGTTAATACTTCACATTTGGTTTTAAAATACAGTTTGGAAAATCAAATCAAGTCTTGATTACAAATTAATCATGCAGTGAAATAAATTAAAATACAAATAAAATAAAGTAGCTTCTCAAGGGAAATGTTTAATCAGTTCTGAGTGTTCTTAAGAGAAATGAGAAATGATGCAGCATCTTTTACGGAAAGTGTTAAATGATTTAATGGTTTCATAGACTGTAGCTGCATAAATAGTTACAGCTAATTTAAACCAGCTTTCAAAGTACTACAGCAAGATAGAATTTGGGAAAGCATGATTGAGTTGAAAGAAAGTTCTGGTTTTTTTTTCCCTTTTCTTTCCTTTGTTGCCTGTCAGACCTATAGAATATGTCTAACTGATCAATTATCAGATCAGGTATGACAAAAGTTTTGACTTGTCTGTTGCTAACAACCCTTTGATATTGCTAAGGCCACAAGAAATCTGGAAAACTTAATAATCAGAGCTGCTTGACAACAAGAGAAAAGTGTGCCTTCAATATATTTATTTCTTGTTACTGTTGTCCCTGCCCTTCCTTCATTCTGGATCTACAGTCTATCCATAGAAGAGTCCCCCATCCAAGTCAACACACCTACACAAGATCCACTTAATGTGTTGATCCTGAGCTCAGGGCAGTCCTGTTTAGGAAAGAATGAAATTCATAAACCAGAGTACTGCATATAGACATCTTCATATCATCTAGACTCTTAATCTTGCAATTACAATGCACTCAGGCATAACCTTGCTTTCAGCTGGCTCATTTACTTTGCACCTGACGGAAACCTTAGGCTATTTGTAGATGTGTTGTGGAACCCATGCCCCAGTGTATGGATGGTCTTGGACAAGAACAATATGGCTTTCATCCCTTTGAACCACAGTTCAAATAATATTAATATAACAGTAATAACAGTAGCAACAATGACAGAAGTATACCTGATATGTGTTATCTGCAACGGGCAGACATGGAAAGCTTCTTTATTTTCTGCAGAAGTCAAGCATCATATATTACAGTATTTTTCATCCTCAAGTATGTCTTCCTTTATTAGTCTAAGAACTATGTGTGTTATCACTGCAGACACGTAGCATGGCTCAAAGCTGCGACCATAGAGTATACAATCTACATTCTAATCAGTAGGAGGTACTACATTCGAGGACGTTTCTGAAGTGCAAAGCTGTAAGGTCACTGCACACAAGAGTTACATGCCTGATGGTCTGAGTTCTTCACCAAAACTCACTTCAAGGATCAAACCCAAATACTAGTTCTAAAAGAAATACATTAAAAGTCCCAGAAAGCCTGGCATCCATTTGACCTACCATCACAATTCTATAGCAGATGAAAAATCAAAGATTGGTCTTGTGTTAGAGCTACATAAACTCAATTTATTTATTTTTCTTATTCTTTCACTTCCATGATCAATTTCTGAAAGCTATTCACAAAACATTTCACTATTTTCCAATTAATTAGAGACTTCTGAATCTTAGCCACTGAAATTTAAAGTATTTAATACATTTTGCCATGACACCTGTTTTAAAAATGTCTCTGACTTATCTTTTTTGTTTTTTTTTTTTTTTTTTTTTTTCAATATGCTGTGTTTAAATATGTAGTTTCTATCATGTAGTCGTGATGATGAAGTTCTTTCATACAACTGTCTTTTTGGTAAGTGTTTACTAAAGCTCCCAAGCACATAAAGCTCGTAAACATGGCCTTTGTGGTACAGCTGCAAACAAATATCTTCTAAATGAAATTAAAGATATGGCATGCCCTCAGATGCAGTGAATTCTAAGATCAGTTCAACCAATTGAACTTCAAAATTGATTTTCCTTCAAACAACCTTGTAGCAGGGATGTAAATTATCTTTAGGGCTCATGAGAGTTAGATTGGTAGTTGTACTGGGGAGCTTTGCCCCAGAACACATGAGAATGGCCACATATTTCATCATCTTTGTGATCAAAGGAAAGCATTCACTTATTTGACATAGCTTTCCCACAATAATTTCATGCTACGGAACAGTAAACCAAAGCATCTGATTCCTTAATTTAATAGGCAAAATCAAAGGACAGAACAAATAACCCAATGTGTTGCTCCACCTCAGTTTCTCTTCCTTTCCTCTTTGCCCTCCAAAGTGCCTTGGAACATAACCACTATTACATACTAAAATGATTCAAGAAGTTTTGTACCAAATGAGAACTAAACTATGAAGACCCACAGTGTGAATGCCTATCTCATTTCATTCTGTGTGGTGATGTGCACTATGGCCAAACATGCAGTTACCTTTCAGAATTGTAAAGTCAAACAAACATGATGTCTACATCTCTGTTTGACTATCTCCCCTCCTTGTCTTCCTTTGAATTTATTTTAGTTATTGTGGCTTATTCAGTCTATGGATCTCATCTGAAATTCTCTTAGAGCTGAATTACATAGGATTTACACAGCCACATGCATGATATTCTAGGATTTAATGACCCATTGACCATTGTGCTGCATTTCCCAAGGAGCCTCTGAAGAGTTAAGAGTTCTGGCATTATGTGTAGTACAGAGGAAAGGCTAGGCATGGATCCCAGCATTGCTTTTTATTATTTTGCAGCTGTACTGCACTCAATTCTACTTGGACAAATTCCTGAACAAGAATCTATTTCCCTCACTTCACTTTTGGAATATGTACTGTTTTGGGTTTTGGCTCAGCTTTGAAGCAATGTTCTTTTTGTCAGTATTGAAGGAATGAAGGATATATTTAAAGAATTAACTGTTGGGATGTATTTGGTGATTTTTATATAGGATGTAGGAAAAGGTTCTCAAGGGATGGAAAACTTGAATTCTAAAAATAAGGACCAGCTAAAGCTTGGTGGAGGTATAGCACTGACTCATAAAGGCTTTGATAAGTTTACACCCCTATTTAGGAGCAGGGAATTTGTTTACAATGCAACAGTATTTATAGCAATTGCAAACTATACATGTTTTCTTCCAATGCTTATTTAAAAAACAGTAATAAATTTCCAATATAGTGTCCAGAGAAGGCCAACGAAGCTGGGGAGGGGTTTGGAGCACAAACTCTCCCTATGAGGAGAGGCTGAGGGAGCTGGGGTTGCTTAGCCTGGAGGGGAGGAGGCTCAGGGGAAACCTTCTTGCTCTCTACAACTACCTGAAGGGAGGCTGTAGCCAGGTGAGGTTGGTCTCTTCTCACAGGCAACCAGCACAAGAACAAGAGGACAAGAGTCTCAAGCTGCACCAGGGGAGGTTTAGGCTGGATGTTAGGAAGAACTTCTTCCCAGAAGGAGTGATTGGCCATTGTAATGGGCTGCCCAGGGAGGTGGTGGAGTCACCATCACTGGAGGTGTTTAGGAAGAGACTAGGTGGGGCACTTGGTGCCATGGTGTCATAGTTGATTAGATGGTGTTGGATGACAGGTTGGACTTGATGATCTCAAAGGTCTTTTCAAACCTGGTTAATTCTATTCTATTCTATTCTATTCTATTCTACTCTATTCTATTCTATTCTATTCTATTCTATTCTATTCTATTCTATTCTATTCTATTCTATTCTATATCTTACCACCATTTTTAAATACAGATGCAAAATCATTTGGTCACTTGTGTGATTTCTAGGTGGGTGCAATGACTGAAAAGATTAAATTTTGTGTACGTGTAGGTCACTTTAATCTACCATGAGGTTATTTTCAAAAGATGGTTCTTGACTGCTATTTCCCCTTTGAATTAATCCTTGAGATACACAAGACATGCTGTTTCTCCATAGAACACCCACAGTTTGCTTATCTCATCCAGTCCTCACAGCATACTTGGAATTATATTAGCTCCACTGTCCCAGGTGTCACTCTACATCAAGGTCAGGATCTAAATATTTGCTGTGTACAAAGAACAACATTGAGGAAAATCAACAACCCAGTGCAGTTATAGGCTAACATTACCACACTGTTTATTGCGTACAGGCATTTACACATATTTACTAGTTTGCTCCATTGCTGTGTACAGCAGAATAAAAGCTTGCAAAGAGGTTGGCTATGACTTGTGCTTTATTTGTATTGTGGCTTGCAGTTATTGGAGATAGAAAGCAGAAATTTTGACCAAAAATAGCAAAGGAAAGTTTTCCCTAAACCAGAAAAAAATTAAAGGAAACAAAACTGACTCTCCCATAGGGTGAAGTAGGGACCACTCTTGCTTATGATGGGGAAAGAAGCTATTTCAGATTTCCTTTGGAACAGGCAGCTTTAAGAACGGAATCATGTTTTGGCTGATGCCAGTAACTAAACACATCAAGCCCTTAGCAGAAAGTGAGAATCCCCTTAGCAGAAAGTGAGAATCTCTATGACTGGAGAAATCAGGCTTTTCGTGAGAGGCTCTACACACAGCTGTGCATAAGAAAAAGTAGACACTGACCAGTAACTTTCACTGGTTTATGTTAAAAAAGTAAGCATTAGCCAGTCACCTAAAAATAGGTCAAGCAACAATTCACTTCATGCAGCCTGGCCCTTTGCATTGTAACACCTGTACAAATTATGATGTGCTCCTTAGAGTGAGCCAAGCAGTGTCAATCCCTTACCCACATTTATTTAAAAAGTGTTTTGGTCTGAAAGCACAGTTACACAGTTTCAGAGCTCCCTTTTCTGCCCTTTCTCTTACAAACTCATTAATTTATATTCTCTTCACTTAATTGTGTTTTTGCTTTTCCAGGAAAAGAGAACATTTTATCTCTTAGAAAATCAGGAGAATATGAATTTTTTATCGTATCCCTGAACTGACCAGTTCTGCTATACTGGTCAATTTATGTACCTTTATGATCTCTTAAGCACAGTTTCTTTCCAGAAACAAGACTTGTTATAGAAAAGCATGAAGTAAATGGTTCATTCCACTTTTCTGCCTGATAAGATTTTGGATGGAGTACATTTAAAATACTCTTTTATTGCCCTGTAATAGATTTTAGACAAACACATTTGTTTTTGTAGTGATCAAAGAGATACGGATATGTTTGTTATCTGTTGCAGATCTAGAGGCAATACAAGGAAAACAGGGCTCCCCAGTGCATTTTGCATGAAACTGTTTCTTGCCTAGTTGTCTGTCCTCAGATAGTTCACAGCTAAGGGGGGCTGGCAAAAGTGACATGTTCATGTACTCAGCTTCATGACTACAAGCAGTAAGATGAACTCTACAAGACCTGCAATCCAAGTACTGACCTAAGCACACATTTGAGACTTCAAAGTTCTGAAAACTTCACTAAGGCTAGTCTGAGTGTCCTGACTCTTGCATCAAACCTAAAGTAAATGGCACTTGTAAATGGCAGCAAATACTAGATTATATGCACTAGGAGTGTGGTGTGCAAAAGCTTGAGGGCAGCTGTACCTCCTCCTGTGAAAGAGTGAAAGAACAGAGACGCTGAATTAACCAGTATGTAGTAGGATGGCACTTTTGGAAATTCTTTTTCCTTCCTCTGTGGATATAGGAGCTAAGGACTCAGTTAAGACTTTGAATAACACTTTGATAACTTATTCTGCTTTTGAGTAGCTCATGTACTTGCTTGTCTTTCCTCGGGGTCTCTGGTAGCTCCATAGCTGTAATGCAAAAAAAAAAAAAAAGATAGATTCTGGAGAAGCATCTATTTAGTTTACTGCATATGTCACAATATTGACACAAGATCATTTTTACAATCACAGCGTACACAGTCAGTCCCAGGGCTCTAGGCATGCTTTCTAATGTATTTAAAGAGATGTCCATTGCACAAGTTATAATACATGGCCCAAGCAGCTTAAATGTTGGAAATCTTTATTGATGATCTGGATGAGGGCATTGAGTCCATCATCAGTAAATTTGCTGACGACACCAAACTGGGGGCAAGAGTTGATCTGCTGGAGGGTAGAGAGGCTCTGCAGAGGGACCTCGACAGGCTGGACAGATGGGCAGAGTCCAACGGCATGAGATTTAACACATCCAAGTGCCGGGTTCTGCACATTGGCCACAACAACCTCATGCAGAGCTACAGGCTAGGGTCAGAGTGGCTGGAGAGCAGCCAGGTAGAGAGGGACCTGGGGGTACTGGTCGATGGTAGGCTGAACATGAGCCTGCAGTGTGCCCAGGCAGCCAAGAGGGCCAATGGCGTCCTGGTCTGCATCAGGAAGAGTGTGGCCAGCAGGAGCAGGGAGGTCATTCTGCCCCTGTACACTGCACTGGTTAGGCCACACCTCGAGTACTGTGTCCAGTTCTGGGCCCCTCACTTTAGGAAGGATGTTGACTTGCTGGAACGAGTCCAGAGAAGGGCAACGAAGTTGGTGAGGGGTTTGGAACACAGCCCTATGAGGAAAGACTGAGGGAGCTGGGATTGCTCAGCCTGGAGAAGAGGAGACTCAGGGGTGACCTTATCACTCTCTACAACTACCTGAAGGGAGGTTGTAGAGAGGCGGATGATGGTCTCTTCTCCCAGGCAGCCAGTACCAGAACAAGAGGACACAGTCTCAGGCTGCGCCAGGGGAGGTTCAGGTTGGATGTTAGGAAGAAGTTCTATACAGAGAGAGTGATTGCCCATTGGAATGGGCTGCTTGGGGAGGTGGTAGTGTCGCCATCATTGGAGGTGTTCAGGAGGAGACTTGATGGGGTACTTGGTGCCATGGGTTAGTTGTTTGGGTGGGTTGGATTGGTTGATGGGTTGGACGTGATGATCTTGAAGGTCTCTTCCAACCTGGTTTGGTTTATTCTAAATAAAGCTTTATTCTAAATAATATGGGATAGTCTGCATGTGGATAAGGAGGCAAATTTATAATATTAGGTAGTTACCATATATAAATTTCAGAGGCCAAGATATCTACAGATTTTCAGGGCATTGTTACTAAATATAAGCTGTCTTCCATACATGTTTTGGTTGCAATATGTGCATATCTTTTATGAATTTGTAACCTATATTTTTCATACAGAAAAGAGGAAATTAAAAACAAAAAAAAATCCCTTTCTGTTTATTTCAGAAAGGTTTTCTTTAAAAGTATATTGATATTGGGCTCACTATTCAAAACATCTAAAAAAATCATGACAGCTTTAAGAAACTCTATTCAGAAGCTGCCAATGAAATGAATCTCTTAAGTAACAATATATCAGTTTTGATATCAATAAAGCAATAATGCCAATTCTTCATTCTCCCCCAGTTCAAATACAGATCCTTATAGGGATGACATCTCACTACACTGACATCTGGAACACAGCAACAAAATGCTGGGGGCTCAGAGAAACAGGAACGACATGCAATATTCATTACCATATGTCACTTAGCAACATAATGTCTACAGTGGAGTAAAACTCATATCAGTTATACCCTTCCCCACCAAACAAAGTTCCCTGTAAGACATATTTTGAAATTAAGTCAAATGATGACATTATACTACTAAGGGAAAAAGTCTATTAAAAATATAAGGAAAGGAAAGTGAACAGAAACAAAGTTCTAGTTCATTCTACCACAGAATGGATCCAAGGCACCATTAGCCTTTGCACTGCAATGCCAGAAGCCCTCCCTTGGGAGCAAAACATCCTGAATTACAGTTGTAACTTCAAAAACAATTCTGGCGTGCTATCAAACTGTTGTTTAACTTGGGTTACATAATCCCAGGGTTATCCATAAGCCAAGTAAAGCTTTTTGGCTGTCCTTTTTTGACTTAGATGTCTAACTGCCACTCTTTCCCCTGTGAAGTGCCTAAACATTTTTATGTATTCTCTGCAGGTGTAAAAGCCTTAAGTTCTGAATGGACCACTGCATCCACATGTCAAAGTATAGTACAGCACTGCTTGGAGGTATTTCTTTAGTTTCTAAAGGTAACATAGATGTGCTTCTCAGCCTATGCAGATTCATTATTTTGATTTGACTTTGGACCTGAAAGAGATGGAAACAAAGAGAAAAAGGTATAAAACACAACTTAAGTGTACCTGAGATAGATATGCTCAACCAGCCTAATAATTTAATGCATTGTCTACCAGATTTATTTTGTCTGTGTCTCTTTTATCTCACATTGAATTTAAGCGTTTTTGCCAGAACTGTAAGGCACTGGCTTGCAGAGGCACATGTGAAAGGTTAAACTGGCAAGAGTTCTACTAGCTAGAGTTTGAAGTTTTATTTTTGTTGTGTGCAGATTTATCTTACTTAAAGTTGTCAATTTGATTTATCTGTTTGAACAAATATTAGACATGCCAGAAGGAATCCAAGTTATCCAAAGTTGAGGCATCACCAATACAGCATGATATCACATTAAAGGACAAGAGAACCTTAGAGACCTGCAGAAATGGTGTGAAACTGAAGAATCTAAAGAAAGAATAATAACATCTGGTAGCAACTGGGAACTTAGCAGTTAGAAATCTTGCTGAGAAGGACCTAGCAATATTTGTCCAGTACAAGATGATTACACGCTCTCAATGCAAAACAGTTACTTAAAAGACAAATGTACAGTGGTGCGCTGGGAATTTCTAGAGAGTTAGAAAAGTATCAAAGACATTGACAAAACATCTGTGGAAAACTTAGTGGGAGTGCAGCACTCAGTTCTGGATTGAGAAAAATAAAGAATAACAATTGAGAAAAGGATTCCAAGGGGCAAGTGAAGGAATAGAGATTCTGGTTTATAGGAGAGATTGCTTTCTTGTAAATAGAGTGAAGTAGCTAAACACAAGGCTGGGAAAACAAACAATTTAAAAACTATCTTGGAACAAGAAAAAATAAGTTAAAAACTTATCCATTATAAACTTGGATTTGAAATTATGAGAGATCTATCTCATCACCAGAGAAATTAAGTTTTGTCTCAGCATAATTGTGACAAAATAATTCATTTATGATAAGGACCTTGATCTCTTTCTAAAATGTGAGCTATGACAAAGGCACAAGGCTTCCCTTTTGGTCATGGTATTCATGCTTGAAACTCTTGCAGTCACCTCACTTATGCCACTCAACCTTCTAGAGAGGTTTTGATAGGGACAGGCTGCCAAATATTCCCAACAGCAAATTATACAAAGCATTGCTAAATACAGAAGTTGTTAATTTTGGCATTGACAACAGAGAAACTTGTTAATTTCATCTGGGAAAGCATCCACATTTCCCATTTTGTGACAATTCTCAAATTGTTATTTTGTCATTGTCAACATGCATCAGGTCAAAAAGTGTGAAGAACAACTGGATGCTATTGTGACTTTTACATCTTATTTACTGAAAACAAGGCATTCCTTCCAAGGGGCCTTACTTTTCATTAATTAGGAATTTTCTGACAAACTGAATTTCAGCATAAGTTCCAGTCAGTTCTTGTCCATATCATACATGCATATCAAATGGAATTTATTAACAATGGCAATTAAATAACTCAAGGCAGTAAGTGCAGGGATAGCAAGACCCTGTTTCTAAGAAACATCTAGGATTGGGTGAAAAGGGGATCTTGCTCCATGCAAACTCTTTGTTCAAGGTACATGATTTTAGGCCTGTTCTAAATCCTGGGGGAAGCATGAATAGATGAAAATAACATGTAATTTCTTTTAAAAAATGAACAAATTCCAATCTTTCTGTCCAGCTTTTATGCAGTTCCAGATGAATTCCAACAATTTTTAATTTAAGAATAAAGCATTGAGATTTAAAAGCATTTACTGTGATAAATACAGATGTTATATCAGCTTGTTTTGCTGACATGGTGGCACAGAGCAACACAACCTGTCACTGACCACCCATCTTATATGGTGAAATTATTCAGCTCCAAAATATCTCCCATGTCCTCTTCAGATTCCTTCCAAGACATTACAGGATCACAGGATGTTAGGGGTTAGAAGGGGCTACCAGAGATCATCGAGTCCAACCCCCCTGCCAGGTCAGGACCATAGAATCTAGTGCAGGTCACACAGGAATGCATCTAGACAGGTCCTGAAAGTCTCCAGAGAAGGAGACTCCGCAACCTCTCTGTGGAGCTAGTTCCAGTGCTCCATGACCCTTACACTAAAGCAGTTCCTCCTCATGGTGAGGTGGAACTTCATGTGCTGTAGTTTATATCCGTTGCCCCTTGTTCTATCACAGGGCGCAACTGAGAAGAGCCTGTCCACTCCCTCTTGACACCCAGCCCTCAGATATTTATAAACAATTATTAATTAACAGAAATTATGAATAACAGCATAAATGTGTTTTAATGTAGCCATCCATGAAAGGCACTTTACCTCCCATTTTTGTTAGTCTGAATCAAGGGTAATAAGTGATGAGAGAAGAGCTGAATTCTGATTTATCTGCAGTGCAATCTTGCAAATAATTTTCCTGACTGGAAGCTTCTGATGTCCAATATTTTTCTTACCTGTAAAAACTCCAAATAAAAGCCTTAAAAATATTTTAAGCAGATATAGATTGAAACTGTTCTTCTGATTCAGCAGTTTGAATCCATCTACACTGTTTTCTGAGTTTCTATCTCTCTGTTTTTCCCTGTATTTTCAGTATATTAGGCTTTATATTGTGTTTCATGCATGAAATATGATATACAAAACCTTGCTATTTACTGTATCAGAGGGTTTCCAAAAGGTATGTTATCTGCTACAAATGGCTGAATTGGCTTCTTAGTATATAGAAGGATAATTCAGTTTGGAAGAGACCTCAGAAATTCTAGCCCATCCTCTGCTTAAAGAAGTGTCAACACTGATTTCAGATCAGGTTGCTCAGGGCTTTATCCAGTCTTGAAGATCTCCAACAATGGATATATCCCTTTCAGGAACAGAGCTGTCATAGCCTCTACACACAGAATCTTGTGTGTTTTGTCTTCCCGAATGTCATGACATTCCTAAATAGGCTTAATTGCTCTTAATTGCTTTTATCAATTGGTGAATTGATCCACCATACTTAGATGGTGATTTTGACTTATCTTAGATGTGTGAATGATCTTTTTCAAGGGAAGGTCAGCACCCTTCAGAAAATTCACATGCATGAGTATCTGTACAGACATCTCCCATGAGACTATTAGGAAGGTTTGTACTTCCTGGACCACACTTAAAACCACTGGTATCTTTAAATAGCAAAGTATTGGGATAGTCTTGAATGAGTCATATTTAGAAAATCTAGGTATTTTTTATATTCAGTTGAAAGGGAGATATGCTGTTACAAAATGGAACCCCTGTAGGATAAATTCTTGTATTTAAATATGTTTTAGTATTTAATTTATCTGTTTCTGATACATGCTGGTGTGCAGAACATGTGATACTGTAACTGGACTTGTTAAACTCTACCATTTGTTTTCTCTACCATTCCCACTCACTCTAGTTTTACCTCAATGGTCAACATAATTGATTTCACTAAATTTTGCCTCACAGCACGCTAACTCTTCAACATTATCCATTCTCACCATGTATTGACAATCTTCTTACCTTGAATGCTTTACAAAGATAAGCATTTTATTAGAAGTTTTAGAACCCTCTTAAGCTTCACCGAGCCTGGATTTTGGAATCTCCCATGTAGTGCCTCCTTTTCTGATAGTTTCTGTACTAATTGCTATTCCTTCTTTCCATGCCCCATCTTGAACAACCATTAATAGTTCTACTTTAATAAAATTCATTTTTCATGGAGTCTTTCCTTAGATTGTGACACTCCATAGTTTTGCTTAGAAAATAATTTTCCACACCAACCAGCAGGATGACAGTGGTGCCCTGCTCAAATGCTGTGACAAATGAATCAAAAGGAGCAGTGGCTTAGAGGATGGAGTTGAATCTTGGCCTCTTCACCCAAGACCAGAGGCCTGTTTATTTGGGATGAGTCTTAGAGCTCTGCCAAGCTATGCCTGCAGCGATGGTGAGAGACTTGGATACATACTGTGTGACCTGGGATCAATGGGAACTGACCAAAAGCATAAGAAAGGGAAGGACCTTCTCTTTCTTTACCTCAAGAGATGGCCATACCTGAAGTTAAAGACTACTGCAGTTGTTTTTGAATGGGCAGTAGCTCTGGGATTTGCCAATCACAATGCTAGATTTTTTCTCTTCTTCTCTTAAGAAATATCTGTTTCTTTAAATCCTTTTTATTTTAAAACCTAGGGATTGTGAGTGAGGAAATGTTGCACATTCTCAGTGCCCAAGTGGCTAATCTTGTTTCACAAATTTCTGAGAGGGAGCTCAGCTGGGGTCATTAAAAGCTTGGGTTGTGTTTGCTTTTTTATATATTTCTTTAGAGCCTTTTGAAATTTACTCCAGACCTTTTTATTGCACCTGGCAGAAAGCTGTACTTGCTTTCCAACCTCTATCTGGAAATTAAGATCTTCTCAAATTAGACTGTTTTCTGTCAGATTTCTGCCTTTAGTAATGTTAACAAGCGCTCAGTTCCCCCTCCTGTTGTATTGGCCCATGACTGATTCCCAGGACTGTACAGGCCTGTTCGCTCCTCTTCCCTTGTGCCATTAAGACCAACAAGGATTCTGTTTCACCCATTCTTGTGCAGAAGGCCACATCATTAACTGAAAACACTACGAACCTTTTTTACCAATTTGGTCATACGCGCACTGAATATTCCCCAGCACCTGTGTTTGTCATGACTGTTAGCCCAATTTCTTTCTGTTATAATACCCAGTTTCTCACCCCAGACTCTTACTAAAGCTCTTCTATTTTGTTTTCCAATCTTCTTGCATTTATTCTATGAATGTTTCCATTGATATAGTGTTTAAAACTCTTACATGGTTTTGCTGCATCAAACTACAAACTTGCATAGTAATTCTGATCAAACTTTTTTTTTTTCTGCTGGAAATCTTTGGTCATCTGACAGTTCCTTATCAATTGCCACTGACTTCTTTTTGTTTCCCTTCACATATTCATTACAAGCTCCTCTAAGCAATCATGCTATACCTCAGAAAAATATATTCCTAGTTGCACGTGTGTTACCTGTCATGGTAAGTCTTCTCTCTGTGAATGTATCCCAAAATTCATTACTGATGGCTTCTTTGGCCACTTCTAGAACTCTCTAAATCTGCTAAGGTCTGCTATCTTTCTCTGCAAAGAAATCAAATTCCTTTCCAGATGACCTGATCTTAATTTCCTTCATTACCTGTCTTGTTTTTTTGTGATTGTCTCGGTCTCATTCACTTTGTGTACCCTGGTCCTGCATGGCCTTCCCTCATATTCTCTGAATCTCTTCTTCCTTATATTCATGCAAAGATGCCTGTATGCAGGCTGGTTTGTCCATTCTGTCCCATACCCCTCTACCCTTCTCTCTGCTCTCTCATCATCTCTTGTAAATTGTCTGTGTTCCTCACTGGCTTCAATCCTCGTCTCTTCCTTGTTTCTTCCTTTCGTTTTGTGGGTTTAGTTGCACTATGCTTCCTGTTCTCTCATGCATGTGCCACATGCTTGCTTGTGACCCTGACATCCTCAGCACAAGGCACCCTATATTGGCCTTTATACCACAGCCAGAGACACTTTTTCTTTCAATGTGCTGGACCTAGGCTAGGACATTGCAAGACTGAGAGTGGCACAGTTATTTTTAAAGACTGCTCCACCCATGTCTGTCAGATGACACAAAGTTGGTTTCATATTAGACAGAATTTAAATACATTTATTTTAAAAATGAAAATGTGGAATTTGCAACAAAGGTACAAAAAAACCCCACAACAACAGTAAGATTGTACTCCAGATGCTCTTTACCTGTTCCAGTTTCTAAGCCTGGTTGAGAGATTAATGAAATAGCCTGGGCAGTTTACCTGAGACCAAGACCAAGAGAACATCTCCCTTCTCATGTAACAGAGCCATGCAAAACACCTGCTCTAGGCAACCTGTTTTCTCCACTCTAGCAATACAAGCTGACTTTTTTCTTCTGTTTTCTTATTTACTCAAAGCATACTTCATTTCATAGTGATGGGAAATCACAGGGGTTTTTGTTTGTTTGTTTGTTTTCTCCCCCCCCCCCCCCAGTGTATTAAACTATTTCTGTTTAGCTTCCTCATTGTGTTCTTTTCACTTTTTACAGTTTATTTTTTTCAGACCATACAATGGCAAGTAGTAAAACCAAAAAAGCTGAAGAACAGACTTGTAACTAGCTTCTGAACTAATTTGCTCCAGGCGCTATACAGGGTGCTTGTTTGCATGGGTTAGTTGGTTGGGTGGTGTTGGATGGTAGGTTGGACACGATGATCTTGAAGGTCTCTTCCAACCTGGTCTGGTCTATTCTATTCTATTCTATTCTATTCTATTCTATTCTATTCTATTCTATTCTATTCTATTCTATTCTATTCTAACGTACTATTACATACAATAAAACTGTGACAAAGGCACTCAGGGTAAGACGCATAACTTCATGAAAACTTATGTCTGAAAGAATCTTCTTTCAGGTTGGCAGGCATTCAGATAAAGATCCAGGCCACAAAGTATGCAGTTATCATAAACTTGTTTTTTCTTTTTAAACAACCTTTTTTGTTTATTTCTCTTTTGATACCCTCATTTTATTCATGTTTTGAAAGAACTTGCATCTCTGCAAAGGTAAGGCCTAGAAGTTTAATTTTAAATGATTTTTTGCAAAATGTCAGGATCAGGGTGTTCAGATCATCATCTTTCAAGGAATCCCAGGACAAGCAGTAAGAATTTATTCCTTGAGGGATTAAAATGAAAAGCCCTGCATTTTTTCTGCATTATAAAAACATGTGTTTGCACAACATTATGTGTGTTGCTCTGTAAAGTAACTGCCAACACTGTATGAAATGTATAATTTTGTTATGACATTTTAATCTTTTATAAGTATATAAAAATGCTTTATACATATGTGAATGGAGATATTTAAAAAGTGTTACGGGAGCAGCATAGATACTGGCCAGAGAAGATGGAGGTGTTGAATTATGTTGTCCATAAATTATTTGCAATAGTAGTTTTATAATAATGTGTTGACTAATGTTACCAAATTGCCTTTGAATCAGTATGGAAATATTGTAGTGATATGCTTTGGAGTAAGAATATCGTAGTCTGGACAAGCATTCTAAACTCATTGCTGGGATCAACATCTCACTGCTTACAGTTGTACTACTGACATTGGGGGATTTGATGGCATCAGCCTTTCAAACTTTCAAATTCATCCTTGTGACCTTTGAGTGATCACTCTGGGTTTATATAAGGGGAGGTTGTGCTCACAGCACACAGCATTGTCAGGTTGCTGTAGGCCAGTATGAAGGGAATCCAACATTACACAAAAGCTGCTGACATTTGTGAATATGCAAAGACCATAGCATGCTTCTGTGAGATCTTGTAACTTTATCTTGGAAGACAGTGCCAAGCAGATTTGGCTTTAGACAGAGAAAAACGAAGAAAATGAAAAAAGAAAACAAAAAAAGTTGTTACTTTGAAGTAACTTTTCCTGGAGCAGCCTTATTCAGTACAAAGCCATTTCTAGTCTCAGTAAACTACCACTGTTCAATAGAACTGCTTTTGAAATTATTAGCACTGTAGATGCTGATACACAATATTTTTTCTGAATTAGGTCTTTGGACATAGCCAAGTTATGTGGTCTTCTATCTAAGAGGGTAATTTCTTTACAAAACCCTGCAGCAGCATCTACTGTAAGCCATCCATGGTTTTTTTTCTCATACATTTCTCACATTATGGATATTTATTTAGAATGCAGAGATACATTTTAGCTGCTGAGTATTTTCTGAGTTCATTTCCTTTGCAAATTTTGAAGGCTGTATCTTAGTGCTTCATTAGTGTTCCAGCTGAGAAGTTTGACTGGCATGTGGATGCATTGCCTTTCTGGCCTGCAGAGTGCAGGCATCACCTTGCCCTGTCCTGAAGGAATCTCAGTATGTCACTGACTGGGATGGGAGACATGGGTGTGTAAGGAATAAAGGCTTGGGCTTTACTTAGCAGACCTTGTTTATTTGAGACGTGAAAGGACTCTCTGATGGGGACAGGGAACATTAGTCATAATATGTTATTTTATTAAAACCACTCAAAGGGCATTGGACAGATGGAATAAAGAAGCAAAGACAACAATTAGCAACAGATTTACAGAAGTTACATAAATGAACATAAATGCCACAAACCCCAAAATCTCCAATAAGTGCAAGAAAATTTAAATTGTTGGAAACATTTTCCTGGAAAGATGACAAATGGATGTTTCAGGCAGGCCTGGATGCTGGTGGACACAGCACACTTGCATAGATAATACAATTATGCAGTCATTTTCTCATGGCCCTGTGTTTGTGCTGCTTGCTGGCGCAGTGCTAATTCTCCACTTACTACACCTGTCAGGATATTTTTTAGGTTTGTGTTTAGGGAATCTGGACTATTGGTGGAAAGGGTGGTTGGAGAAGGCAGATGTTTTGGACTGGCGGCCACTCACTGTGCCCCACAACATTCCCTTGACTCACAGTCCAGCCCTGTTGTACCTTACTGTAGGTTTTCTGCTCTCCCAGGAGCAGAAAAAGAGCTTTGGCTGCAAATGTTGCCATTCCACTTCTGCATGTTTGCCTGAATTTCAGATGGAATCCTACTTCCCTGTGGCTTACATACTCATCTATCTAAATTTTGTTTCATCTAACCACAATGATAACAAGGAAAGAATCTTTGGGACAGTAAGGCTGATTTTAAAGACTTACATAGTTAGAAAGTTGGAAAATGAGATGCAAGGAAGCTCATTTACTCATGTAGTCCATCAGTTTGTCATTCAAGGTGGATGTAGATCTGGTCTACAGAATCTCCTGATTTATCAGTGATCCAAATAAGAGCACATAATAAAATACAAGAGCAGACTTGGGATAGCATGGAACATGCTTCCCTGCAGATTTTGAAGGCTAGGTTAGACAAATATCTCTGAGAAATCGACCTAGTACTGGAGAGACAGTCTCAGTGGTCTTAGGACAATCAATCCATTTTTACATGTTGTTATGAAATTTAACATCTAACAGTACAAGGTTCAGAACATTTGGGATAAACACCTAAATTTGAAAATCCAAACTTTTGATATTTTCTGTCACTAATGCTTGGTTTTCTCCAGTTCCAGAGTCTTACAGTTTCTTACCATGAGTCAAAGGAACTCCTCTAAGGCAAAATTTCTCAACTGTGACTCATTCCAAAGAGATTACACACTAATAAAACTTACACACATTTCTGGTCTTTTCTCTTTAGCTAATATTTCCTCTTTCAAGCTCTCATCTCATCTACAAACCTGATAGTTACTTTGTGACTTTTTATATTATTCTCTACTTTCTTTAACTTTCACTATGAAGATTTTTTTTCCCCCTGTAACAGATCTATATGTCAGAAACTGCTTTTATGTTTGAAAACAATGTCAAAGGTGAGAAGTTGGGTGACCATTTCAAACAATGAGGTACAGACAAGGACTATTTGCAAACTCCACATCTTTTAAGTTCCTCCACAGACCTTCACATATAGACCACCTCCACAGAGGTGGACTATGTATTACCCTATTTGTGTTGAATAAAATAAAGCTGCATATGCTTGAAAAACACAAAACCACAGAAAAGGCTTCAAGAAGAATGCTCAGATGTCTGAAGGTGAGATGATATTATTGTATTTTCCATACCAGGTCTACTTCAATACAGCAAGATGTGGCTTTTCATTGGTTCATTATCTTCCCAGTTGAATTTGTTGCTTCAAAACCAAATCTACACTGAGATTACTCATGCTCTATAAAATGCATTTTTCTCTACTTCTCTGAATTCCCAGATTTCACATTACTATGAAGCAGAAATAAAACATCATTTCAATGCCCAACTTTTCCTCTTTCTCCCAGTGGTGGTAAGCAAAGAGCTCCATCCTTTTCTGGGCCACAAATCTTGCTTAGAAAAACACTGTTTGTAGTTCAGGTCACTACCAGTGCTCATCCATATGCCAGAGCTCTGATCCAAAAGCTGTAAAATCAGTATGGCATGGTACTGAGACTAAATGAATTTGTGCTGCTGTTGCTCCATGAAAAATTATGCAACTATTATCTTCCAAACTTGTATCTAGAAATAAACCCACTACTTACTGAGAATCATTTGCAGACACCATAGTGTGCTTGAAGAACACAAAGTTATCATTGTTTCTTTTTTTTTCCTTTCTTTTTCTCTTTTTTTAATGTGGATCAAGAGATAAATTTATGACAGTGTTGCATCACTATTACCAGTAACTATTAGCAAATAAGCCTCTTAGTTGATCAAACCTAATGTTAACTGCGGAGTTAGGACAGTTTCAGAGTAAGGACAAGAGAAAAAGAAAGGGAATGCCTTTATAATGCTTTTAAAATTGTGTTTTGCAACAGAACTTTGGGTAGGAAATTACAAAAGTTTACAGAGGGATCAAGCTGCCCATAGCTCTTCAGTTTGGTTTTTGTATGTTGGTTTGTTTTTTTTTTTTGTAGTGTGAAACCCATGCATTGTCTGCAGGCATTTATGCAATTTCTTAGAGTTTACAGTGTGCAGCAAGGCCATTTCTTTCATGACAGTTTAGACCAGCTATCAGAAGAAACCTCTTCACTGAAAGAGTGATCAAATACTGGAATAAGGTCCCCAAGGAGGTGGTTGAATCACTGTCTCTGGAGGTTGAAAAACACAGAGATGTGGTGCTAAGGGACATGGTTTAGCATCAGACATGGTAAAGTTAGACAATGGTTGGACTCAATGATCTTAAAGGTCTTTTCTAACTGAAATGGTTCTATGATTCTGTGATTCTATTTAGCCTCTGTGTGTGATGAGTGCTTGGTCTGATAGATGCCCTCTCTTTTCTAAATAGCAAAGACCAGATGTAATTGTCACCCATTATATGTGGAGATCTATGCATAAATCTGCCCTCAGTTCATGCCTCTCCTACAGTGAACATCAGCAGGTGTTGAAAAAGCAAGATAAACTCTATAAAAAGCAAACCAAAAATCTATACAAGCCTTGAGCTTTCATAGTATTGAAGCTTTAGCAAACTGGGAGCAGAAGACGCATAAAATGGTGCCATTTTGACATGCTTTTGCTTGTGTTTCAGTCATTGCAGTGTGTAGGAGGCAGTACTTGTCTGTCAGTATTGTCTGCATACCAGAGTGAGGCTGCAAAGTGTTCAGTGACATGACCCTTCTTTACACTGAGCTTTAAAGCAAAAAGAAATTTAACAGGCAGCAAGACTGAAGGAGATTGTTTTCCTACACATTCGTGTCTTATGGATGGAGGGGAGAGGGAGGAGAAAGCCTGCAAATTTTCTGGTATCTATTATTTGGTATGCTGCTATTAATATGATTAGTGCTTTCCTTTTAGCAGCACTTTTTTCTCAGAGAATATACTAGACATCTGACATTTCAGAGACCTTCAGCTTTCTAGCATATTTCATTAAGATTGAAAAACAGGGTAAAAATTATGAGGAAGAGTGATTTGCTGTCACACACAATGACCCTTCTCTCCACAAACCCTTATGATCACATGAAGCATATCAACTCATAATTCTCATATTAGGAAACCAGGTTAAAACCACCATACTTTCCCACATTAATGCTAAACTTTACCCAGGACCCAGCTGTCACTGAGATGAAAAAGCAGAATAACAAAGAGAGTATGGTGGGACCATGGCATGAAATTTCCCCTTGGCTTGTTTACACCAGCACAGCATGCCCTTCAGTTGCACCAACCTAACAGATGTTCCCTAAAATAAATGGGCTTCACAAAAGGGATGGACTATTTTAATAGGAACAAATAATTTGGGGACTAACTGTGAGTGTGGGGTAGTGTCAGGCTCTGTGTCCAGCTTCATGCCTGATGTAGAGTGAAGTACTACTCACTCAGCTTGCAGGTGTTATTATCTGCTCTGCCACCCATCCAGCTGGTGTGAGAGACCCTTCTGTGCAAAACAGAGCAAAATGGGTGATGTGGTCATAAGCTGAAGAGATGTTTTGTGGGTGGCTCACTAGAGTGGGGGCATTACAAGCCACACATCTTCTAAAGGTCATATGATGCTACACTTCTGCAAGCTAGGGGAAACAAACCACCTTTGCTATTTTGCTCAGCCTACTGATAACCTCAGGTGGCACCAAAGCAAGAAGGGAGAAATTAAAACCAACAGAAGATTGCCTTTCTGTGAAAGAGAGTAGAAGCTAAGCAGATAAGGATTGCATATCTTTACCACAGAACAGATGAGCTTCCTAGGTGGTGCCTGTGTTTGGTACAGAGCAAGTTACAAAAGAAACATGGGGACCATCCTCTAGTGCCAGCAGTTTGCACAGTGTCTTCCTAAAGGTAATTAATATCTCAAAGAAGCAACAGTTATTCACAAAGAGGAAAACACCTGCTTCTACACAGCAGTCACAGGCAACTAAACTCAGTTCAAGAGATAGGATTAATCTGCTGCACGTTAAACCAAAGCAGAGAGTCATTCAAAGTATGAAAGGGTGATTTCCTCATTAGGGTCTTACTAATGAATTAACATCATTGCTTAATAATGAAGGCATGAAACAAAAGCACCAGAAAGAGCCAGGAAAGTTGTATAAAAAATTCTCAATGCTGTGTGTCCCCATCACAGGTAACAAATAGCTTATTTGTAAAATATTTGTATGAAATGTGATATCTAATTTGAGGAAAGCTGTCCTCACGTGCCTGTGAATGTAAACACAGCCAAAATGGCAGCTCTACAGCTCTTGGGAAAGCTGATGAATCTGTTGTGAATTTGGTGACACATTTTAGTTATTTAGATAGCTGACACTGAAACCAAGATTCAGTGATGAAAAAAAATACTGCTCACAACTTCATTCAAAAATTAAAGATGAAACAGATTTTTCACATTAAATCAAATTAAGATGGGCTGTCTGTCTTTTCATCTGGGTTCCAAATCCTAACATTTTTTGACAATGAAGAAATTTTGGTTATGCATACTTACACATCTAAGGAGTATAACAGGATTAGCGTGGAGCTGTTGCTTAATTTTCCTCCACAAAGTCACCAAATCACTGTCAGGATCTGCCACACTTCCTCTGTGTGCTACAGCAATTGGATAGACTGACTATCCTTCCAGCCACAAAGGTATCAGTCTTCTGCTTGAGGGTAACTATAAGCAATGTATTGCTTTTTGCTCACAGTACAAAGCTTTACATGAGAAAAAGACAGCCTGTTGTGATGATGAGTTAATAACACTTGATGAAGACAGAAATAATGTAACCAACATGTAATGGGGACACAAAGCAGCATAGCAAGTCCTATTGTGTCTGGCTTTTGTCTACTGAAGGAGAGCGCATCCTTGGGCTCCCAATGTACTTATTATGTAGTCAGATTCTTGGCTTCAACTTCTAAAAGCCTGCACTAGCCAACATGTCTCTGATTTCCTTCCCCTTTCCATTGTATAGGATCAGCACTTACAGCAGCATATCTCTTCTATTATTTTGCCTCAAAATCACCTTATTGCTGTTATACCTTTTAAAAATTATTTTGTCTTTACTTTCTTGCAGATGTATCAGTAGCAAACCATATTTAAATCATTACGGCAGATGCACACACACACAGAGTAATGTCACAACTTGCCTCTCTCCATGTGTCTTTATTCCTGCCCCCCCACCGACTCCACCTTCTTTCTGTACTCCCTTGGTGTCTGAACACTGCTGCTCTGCAGAAGGCTGAGTTTTGGGAAATGTGAAAGGTGCAGAAAGGACGCAGCTCTTGCTGTAATGATTGTGGAAGTGCAATGGAAAAAATGGGCACATTGCCTAAATCTTACCACTAAGTACCCAAGTCAGAAGATTTCTTTGACTCCTGAGATCACCAGAAAGACAAAAATGTCTCTGAAAACACTGGTTGAGAACACAAATTCTTTGAATTCTGTTTAAGTAATCCATTTCTTTCCATTCCTCCTGCCTCTGTGTGGAGGGCTGGCTAAGTTCAGCCTCCTAATTCAGATCAGTTGATGCAAATGCCTATTTGGCAGACTAAAAATTTCAAGAGGTTATCATAGAATCATAGAATGCTTTGGGCCAGATGGGAACTTTAAAGGTTGTCTATTCCAACTCTCCCCCCACCCAGTGAGCAGGGAAATACTTTAAAAAATCACATTGCTCAGAGTCCCATCTGATCTGATTTTGACTGTTCCCAGGGATGGGGTTTCTACCACCTCTCTGGGCAACATGTTCCAGTGCTTCACTACCTTCACCATAAAAAATATGTCTTCCTTATATCTAGCCTGAATCTAGTCTCCTTTTGTTTAAAATTGTTATCCCTTGTCCTATCACAACAAATCCTGCCAAAATGTTTGTACCCATCTTTCTTATAGCCCCCCATTAAGGACTGAAATACCACAACAAGGTCCCTCCAGAGGCTGGATGGGATCCCATTCCTCACATGTGTCAACTGTACCACTCAGCTTGTGTCATATGCAAACTTACTGATGGTATACTAAATCCATCCCACTGTCTGTGGCACTGATGAAGATATTAAACAGTACTGGTTTCATCCAACCAATTCCTTACCCACTAAAGAGTCCACCCAACAAATCTGTCTCTCTCCAATTCAGAGAGAAGGATGTTCTGGGGGTATTATTTAAAAGGCCTTATGGAAATCCAGATAGATGACATGTATAGCTATTCCCTTGTGCACTGATATGGTCATTGTAACATAGAAGGCCACTAGATTGGTCAGGCAATTGACAAAGCCATGACGACTGTCTAAAATGACCTCCCTGTCCTCCAAAGGCTATGGAGCTGGCAGAGTTGGCTAGTCACACAGAGGAGAGAAAGCAGAGTCATCCCACTCATAACATATCAGCTCTTAAGGCCATTCTTCTGTTCTCTGTTGTAGTTGCTACAGGTGTAACTAGTGCAACCTATTCCCTAAATGATAAATACTCTAGTAAAGCAGGAACCTTCTTTATTTTAGCATTGTGTAAGGTGCCCAGTACATAAGGCATAACAAAATTATCACTAATAACAATAACAGCAGCAGCATATTATTCACATTATACACCAGAAAACTAGATATGATAGTTACAAAAAAAAGAAAAAAAAAAAAAAAGAAGAAAAAGATGAGAACATTTAAATGGAAACGAAGAAAACAATTGTCAGGGTATGAAAACAGCAACAGCAAGTCTTTGTGATGTGTTGTATGTCTTTGGCAATGTTAGAAGTATTGTGTAAAAGGAGAATTTGCTGTACTATAAGGGAATGAATAAGGAAAAACAAAACCACAGAAAAGTATCTCAGAGAAAGTGGTAAAATTTTGAATTCCTTGATGCTTTGATCTAAGTTAAACCTGCTTCAATAATTGCGTATCTATATCACTCCAGCCATACAGCAGAACCCAGGAAAGTGAGAGGAAATAAAATAATAATAATGCTTTCATCATGCTCAAATGAGAAGTGGAAGTAGACTGAAATATTTTCATTTTTAATTGCCTTTTGATATATAATTTGATTATTTGATCAAAAGATTCGGGATTGACTAATAATGGCATAACTTGCTTTAAAAGTTCTTTGTAGTGATGAGAGTACTAAAAGAATATATCACAGATAAGAGTGCATACAATATAAGGAGCTAGCTTTTGTGCAGAGGTAGGGATGATTATTGCAGAACAAATTTATACACAAATTTACAGTGCTTCAACTTGATTGCTTTGTTGTCATTGACTTGAAGAAATGTCTTTGTTGTGAAAATTCAGTTGGACAAATGCTTCTGGTTGGGCTTTTTGTTAGGTATCATCATGTCTCTCGGTCCCAGGGACTGAATTTCGTATTTTCTGAACTGACTGTAGTGGACTTCATATAAATGTAAAACTAATATGGCTATAAAAGCACATTCTTCATTATTCAGTTGAATTCATTTGCAGAAGCAATGAGATTTAAGGATCTATTTACTGTTAAAAAAAGAAAAAACAAAAAAAAAAACCCAAGTAGTGTTTCTGTGACCACCGACAGCTGGTCAGTGTTTTGCGATGGCTGCTTCCTCTTTGGAAAGTTCTACTCTCAGTTTGGTTTCCCTGGGAATGATATGTAAGAAATAGCCTCTGTTGTTCTGTCTAGAGGCTTGACTTATTCACCAAAATACCCATAATATTCCCTTGAGACACAATTATGTTCCGAAAGAGCTGATATCCATTGGCTTTGCTCATTGAAAGACTTATTTTAGCAAAAAAACAGCAGATCATGTTGCTCCATCACTCAGAATGTTTTGTTTTTCTACTCAGTTTGTAATACAAAGTTACAACAGAAGGGTCCCAAAATGCTGTTTTCAAGATTAACCACTTCAGGAAGTGGGTTTTTGACTCTCAAAACCAGAAGCCTTTAAAAAAAAATAATAATAAATAAACCCCATGTTTATTTTAGTTTCCTTTGCCAAACAAAACAAACAAAAAAATCAACACCCCCAAAAATCATTGCTGATAGACTAAACTTTTCTGTTCCACCTTGAGTAAATATGTTTGATGTAAAAATAAACAGAGAATTAATTGCCTGTCATTGAAACCTTGTCAGAGTACCCATGGAGAATGTTACTTCTAAGAGGGTAAAGAAAACTGTTCTATTAAAAAATACATTAACTTCTAGCAGCATTTCTCTTTCAGGCAACCATTATTCTTATAAACCCTGACGATTCACATTGATCAGGTTAGTGTAACACCAGTGATTCCTAGCCCTTATTTCCACTGGTGCACAGTAGGCCCTAATCAGGCAGTGGTACAAATAATGTGAGCCCAAATTGCATCCCTGAACTTAAGGGAGTTCAAAGTTCTCCAAGTAGAGGTGCCAAAAGTATAAATGACAAATGATGAATGATGCTCATGCTCACTAAATCTGTCACCAAAATGGAAATTCACTTGGAATAAGAGTGTGGATTTTTGTGTGAAAGGGATGTCTGAACTGAAATGGCAACATCCCTAGCATTTCTAGATACTGAATATCCCAAGGCCCGCTGAAATACCTAGAAGTTCTGAGTGATAAATACTTCATGCAAGGCATTGAAAAGAGATTATTGCAAAACCTATTGAAGTATAAAGACTGTTATTGATTCCAGCAGGCATCAGATCAAGCCCAGTGTAAATGAGCATCAGAGTATGTCTACACAGTCTATTGCAGGCAGAATACAAGTTTTTCTGTCCAAGACTTGAGCCAGTTGGAAGTATGACAGCCCTAAACTGGAAGCCATGTTACTGCATTTACAGTGCAGAGCCCAAACTAAACGCCCTGCTGAAAGGCAGAAAATATCAATTTGTTCTCAGAAGTGTGCTCCATCCAAGGATAGGTAGAGTGAATGCATATATACTCAGAGGTTAAAGATAATTATTTCATGTTTGCCTTCAGAAGACCACATAGAAAAAGGTCCTGCAAGGAGAAGAGCATCTAAACTATGTCATGAACACTTCAATACTCACTCCTCTAGACTCAGAGAAACTGAGGAAAACACTCCAATGGGCTCTTTCCTAGCAGTGTTTTTCCTAGATTGTTTCTTTTCAGGTGGAGAGACAAGAGATAGCAAGAGAGGCCTGCAGATGAAAAGTAAAAAAAATTAAAAATTAATGAACTAAATTCCAAAGCCACAAAATGATCAGCTTTCATTGGCATGACTATTGCAAGCCCTCAAACAATACTTTAAAGTGCTTTTTTAACATCAATTTTAATTAAGCTCTCATTAGGCTCTTGTGCCCCTAGAATTTGGCAGACAAAAGGAGCTGGCTTGCCCAGAGAGCTTCCCAAGCTTGCAGAGCTCTTTTCCTAAGGAGATTTATCACATTTTTTCCCTCCTTTTGAAAGAACCTTACATGAACCAATTCAAATGAAAAACACATGGACTACAAAAGACTTCATCATGCCAGATACCTTTTTATATCCAAAGCAGTGAACTCGTAGTCAGTTTGTCCTTTCATGTGTTGTTTTTTCTGGCTTTGGGACCTAAGAATGATTTTTTACTACGTGCAGTAGTAAAACAACATATTATGCAATTTTATTTTTCAGGGAGAACACTGTGTAATTCATAGGCCTTGCAATGCCACATTTTCTGTTCAACAAATACATAAAGTGACTTTTCTCTCCCTTGTGGGCAGACATCTAGAAATTTATGTTCACCAAATGGTTTTCCAACTTACCTAATGTGAGGTTATTTGGTTTTAACTATTTCAACAGTAACTGCATAATATAATAATTATCAGCTTACAAGCTGTATTTCTGTCCCCATAATTCAAGAGCTTGGCAGAACAGGTGAAGATACAGCATACCATGACTAGCTTGCAGCCAAACATCTTATAAAAGAGGAAGATCTTTCATAAAATCTATGTGATGGATTAGCAGCTGTGTTAGAATAACTTGTTGGAAATGTACTCAGTGAGATGATTTTGAAGATTATGCCATCGTCCAAAGCAAACTTTCACAACTCTTTCATGTTTCTTAAAGCCAATGTCCAAAAGAGGAATTAGTTCAATTATTAAGAACACTCTTTAAATTGATGCTTTCACTTTGTAGTTTAAAAAGTCATGATTCTGGAAGACTACCCCTCTAACTCTCCAATGGATTTATTTGGTGCCTAGAACCTCTTCTGTGAGCAAGTGTCATTAACTTCCTAGATGTTGGTTCATATGATGGATATTTAGCTACTGATTTTCCCAAATTGAAGCTCAGTGCTCAAAAATGATCTCTAATATGTAGCCAGGAAATTTCCCAAAGAATTTACTTACCTAGAACTTAGAAATGTACTGACAAGGAAGATGTGATTGTGCATAAGTATGTTACCTTCTCATGCACAGCAGTGTTGCTAAGGAAAGGCAAAGTATGGGTGAGCCTTCTACAAGTCATGAAAAGGCAGACACAATCCTTCTAGACAAGTTCATGGGAGAATAGTCCCTTTATTACTATATAATGATGCTACATAAGGATCAGGAAGCTCCTGGGCTGCAATTTGCTGAAGGCCATGAAAGTATTACTAATAGTATTCCTGTATACTTGTCCTACTGCTATAGTCTTCCCTAAACATCTAATTTCAGTTGCTGTTCACTCTTCTGTTTAAGTTATGGTTGTCTTTTAAGGAGGGGCTTGTGTAGCCCTATCCAGAAAAATATCCAGAACTTCATCAGATTGATTAGGATTGAGAGAAAATGAGAGTGATTTTTGAGCTGAGAAGATATATCCGTGCCTTCCCCTGCAAAGAAAAAATATTACATCAGTCTTTTCCCCCAGTTCTGCACCTGGGTACTTCCAGTACTTGAAGGGGACCTACAAGAAGAACGGAGAGAAAGTGTTTATAAAGGCCTGTAGTGAGACCAGGGGCAATGGTTTCAAACTAGAGAAGAGTAGATTAGGCTGCATGTTGGGAACAAGTTCTTTACCATGAGGGTGGTGGAACACGGAAACAGGTTGCTCAGGGAGGTGGTTGAGGCCCCATCCCTGTCAATATTCAAGGTGAGGCTTGACAGGGCTCTGGGTAGCCTGATCTAGTTGAGGATGCCCCTGCTTACTGCAGAAGGGCTTGCAATAGATGACCTTTAGAGGTCCCTTCCAGCCCAAACCATTCTATGATTCTATGATTCTATGATTCTATGATTCTATGATTCTATGATTCTATGATTCTATGATTCTATGATTCTATGATTCTGTGATTCTACTCCATTCTATTTGACCCCCAGTTCATCTCAGATAGCATCAGAAAAGGTATCAGAGTCAGAAAGGTAGCAATATAGACAATCCAGCAGGCTGGATTGTGAAGCATGAAGAGGTCAGCCATGATGAACTCTCAATTACAGCCACCAGGTCAAGGCTCCAGGCATGGATGACCTGGGTTGCTGAGAAGGCAGTGACTGAGTCAAGGTTTTCTAGATTCTCCAGGGAGGGATGCTCTTTGATCTCCTTGTATGTGACTGCTGAGACCAGAATATCTTCCTCAAATATGGTTCTGGAGATCCTGATGGTATTGAAACCATGACCAATCAGTAGCACATCAATGTATGAGAACCAGAAGTATCACAATTCTTGGATATTTACAGTGATTTACTAAAAGCAGGAAGGCCAGGGTACACCTCTAGTGAAAATTGCTGAGACATCATTGCTTCTTGCAACTACATGAAAAGTAAGGAGTGAATGAGTGATAGGACAAAAAGAAATGGCTTCAGGGGAGGTTTAGTATGGATACTGGAAGAAACCTCTTCACTGAAAGGATTATCTAACACTGGAATATGCTCCCCAGGGATGTGGTTGAGTCACCATCCCTGGAGGTGCTAAGGAGCACAGTTCAGCATCAGACTTGACAGAGTTAGCTAATGGTTGGACATGACGATCTTAAAGATCTTTTCCAAACAAAACAATTCTGTGATTCTATAGCATTACTAAGATACAGACATGCATATGTTCTGAGGTTTTGCAGACATCCTGGCACAGCAAATAACTGAAGAGGAAATAAAATGTAGTATGAAATGGTGGGAGCAAAAGAGCTCATTCTTATGTTCTGATATGACATACATTCTCAGACACGGTTCATCTCAGCTCACATCTGCACCCATTGAGGGCATGTATCTGTCTGACTGTGTTGAATGTTTTAGGAGAAATCCACAATGATGCAGCTCATGTTATGCCAAAACCTTTAAGGGATCTTTAGGTTGTAATGCTGGAGAGGCTGAGAGGCTATGCCTTCATCTTGTATGCTGTCATACAGACCTAATGTTCCTCTAGCCCCAGAGCTGCTGGTGGAGTAAATACACATTAGATTTAATCTGCTAGTTCTTGTAGCAGTTTTTACCTTATAAACAGACACATCAAAGAGCTATTGAGAAAGCTGGGGCCAGGCTGTACTCAAGCACAAATAGGAGGGAGTACTAAGTGAACTTCACTAATGTGGCACAGAAGTAAATCCTCAGCCTACCTTGTGCCTGGTTCTTTATTTTAAATAATGCTCTCGTGAAAAGTAAGAAGATAAAGAACAATAGTAGATACTGAGTGAGATGGGAAAGATGCCTTTCACTTTGCTTGTTGCTGGGAAGGAAAAATCTAGCTGGCCAGACTGCCAGCAAGAACAAGTGATATGAGATGGGATTGAGTAATCTTCCAGAGGACAAAGGGGTCTTTCACACTCTATTAATTAAATCATGTTCTTTTAGCTCTTTTTCTTAATCCTTCCCATTCAGATGGTCTCTGTAATTTCTCTTGCAAGGAGAACTTCTTTTCTGGGGGTTCCTTTCTCCTCAAAGAATATTGCTGTTTGGCTTGTGTTTCCAGTTGGAACTGTGTCATCCAACCCCTTGGACCCTGGTGACACAATGACAGCAGCAATAAGTAATGATGGAAGCATGCTGACTGTATTGTCCAAGTGAAGTGAATGATATGTCACATTAAGAGGCTATAGGAGAAAGTTGTTTTAATGGTATTCTATACCGTTCATACACAAAGTATGGTGGCTCCAGGTGTTATGAGACTTCAATTGCTGTAAATGCAAACATTCAAGGCACTCCCACTCATCCTTTGTACTGCAAGCATCATCTGCTACACTTAGATCAGAGAGGAAACTGCCTGAGTTCTGTTAGCTTTCAGTGTTCAATCATGGCAGGACTAGGAAACAACCACAAAGACACAGAGGAATCAGTACTTCTTTATCTCCTTTTAGTGCTATTACAGTTCTTATGTCCTATATTCTTGCTTTAAATCTTTATTACATCCTCTCCATTGTGATGCATGTCCATGAGTGGGAGTACAGGCAAGCCTGGAGAATCTTTTCAAGTGGGTAATATACTCAGTGTCATTTCCATGTGTTTGTGTTGTAAAGATCTCCATACTTTTCCACATGATTTGGGAAATCAATCTGACTAGCAAGACAGAATGACTTGTGCTTGACCTCTACACCTTCTGTACACTATTTGTTTTGAATTCTGAAAATTTCTAACTGGTCCAATATTTTGTCTAGATGCCTGTTACAGTTCCTTTTCCCTTACGAGCTGAGCACAATTCCATGGATTGACTGCTGCTGTGAAGTGTCTGTGTTAATTTCAAATGCATTTTCTGGAAATATTTAGCAATATTTAATTAAAATTTCCCAAGCCATACTACAAGAATACTTTGTGGAGTAAATTTTGTGGAAACAGATCAAATAATTTCATTTGGTCAACCAGAAAGTTTTCCTGGAAAGTTTGTTCCCTACCTCTACTTCACCATAATGATTGTACTGTGTTACTGTAAGATGCTCAATAAGTCAGTTAATTTTCTAAGTGTATAGAACACAACACTGTGAGTTAGACATTTTTTCTCCCCTACTTTCTATTGTTTTTTGGAACCTGATCGAAGTTTCTAATTTCACCCTAAAGAAGAGGATATATGGTGCCTATTTGTAACCTTTTTTTGAAGCTCAGTGGAAAAATAATGATAAACTTTTCCCACAAAAAAATACAAAAACCCTGCAGATTAAATAGATGCTTTTAATTTGCCCAATATACCTTCTGCGAACTGAATTCTGAGCCAGCTGACCATTACAGGTGGCTAGAGGGAAAAAAATTACTTCTTAAGGCTTTGCAGCTAAATTTTGTGTAAAATAAAAGTACATCTGTGTTTAATTTTACAAGTTTACCATACACTGTAACCTCAGAAGACCCCCTCAACATCATGCAAATTACAAGTAAGTATTCAGATGATTTGCATGCATGTTTTTCTGGGTTAGACATTACATTGGAGTGCGTCAGTGGTGAGTAGTTGTGACTAATGTAACAGAGAATTATATTTAACATAGTACATTATACAGTTTTATGCACAGTAATGCAGTAATTAGGTTGTTGAGGTATCACGCTCAGCTCAAATTTAAATATTGTTGCTCTCTGCTGGTTAGTTTTGTGAACTACACATTTGTTCAGTATGAAAACTGCCCATTAAATTGTTCTGAGAGGTAAGACTTCAGGTCTTGTTCCATCAGCTGGTATCCAAGCACAGCGATCTTGTGAGAAGCAAGGAAGTACATACAACAGTTACTCACTCTGACTGCATTCACTCTAGTAGCGCTTACTCTACAGAATGGCTACCTGGCTTCTCATTTACCCATCCTGTATTTGCGCATTTGATCATTTTTCATATTCTTTTCCATTCCCTCTCCTCTTAGTGTTCCCACCTCCTGAATAAATGTTCTGAAGAGTAATACTGAAGGGAACTCTTACAAGAAAGTTGCAGCCAGAACTGCATTTTCTGAAGAAATGCAGCTAGTCAGCACATTATGCATGTTATAGAATCATAGAATGAGTCAGGGTTGGAAGGGACCACAAGGATCATCTAGTTCCAAACCCCCTGCCATAGGCAGGGACACCTCACATGTTCTGACTATATTATTTGACTGAACTTTCTGGAGGACTTTTCCTCTGATTTCTCTACTTAAGCCTGAATGAGATCTAGAAACCTGAAGCATAGTGCCAAGGTATTCAGCATGTTTGCAGGTATAATCATGTATGCTGGGTGAACTGTAAAACTTAGGCAAACATTAGATATTTTAGTAGCAAAGGTGGGATTTGTTTTTTCACCTGGGCGTCTAATTTCTCTTTAATTACCAAATGTCTTATTATCTTACAAAAAAGTAAGAAGGAGCTTGGAGAGAAGACATTATGGAGCACAAGCCCTGTGAGGAGAGGCTGAGGGAGCTGGGGTTGCTTAGCCTGGAGAAGAGGAGGCTCAGGGGAGACCTTCTTGCTCTCTACAACTACTTGAAGGGAGGTCGTAGCCAGGTGAGGGTTGGTCTCTTCTCTCGGGCAACCAGCACCAGAACAAGAGGACACAGTCTCAACCTGCACCAGGGGAGGTTTAGGCTGGATGTTAGGAAAAAGCTCTTCATAGAAAGAGTGATTGGCCATTGGAATGGGCTGCCCAGGGAGGTGATAGAGTCACCATTGCTGGAGGTGTTTAGGAAGAGACTGGATGAGGCACTTGGTGCCATGGTTTAGTTGATTAGATAGTGCTGGATGATAGGTTGGACTTGATGATCTCAAAGGTCTTTTCTGACTTGGTTAATTCTATTCTATTCTATTCTATTCTATTCTATTCTATTCTATTCTATTCTATTCTATTCTATTCTATTCTATTCTATTCTACAAGGTAAAGATTACTTATCTTTTTTCTAATCATGTACTATAGCAATTGCCCAAGAGAATATGGAATAAAAATTGGTTTGTTAAGAATTGTCCATGATATTCACACTGCTCATAATGTTTAATTCTGCTCATTACTTAGATGTACAAGTTCTGAGAGATATTACCTTTAAGCTTTTTATATCCTACTATCATAGCTGATTTTAGCATATATAGCAAACTTTGGTTACTGTATGAAATGAGTATCTGATTGTTATCACAGTATAACTATCACAGTATAACTAAGGTTGGAAATGACCTCGAGGATCATCGAGTCCAACCTATCAACACCGACCCCATGTCTAGACCATGGCACCAAGTGCCACGTCCAATATCCCCTTGAACGCCTCCAGGGTCGATGACTCAACCACCTCCCTGGGCAACCTGTTCCAATGACGAATGACTCGCTCGGTGAAGAACTTCCTCCTCACCTCTAGTCTAAACCTCCCCTGGTGCAGCTTGAGACTGTGTCCTCTTGTTCTGGTGCTGGTTACCTGGGAGAAGAAACCAACCCCTTCCCAGCTACAACCACCTTTCAGGTAGTTGTAGAGGGCAATGAGGTCACCCCTGAGCCTCCTCTTCTCCAGGCTAAACAATCCCAGCTCCCTCAGCCTCTCCTCACAGGGCTTGTGTTCAAGGCCTCTCGCCAGCCTTGCTGCCCTTCTCTGGACATGTTCAAGTGTTTCAATGTCCTTCTTAAACTGAGGGGTCCAGAACTGGACACAGTACTCAAGGTGTGGCTTAACCAAAGCAGAGTCCAGGGGCACAATGACTTCCCTGCTCCTGCTGGCCACACTATTCCTAATGCAGGTCAGGATGCCATTGGCCCTCCTGGCCACCTGGGCACGCTGCTGGCTCATATTCAGGTGGCTGTCGATCAGTACCTCCAGGTTCCTCTCTGTTTGGCAGCTCTCCAGCCACTCCAACCCCAGCCTGTAGCTCTGCATGGGATTGCCGTAGCCAAAGTGTAGCACTTGGCACTTGGACTTGCTGAATGCCATCCCACTGGATTCTGCCCATCTGTCCAGTCGGCTGAGGTCCCTCTGCAGAGCCTTTCTACCCTCTAACTGACTAACATCTGCCCCTAACTTGGTGTCATCTGCAAACTTGTTGATGACTGACTCGACCCCCTCATCTAGATCATCAATGAAGATGTTAAAGAGGACGGAGCCCAGCACTGATCCCTGGGGGATGCCACTGGTGACTGGCTGCCAGCTGGATGTGGCACCATTCACCACCACTCTCTGGGCTTGGCCCTCCAGCCAGTTCCTAACCCAGCACAGAGTGTAGTGGTCCAAGCCACGAGCTGACAGCTTAGCCAGCAGTTTGCTGTGGGGAACAGTGTCAAAGGCCTTGCTGAAGTCCAGGTAGACCACATCCACAGGCCTCCCCATGTCCACCAGACGGGTCACCTGATCATAGAAAGTTTTTAGCTAGTCATAGATAAAGTTTTCAGGGTAATTATTGGATAATGTATATAAGTGAGACTTTTAAAGAGAATCTGGAATCTCCACTCACTTCTATAATTTATTTCAATTCTATGTTTTAAATAGTGTTAAAGTGGTATGTATGATAGACCAAGTCTTTTCCCTGCTTATATTTTTAAGTACCAAAAATGTTAAGATCCAGATCTCTCATATCTTTCCCTATGTAGGTCACTAGCAAAAGCTCTTTGTTGCATTTACTTCATCACAGATGTATGTTATATGATTTGCAGTGATCTTCAAATACCTCTAGGTCTACTTTTCCATCCAAAAAAGAGTTCTTGAAAGCTCTCTGATTTTGTTTATAATGTTATGCTTCTGTTGCTGCCACAAAACAAGTTTTCTTGGCCCTGATATCATAGGTTGTCAGAAAATATTCTACATGGAGAAAAACTGTACGATGAGAATATGATAAAATTGGTAAAAAGATGCTCCTGCAGCTCTCGCTCAGGCATTATTTCCACTTATTATGGACTTTGTTGCCAATATTTCCCAGTATATCAAAATCAGGTCTCAATGGGAAAACGTGAGTGATGGACAACAGGTGCTCATATCAGATTGAGGTTTTTTTGGGGGCTGTTAAGTAGGGACCCCTTGGAAAATACTCAGCACGTAATATTACATGAAAAATTTCAAATTAGGATAGGAATTACAGCATATACTTTTACTTCTGTATCTTTGAATTGCAAATTAAAGGGAATGTTGGAAGAGAAAGAACTGTCCAGAAAAGATTGCAGGGATGTGAAATGTCTAGTTTTTCTCCTTTACAAAAAACAAGTCAGTACAGGTGATTTGTTTTAGGTAAACATATCTAACTCCTCTGTTCTGAGTCAAAATAATTACATGTAGCTATTTGGAATGTTTTGACAGAGATAAATTACATCAGTCATTTCACCTGGGTTCCTAACTAATGCCAGAGCTACTGGTGCACTGTGGTTCTTCTTGCCACTAGCTACTGTCTAGAGACAGCAGTGGTTATCTACAGCCATCATTTGCCTTTCAATCTTTTTGCATCTTTGCAGTTTTTAAGGCAGATGAACCCAGTTGTTTGTTTGTTTTCCGTCAGGTCAACCCAATGTAAAATAATGAAGGTAGAAAGACTTTGTCTTTGTCCAGATGGATTTTGTTTCTGGAAAAAAAAAAAGTTCTTCTTGGAATTTTTCTTTTTATAACTAATTATTCTTTATCTGCATTAAAATAACCACAACAAACTCTGTTGTTTGCAGGGACACTGCAAAATGACCACGATATGCTCTTAGAGGTATGTTGACCTCAATCATAGGAAAGGAAAATGCAGCACAACAGCATTTTATATTGTAAAAAAATGTAACTACATTTCCATGAGAAAACTATTTAAAAGTAAGCTGAAAAAATGCAGCTAGAAGGAGAAATTTTTTATAGCTTGCATGGACAATGTTTAAAACCACCACATCAGAGGATTGCAGTTAATGAACAGTGCTAATTAAACAGAATCATTCAATGAAACCTCAACTACAAAAACAAGAGGATCCAACTTCATGAAATAGCCAAATGGAAAACTAAAGTAACTCTAAAAGGGACACAAAAAGCTGGGATTCACTTATAGTTGAGATAAATATAAAAAGGCATAAACTCTACCAAAGAAAGAGCAAAGCAAAGGTAGCCAAAAAAAATGTTTTTGGTTTTGGGGTTTGGGTATTTTTTTTCAATAGATTGATAAGCAACTTAGTAAAAGTAGTAGAATTTTTGGAATGGAAAAGAGAATCCGCCAGAGAATTTCTCTGTTTTACAAATTATCAAGATGCAACAGGACCACTTAAATAGTATGAAGGCATAGGAAAAAAGTAATCTGAAATTTTTGGCATTGGCTTCTGTGCTAGAGGACCTGCTTTGAATCACTGCTGAGAGAGACAAGATATCAAAACACTGCTGTGAATGCTGCATATTTTGAATACAGTGTGTAGACCTGGTCATTCAATAAAGCAGAACTAGAATTAATGTAGGAAATGTACGGAGAAGAAGAAGAATAACTGGGTGTTTGGAACAACTTTCACACAAAGACTGAAAAAGAAAAAATAATTCTACTTGGAAAGGAAAGATCTATAAAAACATGAACACTGAAGTAGTAAAGTAGGATTAACTTCTGAGCTTTTCCCTTTATATGGGAGTATGGAGACACAGCAGTTTCAAACCAATGAAAATAGTTTAAAAGTACCTTCCACAATCTTAAATATTTACATTATGACATTGTGCTAAAAAAAAAAAAAAAAAAAAAGTAAAAAATCATCTCTCAGTTCTTTGGAGTGCTCACTGCCTAACAGACTTGGACTTCAGACCACCAAAGACTTACTGTATTTAGAGGGGAAAGCAGACAGCCCTCCACCTCGTAGGGCATTTGCCAGGGTTGTAGTTACAAACTCATTGCTACAGCCAGCACCTCTAGATCTGTTTCAAGGAGTGCCGACCGATACTGTCTTAACACTGAATTTTATTGTTTAAAGGTATTAGAACATGAACTTCCCCCCCAGGGTTAAACCTTTTCACCCTTCTCTACTTGCTTCCTTATTCTCTGCTTTGTCAAGGTTTGTAGTGAGTTTAATATGCTGCCTGACAGTCACCATTGCATTTTCTGGCCTAGCATTTTGTTTTCAGGCACATATGACATTGGGACATTTTATGCTGACAACCTGATGTAAAATGAGCTCCTCCACATGGAAACAACCCTCATGAGAGCAAGTTCATTCCAACTGGCTTCATATTTTGTTTACTGAAGCAGTTTGATTGTCTCTGTGCTATACTCACAGATCTTGTAATTTTTTAGTACCACTTCTATTATTTTTGCTGATTTCAAAGTTTCAGGCCAGGTTAAATTCTCCTCTGCCAACAGCCATCCTTTGAATTTTCTCGTTATTAATACTATAAACCAATTTATATTATAGCATGCCCTCTAGGACATTTCCAAATGAACAACATTGTTAGCTTTTGTCCTACCACAGAGGGTTGCATTTTCTTCTTGCCTCTCATCTTATTATGACATTTAACACATTCTACAGAAACACTTAGCTTTCCTGAGTGAATATTTAAGGTGTTTTGCAAGTCCTTTCAACTGTAACAGCAGAAAATGGGCCTGGAATAAAGCTTGTCCTGGGACATTCATTTGCACCAAGACACTACCTGATTGAGCTGTTGTTTTACTGAGATTGTAACAAACTGAACAAGAGGAAGTTTTATGATTCCATTGGTTAAAAGCTGTTCTTTATCTACAAATCTGGCGTACAAGAATAGGGACTCTGCAGCTTGCAGAAATTGCGGCCAGCCCTTATTTTCTCCATTGCCTGTGTTTAGTCTTCCTAAAAAAATAACCATTTCTTATGATTATTACTTCCCTTATCCACACCAGTTGATCAGCTGGCTTTTGTCCTGCAAATGACATGGTGTACAAAAGCTGGATTCTTCTTTTACCAGTGTAAACAAGATTGTTGCCCTGAATCCCAACTTAGTTATTTAATTGCTTACTGCAGAATCCCAGTTCTTGTCCCTTTCTGATACAGCTCTGAGCCTGGTGCTTCAGAGTGACTTTCTCTTGGCAGCTCCTTTCTCTTATTTTTCAGAAAGGCAAAGTTTGCTCTAGTCATAAAGCAGGCAGACACAGCTGGGACAGAAGCTCTGGCACCCTGATGGGCCAAACACTTAGAGTAATTGTCTAAGTTAGATGCTTATAGCAGTTGCAACAGCCTTAAAGCTTGTACTGCTTCTAGCCTCTGCGCTGTTACAAACAGACGACATATTCAGTTGAACAATTTTTGTATCTTCTTTGGCCTTGGCTTTTTCAGCTTGCCTCTTAGCTACTCTGAGAGAGTTTACCAAGGTTTTTGTATCTCATATCACAGATGTAACACAGAGCTCAAGGGAGATGACACATTTTGGATCCAGTTTAGACTTGGCTTTTCACTGAAAGATTACTGCTATGATTTTACTTTGTAACTTAATACCATTTGTATTTTCGGCTGTGAACTCTGCAAATGTTACAGAGCAGAGCTTTCTGATTTCCACAAGAGCAGCATTAAGCAGCATTTTATACACAGTGGAGTTAAAGGATAAAATTGTGAAAAGAATTTGGTGACAGAGCCTATCCTAACCTGGACTCTGCTGATTTAATCACTAAACAAAACCCATCTTTTGCACTCTGTAAGTGCCCTCCAATCATCTGAACAAACTTCAGGTCCTGGAAGTAGTAATACTAACAAATTATGCAGATTGCATGGGGGAGGAAGGCAGATGTACTACAAAATCTCTGTGGTCTGGACAGCTGAGCCTTTGCCTTCTTAACAGTGAAAAAGATCTTCTCTTGTATAATGTATTACTTCTCACTGCCACACATGGAGTATGCATTCTGGATTCAATAAGAAGTAAATAAAATGTTTAGATTCTGATCTAGCCACATCAGAGTTGCTCACCTGATATGCCACTTCATAGGTCTCTTTTGTAGTGTTTATCATTATTGAAAAAAGAGTCCCTAAATGTCAAAGACTACTTTTCATAATAATGACAGTGATCTCTTCCTGCTATTGCTTTGGACCTCAGGTTCTAATATAGTCTTCCTTGAGTATAAGTTCAAACGATTTTCCAGGTGATGTCAATTGATTTTTTGATGTCTCTACCATGTTATTTCAATGCTCCCTGTAAAAGATCAGCTAAATGCAATTTGCTTGCTTTTTCCTTTGATGGCTGATAGCAATCAGGCACTTTGAACAATCTATGTAGGTCATTGCAAAGATAATTAATCCTGCTTTTCAGACAACAAATTATTTTCAAGGAAATATGTTGTAAAACAGCTGTCCCAAGGATTTTAAGTAGATTCTAATAATATGCACATTTAGTGCATTATCAGTGTTTCTATAAAATAAAATTGATTGAGATTCATTGACAAGACTAAAACAGCAAAAATGATGATGATTCTAGATATATATTTCCCGAACAAGGAAAGGAAAATTGTGAAGCAAATCAGTTTCTGAATGATCAGTGTAAAATGGAACTAGTAATACAAGACAGCCATGGACAATGTCTGCAACATTTGAACCTTAGAGCCTTAAGGAGGATATATTATGTCAAGGCATTAGCTTTGCCAGGCTCAACACAGAGGTTTCTTTATCTGTTGAATGCTTTTCTTTGTATATTTTCATCTGACTAAATTTTAAAGCTATGTGGATTCAGAAAGGTATACAGTTTGTGTTGAGTTCTTGGGATTACACTTCTTAATTTCACTGTTCAATGAAAAGCCTTTTTTTCCTCACAGCATTGGGCAGAGTGGCAATGGAGAAATAAATTTGTGCACTCCCCCACATGGTTACTACAAAACTCTCTCCCTCTGTCCTCCAAGCAAGCAATGTCAGCCATGCAAACTTTAGCATTTGCCCAGTGTTGACTGTAGTTGTCTGTTGAGTTACAAGACAGCTAATAGCCAGTTTTTATGTAGGCAATGACAAAAAAACTTCTTGTCTACTACAATGAGCTCTGCTCAGTTTTTTAGCACCAGGGCAAACAGTCAAATGATCAAGCATGGACTTTTGTAACACATCAGTATGTTAGACAGCCATCCTAGGACCCAAGATATCATGCAATCTGCTTCCAATACAGTATCTTCAATAGTTTTTGTGTGTTGTATTTCTCAATTTGCGCTCCATGCATCGCTGGTAGACTTTAATATGATGCTTTGTGAAATTAAAAAGAAACCACACATACTCCCCATACTTCCAAGCAAAGAGACTTTCATTCATTTTGTAATAAATGAACATTCAAGCTTTAGCCTAATTTTTAGTTGCTTGTAATTGAAGACAATTGTGGGAACACTGTTGAGATGGTCTGTGGGGTTTTTTTTCCCCTAAAAACATCCTTACAGCCGTTCAATTAAAAGAAGTTAAGAAACACAGGCCTGCAGACTGGATCATTAGAATCAGGCTGTCAACAAGAATTACAACACCTGGAACTAAAAGATGTGTGTTTTTAGGTCAGATTGTCCAAAGTTTTAGGATGATAGATGAAAAATGAGTCTAAAAATATTTTCATATGAAAAATGAAATTTTCATATTGTCCAACAGCGACTACATTAAATGCCCCTAAATGGTTTGGGATTATATTCTAAGCTTATAGGTAAACATAAAAGCAATTCTGAATGTAGTGCCCCTATTTTGCCTCTACTGCCTCTCCTACAGTGTTATTCTGAACCCATCCGTTCCTTCCTTCTGTCTCTGATATATTGCCAGAGGAAAAAGAAGGGAAGAAAGTTTCAGGGTTATTTCAAGCATCCAACATTACAACATGATTAAAGGATTGATCAAATTTTCCTTAAACTTTAATTTTCACAATTTGAAGTTTTAAAATTTTGATGGTTTTAGACAGTGAAAGGATCTGCTTCACAAAGTGGGTCTATCTTAACAAATGTCTCAGCCTTGAATGAAGAAACCACATATTGGGCTGCTTTATAAGAGAATACTAGACCTTGATCCTTGCTCCCCAGTCTCTGATTCTGAGCCCTCAATCCTCCTCTTCCAGAGCATGTCCCTGACAGACATGTCCATGTTGTAGCTCCCTCCTAGGAGCTGCACACTCAGCTCTGATGACAGCAGTGCTCCTGATGAAGGCAGCTGTGACTGTTTGAGGCTGTCCCCTTAAGAAAGGGAATATTGTGGTCGGATGTTTGTAAATGAAAGATGGATCTAAACTAATTTCATTGGTAGACTGGGGGAGAGCCCCTTTTGAACTGGGAGTACAGCAGTTTTCTGGTCAGTCTGTCTTCCCCTCCTTCGGTGGCTTGCAGCTCATAGCTTTCTGGGCTTTCAGCCAGGCTTGACCTTGAAACTGATAAACTGCAAGGCCTGTATTAACTGCTTTCCAATTAACAACTGCTTTTTCTTTTCCTCTCTTTCTAACCCTCTCTGGGGAAAGGGGGAGAGAAGGGGGAGCAGGGGTGGGGAAGCCCCCTCAGCAGAGGAGGGAACCCCCATTTCTGTGTGACTTTGTTGTATATTTCTGTATATATTGTAAATACTGTAAATTCTGTACATAGACCTGCATTTTTCCCTAAACTGCTTTGTAAATATACAGCACCCACTCCTTTGCTAATCCGGCTGTGAGGTTTTTTTTTCCTTCACTTTACGGGGGAAGGAGAAGGCCTGGCCTTTCCCTTCCAACCCTCGACAGTAACACCACATAATGTGGTTCCTTTATGTTCACAGTTCTCAGCCCAAATCTCTGCATACCTGTCTATATTCTTAAAAGCCTCAGATTTCTGCTGATGTGCTTCATTCTGTCATCCAAGCTATGCTTACAGTTAGAGGCCTAAGACTGATATAGGCAGGATTTAAGAATGTTTTACCTTTTTTGGACAGACTGTTTTATGCAATCTGCCAGGTCACACACCGGCATTGCACCTCTCCCATTCGCTTGCTGTTTTGGGTATTTCTAAGCCTCAGATTTGAAGTGGCAAAAGTTTCAGCATCATTGTGAAATAGTATGATTGCACCTCAAATACTGTCTTCAGTTTTGGGACATTGAAGTGCTAAAGCATGTCCAAATGGGGGCAATGAAGCTGGCGAGGGGTCTAGAGAATAAGTCTTAATGAAGAGAGGCTGAGGGAAGTGGGGTTGTTTAGTATGGAGAAAAGGAGGCTCAGATGAGACCTTACAGCTCTCCACAGCTACTTGAAAGGAGGTTGTAGCAAGGTGGATGTTGGTTTCTTCTCTCAGGTAAGAAGTGATAGGACAAGAAGAAATCATCTCAGGTTGCCAAGGGAAGTTTAGATTGGATAATATGTGAAAAAAAATAATCACTGAAAGAATTGTCAAGCACTGGAACAGGGTGCCCAGGTAAGTGGTGGAGTCACTATTCCTGGAGATGTTTAAAAGATATGTGGGTGTGATGCTCAGTGACTTAATTTATGCAGTGCTAGGTTAAGAGCTGGACTCAATGATCTTAATGATCTTTTACAACCTAAACAATTCTGTGATTCTATAACTTTTTTACTCTATGTCTAAGTTTATTCTTAGACTTGGGTCCAGGTGGTGTAGATGGTCTGCACATTTGATCCACAATTTATAAGAGAATTGACTAAATGCAACAAAATTAAAGGGGACAGGAAGCTTTAATAAGGAGTTCAGCCTTGCTATTTTGTGCAGATGGTTGAAGAGGAGAGAATATGCAGAAAAAAACCCTACAGATCCTGACTATGCTTTGGAAGCAAATATTCAGAAATAAATTTGCAAAGTAGCCAAATAGGAAAGATTGCTGAGGCAGTAGTGTAGATGTCAGGTTCAGTCAGTAAACCATCAGGCGCCATCACAATGGAAACAGACTATTGAAAAAGACAATGAAACAGTTTTGAAGAAACAGACAAAAAAAAAATCAGGTTTGTAATTCCCGTCTCTACCTCCCAGGGTGCTACTCATTCAATATGACCTTGGATCTAGTTTCTAGTGCATGACTTTTCAAACAGATGCCAGTGTAGTGCATCCCATACTCTCATGTGTAGGACAGAGAGAACATAAATCACCTATCAAGCTGAAGTATGTATGGGTTGTTTGAAGGGTTACAAATCTGCCTGTTGAAATAAGTGACATCCAAACATGGCAAGGTTCCTGTCCCTTTAAAACTTATTTTATAAATAGATCAGTCTTGCTTTTTCCTCTCCCATGAGACTAGCAAAAAGAATTTGATAACTATACATCTGTAAAACCAGTGAAGAAAGATTATTTTTTGGGGTTGAATATAAATACATTTTCTTTAATAGCAATTAGAAACCCAAGACTGGAAAGAACTTCCTAGTCTCAGACACCCTTCCTATGCTAGTGCAGCCATGTCTTTCTTATGTGCAGCCCTGAAAGCATTAAAATATATATATATATATATATATATATATATATCAGTTATATTAAGCCATATTTCTTTCTAGTTAAATCTGCTTTAGCATGTCTCAGGTGGTTATTGATTTAGAATTTTATCAGCTTTATTGAGGAAGGCATGGACTGGTTTCTCCACAGACCTAACAAACAGGGCAAGTTGACTTAGCAATAGGGATACAGAGTTCTCAAATTGAAATCACAAAATAGCTGCAGTTTGAGTTTCTGTATTAGTAGAAGGTTACTACCAATTCACAGAACTTTAAGATTAATATGTAACTTACTTAATATCCCAGTGTCAGTACACTTGGTTATATGTATGCACATGTGCAAATACACAAACTCTGTGCAAACACAGAGATTCTACTAATTGTACTGTAAATAATCTGATTCATGAGTTGAACTTTTTAATCATATGAACCAGAGATAGTTAGAAGCATTCTAAAGCATCAGCCCGAATAATTCCACTACAGTTGTAGTGAGGAAAGTCTCAGCAAAGACAGTAGCAATACTCTCGTTGTCCTCCCTAACTATGGGTTTCCCTTATTACAAAACATTATTAGCAATACCCTGTTAATCGCTTACTATCCATTGAGGGGGATTCTTTTGTTTAACAGGACACATAACGAGGTGCTTAGATCAAACTCGTTCAGTGTTTTTGGTGTGTTCCTGAAGCACAGACTTGGAAGGAATAGGTCAGATACTGCATTGTGTGAACAAGCTTGTAGTCTGGAAATGGCCCAGGTATTTTATACTTCTTTAGTATGACACTTGCAACATGCTTTAAGTGGGTTCTGAAATAGAAAGTAGGAGTTTATTGAGGAATATATCGAGGCAAAGAAGAGAACTTCAAATGAGCTGAATGAAAAGGAGATTGTGGTAGTGGTGATTTCTGTGACTGGCTACTTCTAGTTTTCCCTTCCTTTCCTACTTTCTGAGAAGCTGGACCATATGTCTATGCAGACCATCTCTTCTTTCCTTCAACATGAAATAAAATCTTTGGGGACCATCAACATAGTTGTAGTTATATGTTTGTTCAATGTCCTTCTAACTTCTGTTGATGCTATTAACAGATAGAAGGAATGAAAAGCCACAAATCATGACCAGGCATCCCATCAGCAATTCTAGTATCACTATTGCAATGAATAGTTTAATCAATTGAACTGTTTGCAGAAACATTGCTTTTTAAAGTAGATATTAGGGAATACCCATGGAAAATGAGTCAGAAAAGTCGTTTTCTTGACCACAGAAGCCCCTTGCAGAACCAGTTTCAACTTTATGTAGAAAAAGGCTACGTGGTCTAGTCATCGTACAAAAAATACTGGAGAAACTAGATTTTCTATACTAAAACCTTACACTGAACCGTTAGTGAGTAATCTATAAAACAAAATAGGTCTGGGAATGCTTGTATGCATTATAATTCAACCCACATTCTTAATTCTCTCTGTTGCTTTATTGCATTATATTAAACTGAATGGGTAATTTAGACAATTAAAATGCATAATAATTTTCCTGGACTAAGAAATTTCATTGATTTTATTAGACCTGTTAAGATTTATATCAAAATTCGGCATTTTGATATAGGTGTAGTGCAGAAAGAGTTACATGGATAAAAGGCCAACACAAAATCTCCCAGAGATTAACATATTTACACTTGACAAAGGCATATGTAATTAAGCTGACACCGCCGTATTACAAATACATGTTTGAAAGGTTAGATATGGAAAGATTTTAAGGGATTACTTTTATTAAAATGACTTGGGTTGCTAGAAATAGACCTCAAGGTAGACAAACAGTAAAAAAAGGTCACATACTTCTTACCTGTTGAATAAAGAAAAGCATGCCAGATTTCTTTGCCAAAAATGCTCTTTTGTGCCTTTGTTCTAAACAAACTGAAGCCAACTCATTTCCAGGGCCTCTCTGCTTCCTGTGCACCCCGGCTTAAGATTCCATTTCTGGAAACAACAGATAATTAGGGATCTTTTGAAATCAAGTACTTAAGTCTTCTATTTTTAGCCACATTAATAGGGATGAACTGAAATTCTTTCCAGAATTTCATCTCTTCAGCTTAGGAACAGGTAGCCAAAATGTGTTATAACTCCTTGGTTTGTGTTTTATATTAATGGCTGAAGTGCTTAAACAGCCTTGGGAAAGGAACAGCTTGCTTGTCTAATTGAAGCTGGCAATATTTCTATGTCTTATTTCAGCTGGTAGTACTGTAGCAACCAAGGTCATGTAAGAAAATTTCAGCATATGGCAACAGCTGTGTCTGTGATCGCAATATTTTCTGCAGATGGTTTATTCATCATTAGATAACAGTCATGATTAAGGGACTAATTGGACTTTCAAACAGTTCATCTTAGAGGGTAGAGGAACTACAAGGGAAAAGTTTAGTGTAGCTTAGGGGGTTTCTATATTCAGCTTCCTGCCAACTCAAGATTTTCTTTAATGTAGAAAAGATTTAATTTCTCCATTTGCCTTCTGCTGATCCACTTAATCTTCCACTATAATGCAGTCTTCCTCTTTCAGATGTTCTAAACACTGGTCATCTTTCTGCCATGTATAGTTAGATTTAGAGCACTCAGTAACACATTACTTTTAACAATGCATCAATATTTAAATATACAATCTTGTAGTCTTTCAGTCCATGATAGTTCCTGGGTGTGGAGTATTAGCTACAGAAACTCATGCAACACTCTTCAGCAATTAAAAGAAAAAAGAGCACCATTTGGTCTTGCTGGATTTCTACATTACAATCTGCTCTTTCACTTCCTTTCTCTGGAAATATGTATTCTTTTGTTTCAGCTCAGCCACAAAAAGGCTAGACTAAAAGAATACTGATGTCTTACATAATAGAAATATTTTCACTATCTGATCTTTATTCTTTCTAGGCTGGTTTTGCAAGTTATTTAAGGACACCTTAAAGTTGCAGTACTCTGGAGTATTAATACAGTGGCCACGGCTCCAATATTATGCTTGGGATATCTGTGTAATCTTACCAAATAATACTGGGCATGGTTACTGTACCACTTTTGAATATGTTATGATCAGTGTATTATGTCTCATCCAGTCACATACATAAGGTTTTGAACTGGTAATATTGCTGAACAGTGATTGTGTTATGGTGAGTTTAAAGACAGGGTGGACTGAGGCCATGACAAGGTGATATTCCATCCTCCAGTGTGCTTTTTATAACAGTAGACTATTGTTAGGCTTCAATTGTCTTGAGATTCTCTCCTCAGAAACAGAAAAGGTGGGAGACATGCCATTGAATAGAAAAAAACTGTATTAAGAAAAACTGTCTGAGAGGATGCACATGAGAAGAATCAAATAATAGTAACTGTCAGGTGAAAAGCAGGAGATCTGTTCCTGGAGAGCAAGTAAAGAACAAAAAGGGACAGGGACTTACATATAGGCAAACAATATGATTAGATTGGGATGTAACCTGTATTAATTTGTAGGAGTGCCTCAACTGGCTTGACAATATTAAAAATCTTTTCCAGCAAAAATTATTCTAGGATCAGTATAGCCTTACTAATGTGGACTACCATCATAGACAAGGAAAATAGTTACCCTACAGAACTGCATTGGTGGAGTTATAGCAGTTCTTAGCCTAAACTACAATTGTGGAAGTCATGTCTGCAACAGAGCAGGTCTGAACATGAAGACATCACTACTCAAGGGCACATCTAACAGGCTGTATTACCTCTCTTTATTAAACAAGTGGAGAAGAGTGCACTAAAAGGTCCAGCTGAAGTGTCAGGTAAGGGTCTACAAGAAAGCTTCTAACAGTTCTGAAAACCACCTGAATGGACACCTTGCTGTACCCTGGGAAAGAGAGAGCCCTTCCCATTGTTGTACTGTTCAGATGTGGCACTGTTGAACTCAATGACAAAGGTAAGTCCAATTATATACTCATACAAGAATTATAAAGGAAAAGAAGACTGGAACAGTTTACTTAGGAGATGCCCAGGCTTGTAAGAAATGCTTTCTGGAAACCTCGAATTTTTATACTAAAAAGCATATACTGCCTTGTCTAATATTCTTTCAGACCTGCCTCTGTAGATTTTATGAATTAACATCACTTGCCATTTGAGTTGTTCCCTTAGGAAAAATAAATGAGGATATGAAAGGAAATTATTGGAACATGGGCTAACATTAAGAACTGAGGGTTGTACTCCACAGTTGCCTTAAGCGGATTGTTGAAGCACTCTTAATTTACTGATCTTCTACAATAAGGATAATCTTTATCCACAGGGTTTTGTGAATGGAATTTGTAAAGTGCTTTGAGGGTTTCTCCATGAAAGACCTATAATCTTGAATTGTAAAGCTTTATTAAAAGGTATTAGTGTGTCTAAGAAGCAGGTAATGCAAACAAAAGCAGTGAAGCTATGGTTTAAAAAGTTTATACTCACTCATTAACATACTGAAGCAGTGATTATAATGAGCTAATATACATAGATGGCTATAAGACTTACAGAAATTCATAAGCAGCACTAGCACTCAACAACACAGAACTTTCTGGTTTTTAGATATGTGCATTAGAAAACATTAAAATACACTGCAGTTTACAGTGTACACTGAATATCTTTTCCGGTGTTTAGTATCTTATTTCCATTACTCTTATAGCACAGTATCATCATGCCACTGTCAAACTTTAAATTGTCTTGAAAGACAGAAAAACTTGACAGTCTTAAAGGAAACATTTTTAAAGAATATATGTTATTCATGATATAACATTTTAAACTTACAGAATAAGGTACTAACAGGGTAAAACCTTGATATTTAATTCTTATTTTACAGTACTGGTCATTGGCTAGGTTGCTGAAAAGCCAAATTGACCTGTGCTTTGCTTAACTTCATTTAGTCAATTGTAATATATTGTGACATGTAAGCAAGCAATAGCGTCCCTTTAACTGGATATCTAACCTTTGTGTGAAGAATTAACAGAATTAAAGGGATACAAATGACATTGCACCATTAGAGAGATTGTTTTAGAGATTCATTGCTTAATTTACAGAAAATTAGGAGGTCCCAGGAGACTACAGGCTGGTCAGCCTCACTTCAGACCCTGGAAAGGCGATCAAGCAGTTAATCCTGGAAACCATTTCCAGGCAAGTGACCCACAAGAAAATCATCAGGAGTGGTTGGCAGGCATTGACGAAGCTCAGTAAGGAATAGTGCAAAGTCTTGCACCTGGGGAAGAACTGCCTCATGCAAAAGTATATCCTAGGGCCACTAAACTAGAAAGTATCTTTGCAGAAAAGGACTTAAGGATCCTGGTGGGCACCAAGTTGAATGTTAGTCAGCAGTGTGCACTTGCTGCAAAGAAGGCTAACAATATCCTGAGCTGCATTAGACAGCCAGCAGGCTGACAGAGATTGTCCTTCCCCTCTGCTCTGTGCTAGTGTGGCCATACTTGGAGTACTGTGTCCAGTTCTGTGCTCTTCAGTAAAAGTGAGACATGGACTTACAGTAGAGATACAAAGGAAAAGAAAGATGATTAAAGGTTATGAGGGGAGGCTGAAAGAGCTGTGAGAGCTTGGCCTGGAGAAGAGAAGGCTCAGGGTAGGACAATCTTTTCAATATATACAAATATCTGGAGAAAGAGCAAAGGGGACAGAGCCTTTTCAGTGGTGTGCAGTGACAGGACAAGAGGCAATGGGCACGACCCAAAGCACAAGATGTTCCTCCTGAACATCAGGAAACAAAATTTTACTGTGACAATAATTGAACACTGGAACAGGTTGCCCAGGGAAGTTATGGATTCTCCCACCTTGGAAGTGTTAAAAAATCTGCTTGGACATGGCCCTGGGAAACTGGCTTTAAGTGGCCCCGCTTGAGCAGGGAAGCTGAACCAAATGACCCTCCAGAGATTCATTGCAACCTCAGCCATTCTGTGATCTGTGATTTTAACAGTTTTTCTGGCATATAAAAGAATTTGGCTACAAGGTTTTTGAAAGAGCTCTAGAGATGGTGTGTAAAGCTCTAAATGTTTGGTTTTCTTTGATATAATCAACAGTGCAGCTAAGAACCTTTTCAAATCAATACATGCTCAACCTAAGAGTTGGCCTAAGCTGCAGCTGGGAGAAGGAAGGAAAGAAACTTCACAATGATTTCCCCTCATGTTAATGAGGGAAACAGGTTTATCAAAGCTCAGCTGAGTATTTTGGTGACCGCTTTCAATAGCCTCTTCTACTTCTGTTCACTCACATTTAAATGAACAAGGAGTAGAAATTCCTTATAATATTCATTCTAAAATTAGAAACAAGGCTTAAGAACATGTTTCCACATCTAGTACACAGGCACAGTATTTAATTACAGCAATCACAATGCATTTTAAGAAAGACTCATTTAGGCCAGTGCTGAGCTGGTGGAGGAAGAGTGCAAGACTTAAGAAATGCTTTCTATTCCTGCTGTTAAAATTAGAAGAAATTGGAATATTTTCAGACCGTAGACCAATTTGTGTCTTTGTTAGGTGTCCAAGTGCCTAAAGTACTGATATAAAAACAGTAAGAGTGAGAGGAATCCAACCTTAAAAGGAGAGGTAGACCAAAAACACAATATTGAAATCATTATGAAACCTTCTCAGAGCAAGCCTCTTGAGCTTAGTTTTGGAAAATAGGCTGATAAAACAAATTTCTGTCAAAGTGAGCTGAACTTTCAGAAAGGCAGATGATTCTGTGAGAATAGTTGATGTTGTCTCAAAATATTGATAATTAAATATTTCATTTACTGAAACTGGTCTATTTTTCACTCCTCCCTGACCCCTTCAATCTGGTCTACAATATTTAACCCCAATAAAGTGCTGTATTTTATTTTTGTGTTGTCCAACACCTCTGTAAGGGCTGCAGACATATTAATCAAGTACTTTGTTACAACACGATTATCTCTGCTGAAATGCTGTTAGGACCTACTGCCCAGGCTTCTCCTTTTCTGTGTTCTTCTTTTCAAGTTAGATGATTTTTTTCCCCATTGACAATATCCTGATTTACTTCTGAGCTGTATGGCACAACATGGGAGTCACGTGAATGGTGCATGGCTGGAGATCTGTCCTGGGGAATCTGGGCACTGGGTCGCAGACCTCTGAGCCAGTAAAGTCATTTGTAAAACACCTCTTTGGTGTTTAAATGAATATAAATGAACAAGACCCTAAAGAAAATAAAAATGAACCTTTCCAAATTAAGTATTTTTTTTTTCATCTCAGCTTTTCCAGTAAAGCCTGAAACAATTTCCCATGGAGCAAGACTTCCTACTCTTGCTCAGTTCCAATTTGGATACATGTGTCCCTGGAAAAATAAATTAAAATAATGTCATTTTTTGGTTGCCTTTTCCCTGCTTCATTTTTGAAACAAGCACAGCCAGCACAGAAGTGTGTCAGTAGATGGGAACCTGATGAACTGGTCTGTTGGTCAGCTCCCTCTGACATTTAAGATGATCTGTTTACACTGAGCCACAGGATACCTGAGGTCTATGGCAATGGTCAGTTTTCCTTACTTTCCTGGTGCTATATGAGGCTCAGTCTGCAGCTCCATATGGGTCCACAAAATAGAAAGTCTCTGTTGTAGAGTAGGAGTTCTGACCCTATTCACCTACCTTTGCTGCAGCTATTCCCTTTGAAAAGTTTTTTTGAGGTAACAAGTAGTGCAAGGGAAAGTAGCAGCAAACTATACCCCAAGACAAAAAGGAAAAGTCTGTGTGCCAGGCCTGTATTTCCTGTGGTTTCTCAACAGGAGGGGAAAATAATCTCCCACAGACCACCCCAAATCATCAAACCAGTATGAACTATATTTGCTATTCCAAGAACCAGGCATCAAAGCTCAAGTGCTTACATATTCTATTAAGTGGTTTAATATTAGAGCAGGGAGACCAGGAAAACTGCAATCTTTTGGTTCCCTGAGGTCTCCCAAAGAAGGCCATGAGGGACAAAACACTGTATTTTTTTTTCTGCTCTTCTCTACAATATTAAACCACTTAATAGAATATGTAAGCTCTTGAGCTTTGATGCCTGGTTCTTGGCATGCCAGAGGCTTTGTTACATGTTTTTACAGTAATTGAAAGAAATATCCATCTGTAGCAATTTCATTTTTTAGCAAGCTGAACAGATTCTTGGGAGGTAGGAGATGCAAACATATGAAACAGAATAAAATAACTTCTATCAAGTTGAATTCTTTTAGTTCTGCTTTTGAGGAAACAATCACAGAAGACTGTTGTAGATGGGTCCTGGAATCAGAGCTAGCATGCAGCCAGCCCTGGGGATGCTTACAAACCTACCACACCATGCTAGCAGATAAGGCTGGGGTTATGCTACCAGACTCAGGGTGTAGGAATCCATCTTTTTATTATCCATCTCAAACTTGTTTCCTGAGTCACAACTGTTTGTTAACCAAATATCACCCACCTTGTAGAGATCTTCCCACTTTCCTATCCTTCACTCTCTTCATGGATTGTTTATATGCTGTTGGGGCAGTGATTTGTCTTCTGCTCTGTTTCATTACAGTGTGTCACAATGGGACCCTCTTGGTTGAATAGTACAGATAATGCTATGTTGCAATTAAGCAGGAATATTCAGAGACCATCTATTTAGAAATCAGTCAAAAATGGAAAATAGGAAAGGCTGGCGGCAAAGATGACCCAGTGTCTTGGAGGAGGAGAATAAAAGTAAAATGGAACCAAGAAAGAACCAGAGATTTGTAAAGCCAGAACCTTGTAGACATTTGGCAAGGTGCTGAACAGGGAAAAATTTCTTCGAATAGTGGAGAATCAAGTTTCCACAGTGAGGTTTGTTATGGCCTTTGAGAGCTCAGAATTTTTACAGCTTCAGCAGATGGACTTCGCCCAGGTAATATGTTATTTTTTTGGAACATAAGATGTGTGGTTAGCAGCACCCCCACCAACATCTTTCATTTCTGAAGCTGGCACTGTTGTAGGATTTGGCAACCAATTGCCTACAATGCGTGCTCACAGCACTGTGACATCTGATGCAGAAAATTTCACCACTCTGGAGTGCTCCATGAACACTAGTTCCAATCTAAAGGCACAAAGCTCCAAAAAGGTAAGGTTCATGCACCACTTTACCTTTCTGCTGAAAAGCAGAAGGGATTTATTTGCTACTGTTTGCCCTACACTATTCTTATCTGAAATGCGTAGCTACAGAGAAGAATTACGGTGAAATTTCTCTTTTTTTCCTAGATATTAGAGTGCAGTTGTGAATTGGGCTGAGCCCTCTGGGTAGCTGAGTACCTCAGGGGAAAGAGAGGTGCTGTAAGGCCACTTTTTGAAATACACAAGACTTTAATTCATTTTATGAAAATTAAAAACCTTTGAATTTAGACATGCCTCCAGAGTACAGAACCAGAGCATCTCTGGTAGGTAGGGATGGTCCCAACAAAATGTCAATGCACAGCATGCTGTTCTATATGGTTCTTCATGATTTACTTTTTTTTTGCTATATCGAAATGCTGGCACATTCCATGGGGTGGACATGGATGTACAGTAGTCAGTGCCACCAGAGAAATCACACCTTTGCTTATTCTTGCACTGCAAAGAAGGACCATCCCCACAGCAATCAGAGTTTTAAGACAGGTGTATCTGGACTTTTTACCTATAGTCTGCACCCCAAACAACAAAGGAATAAACCTTTTAATCTTAAAAATTAAGTTTCTTTATGTCCTACTTTTAGGTGGTCTACACAGACAGTTGCCTTTCATGATTGTCTCTTTTGGGAGCAACTGGGTGTTGGTGTTGGGTTTTTTTTGTGGTTTTGTTTTGTTTTGTTTTGTTTTGTTTTGTTTTGTTGTTTCCCGCCCCCCCCCCCCCCCCCCCCACCCCCCCGGCTTAGTTTCCATCAATTCAAAATCTGCTTAGCCCATCCTCCTCTGCAATGAGTGTGTCTTTCCCTCACCATGAAGGTCTGGCTGTTGTCTGCTCATGGCTTTCACAGCAGTCTGTTTGTGGGGCAGCTTCCCAGCTACTTGCAGCAACCACTGCTGCCTGCTGCCTTGCCATGCCTTCTTATCCCCAAGCCTCTGCCCTTGCTCTGCCCTCCAGGGAAGGCACAATTTCTGAATAACCACCAGAAGATCCTTCCTGACCTGGTGTTTCTCCTCACAGGACACAACACAAATGGAAAACAAACAAATTAATCACTTCGTGTCACAGGTGGCTTATAGCAAAGTGCCAGCACTGACTAAAAAGGATTTGAGAATTGCTGTAAGTGCTCTGTTTTCCAGATAAATAAAAAAGAGAGAGAATGAGGAGAGAAAGAGAGAGAGAGAAGAGGAGAAAGAGAGGAGAGAAAGAGAGAGAGAGAGAAAGAGAGAGAGAGAGAAAGAGAGAAAGAGAGAGTGAAAGAGAGAGAGAAAGACGGAGAGAGAAAGAGAGAGAGAAAGAGAGAGAGAGAAAGATGAGAAAGAGAGAGAGAAAGAGAGGAAGGAAGGAAGGAAGGAAGGAAGGAAGGAAGGAAGGAAGGAAGGAAGGAAGGAAGGAAGGAAGGAAGGAAGGAAGGAAAGGAAGGAAGGAAGGAAGGAAGGAAGGAAGGAAGGAAGGAAGGAAGGAAGGAAGGAAGGAAGGAAGGAAGGAAGGAAGGAAGGAAGGAAGGAAGGAAGGAAGGAAGGAAGGAAGGAAGGAAGGAAGGAAGGAAAAAAAACCACACACACACACCCCAAAACAAAACCAAAAAGAATGTAATCTTTGATAAAAATGATGGTGGTCAGTAAACTGCAGCTAAAAATGGAAATAGCTATGAGATAAACACCAGCTGCTTTACAAATCCTTCTGAAGCAGTGTACGAGGTGAATGTCAGGTATTTAAGAGGACATGTGCAATGTTCTTGGAAGACACACTGCCATAAAGGAGTATTAGAGGAAGAAGGAATATACAGTTGTTGCAGAACAGGGTAAGTCATTATTAATGTTTGCAATGGACGCCCAGATAGCAGGCACCAGAACAGTGCAATGGTTTGGCCTCAGAAAGCCTCTAAACACCAGCCTTATTTAATGTAGAGAGATGTAAACGGTCCAGTTTCTGTGTTTTTCATTAGTAGGGGGGAAGTGAATAGAGAAAGCTGACAGCTGCCAGATGGCACAAATAGATCCACATTACCGAGTACATTTCTAGTGTAAGTTTATGGCAGAAGATTTTCAGTTTTGCAAGAGCTCAGCCTTCAGAAGATACACCTAGAATTTCTCATTATGTGAATCAGGGTGACAGAACATGGTTTCCTGCCTTGCTCTGGAACACTCCATACCTTTGGGGTTTCTGGCCATCAAGCTTCAGTACTTCAGTGAATTCTGTATGCCACTGCAGTCCTTCTCACAGCTCTTGTGTTCCTTCTTGCAGCACCTCTTTAAAAAGTGTTGGTGTTGCTTAGGATATAAAGTGGCTGCTGTTTCTCCACCTGTCTTCTACTGACTGGTATGAATTCCCAAAATCACCGCGAAAGAGAATTGGGTAGGTTAACAGGAAAGGACTAGTGTTGTTTAGTTTTACCTTGCTCTCAGTTTACGAGCTTTCCACTTTTGGATTCAAGAAACAAATAGGAATATTTAAACTGGAACCTAAATAAATTTATATTGAGCTAGTCTTAAAGAAAGGACAAGAGAGCCTAGGCTGAAGACTCCTGTGACCTCTTATGAGTGAAGATCCATCAGTGTAAAGGGATGGGTAACTCATGTGCATCTTCCTTCCTGGGGATTTCTGCATGTAATTCAACTCAACTGGCTAGCTAGAGGATAAAATTGCATTGCTGTGAGACAGACTTTTCCCTATGGGATAGGGCAGAAGCAAATGGTCCATATATACTGTTAGTAAGATGAAACCAGAACACTTCCCTTCATACACTAAATCAATATGTGTACTCTCATAAAATTAAGTCTGTAGTCTGAAGACTTGTACAAGACTTGCACCCTTTTGCTCTGGCTAAATTTCACCAGTTATACAGCAATGAGAAGAGACTCAACTCTAAGTTGCTTTTGGAGTTTCAACAACAGAAACAGGAAAATCTGTTCCATGTCATCAGTATTAGGCACTGAATTAGTATCTCTGCAAAAACTGCCAAAAGAGTTCTCACCCAAGTTTTGTTGTGATTCTGATATTTAGTAAATGTCAGTGAAATCTGATAGCTGCCCCTTCTCTAAATAATGTCTGTCCTTTCCCTCTGTCCAGGGGATGAACATATTGCTGGGGAGTTTTAAATAGAATGGGAGATAGGAGTGCTGAAACAGCCACATGTATTTCAAATTCTTCTTAAAAGAGCAGTCATCACTAACATAGATTGTTTTTATTCATTGCATATGCATGCTTTCTATGTACAATTCCCTGTATGCTATTGCCCCTTTCTCAACAAACACTCAAGCCCAAAGTTAGAGGAAAAGAATATTTTCAGCTCTTTATACAGCAAAACAAATACCTCTATGGGAACACAGTCAATCTGAAACTTCTCACAAATGAAAAATTAAAAAAGGACATAATAAATCACTTTGGATCCTTGACACCTGTTTGCAGGTAACCTAGTGTAACTGGTATGTGTGCAGATATACACACAGATAATTATATTATTTATAGAAGAGAGCACAATCCATCAGGAGCCATCTTGTAAAAGAACAGACTTTAAAACCTCTGAAGATGCTTTCAGGAAGCTTCCAGATACTTGGATAGTCATCCAAATCTCTGGTCCACAAAAGCAGGATGGAGATCTGAAATATCAGCTTGTGGTTTTAATTTTCTCCTGCAGTATCTCTTGCACCCAAAGTAAATAACACAAGAAAATAAAAACAGTTGAAGTTCAAAGGAAAGGTTCAGTTGAGTTTGTGCATGTCCAAACTGGCATCCTCTCCCTACAAGTTCCCATAAGGAACTGAAATGAATGGATGCAGTAGCATTTCTACCATACTTGCATCAATTTACTAGTCAGTACCATAACATGTTTTCATATAGATGTTGTATCTGAGTTAATTTCCCCCTTTCTTTCCCCAAAGACCTTCTGCAAAGCTGTTAAGCAATGGCAAGTCTTTTTTCTTCAGAAGTGTTCTGTTCCACCAACATCTGCTGCTTTCACACAGTGAGAAACACACTTTCCTCCCAGCTTGCAAAATTTAAGTCTTACCACGTAGATAAAGGCAGTCTACTGGCAGTCAAAACAGACATCTCTTACTTTGCATTTTTCGTTATACCAGTACCTGTGAACAGTTTCTTCACAGATTTTCAGATTTAATTATTACTGGCTTAGTTTACGTTTAAATTATAAAATTGTGGAGAAGGGGAACAGGGCAATTGAATGTGAACATGAGAAAGAACTGAAGTGTTTTGCTGACCTTTCCCTGGTTTTCCTTTATATTCAGTAGGGAAGCTTTTAGAATGGAATTTTCAAGGAAACTTGGTCTCTCAGGATCTTGAGGTCAGTTGTTCTGCATCAACCTGCAGTACCCAGTGGAGTGGGGGAACACTGGGGAGTCTGGAAGCATAATGAGACTGTCGCTGATTGCCTGGGCTCTGGAAGCAGAATTACCACAGCTCTATCAGTGCATTGCTGCTTTGACCTAAAAACCTGAGTTCATAGCCTTGAGGGCAGTGCTGGGCTAACAGAGCTACTCTGTTCTCCCAATCCAGCTGAATGCCCACTCAATACTCATCTGAGTGTACAGGTTAATGCTTAGTCTGGCACTGCATGGTGGATTTTATTTTTTACTGTACTCTGAGTCTGCAGATCTTCAGTACTACGTAGGACTTAACACATACAGCAAGGCACTAGAACAAAGGGCCATGCCCAGAAAAGTAATGAACACATGCTGTCATAACATGACAGTTAAAGTAACCTCCCTGCCCCTGTAAAACCTTCAGTTTCTTCAGCCTCCTCAGCACATATGCTTTACCAGCTCAAACTCACGCACACACTGGTAAATACATATCATTGTCTACCCTTTGACTATTTCATACTAGTAAAGTCTATATCCCTGCTTGAAAACATCGTGTCATTTCATTTGGTTTAGTAAGCTTAAAGAGGGTTTACTCAGCTGCAAGCAATACCACTGGCTGTTGCGCAGTGTATTTTACCATCTGACCACAGACACAAAACTAGTATACAAAGGGAAAACCAGAAATTATACTTCTGAAATGTCTTTTCAGATCTTTGCTCTGGAACAAATGTCTTTCAGCAGTTCATGAAGCACTGAGTAAAGAAGTAGCTTTAAGGTAGAAGATGGAGTGGTCTAGAATGATTTTTTTTTTTTTCCCACAGAGGATAGTTAGTAGTTTTCTTACAACTGCTGTATCATTCACAGAGCAAACCAAGCCCATGCAAAAGGAATGTACCAAGGCAGAGGACCTTCCTAGGGGCCTGATGGTAGAAATTTGGCAAGACATCAGTTCTTTCATTTTGAGGAAAATGAGAATACTTACCTGTCACAGGAGTACCAAAGGAATAAGGTGATGTTAACAAAAGCACTTATTCTAAAAAAGAGCTTAGACCAGAATTCAGAATGAGAGACAAAACCAGTGTATACTAATGTGTGGTTTACAGAAGTCACTCTTATGCTTAGGCTGGACATGTTTCTATTTGGCACAAATTAAAACAAGATTTACATCTGTGTTTTTCATAGGAAAAAAGAGTTCAAAACATAAATGTATCCTACCATCCAGGCTATAAGGTGACTTTGGTGGTAAATCCTCCTAAAATACTCGCACCCAAGAAAATCCCTCAATCCTCCTTCACCACTATAAAGTGTTAACAATTTAGATGTCCTGGAGAGGTTCCAAAATGGTACAATTCATCAACACTAACTCTTCACTAATGATGTTTCAAAGTTGGTACTTCTTTTTGTTTTTTTTTACTAAATCAGTTCACTTACACCTTTCAGCATGAACAAAAGTGAGTAATTGACAGCTGCCTTTTTGTTTCCTCATGTCAAAATTCTATCTGACAAGTAGAAATTGACTCTGCAGAGTGCACTTGTTGAAAAAATCTGACCATTTGGATAGAATGAAAGAATTGCTTTTGCTGAACCTTTCAAGCTGCTCTGACAGTTGTGTGCCAAGCCAAAACCACTTTGCCATATGTGCGATGCACACTTTTGTTGAAGCAGTAAGCTTGCACATCCCAGTAAGCATACAATGTCCTCACAACTTTGAGAAGAATGTAGTTGTGTCAAATGAGAATGCAACCTGATGGTCCTCTGGGGCTTCAGTTTCAGTTCTAATTTTGGAATAGGAGCTTTGTCCTGAAATCTGTATTCAGACACACACACAGATACAGAAATGGAATCAAGTGTATTTTTTCCCCACTTGCCCTTTTCAGGGGCGAGGACCTCAGATGGGCTTTGAATAAACATGAAGCTTTTCAGTGTAAGAGTCTTAAAATGCCCATCTCTGACACTGGAAGGAATTCAAAGGCTCTTGGGTCCTTCATATTCCAGGCGCAGAGACCTACATGCTCCTGCAGGATAACAGATCAACATAGCCAGCTGTATCCTGTAATGGTGCACAGCTGTCAGCTCACAGCAACCACAAGGCATCAGGAGTTCACTGAAACTGAAAGACAAAACAACTCAAATTACTTTTTGATTTTCTCTGGGATAGGCAGCTCCATGCAGCCTGCATCCAGAGGCAGTTAAGGCACAACAACTTGTTATCTCTGAGCGTATGTATTTTGGCCAGAAGCTGCAAGAGTTTGGGAGAGCCATTCTCTGACCTGCAGGAGACGTGCTTCTACATTTAAAATGCTTGACATTTATCTGGAATGGTTGTTTCCAGTAAGCCTGATGTTGCTCCACTCACACTTGTTTTAACTATTGTGATAATAATTAGAAATTCAGGACAGGCCAATAAAACTCATGATAAAAGGACACAAGCAACTCTCAGCACAGTAGCATTATGCTTCAACACAATTGTCAGATTATTATTTTAAAATAAGAAGTAGAAGATTCAATCTCTTCTTGTCCTTAAAAACCAAGCTGGCTTTTTTTTTTTTTTTTTCTTCTCTCTCTTTTTTTTTATTTTCTTTTCTTTTGTTGAGACTTAATGTTAGCCTGAGCCAGATACTGAGTTTAGGAAACCTGAATGTGGATGATTTTCATCAGACAATGTTATTGCAGCCCCAGAATAGGCTCCTACAAAGAGGATTGTCAGATAAGTTTCAGTACAGGGGGGCTTACTTACAGTATAATTGCAACCAGGCAATACAAGTAATAGTGAATAAAACCTGCTGGATGATTGGACAGAAATACTGTTGTGTGTTGTGGGTGGGCTTATCTGGTTTTGAGGGTGAAGGTGTTGCACTTATTTTACTGAACACATGTTCATAATGGCTTCAGAGTTCAAACCCAAAGTTCCCGCTTACCCCATGGCTGAAATTACCCTCCTTCAAAGATGAAGACATATATGCACACAGCAATCCCTACTAGAGCTTTCACAAATACCTATTTGCAGTTTCTATATACTGCGTGGCAAGTGCACCATCTAGTCACAGCACTGCTCACTGCCACAGCCATGGCCTGCTAAAGCACCTTGCAAGTATTTAAGCACATGAGCTGTCCATGTTCAAACTACTCCTTTTTTTTCTTTTTAAATTTGGAGGCAGCAAGAGATAGGTATCACACACAATCGGTTGGACTCACTCAAGCTTTATGGCAAATGTGGTTCTGTAGGAGAAACATGAATATTGGCTGGGCAGAGCTTTGTGGGCAGCCTTAGCTGGAACTTTTTCAATGGAAACTCACTCGTTTGCAAACTCAGCACTGCCCACAAGAGACAGAACATATGCAAGTGTTTATTACATGAATACATCTGAAGACATATTTAGGATGATATTTTAATGCTCCAACATTTGTACCACAGGCTTTAATAACATTTTGTCTCCCCTACATCAAGTTCTTCCAAAGACTGGAGGGAAAAACCATCAGTAAGGGATCCTTTTATGCTATGGTTATGATTTTTATTTAAAGAATTACATCATGGTCCCACCCAACAGAACAACACTGGTTTTGCCTAGCTATAGGCATCAACAAGCTACAGGAAGCCCATCAACATGTCAAGCATTTAGTTTAGTCTTTGCTGAATAAACACAAGCTACCATCAGGCACATTTCATCCTACTCACTTTCTACCTCTCCAAATTGTGAGATAAATGTTAGAGACTAATCCATGACAGAATAGCCAGTTCCCCATCATCTTGCAGTGGTCACACATACCCTGCTGCCTGTGAGCAGTCGAGTACAGTATCACAAATCTAACCAGCACAACTTGGGGCGTGGGGGAGGGAACAGGGGAGAGCAGAAGAAAAGAAGAAAGCCTGAATCCTTTTCGTCTTCTAGCTATGCCACCTACTTAGATTTCCTCCCCTGCCTCAAGCTACTCACGCCTGCCAGACTGACAAGGACTCTGAGGTTCATTGTTTCCAGGTTAACTGGGTGGCCTTCTGTCTTGAGGCTCTGTGGTGGCCATCTCACCACACTGTTTTACTTCACATCCTCAAAGCAAATGCTTAAACTCACCATTCCTTTAAACTAGGCTATTTCTCCTTTTTAGTCTCTTTTTCATGCCTCTGCAAAGTAGGACATATGAAGCTCCTTGCCTAAGTTGTTTGGCTGCATTGATGTGGACATTCCCAAGTGATCTACCAGCACTCTAGTTTGTCTAGTTATGTTCATGTTCAATATACATTGACATGTAGTTAGTTTCAAAGATGGATGGATTTGAGACAGTAATGACCTAGTGAAAAAACAAGCCCCTTTACTCTTAAGGTCATACTTCTGCAAAGGGTATCAGTGGACACAATGACCCTGGATCTACCTTCTTAGGAAATGGACAGTAGCTACTGGAAAGGCCATTTGCATGTCACATTTAGTTTTGTAATTTGACTAACAGAGCTAATCACCTCTAGCCCTTCTTGTTGATGTCTCTGGAGAATAAAGGCTTGAGGCCAGGGGACAGCCTGATTTTTTTTTTATTTTTTATTTTTTATTTTTTACCCTTTTTCACTCATCAGCATTTTTTTTTTTTTTTTTTTTTGTGAAAATCTTGTCTGTAGGATAGAAAAATTACAGTCTCCAGCCAAGGTCAATGCAGAATCTGCCTAGTAATGAGCAAAATGTCAAAAGGGCTGATACTCAAAGGAAGATAACTTCCCTAGGCAACAGTAGCAGCCTCATCAAAAGCACTGGGCCAGTCCAGCTTTCTGGAGTGGAGAACAGGACTGGTCCTGCTGTGGAGCACAAGCAAGGTAAAGCTGCAGGTTCTTGCTTTTAGTTCTCTCAACCTCACATATGTTCTTCCCTAATAAGCTTATCTGTTAGCAGTATAATAGCCCTGCAATTCTCTAAGGAAAAACTACCTCAGACAGGGCTCCACATGAGACTTGGTACCTTTATGGTGCTTTCCCACCAATAAGCCCACATGAGATTTCTTATGCTTTCTTCTCTGTTTTCCAGGCATTCTTTATCCTCCAAGGAGGCATCACTAACTCTTTCTTGGGCTCAGAACTACAGGGACTGCTCCAACACTCCCTAAAAACAGGCTCCCAGCCATAAGATCAGTCAGATCTCCTTAGTTCTCCAAGTCCCATTATTTAGGAAGAAAACCAGGCACAGGTGAGAGTTGAGGCTTAAATCCCTGAAAAGCTTATACTTGCCCCATGATAAGTTGCAGAACTCTTGAAATACTTCCAGTAATTAAAGCACTGGAAGGCAGAATATAGTAACTCCAATGAACACCACATTTATTTAGCTTGTCAAAATATTAAATATTGGAAATATTGTAGATGCACAACTCCAGCAAGTTGTGAGATGTCTGCCTGCCACTACTCTGGAAAACTTACGTGAATTTTCTACACAAAACCAAGCAACCAACAACAACAGAAATTAAAACATGTCCTTTCCCGTTTTCCTTTGAAAATGTTTAAAAGTCAGTAAGACAGAGGCAGGTATAGCAAAATTTTGTGTGGGGAGCATGAGAATGAATGAGATTACTGACAGAGTTGCTGCATGTGTCCTTTTGGGTTGAAAAAAAATACACGAGTAAAATGGGATAGGCTAGCAGTACACTAGTGTACCAAAACCTTTTTGTTTACCTTGGATTTCCTTTCCTTGTTCTTAATTTCCTCTCAGTGATTCTTTATTTAAACTATCTTCATTCATACAGTTTTGTTTATGAAGTGCACACTGTTTATGTTTGGTCTGTCAAAAGCCACCTGCAAGTTAGGAGAATGGATAAATTTTTCATGACACAGGTAGCACACCAAAATCCAGCATTAGTCAAGAATATCCAGACATGCACATGCTCATGTATGATGCAGAAGATCCAACTTAGGTGTTTTTGCGGCAGTAACCTTTCCAGAAGTGTCATTAATCCCATGGGTTTGTAGCTGACAGGTATCTAATTCCAGAGGAGAGCAGTAATGCTGAATTTCTCTAAAAATGCCACAACTCACCAGATGACCTACCAGCAAAGTACCACAGGCATGTTCATGCTCTCTCTTTTTGCCCTTTTCCCATAACCAGTCATTGGGAATGGGTTACAAACTTCCAAACACAAAACACGAAGGGTACAGAGTTTGTAGAGATTCAAAGGGTTCTGTGTTCAGATGCTGCCATCAAGTGGGTATACAGAGTAGAAGGCTGCAATTAATAACGAGGACATAATTTCAAAAGAGGAAAGTGGGTGGAGAGAGGACGTTTCATGTAGCAAAACATTATAAAAACTTTTTTAGTCTGATCAAAGATTCTAGTTAACCTTGACTTAGTCACTCTTTGTATTAGACCATCTCCGTATTTAACATCATTATAGTTGCTCAGACTTGTCTTTGGGAGACCACAAACACAAGGATGTTGCTCTATGCCTGCAAAATTTGTCTGGACTACTAAGGGTGACTAGACTGCACTTTTTTCCCATGAACTTGTTTGAGATTCTGACTCAGATATGAGCTTCATCAGGAACAGAGGCTAAGATGGCTCAAAAAGAGATGGTTAAAATAAAGATAACTTTTAATAAACTTTCTCCTATACCTTGGGAACAAGAGAGAACTACTGTCTTTCACAAGCTGTCCCAACCCTGTCCCTCAACCTAGCTGTCTGTCCCTCAACCTAGTTGTCCTTATTAATTTACTTTTTTTGCAGGCAGTAAGGTAGAGGTGGGGCCTAAGGTTCAGAGACATCATTGTTTGACTAAAACAGAGCACTCAGAAATCAAAAAGGTGAGAAATGGCAATAAGCGTCATAAATATGTTTTTCTCTGTCTGTTAATAAGAAAATATAAAGAATAAACATACAATTGAAGTGGTGTCAATGTCCTTTTTCTCCTCTTTGCATTTATATCAGTGTTTCTGCACAATGCTTTTTTTAAACTTCTTGCTTTAAAACTTGCTTTGGAGACTGGTTGTATGCTACTGATATAAACACTGCAGATGTCTAAAACTCAGATCTTTATTAGATCCCAGTCACTTGCAGAACTATTCACTAAACAAACAGCACTGATATGAGATACTCCCATAAATATTTGATACTTTTCTGAAACAAAAAAGCTAAAGACAACTATTATTTTGTTCCAGCTTTTGACACTGAAGATAGTACTTGATCCTTTTGGAGAGTACAGCAGGACAATATCAGCCTTCTATAGTGTTCTCTGACACTGCCAATATTAAGGATACTGGAAGATGAAATTTGTGTTGTTTTCCATGCTGCACTAATGGCCTTCTCTTCAAAGAGACTTTTCTGTCTACATGTGAATAAATACACTGTGGTGGAGGAGCTGGAGCTAGGTCACCAGGGCCAGAAATCATGAGAGCATTTATAAATATGAATTACCTGGATTTTATATTTTAAACATAAGCTTTGTCACTGAAAACCATGATCTGGCCTGGAGCAGAGCAAGCACTAAGGGTTGGGAACACTGCTGTTCAAAGGGAGGAATAAGGAGCACAGCTGAGTCTGGAATTTAATCACTGATTCTTAGCAGATATCCACCATTGCAACTGGGTTTGAATCAAAGCTTCAATCTAGCCAATGGATCTATTAAGTGTCTCTGATTATCTCCAAATTGAGCCCAGAATACTTTTAATCACAAAACAGATCACATTAAAATGTACAACACTGAATGACATGTTTTAAACACATTGTTTTAAAAGAAATGTACTTTTGAAAGAAATAAACTCCCGTGGCTCATGTTTCATGGACTCAAATTCAACACTGTTTACCTGCCTTTGCCTTCATCTGGATAGCTAAGTCAGTCATCTTCACTTAGACTTGTTTAAAAGTCATTGGATTTGATGAATATGTGTCCTCTCAACAATAGTTTTGAGAGGACACATCTGCTTCCTTTAAAATCTTCATTCAGTTATCCACCAATCAATATTTTCCACAGTAGTATCTCAGCATCATTTTTCCTGCTAGGTATAAGCTTTTCAACACATTGTAGTGCATATGGTGTGTCCTGAAGGGACAAAAAGCCTCAAAAATGCTCTGAGTCAGACAATGGGGCAGGAGCCAGCAGGTCTGGTTTTTCAGGAAATTGCCCATGTTGCCCAGGCTTCTCTGAACATGCTTTAGAGTCCAAGTGGTCCAGGTGTGTGTGCCTTTGGCCACATTTGGAGAAATCTGATTCGATAGGTTAAAGTGTCAGGTTTCTATCTCTTAATCTTTGCTGTCATTGGCCATCATTGTCTTGGGAAATCTATAAATACCATCCCAAAGGGCCAGTGCCTTGCCTTGCAATTGTCCGAATTCTGGGAGAAGTCACAAACATTGCTTGTCTTGCAGTTTGGAATCCAAGCTGTGCTTCAGTTTACCCAGAAAGACTGCAAGACCCCCTGCTGTAAGCATTGTAAAGGCCAGGAGCAGACAGTCGTGTCTTGCTGGGCTGAGAGACGAACCCCAGGAGGAGCCAATTGTCCCCTGGACAGTTTTGTTTTATTGAAAGAAGCAACAAGCACCGCTGTGAAGATTGCAGCTGAAGAACTTCTCCAAGACAGGCAAAGCTACAAAGCCAACAAGCCCTGCAAGCCTCTACGAACCTTTCAGCTACAAAGCCTTCAGAGATAAACCCTGTACGTGCTACAGCAACAAGCTGCAGAAGCCAACAGAAAGTGAAACTGTTCCTGCAGCTTTCACGTGGTCAGCGCCCTTTTGGTTTTGTTTAAATCCCCACGCATGGTGTGTGGTACCAGGATCAGTGAGTCATTACAAAATCTGACTTTTATAAGCATCTGTTAAAGGTCTGTTGCTCAAGAGAATTCTAGAGTTCCTCCCCATTTTCGGCAATCTCTGGCATGTTGCTGATGCTCTTCTCTTTTTTCTTTACAGTTTAAATCACTGTTTGTTGTTTCTGGATTTTTGCTCATATTGTTTAAATTGTTACATGTTCCTGCTGGTGAGATATCTGTTCCACAGCCAGATATTTCAAACCAGTAAATAGGTTTAATTAATATTTTCCACATTTTTTTTTTTACTTAGTAAGGTTAGTGTTGTTAATTGTTCCACCTATTGTTCCACCTATTAATAAACTCCACACGATCATAGCAACATGCAAATATTATCAGCAGTATAGCAAACTTGCTATGTTATAAGCAATTAAGAGAGAGGTCAACAGAAAAAGTGCTGTATGTGCTTTAAGGCTTTTTGGTGTTTTAAAATTTGAGTAGTAGTTAATGGATTTAGGAATAGCACAGTTACCAGGCAGCTTAGAAGAAGATGCAAAATTTTCTTACCCTAGGGTGGCTGGGGAAGTAAATTGCTGCTTACCAGCAGTGAAGACACCTTTAGGCACTGTGGTTCAAAATGATTTGGTTTTGTTTGGGGGTTTTGTTTATTTGAGCTTGTGGGTTGTTTGTTTGTTTTATTTTATTTTAAAGGAGAAGACAGCAGCCACTAAGGAAGTGAAACTGGAAAACCCAGGAGGGTCATGCTCCAGAGTGGGACTTCACAGTCTCACAGAATCTGAGAACATCACCAGAGCTGCTGCTGGTAATGGGGCTCAGCACTAGACACAGCAAGCAATGAATCAGGTCCAGAGTCCATCCATAGGCTCAAGTGAGGAGCAAAACAAGACGGGACAGAGGTGGGGCTGGAGCACAGGTTCAAAAAGTCAATTCAGTAGATGGGCCACCTACATTACATGTCTGAGGTCCATCCAGTAGGCAAAGGTGGAGATCATCATTGCTATAGTATAGGTCAGATGAGGACCAATAGCTCTGGGATGATGTGAAATGGGCCTGTGGGTAGTGAGTGGCTGAGGGCCCTGGCGATTCTCCTGAGGGACTTAAGACCTCAATGACCCTAATGACCTCAAGCCCCTAATGATTTTGTGGCTTTCATGAGCCATTGTGTGTTTCCTGGTGCTCCTTTGAATCCTTGAAAACCTTGTCCTCTACTTGAAATGTGACAGAAACAAAGCAGAAATTAAGAACTGAAAGCAGCTGTCCTTTTTCAGGCAACATGTTTCCTTTTCACTTCTTCCCACGGCACAGGAGATTCTTTGAAGAATATTTACTTAGAAAAGTCAGAATCTCTACTAGGACTTTCAAACAGAAAGTACACCTAAAGATAATGAACACCTTTCTAACATTATAAAATAGATCTATAGACCTGTAGGTATATGTAGAAGAAGTAATCTGTCTTATAAACATATAAAATAACAAAACTGACTGGATAGGGAGACATCAGTGTGAATTTGCTCCTGCTGATCATAGTCTCTAAAGTCTTCAACATATATAGCGGAAGAATTAAGTAGGGACACTTGTTGCTGACTTTGCTGTAGCACAATATTTACAAATGAATAAGTAAACAATTATAGCCCTTAAATTCTGTTTATTAAATAAAAGCATTACTGGGTAATTCACAGGTACCATGCTTGCCAAATAAGTTACGAACAACACAGAAGAGCTGCAGTACAGTTCCAGTGGTAAAATACTTTATATTCTACAAAAAATAGCTGCCTTGAAAGGAAAACAAATGAGCATTCCCTTTTCTTTAAGTTTTTATTATTTCTTTTTTCTTTTATTTTGGGGTGTAAAAAAGTACTTAGCAGTACAGATACATTGCTTTTCTTCATTATCACTTCATAGTCCGCTTATTAGACCATGACAACAAGCTACAGGAAATGTACCCACAAACACTGAGGCCAGTCACAGGCAATAAACTCAATCTGTTTTACACATCGCTATGAAAAGTCGCAAGTGGCTGCTTGCCTTTTAAGGGCCTAGATGGCAGTGTAGTTCTTAGTGTAATTAGTCAATTTGATCTTCTCTGGGAAGATAATATTAACTGAGAGGTTTTCCCCATTGTCAGATTTCAGAAAAAAGTTTTTTTTCTTGCGTAGGAGATGACTGTACTTGGCATTGGCAAGCCACATTTCACATTTTGAAAAAAACACAATTCCAGTTGTACCCAAGACAACAAGACATGTAAGCAAGCCCAGTACAACAAAACATATCACCTGACTTCTGCTCAGCAAGGGATCTGCATTTTGGATTGTTTCTTTCATTGTTATTTTCAGGATTTCTTGCTGTTGATGCACTGATCTGTGATGAGCTTTTAAGGCTGGCTTATAACTCTGCATATGCTTTGTCTCTGTATTCACTCCAGAAAGACTTGAGTTTCTGCTGGGATATTTACAGGTCAGACCAATGAATTCTGGTTTACAGATGCATTCGAATCCTCCTTGAGGATGTTCACTGCATGTCCCTCCATTCTCACACGGGCCACTTGCACAGAATACGATGCGGCTGCTGCAGATCTTTCCCGTATAGCCATGGGGACAAGAACAGCTGAAACCCACACCAACATCTGTACATGTTCCTCCATTTTCACATGGATTTGATTCGCAGTCATCTCTATCTATTTCACAGAAGTTGCCAGCAAAACCAGAAGGGCACAAACAGGAAGCATGGGGTGCAAAACCACTGTCATCAATGCATGTTCCTCCATTCTGGCAGGGAGAGCTAGAACAGGTGACAAATACACAGAAAGAATTGAAGTCCAAAGAAAGAAGCTATCAGGAAAGAGTTTATGTAATAAAAGAAGCTGGATTTCTTTAGAAGAGGCAACTCTAAATGAAATCCACTGAAGTCAATGAAGTTGAATCAAGAATGAATTTGTTCAACAGCTTTGTCAATACAGATTATACTACCTTCTGCCGACGCTCAGGCAGGATTAGTACACCAGTATATAAATTCAGCCTGAAGAGCTGTGAAGGGATTTTAAATTTCAAATATTTATTCAAATTAAGCTTCTCAGTGTTTTTGTATGCTTAGAGCTATTTAGATGAGCAACTATTCGTACAAGACTGAACAAAGACACCAGCAGCATGGCTTTCTTTTTCACCTGATTAATCATAAAATAATCTATGTATTATACTTGCAAAGCAAAACATTCTGCCACAGCAGATAGATGTAAAGCTGATTGGTTTTGTTTCCAGTGCTCCACAAACACAAAAAATTTAGAAGCAAACTGATACTTTCCTGCAAACCATGCTGTTCTGACAAAATTTTCATAAATATCATTACATTTAAAAATATAAATGGGGTAACTTCAGCCTTGACAAAGGCAGCTGTGAGGGCAGGACCACAGGAAACCAAGAATTTCTGCAAACTCTTGAAGAACTTAATTATTAATCACCTGGTACTATGTTTAAAGTGGTTAAAATTCACTGAGACACCCTTTTTTTCACCTTTGAAATTTAACTATGCCTCACTGAGTGTTAGGTGAACAGATAGGGACACCCATCTGGCAGAAAGGCACAAATGTGCCAGTGCAATGGAGCTATGCAGTGTGGACTTGGTCCTTCATCTGGCCCTGTTGACAGAAAAGGGATCCTAGTTTTCAAAAAAAAAGCTTAAAACCCACTTTCATGGCAGTTCATCATGTATGAATAAAGTTTTTAAAGCTTACCTTCTAAAAGTGAGTAACACTGGGCAAAGTTTACAACAGACCTCTCTGACAATACGTTTCCTAATACTTATCAGTCTCTGAAGATACATAACATAAAACCAGTACATAGTTGAAACATCCAGGCTGTTGTTCTTCTACAGGGGAAAGTCCCTTGGGTAACAAACATTACAGCTTCATGAATGCTGACATTCCACATAGGCAGTAGCAGCAGCAATTGGCTGTAACAGATTTCCAGATATTTAAGACAAAATAGAGAGCATTATCAGCAATTTTGCTGACGACACAAAACTGGGAGGGGTGGCTGACACACCTGAAGGCTGTGCTGCCATTCAGTGAGACCTGGACAGGCTGGAGAGTTGGGCAGGGAGAAAGTTCATGAAATACAACAAATCTTGCATCTGGGAAAGAACAATCCCATATACCAGAATAGGTGGAGGCTAATCTGTTGGAGAGTAGTTATGGGGTAAATGACTTGGGAGTTCTGGTGGACAATGGGATGACCATGAGCTGGTAATGTGCTCTTGTGGCCAAGAGTGCCAGTGGCATCCTGGGGTGTATTAGAAGGGGTGTGGTTCCCCTCCTGCTCTACAGTGTCCTGGTGAGGCTGAATCTGGAGTATTGTGTCCAGTTCTGGACCCCACAGTTCAAGGACAGGGAACTGCTTGAAAGAGTCCATCACAGAGCCACAAAGACAACTAAGGGAGTGGAACATCTCCCTTTTGAGGAAAGGCTGAGGGAACTGGGTCTTTTTAGCTTGGAGAAGAGAAGACTGAGGTGTCACCACAGAGTCAGGCTCTTTTCAGTGATGTCCAATGATAGGACAAGGGGCAAGGGGTGCAAGCTGGTGCATAGGAGGTTCCATGCAAACATATGAAAAAACTTTTTCACTGTGAGGGTGACAGAACACTAAAACAGGCTGCCCAGAGAGGTTGTGGAGTCTCCTTCTCTGGAGACATTCAAGACCCACCTGGATGTGTTCCTGTGTGACCTACTCTGGGTGATCCTGCTGTGGCAGAGGGCTTGGACTGAATGACCTTTCAAGGTCACTTCCAACCCCTAACATTTTGTGTTTCTGTGATTCTGTTGATATCTGAGTGACAGGACTGTGAAATAGAGATAAACTAAAGTTGAGTTTCTTAAGTGCCCAGCCATTACTCTGATACTAGCTATGATGGAGATTACACCAAGCACACCTGGCTTTACTGGGAACTGAAATATCTGTCAGCCATGCATCAGGAAAGCATGACTATCATGGTAGAGGAATCATCTGTATATATTTTTGCTTCTTACTCAAAAACTGTTCTGTCTTCTTGTATCCTTTGCTGTAGCAGTTGGTGAGAAAAATGCCTACTGAAAGAACAAACTGGACATCTGGAAGTAGTATTAGTCAAGTGAAAGGCATGGCTGGCTGTGGACTTGGACGTAGCAGTTCTGGTGACAATTTGAGATGATTATTGAAACGAGGATTTCTCTACAATCACTAGCCATTGTGTCAACTTTTAGCAAAATACTGAAGCTGTAGTTGTACAGCTCTTGAGAAAATGAGTGGTTATGGCCTTCTTGGAGAGTCTAGCACCTTTTTTTTTTAGCTTTCCAGGTCTCATGGAAAATCTGACAAGCGCTTTGGATATGGCAATGTGCAGAAGTTTGAACCCTCATGGGTGGGCTGAATTACAGTACTTTATAAGGAGATAGGGCAGAATTGCTGGACAATATAAGTTTAATTTTTTTTTCCTGAACCTTTCAGAATCTAAAAAAATTTAAATAAAAAAACATTTAAGTGAAATTAGGCTAAATTTTGAAAATTTATTCTTTATTACTGACACTGAGTTGCATTTGTCTAATTTTAATATGCTGAAATAAATAAGGTATTAATATTAATCACCTTGAATATATTCAGTTCAAATTCATGGCATTTAATGCATGTTCAGCAAGGTGTGGTACATGAAGGACTAGTGGAAACATGGATGTTACGACTTCTTTGCTTTCCAAATACTCTGCTTTCATTCTAGAATGTATCACACACTGCTCTGCTTCAGAACAGATACACCTGTCTGATTTTGTAAACAGACTAGAACAGTCACTTTGATTTGTGAATTGACTTGGTTCCATCTGTGAACATTATCTTAGGAGCCCATGGCAATACTTAGTGATACCAACATTGGTAACATTAGCATTGAGGTACAGAGAAACTGAGAGGAAGTGAAATGTAAATGAGGTGGCATCATATAATGAGGTCTCTTTCCAGGATGCAAGGTACACTGGTGACTGTGAAGTTTAGCAGACATCAAGTGTTTTTACTGAGAACAGTTGTCTTTTTGAACTAAAACCAGAATTCAGAGCCTGCTTCTCATTTTCCTGCAAAAAGACACAGCTACCTAGAGAAAAGGAATTTGTTTCAAGCGTGTTGTTTCCTGAAGAGAAATTGTTCATGATTTCCAGACTAGCTCATGTGCCTTCAGTTCTAACACAGAATACCATCACACAAACACAGTTTCAGTAATTTAAAACCATGAGGATTTGAATGAAGTACATGTACCTAATCTGTATTATTTTGTTAATGCTATGCCTCACCTGTTCTTCAGGATGGTTAATATATGTCCTTGCTGAGTTACTGAAATATTTGCTCTACAGATGACAATTAGAGAAAGCAAGCTATTCACATCTCCTGTGCTAGCCAAGTAGCTTGGATGTCATTCAAGGCACTTTCAAGGAATTTAAATTTCAAGGAATTTAAATTTTCTTCACTGTCAGTGAAGAGAAAGTCAAATCAGTGTCGTTATCTTAAGAGGCTGAAGGTAAACTCAGACAGAACTGTGCGACTATACAACAATAAAAAGCAATGGCAAAGAAATTCCACTGACATAGAGTTGTAAGAATGGCAATTTTTGCCAAGTAGTGAGTGGTGTCAAGGTTCCTCAAACAAGAGTGTTCAGGAATATTTAGCCATAAAGTAGATCTGAATATTCATAATTAGCTACTGATGAGTAAAAATTGAGCCAGAGGGTACCAATATGGAGCTAGAGAGAAAGAAGGTAATCCATAGAAAATTGTCATTTTAAGGTGAGTTTTACCAAGCCTATGTCCACCAGTAATGCATACATGCTTATGGGGTGAGATCCTTGATGAGCTAGGAGACAAGAGATACTTGTAGATTTCATAAACCCACCAATTCACATTTTCTTTGTCTTTGAAGTTCCTTTTTTTCAGGCAGTTCTACCAGTGATAGGGCTGAAATTTTTCAGTCTGTGCCTACTCCTTCTCTCACTGGGCACTTCCAGCACTCCAGATGTTTCTCACCAGAGAGGGGAAAGGTCACCTCCCTCAACCTCATGACAATGCTGTTCCTCACATCCCACTTTCCTAAGAGAATGGAAAACAATGGCCTCCCATACTCTGTTCTGGTAGAAGTGAGATTATCTCCTTCAGTAAAGTAAGGATATACTATTATATGTCATTTAAGAAAAACGACAAGCTGGTGCACAGGATGATTTTATGAAGACAGCTTGTGCGTTGGCTACTGTTCTGATTACTGTATATGGTTTGTATATACACTTATCTCTCAGTAGAGGTGAGAACATAGGAAAAGAGGTTACTTCAAGTTTGTTTACAAAAAATCACAGGAAGGCATAAATTCACCACAACAAAATGTGCAAATTATCACTTCTGGTACTCAAATTATGCACAAACTCATGCTGATATATGTAAATCTTTACAGAACAAACAGATCAGAATTATAAACGTTGATAAAAAAATATCAGCAACTAGCACAGAGATACTTCTACTTAGCAAAGAATTCTGAGTAGCAGTCAGCAGGAGTGAGGATTTTAACCTCACATTAGAAATCAATATTTACCCATTAATAATGCAAGGTCCTTTTCTGAGATGGCAGTTTTTTCCTCTAAATCCTTGGGCACACAAGCAAATATATCCTCCACCACCAGTTTCTATGCATGTTGAGTTATTGGTGCAGGGCTTTGCTGAACACGGGTGAATATCTGTTTAAAAAAAAATATCCCAGAGCTCAATTAATCCAATGAGTCAGTAAATAGTATATAATATTTCAAAGTATAGCTTTAATGGTCTCTCATTCTGCATTTCATAAATCCTGATCTGTTCCTCCCTCTGTTAAAATGGAGTGCAGATTGTTCAGATATTTCAAGCACTTTCAGCTTGTTTCTCTTTTCCTAGCTCCCACTTGTAAAACATATTTGAATTGTTCCGGTTTATAAATAAGTGATATTATCAATAAAATATTAGCACAGGCGAAATAACTTGTATGTAGCCTAGTTATCCTTTCACAGCCTTGGCTTCTCCATGAGCAGAATTCTGATGAAGCAATCAAGAACTGGGAATTCTCTCTGCTCCTTGCCCAGAGCCTATCATTATGTGCTTATGAACAAACATTTCATAATAACTGAGATCAGAAAGTTACAAATAATGTCTTAAAATGTAATCTTTTAGCTGGGTTGCATCCAGCCCTTACATAACTGTACCAGAAGAGCAAGCTGTATGAGTTCTGAACCCAAAGTCACACATCTCATTTTCTTTACATTTTTCCTGTTAAACCACTTCCCACTCAAATTATTACTAAAATTTTTAAATATTTTTTTAAAAAGTCCATATTTTAGCCAACTGATGAAGCAGCTGCAGAGAAGTGCTAACTGCAAGTTGTCTGACGCTTTGTACACACACATGCATACATACACACATACACTTCCTAAGAAGACGAAAAGGGATTTAAGGGCAGTTATATTTTACTTCCCAAAATGTAACACAAAAGTTAGACAGTACCATGAGGTACTGCAAAACTTTAAGCATAGCAAAACATTTCAACAGCCTTAGCTTTCAAACACCATCTTCCCTGGATAGAGGCTCTATTTTCTAACGTGTTAGCCTATCCTCATTGCAAGACAGCCACTTCCCATGCACTTTGAGTGTAAGCTCCAATTTTCACAACCACCAAAATAACCTTGAACACTTTCTGAAGTGCTGTTTGCCGCCTATTTTCACAAGACTTGGAGGCAGCTAACAAAACATGAAATTTGATGCAGAAGTGGAGAAATTCTCTTAAATGTATCCATACATGCAGGTGTGTGCAAACACACACACATATACACACATTACTTCTAGTCACTTCTGTCAAGGATTTAATTTTAAAACTTTAAAGTTTGAAGGAACATACTCTTTTAAAATAGTCTCAAATAGCCCATTTTTCTCTTACTTAGACTATCTCTAGAAAGGACAACAACTAAGTCATTTATTTACTTCAAGATTTAACAGAGTCTGAGATGAGAATTCAAAAATAGGACAGTACATTTGCACATGTATTATGAAGGGCTACAATCATGTTACCAATACATTAATTAATCTTTATGTAAAACTAAGTTGTCATGCTGCAGTATGTGAAGCAATCACTGAGTGTTCTTAGAGGAAGGCACACTCAGTAACAGTCACAGCAGAATATCTAGACCCTCTTTCATGCATGCCTAGCGTAGGTGCTACAGGCTCTATCTACACACTCTTTGGTGATGTCTTACCAACACATGCCCTAAGCAAAGCATTCAAGTGACATCTAGCACAGTGTATCCCCAGTTTACACATGTTGGGTTTTAGCCAAATTAAGTGGAAAGTCAGAGACAAGCTACCATGACTGTGCAGGTACAGCTAGAGATGACTTACCTGATTTAGCAAGGTGGAATATATGGTCTGACTGGGCTAACATTTTTTATTTTGAATAAATTGACTAAATTGGTTTTCCCTTTGCTGTTTGTCCCAGTGTTTGACGTGGTACCTGTTCTTGTACTATGTAGTGTATATCAGAGAGTTGCAGAGGGAAACCCTGTGCTGTGCAACCTGATTCTACATGGTCATGTACTTGATTTCAAGGCTGCATTTCCAGAGGATGAGAAGATGCCATGGCATTCAGTTAGACATGATAGTGCACTTCACTGCAAAGAGGTGAACCGGCAGTGATAACACTCGTATTGACTTTTCTGTCATGCTTGTCTACAAAGCAAACCACTTTCTGGTCTAAGACTACTTCAGAAGGGACCTTCCATAGTACAAGCCAAGGAAACTAACTTTTATGGAGAACAGAGAAAGAGATATCACTACTAGTCCAAATAATCTCTTTCCCCCTTCCACGCTTAGCAAGCAAATGAGCTGCTGAAACTGTATCTATACTTATTTACAGTGATAGCCAAATGAACTTCAGACTCTCCTGTAAATTTGCAATTCCTATTTTGTCGTCCTTGTGAATTCACATTCGCTCACAGTTGCTTAAGCAAGGGGTACCTTTTCTTGCCATTATAGAACTATCTGAATATGTTTTAAAATTATATTTCTCATAGGTACAGTTTCCAAAGTATCCTAACTACTAGTTGCAAAGTGGGAAAGTTTGCAAGGTGCAGAATTGCTAACATATGTTAAGTGTCTCAAAATTCAGCCAGGCAGCTTGGCTTTTAAATGTATGCACAGCTTAAAAAGTTTATCTTACAGGAATTGTTAGGTGTGAAGATGGTACCTTTAAAAATCTGGTTCTTTGGAGAAATTGGCAAGAAACAGAACTGAGCCTCCTAAGGCTGCAGGGGTGTGTGTGTGTGTCATTCTGCCTAGCTTCAGATATCTAGGATTTTAGATATCATGGGATTGTAGACCATGGACAGCAGAGGGACCCATTACTCCTCACTAATTGTAATGAGAACCTAGATGACTCCCTCAGGTATTAAGACATCTGCAAGAGGTGTTCAGAACAACATCTCTGAGAGTTTATACACATCTGCACCAGCTGGGGATGTCCCTGCTTACTGCAGAGGCATTAGACTAGGTGACCTTTAGAGGTTCCTTCCAATCAGTGCATTCTATGATACTATGATTCTCAATCTGTCTATGCTTATGTGTGCAGTTGGTGAGCATGGGCTGCAAAACCTGCTGAGAAGCTGAAAGAGACCTTGAGTACCAAGCTCCATGTCACTGCAAGGATGTGAACTATCTGAAATCTTCCAGGTCTTTTAGTCATTTTGAAAATTTTATTCATCTCAAACTGTGTCATCATTAACTACTCTTTTGAGCATTTCTGCGTGGGTGGAATGCAAATATGCTTTACAAATTCTAAACTGTAACAACAAAATCCCAAAAGACATGAAAAGAAAATCCGGCTCTGAACACCTGTCCTCTTCCAGCTGCAGCTACATGGGCTGAAAACACACGTGTTCTTGGATGCTCATGCAGTTTCAGGTTCCTCAGACCTCTTTGGCTCAGCACTGGCCTGTGTCAGCCAAAATAAACCATCTAAGGAAAGGCTAGTTCTTCAGCTTGATTATGTTAAACTGGCTTATTCTGACTGGCAAGGGGTGAGAGAGTGCAAACATGAAGCACAGCTGAGAGGGAAGTGGTAGTCTGGTCAGGCAGAACTTTTTCTCAGTTATACTAATGCTACTCCACTGAATCATCACAGGGTTAGTAAAGAAAGAAATAGCACAATGTTTTCCTTTTCAGGAAGTGTTAAGAAAGCTGCATATATAATGTAAATATTACATAAATAATTATGATTATTTAAAATATACAAGATTATATGTATTTTTATTGAAAATGTTTAAATGACAAGGGAGCAGTTATTTGCTGGCCTGTCATGATAATCAGTGCTTAAAATAGAATGAGTTTACTCTTTGCTTGCACATATGCCCAGTTACAAAGGAGATTGCATGATCCTGCCTAAGTTACTATAAACCATCCAGGTTTACATGCCACTGCTCAGAACCCCCTTATTATCTGGTGCTGCCATTCAATCTTTTAGTTATTCAGAAAGACTTTTGCATGTTTCCAGCACCAGATGGGGCTGTTTCGTCTCACTTCCTCAAGGACAGGCGAGGATGTGCAAACCTATGTCACAGAGGCTGCCAACCCAGCCCTCCTCACAGATGCACTGCCAGGGCTTGGCGCAGCTGCCGTGCAAACACCCAGGGAAAGGAACACACTGATCACAAAGAGCACCCTGCCAACCAGGCTGACACCTAAAAGAGATAAAAGAGAAGACAGAAGCATAGTTTATTTTTAACGAACATAATTACAAAGATAGTCTACTTTTTTTGAGGCACAATAAGTAAACTTTTGGATAAAAAATTGGACTGTGCAGCACATTTGAAAAAACAGATACCCTCAATGTGTCTGAAACACTAGAAGCAGTGTATGTGAAGAAAACTATTTCATGCAGTGAGAAAACAAATAAATGCTAATTTGGAAAGACTTCTTTTACTGGGAGAAGTGCCTATCTGTCTGTGCTTTATCATTCCAGTTACCATTCCATATTTTCAGAGGGTCAATCATTTCATCTTCTGTCTGTTTTACCAGCAGTATAAATTATTTAACCTGCCCATTCTTGTTATAACAGCCCTATTTGACAGAGCCTTTTACCTGCATTCATTGGAAATTTCACAAAATCCATTCTCTGGGTGGCAGCCAGTTTTACAGTTCACGCCTGGAAGAAAAGATTTGCTCTATCAAACCACTAAAATCAGCACTCAGAAAAAAGCAACATCAAAAAATCATCATATCCAGTATATTGATCAAATTATTGACATTCTAAAAGAACTCAGGCTGCATAATCTGATTCCACCACCCCCCCCACCACCACCACCCCCCCAAGGCATTTTGCAACATAAAATTTTAGGTGGACTTAATCTGGAGCACATTGCACTGTTCCTATAGGATAAGTGAATGGACGTAAAGAACTAACTGTAAAGAATGCAAGGCGCATGTAGTATGACCATAGAATACTCTGACAGGGAAATATCAGAACAGATGTCATTTCACGACATGCCACTCTAAATGGGCATTTTTCAGAACTACCTTAAGAACAATGGTACCTAACTCCTTTTAAAACGAGTTACAGTAAAAGTGTTGAATTCCAACCCTCCATCAGATTAATAAAAACAACAACAAAAACATCACCATTTTAATTTATGCATGGATAGCTACGAAAATCTCAAGACAGGGACTTTAGTTTTTGCATCAAGCAATATCCTCTGAACCACCACCGTTAGCCACCGACGCAAATGGCAGGAGAAATGCGCCCAGCCAGAAGTAGAAGCAATAGAAAAGCTCCCTGAAGACCCCCGGCGCCATGAGCCAGAGCGAACGCTGGGGGGGTCTGCCTTCGGGGCCCCGCAGGGGAGCTGCCGCCGCTGCCGCTGCTGGCCGCCCAGTCCTGCCGAACTCCGAAAACTTTCCCAACTCGCCTCTTCTCCCCGCGGCAAGCGCCGGGGAGCCGCTGCTCGCCACCCTCCCGCCGCCCTGGTCTAGCGCTGCCCGTCGCGGGAGTTACCTGGGGCTGCGGGGAGGACGAGGGGCAGAAGGCACCAGCAGCAGCAGCCGAGAAGCCCGACGGCGCCCAGCCCCATGGCCGGGGCCGCTCCGCGGAGCTCGACAGCGGGCGGAAAGGCAGCACCGCGCACCCCCCCCCCGCAGCAGGAGGAAGGAGGGACGGCGGAGAGGGAAGGGCTGCCCGCTCCTCCCGGCCCCCGTGCCCTCCACCCGCCGGTGGGGGACCTGCCCAAGGGGCGAGGCAGCCACTGCCCAGCCCTGCCTTTGCTAGCCCGCGCTCCTCCGTGGGGGCGGAGAATGTAGCGGGGCACCTTGCGTATAACGCTTTGCGGGGCCGTGGGCAATGGGGGGAAGTCTGTTAGGGCGCGGGAGAAGGGAGGTCTGGTGGGGGTGTTAAGCACGCCCCTTAACTGCGTTAAAACTTACTCCGGCTGTCCACAAAGAGCTAATTTGGGGATTGTCTTCAGATATCTGAAGACTTCTTTCCTTAGGCGTTCACATCAGAGCTCCAGCTTTTTTTCAGAAAAGACACCAGCAAAGGCAAGGAAGGTTAAATATTTTGTTCATGAGACTGAAGAGTTAAAAAATCTCCAAAACACACATAGACACACCCCTTCCCTCCACACCTAACCCCCTAAAAGCTACCTTTAGCAATCAAGGAACAGATCAAGAAGAAACACTACTTCCACCACAAGGCAATTTAAATTCTGCTTTATATTCTGTGACTGTTCTTTCCTCATTTCTGTCTTTTCATTCTTCCTTTGAGCTGTCCCTTATGGAAATAATATGGCTATTTCTTATTCTTTGCATTGTTTCACGTTATTTGTTTTCTTTTAAAGTAGCTATGCCTGGTTTTTAGGATTCCTGAGGGACTGTTTGCTGCTTGCTGATGTAGTGCTTTCTTCCATCAGACCTCATTTACCACTTTGCATTTACATGAAGCAACTAGAAATCTCTATGATATGCTACAAAAACTATATAACCATCTACTTTTAATCTAATTCAAGATCACCTGACTCAAAATGCACACACTGGAAAGCTCACATTAACTTCAGATAGGCCATTTGCTGGTATTTGAAGACAATGATGTACTTAGGTTGAAAAGTAAGTAATGCTTGCTTTTAGTTTTGACCAAGGATGTGGGAAGTGAAGGGCAGAAAAAGGAGCAGAGAATGAGGGATGGGTTAAAAGGCAACACGTTAGGAGTAAGGTGTGAGGGGTAAACACTGCTTCTTCAAAGCTCTTCAAAAGTTTTGGTACCCGAGATAAGCTATGGCTGACACCATGCCTTTTCTGCTTGTCTTGCTTTCCTTTGGTAGTGAAACTACGTAGTGTTTTGAAAAGGCTGCTTTGCTCTCACAGGTTTCACTGTAGTTCACCAGGCCAGTGACACTCTAGAGAAGTGAAAATGTGGAGTGGTAATGATGACTGTTTAATCCTTTACTCTGCCCTTCTGTGAACTTGTGCTTTTCTAGGATAAATATCAGCAGCTCCTTGTTAGTCTGTTCACTCTGCTTTTATTCTGACCTTCTTAGGTTTTTGTTTACACTCAAGTTGTCACAGGTCCAAGGCTGCTTGTTGCTCCCTTAGGTCAAAAGCTCTCTGCTTGGTGATGTAGAAGCCTCGTTATGTTAGACTTTTGCTTCCTTTTTATTTTTTATTTATTTATTTATTTATTTATTTAGAGCAAGAGATAACCCAGGTAGTTTAAAAGCTTAGGTATGTTCCGTGATTTCAGTGATACTCCTATAGTATAGTAGCTCGACCAGCTGGTCAAATGAAGAACTTGCACTTTCTGCATTCTCTCCTACCAATTCCTCCATGTGTTCTTTTTTCTTCAGACTTATTTAAGAGTGGAGAGTTTGTAGAATTCATAAGTTTTATCTGTACACTCATCGCTGTCAAATTGTCTACCTTAATTTGCATTGTAAATATGTACTCTGACATATGATGACACGCTTTGTTTTCTTCTGAGTCAACTACTGAATACTAACTGTATTGTCCAAACCCGACACCTTATGAAAAAATCTTGTTCCCACTATCCTATGTATGTTATAATCAGCATTGTGAACATTGTGTACTCCCTTTCTCTTACTTGTTTTTGAGGCTTTTTACATTTTTTTTGCATAGGTATACCACCAGGCAAAAAAATAATTAGAAAAAAACCCTGCTATTTCCTCTTCTGTGTCTCAAGGGTACCTCTTGGACTGCTGAAATATGGACAAATTTCCATTTTCAGATCCTTTCTATTTACTTCAAGAGGTCCCAAAACAAAACTTGATAATTTTATTTCCAAGAGGTCGGAATCTTTTAACAGAGTGGGGGCTGTCCAACATAACCAGAATCTGTTGGAACAGAATCTACCCAGATACTAATCCAAAAATAATTTGAAGAAACCCCAGTGTTCTGCAAATTTAGACTAATTCTCTTCTCTCCCTCCCTCCCTCCCACGTGAGCAAGCCAAGCTGTAAGTCATTTTTACTTAGCTTGTTTGCTGCCAAATTCACAGTCTTCACAATCATCCTTGAAAATTACAGTACCTGTGTCTGGCAGATCTTAGTGATTTCTACTGAGAATAACCTTAATTTAAAAAATGAATTTTTGAGATCTTTGTGTTACAAATTGGAAAGTAAAGAACCTCACATGGTAGTTGTCTGTGTATGGAGATCATCCAAGGTGCTAACAATTGTACTCATTTCTTTACCTAAAAATAATTGAATGGTGAGTACAGACTGAGGAGTGCTAGTCTAGTTAGCCCTCACCAGTCTGTCATTCTTAGGAAACAGTTTTGTGGAATCCTTGAGAGATGAGCTTTGGAACTTGTAACAGGAATCAGGTCATCTAAGACTGACTGCAACAACTGGATCCAGGAAAAAATCTTCAGGGATTCTTGTCCAGAAATTGAGATATTGTTATTTCATTTGTTCCAAGAAAATGACATACAACATTCCTGCATTCTTAGGAAGTAGTAAAGGCTGAGCTTCTGAGAAAAGCAGACTGTTAATTTAGGCTTGGTAAAAAAATCCTTTTCTACAAGACCGAATGCAAGGTCCTGTATCTGGGTTGGGGCAACCCGAAGCACCAATATAAGCTGGGTAGCAACTGGCTTAAGAGCATCCCTGAAGAAAAGGACTTGGGCATGTTGGTGGATGAGAAGCTTAACATGAGCCAGCAGTGTGCACTTGCAGCCCAGAAAACTAATCACACCCTGGGCTGCATCAAGAGAAGCATAGCCAGCAGGTCAAGGGAGGCAATTCTCACTCTCTATTCTGCTCTGGTGAGACCCCACCTGGAGTACTACATCCAGCTATGGAGCCCCTATTACAGAAGGGATCTGGATGTGCTGGAACAGGTCCAGAGAAGTGCCACGAGGATGATTAGAGGGCTGGAGCACCTCTCCTATGAGGACAGACTGAGGGAGATGGGGATGAGAAGAGAAGGCTCTGAGGAGACTTAATTATGGCCTTTCAGTATCTTAAGGGGTCCTACAAGAAAGATGGGGAGGGACTTTTTAGGGTATCAGGGAGTGATAGGACTAGGGGAAATAGGAAAAAAAACTAGAAATGTGTGGATTCAGATTGGATGTTAGGGAGAAGTTTTTCACCATGGGGGTGGTGAGACACTGGAAAAGGTTGCCCAAGGTGGTGTTAGAAGCCCCATCCCTGGAGGTTTTCAAAGCCAGGCTGGATGTGGCTCTGGGCACCTGATCTAGTGTCAGGTGTCCATGCCCATGGCAGAGGGGTTGGCACCAGATGACCCTTGAGGTGCCTTCCAACCCTAACAATTCTATGATTCTACATTGACCACAGAATGAGTGTACATCAACTTACTGCTCAGCAACATGCAAGCAACTTTGCAAAGTCTGAAAATCTAAGAGCAGCTAGGAACCCTTGAAGTACTGCCAGGCTATGAGTACTCCTAAGTGGTGCCTGTTTATCTACTAACATAACTCCTTTTGACTGGCAAGAAGTCCAATCAAATTTTTACTTTATTTTTGCAGGAACCTGCATCAATGAAAAAAAAAAAAATAAAGTCATTAATACAAGTCTTAAGGGTCCCTGCAAACTCCTGGTAGCTGAAATCTGAGGCTAGTAATAGCGTCACATAGAAACTGTATGTGAGAGAGGGAGAAAAATCTGTGATTCATTTGGGCTATCCTTGCATATTCTGCAAAGTGAAAGAAGAAAATATCAATTACAAGGCAGTTCCCTCTCCCTGGCAAAGAAATGATACTTTGTGAGTGAGAGTATCAGAAACTCTAACATTATCACTGGAGATGTTTATCCTTTATCCCTTAAGGCATGTCATCAGCCATAGATATTCACAAGTATAGTTCTAGGATCTGTTAATCGGGCTTACAAGTTTGTACTCCATGCTGGACTCTGTGGATAGCATTGTTCATGATAATAAAGCTCATCAGGCACAGCTGGAGCCATATGGAACTCTTTTTACATTTCTGATGTTAGGCTTTTCCATCCTTATGTGTAACTTGTTGGGGTTGAGCAGAACATGCTCTCTGTTCTTTTGTCCTAACCTCCTTGCTATGTTCCAGTTGGAAAGTTGCATTTCTACCCCCACTTACTTGTGTCCCTTCTGGCTGTTCAATGAGAGTACCCTTCAGTGACTGTATTGACACAAGACTGGCAAGAAAGAAAAAATAAGTTATTTGTGCTGCTGTTTTACCCAGTTCAAGAACATGTTTCTGCCCTTACAAAAGGCAACAGGTGAAGTATGCAGACTTTAGTGGGGAGACAGGAATCTTGTTCAGCACCTTCTGAAACAGGGCACATAAAGCAAAGTTTTTTCTGCACAGAACAGATTTCACTACACACAAAAATAGCATTTATCAATAGTTAGCTAGAGATTACCAAAATATTTTTTTATCACAGTAGCTTTTTTTTTTCCTGTTGGAACAGTAGCCAGAGCATGTGGAGCTAAATCATTTACAGGAGTTAAAGCCAAACCCATTGACTAGCACTGAAAATCCTCATCACCTCCCTCTCTGGCTATTCACAAAGCAGTAGCTCAGTGCTATCTATCATTCCATTACCGAGAATTCTGCCAGCTGTTTTAGGAAATACATTACATCAAATCTTGGCCACTCTGAAGAGTGAGTCAAAGCTTTCAGCACTGGAGCGGTTTTCCACTGACTGTAGTCTTGATGAAAAAAATGAATGCAATTTTCACCTTTCTCAGTGTTGGGAAAGAGAGATTTTGCTGTCTCTGAGATCATAATCTGTCTGATATTGTAAAGTAAAAAGCCATAAATGTAGAAATCTGAAATATTCAGTAAGATTCCATATTCAGGGTTATTCCACGGATAGATGTATGCACCTAACAACTAAAATACAGGGTTAAAAAATCACTGCATAAAGATAAATGAAGACAGCAACAAAATCTCCTTATCATTTGAGTAGATTTTTTCCACCAAAAAACCCAAACAACCAAACATATATAGCATAGGGATAAACTAAAATAAAATATATTCAGAAAATATGATTGTCACTAATGCAAACGAAAATGAGATCCTAACTGAAGATGTTACAAAAAGAATACATTTAAAGCAAACTAAGAAAAGACATAAAAGACATTTTCCATAAGAACTGGAACAGTATCACTGTAACTTTATATAGTACTGGGCTGTCTGTACTTGAAGTTTAGAAAAATTTATACAAGTTCTTTGATAGGCAGCATGAGAATCCTGGAAGGACTTTTTTAGTCTAAAGAAAGATATGGATCATCATAAAGTGTGAAAACAGGAAAGACAGAAGTGCAAAAATTTGTAGTGGGCAGAAGTAATGGGCAGAACTTTAGTTGGAAGAAGGATTCATTTAGATGGATATATAGACATCTGTTTAGCACCGAGGTTGATCAGACATTAAGACATTTTGTCACTAGAGGCAAAATAATTAGATGTCTTTAAGGAAAGGTTAAGTACACTTACAGGAAGATAAAAGATGAATACAAAACCATCATTGCTTGAAGCAGGAATTTTGTTTAGATATCCCTTTCAAAGACGTAATTTGTGGTCCTGCAATATCTATTGGTCAGGAAAATGTTCCTTTGCAAACTGATGTTAAAAACAGACTGAATCCTAGGATTTTTAAAAGGTGATTTGCAATCTGACAGAAGTTAATGATAGCAAGCAATGCTCCCACATGCTTTACCCACTTGGAGATTGTCGTGGGATGGAGAGGGTAAGGCCAAGAAGCCTCCTCCCTTCCCCCTTGTAAGGTAAAAGGGAAAAAAAAAATTGAAGGGAAAGGAAAAAAAAACTCACAAGCTGAATTAGCAAAGCAGTGGAGCTATATTTACAAAGCAATGTAGGGTTTGCAGGGGAATATTTACAAATTTACAATATCTACAATATATACAAAGATATACAACACAGTAACACAGAAATGAGAGTGACCCCCTCGGCAGAGAGGGGGTTCCCCACCTCCGCTCTCCCCTCTCTCCCCCCCTTTCCCCAGAATGGGATAGAAAGAGAAAGAAAAGAGAGGAAAAAAAAGTTAGAAGCAGTTTGTGTTAATTGGAAGGGAGTTAATACAGGCCTTATCAAGTTTGTCAGTTTGAAGGCCGGAGCCTTGGCAGAAAGCCCAGCACACAAAGCTGCTGCACGAAGAAGAGGCGGAAGCAAGACTGAAAATAAAATGCCGGAGTGCCCAGGATATCTTTCCTACACTCCCAGTTCAGAGGGTGCTTCCTCCCACTCTTCCAATGAAATTAGTTTAGACTATTCCTTCCGTTTACCAACTTCCGTCCACCATATTCCCTTTCTTAAGGGGGCAACATCAACCGGCTACAGTCCACCCCTTCTAAACAATTTCATTGGCTGTTCATACTGTCCATCCAATCCAAAACGATATTTACAGTTCGTAAGTAAAGTTCATAGTCCATTCCGGCTATGCTCAGATGTAGATGATTCAAAAGTCCAAGAAAATCAGAAAATGAGAAAAATGGAAAACAGTTCATTTCTTCACCGACGAAGCAAAGAAAAGGGAAACAGGGAAATCTCAGGGTCTCTTAGTTGACTCAGGGCTCTCAGGGATCTCAGGGTTTGTGCACCGTAGATTCCTCGTTGATTCTCCTCTGGATGCGATGTAGCTGTACAGCAGTTCAAAATTAACCTCTTTCAGCTAAAGTTAAATTTCTTTGTGGAACACACTGAATTTCACCATTCTCTTGCATTACCCAATAAGTGTGACCCGGACCTTCAGCTGAAACCACCCCTCGGACAGGTTTAGCCTCTCCTGAGGGTGAAAATACCCAAACAGTTTTACCCAACAGATTCTTTTCTCTAACAACACGAACTCTATCACCTTCTACTTTCTGTAGCAAATCTGAATGTTCAGGTCCAGCTTGATTCACTGAACCTCTACTATTTACCAGCCAGGTTGCTTGTGCTAAATGTTTTTCCCAGTTTTTCAAAGATCCACCTCCCATGGCTTTGAGAGTGGTCTTCAACAAACCGTTGTAGCGTTCAATCTTCCCTGAAGCTGGTGCATAGTACGGAATGTGGAATATCCACTCAATACCGTGCTCTTTTGCCCAGCTCTTTACAAGGTTGTTCTTGAAATGAGTTCCGTTGTCTGACTCAATCCTCTCTGGAGTTCCATGTCTCCACAGGATCTGTCTCTCCAGACCGAGAATGGTGTTGCGTGCAGTTGCATGTGGAACTGGATAAGTTTCCAACCACCCAGTGTTTGCCTCTACCATAGTAAGCACGTATTGCTTACCAGAACGAGAACGTGGTAGAGTGATGTAGTCAATCTGCCAAGCTTCACCATACTTGTACTTGGACCATCTGTTACCATACCACAAGGGCTTAAGTCATTTTGCCTGCTTAATAGCAGCACAAATGTCACAGTCATGGATGACTTGTGTGATAGCATCCATGGAAATGTCTATGGATCTGTCACGAGCCCATTGGTATGTTGCATCTCTGCCTTGATGTCCTGACGAATCGTGAGCCCACCGAGCTAAGAATATCTCACCTCGGTGTTTCCAGTCGAGATCAAGATTAGAGTCCATGTCTACTTGAGAAACTCTTGCAGCTAGATCTGCCTGATGGTTGTGTTGCTGTTCCTCAGTAGCTTTGGTCTTAGGAATGTGAGCATCGATGTGTCTCACTTTCACTGGAATTCTCTCGATTCGATCAGCAATGTCCTGCCACAGGTTGGCTGCCCAAATGGGTTTTCCTTTTCTCTGCCAACCACTCTTTTTCCAGTTCTTTAGCCAACCCCATAGAGCATTGGCTACCATCCATGAGTCGGTGTAGAGATAAAGCTTTGGCCATCTCTCACGTTCAGCCACGTCGAGAGCTAGCTGGACAGCTTTTACCTCTGCGAATTGACTGGATTCTCCTTCTCCATCTTTCGCCTCCGCAACTCGGCGTGTTGGACTCCACACTGCAGACTTCCACCTTCGCTTGTTTCCAACAAGACGACAGGAACCGTCTGTGAACAAAGCATATTTCTTTTCATCATCAGAGAGGTCATTGTAAGGAGGAGCTTCCTCAGCACGAGTCACTTTCTCCTCTGGAGGTTTAGCACAGTTGATGGGCAACGTCAACCGGCCACAGAGATGAAGATAACATCCAGTTTGTAACTCACACCACCTTGTTATATTCTATTTTCCTGCAGTGTGAAAGATTTGGTGCAGTGAAGATGCATCTAGATTCTTAACAGTCAGTAAACAGAACATTTTTGCTACTGTATTAGTGATATTGCATTAAAAAATATTTTAAAGTACTTTCCTGAGGCTAGTAAAGTGATTTACTTCCTATATGAAACATAACTAGACCTGAGACTTCATTTCAGGGCAGAAGCTCCCTGTGTGTACACAGGAGAGAAAGCAAGAGAGGGAGAAACTGCCGCTCTGTTAAGGCACCATGTTCTTATGGTTTTCTGAATTTCTAAATGAGTTATTCTGTCTTTTGGCCAGAAGGGATATTTATAAAGAAAAATGGACAGTTTGGTGTGAGATGGACATTTATCAAAACAAAGAGTTTAGTTTTAGCCACGTGGAGTTTAAAATGCCATAAAAATTATCTGAGAGAGGTGAAATTCAACACTGAACCACGGTTCAAGTTATATGGAAAATTGTCCACATATGGGTAATCCAGAAAGAGAAAGCATTGCCATATATTTCTCAGTGTGTGTAGAATATACTCATATGTTATCTTTATAATATGTAATATATATGTGATATCTGTGTAGGGATAATGATTGGGAAAACAAACATACAAGGGAAGTATATAACAGAAAAAATAAATGCACAATTAAACTTGAAAAAAAAATTACCAGTACAAAATAGAGGTACTCTGGCAACTTACAAAACTTTACTCTTTGAAACCTCTAGTGTCTTCTGATACTAACAGTTTTGACCTACATTCTGATATGCAGAGGTGCCTGCTGGTTTCAGAGCTTTGAACTGGCTATGATGGAGGCTTTAGGGGCTTGCAGTAGCCCAGGGAGAGGTTAATGTTTGGCAAAAGAATAAATGAAAAACAATCCACATGCCTTTCTACACTCATTACTGCTGTCAGAATTCTAGCAGCTATTCAATCTTTGATTTTGTCTTAATCTCAGCTGGAATTTTTTGCTAACTATAGAAAGTAAGCTGTTATTTTCATTCTTAGTATTTTATCTCATTTTGTGCCATTTTAAAGAAAAGATGCAGTGCTTACTTCCATTGTATACAACTCCTAGCAGAGCCATTGTTGTTATTTATATACACTGACAAATGGGTATTTATTGTCTGCTGTTTCCTGCAGCATGCAAAAAGTTTCCGGTATTTTTTACTTTGTCTTCTAACAAAGAAACCAGAACTTTCCTCCAGTGACTGTCTTTTGCTGTTAGTTTTTTTTTTTGTTTATTCCATACCCCCCCCCAGTGTATATGATTATTTGCTCAAATTCCTGGTTTTGCATACCTCTACTAATATCAGAAATCAAGGTACTTAACTCTGTCATAGTCCCAGTTCAATTTTTTTTCTGTTCCCTCCTTTTGCATTATAAATGTTATTATGTGTTGCAATCCTTTCCTTTGCCATACTGTTTCTAATTAGTTTCTCTGCTGCTATTTTTTCTAATGTGTCATTCTATCATTATGGTTTTATTGGTCTTTTAAAAAATTATGTTAAACTACAAAATGAAACCAAAACTAACTTCTATTAGCATTATTATTTTTACCTTGCATTTTGTCTAGGTCTATTTAATCTTTATTTTGTTACAGGATATCATGTAACCATGAGTTGAAAATTATTGATTTTGATGAAATTTCTACTCTGTCAATGCCTTTTTACCTCCTGGGTAAGACACACATGAAGACACTGCCTCAGGAGTATTGTTCCATTTATACACGTGAGGGTAATATTGGATTACAATTGGTGCCATAAGAATAATTATAGGAAATAAAATGGACCCAAACCAGGAGGAATGTCTGATGAATAATGAAGCAGAGCATGCCAGAAGCAGTCCTGTTTGCCATAGCCAGAAACTCTTTTCCTCAATCTAGCATCAAGGACAAGAAAAATAGAGATTGGCAAAACTTCAAGCCTTTATACAAATGTATTATTGCAAAAGACATTTTCACAAAGCTACCCAACCTCTTTCCCTTGGTTTAGTTTGTGTCTCAGCTCTGCATTCCCCAGAAAATCTTTCTTTCTGCTCTTATCTTGAAGTGAAAGAAGGAAAAATATTAAATGATGCTACCATAAAAATATATTTAAAATTATTAATGCAGGTAAATACCTGCAATTTCTGTGTCAGTCTTAAGATAGTCTATGACTTTGGAAAGACAATTTTCAGTGAAAGATTTCCAATGAAAGAAATTAACTACTTCAGTAAGCCAATCCAGTGCTTAATACATATTAAGGTAGAATGCTCAGCAATATGAATGATTTTATCTACCATGGTTTGAGATTAAAATTAAAAATTAATTTAGCAGGAATGTAATTGTTGTTGTGCCTGAAACACCTCTGTTCCTTAGCAGTAAAGATTAAGTAGGTGGCTGAGGCAAGACTGAATTAGCTGTGATTAATTTTTCCCCAAATCAGATACAACTGATAAGATATTTGCAAATCTAATAAAGACAAATAACTTGAAATGCAAGAATGAGTTGAGTTTTTTCTTCACTGCAGTGTATGCTGAGCTCTTGATTTTGCACTACTTTGCTGTTGACTATTTTGCAGAAAGAAAAGCTGAGGTGCAGGGAAGGAAACTAGTTCAAACTCACTCATGATAAAGTCAGTCAGATATGAATGGTCAGGTTTCCTCATCCCTATTTCTTCCTACTATATTGCCTCCTTTAGAGTTAACCTCAGCCTTGGAAAGAGAAAGAATGAAATTGGGGAGGAAAAACTTAAAAGGATCTGGAACCAAATTCAGAGTTTCAGTGCATTCTGAATTTCCAATCCTGATGGTAATTGACAAAGGCAATAGTGCTTCTTTTTGTCAGAAGTGGGCACATTTTCCATTTCCCAAACTAATATCAACTATGGATCTTCTGCTGTAAGGTCTGTGCACTTACATTCTTGAAATAGTCACTTTTATATGCATTCTTTATCATCCTTTTTTCACTGCTACTATGAAATATATTAGCTATAAACTGTTCACATATGCAGATCTTCTATAAAATGATTAGATGTTTCATCTACATATAATTTGTGAATGTTAAATACATGAAGAAGTACGATATTTCTTCTCCAAGTGCAATAATCCTTAGGTACTTTGCTCAAGTGTGATTTCTCCTCACTATTCCCTTCCCATCTTCAAACAGAAATGTGTTATAAATCTTTTGAGTCCTTCTCTCTTGAGCAATACAGCAACATTGGATTACTTAGTTCTCTGATTTAGTAATGTTCACCATTACTCTCATATTGATTTTGATTCATTCTCCCTTTTTGTTATACCTTATGAGATTATTTTTTTTTCCTATGGTGATACACAGTGGACACAACAGGGCTTTGGGAACTGGAAACAGAACAAAGAATCTATCATATATTATGCAATCACTGGCTTGCATTTTGCTTAATAGGTAAAAGCCTCTACTGGGAAGGAGGAAAATAAAAAATCCTTTTAACTGATGCACTGGAAAGCAGTGACAAGCAGATCTGATGTGAAAGACACAACAATCCTCTCAATTACATTTACATAAATGCAGAAAACTACTGATTTATTTTTTTCTGATATGACTGTCATATCTTACTACTTTATGTGCTTGTGTCTTTTTTACATGTCTGTGTCTTAACTATATGGCTGTCTTGTTTTATATGTCTTATTTTAAATGTGTAGATTCCTTAGGTCAAGAATTGCCTTTTTATGTTGCATTTCTAAAATCCCAGTCTTTGTGACAGGTCACATTGACAATATGAAAACAAGTTAATATTTGTGTGGCATTAAACATCTTAGAACTGCTATCAGGACTGTGATCTCACTACACAGGGCACTGTATGAATATGGAAAGGTACACTCTTAATCAGAAATGTGAAAAAAGTCAAATGAGAACAACAGACCAGGATACAGCCACACCCAAATAACACGACCACAAAGATCTAGAAAGACTACACTATCCAAATGGCTCTGAAGGATGGGGTTTTCTTATTGTTTCACCATTTGTATCTGTTGTGAAAAGTATGAGTCTGTACAAAACTTGTGCAATGGTATATTAATGTATTATGATTGAATAGAATAGAATACACCAGGTTGGAAGAGACCTTCAAGATCATCACGTCCAACCTATCAACCAATCCAACCCACCTAAACAACTAAACCATGGCACCAAGCACCCCATCAATTCTCCTCCTGAACACCTCCAATGATGGTGACTCCACCACCTCCCCAAGCAGCCTATTCCAATAGGCAATCACTCTCTCCGTATAGAACTTCTTCCTAACAGCCAGCCTAAACCTCCCCTGGCGCAGCCTGAGACTGTGTCCTCTTGTTCTGGTACTGGCTGCCTGGGAGAAGAGACCAACCTCTGCCTGTCTACAACCACCCTTCAGGTAGTTGTAGAGAGTAATAAGGTCACCCCTGAGTCTCCTCTTCTCCAGGCTAAGCAATCCCAGCTCCCTCAGTCTCTCCTCATAGGGCTTGTGTTCCAAACCCCTCACCAACTTTGCTGCCTTTCTCTGGACACGTTCCAGCAAGTCAACATCCTTCCTAAACTGAGGGGCCCAGAACTGGACACAATACTCAAGGTGTGGCCTAACCAGTGCAGCATACAGGGGGAGAATGACCTCCTTGCTCCTGCTGGCCACATCGTTCCTGATGCAGGCCAGGATGCCATTGGCCCTCTTGGGTGCCTGGGCACACTGCAGGCTCATGTTCAGCCTACCATCAACCAGCACCCCCAGGTCCCTCTCTACCTGGCCGCTCTCCAGCCACTCTGACCCCAGCCTGTAGCACTGCATGGGGTTGTTGTGTCCAATGTGCAGAACCTGGCACTTGGATGAATTATTTTTGAGGCTAAGAAGTCAAGCCCTCAGCAGATAAGAAATGTAAGAATTTAGATCTGTACACAAACTTAATTTGGCTTCCTGTGATTATGCTTTGTAATTTCACCTGCAATCTCATCATTACACACTGTGGTTTTTTCATGGCATATCTGCCTGATTGAGTAGTCACCTTTCAAATAGCTTTTCAGTATTTTGTTTACTTATTGTGGCTCCTGTGCTTTATCTCCTGTGCTTTTCAAAACCTGTTCTAAAGACAGAGTTATTGAATGTTCTCTGTGATTTTTCATGCTGTTCATATTAACACCCAACAGCTACACAAATAGAAATGAACATGTTTTCAGAATATCTTTGTAACATAAGGCAGGAGTTGTACATCCATTTTATATCTGGAGGACTGAAGAAAAAAAGAAATTAAAATAAACAGTTCCTACTTGTTCTGAGTTGCAATGGAAGAGTTTTTTTTCAGGCCATTTAGCACATTAGATATTCAAAGCACAGCTCTCAAAGACACGAAAGGCAATGTTGAAAGCACAACACCTTATCAATCCAGGCTCAAGTGAGAGATCTTGATAATGAGTAAAATGTAATTGCCAGACCTGCATAGTTTGGTACTAGTGACATTGCAGTCAACATCATGGAGAGAGGCAGAGTAGAAGATAATTCTGCAGAAGCTTTACTTTTTCCTTCCACTACCTTCTGTACACACCTGACCTGCAGGCCTGCAGACTGCACAATTTTCAGAGCATAAATGTAGCTCCGTTTCCCATCAGGCTGTTCCATAAAACAGAACCCTTATTCCTGTTGCAATAGAAAGGCATGATTTTTAAGTAAACCTTTCACCACAAGAAAAAAAAACTCATACAAGTGAGTTAAAAGATTGCACAGTGAAGTGCATTTTCAATGCTGTGTCAGCTTTGTGCTGTTTTAAAAGCAGTATCCAGGTAATAGTCAGATTTTTCTTTGAAAGTTGTTTTTTTTTTTTTCCCAGTGAAACAGGAGCAGAATATCCCGTAGTGTGACATCACCCTGGTGTCTTCATGGTTCGCTTCCATGTTGGCAATAGCTGGAGATTCTGCACAGAACTCTGCATCTTCACATAGTGAAGTAGCTGTTGGCCACAGCAAGTTGTTCTTGGCGGGGAAATGAGACCCTTTTGATGAGGAGCTTTCACATAATTACTGACAGTAGATGAATAGTGAAATTTATTAATTTTAATACCATTCCAGGTGTAGCTCCTGCTGTTTCTCTGCAAGATCTATCCTTTCTGCTCATGTTTCTAGCACTTTCTTGTTAAAGTGTTTTGTAGCTCTCAGTCCTGTCTCAGTCAGGAATGTTACACTTCTGTGGATTTCTCACACCAGTCTTCTTTGCAATCAATCTTACTTTCTTCTTTCCTAGTCTTCATGCAGTCTGTCCTCCTCCTCCTTTTCTTCCTTTGCAGCATTACTCTCTGGGGAGCTAAGCCTCTTTATTTACTGCATCTTCTCTCACTCTCCATGGCTGTTTCCTATGCCTCCCTGTTCTCCCCTAAGGGGTTCTTCATCTGCAAAGCTGCATCCAGTATGTTTTCATTACAGGTGTAATGAAAAATTACACCATCATTTCCCCACAATCTATCCAGTCCCTGGCTGCCTTTCCCAGTACCTGAGACTACCACAAAATCCAGAACTCTTATTTGTTTGCACATTAGATCTAGCCTCTGAAAAGAGCTAATCATTGGCTTTAGGTCTTCTTTCGGTAAAATATATGGGGAGGGACTCTATCAGAAGAGGTAGTGCTAGGGGTAACAGTGTTAAACTGAAAGAGGGTAGAGTTAGATTAAATATAAAGAGATTCTATACTGTGAGGGTGATGAGACACTGGAATAGGTTGCCCAGAAAAGCTGTGGATGTCCCATCCCTGAAAGTGTTCAAGGCCAGGTTGAATGGGGCTTTGAGCAACTTGTTGCAGTGGAAAATGTGCCTGCCCAGAACTGAGCACAGTACTCCAGGCGGGGGGTCTCACAAGAGCAGAGCAGAGGAGCAGTATCACCTCCCTTGACCTGCCAGTCACACTTTTGATGCAGCCCAGGATATAGTTGGCCTTCTGAGCTGCAAGTACACTTGTGTTGAGTTTTTCATCAGTTGACAGCCCCCAAGTCCTTCTCCTTGATATTTAAGGTCCCTTCTATTGCAACCATTCTATGACTCTGTGATTCAGCTCATCATCTTATATTTGTCTCCTTGCCTAGTAGTCTTGGACTTCCTTGTGATCCAGCTCCCATAACAAGAGTCTGCTTACCTTTATCAGACTTCTGTCTCATCCTCTCCTTGGATGACACTGTACTTCAGTCTCTGGATTGCAGCATGCAGAGCATAAACAAAACCTTATCTAGTAAACACTAAGAATTTTCTGTTGAGATACACAAATAACAGTCTTTCAGGGGCTTATGTCTTATTTGGAAAAGAGCAGATACTCATAAAGAAAACAGGAAGCATGCCTTGAAGGAAATAGCAGGAAGTCCTGATAAACTATGTTATCTCTGCTCTGTACCATGGAGCTAGGGTAAAGTTATTCAAATTTTTTAAGATTACCATAATTTTGGCCTAGCTCCATGTCAACTCTGTCCTCAAACTTGCAAATGTTTTATGAATTTTGGCTGCCAATAATTACATACACTTCAAGAAAATACCTTTTTCATGCAGATGTCTGGCACACACAGTTCCAGCTGGAATAGCTATAAACTTAGATTAAGTTCTCATCTGTCTGAAAATAAGGTTTCATGGTGGAAAGTATCTTGCAGCGTAAAGGACAGGTAATGTGAAACAGGCCTACCTGAAGCCATTAAGAGTGTCAGAGTGGGTGTGAGCTAATGGAACTACAGGAATAGATGATGAAGGGTCAGTGAAGGATTATTAGAGAATGTGAAAAAAAAAATGGAAAGAAAAAAAGGAGGGAAGAATAAGAAAAAACATGAGGAAGGAGAACAAGAATGGAACAGTGAGGAAAGCATAGGAAAGAGATCATCAGAATAAGTCAGTTTGCAGCGGACACACCGTTTCACACTCCTCAGGGGACTCCATCATCCACTTGTCCCACTACATCACCATGTGTCCCAGTTATTCCACCAGCAGTACTTGGCTCAGCCATTGCCACATCATTGCCTTTGCTTTAGTGTGTTTCCCTCTACTACCCAATGCTTTCTTGGAGAAGAGATCATCACTGATTCCTGGCAGTTGCTTTCACTTCAAAGCCCTTGTCTTCACCCTCTGAGCTCTTAGACATAAGCATCTGCATGCCCCTGAGCAGGCACATAGGCTCAGTGCCTCCCCAAGCAGTACCATGCCTCAGGGCAAATTAGGAAGAGAGCTTGGCTCAGACTCACAGAAGCTCAAAAACACATTCATGCTCACTTGTGCTGTGATTTCTCTTACACACCATGCAACAATGAAACTGAGCAGGAGTGGGATGACCCATTTGTACAGTTGCCATGACAATATGATACAGTGCAGAATGCTGCTCTGAGCAGCCTTGCTGCTTGGCTGCTGTAGGCTGACAATACTCTAAAGTAAAAATCATGCAAAAGAGTTTCCCATTGTCATTGTACTGCACTGCATTGACCCCTGTGAGATGAGAGATGAAGCTCACCTGAAGTGACAAGGGTCTACAGCTGAGAATATTGCATTTCTTTGAAAAGGAGGTTGTTTGAGTGCCTTTATTTTATTTTTTTTTAATTTGTTCTGAAGAGGGATTGGATGAACAATATGGGGATTTATTTATTTGAAATTCTAAGAATGGCATTTTAATTTCTAAGGCTAGCGTAATGCTGTAAATATATAAAATGCATGAGGAAACCAGCAGTGACTTATAGACATAGGGGCAGAATTGTATGCCCTCTGCAGCAGAAACAAAAAGAATCTGCTGATATCTGTAAGCAGATATGCATAAGAAACATGTAAAGATGTATCTGATGTCTAATTTAGAACAGTGGATAAAGACTGTTCTCTATCTAAAACAGGTGAAGATAGACAGTTCTTACTCTCCCTACCAGAAGCAGCTACTACTGCTGGTGCAGAAAGGAAAAACACTTTACCACTAGCTTATTATCCTCCAGAGATAACTTGGCTTTCTGTAAAGAAATATTGGATTCTCAAATACACATCCCCCAAGGTAAATACCTTAAAGAGCTTTACTGAGTTAGGGCATTTTCCATACTCCCCACTTGATGTTGCACTTGCTATGAGACAAAGGTGATGTCTGTCTTTAAATTTGGACTTTACTGTTGAAGCATTTGATGCAATTATTACTTCTGTTATTATTATTATTGATGAAAATTTGTATTCCTGTAGAACTTAGGAATTTTGCTCTAATGTACCAAACTCTGTATCTGCTGCCTCTTTTTATTTAAACTTCCATGCACATTCTTTTCAAATTGCATGTCAATGAGCAGTGAATATACAATGTGTCCTTCTAGATCAGGTGTCATTTCTTTCTGTTATTCAGGAGATTTGGGGATGTATAGCCTTTCCTGTTACAGGGAAGGATGTGCTTTGCAAATCTCTATACCCTTGACAAGAGGAGCTCTAAGAAACAGGTGATTTCTTTGTGTAACACTGTTGGAGCAGACCTCTCTTCCTTCTGTGTATTTCCTATTAACTGAATAAGTTTGGCCTGAAGTGGATGAAAGCAATGTCAAAACAAAGTACTGCATGCAATTCATATAAGACATGAAACACCAAAGATTTGCACACAAATTTCTCTCTAATCTACATAATTTTTGCTTACCAGTTGTGACTGGCACTTCAAGAATACAGAGCTTCTCACTCCCCTTTTGAGGGAATTCCTCCCTGAAAGAATCTTCTATTTTGAATATCAGTGTAAACAGGAAAGATATAAAAGGGGGTTCCCAAATTTAGATACTATCAGAAAAAAATTGATAGTTTTCTTCAGTTTGATAATTGATTTTCTATACAACTGAAAGAAGAATCAAACCATCTATCTGGGTATCAACAAAGCACACACATGGGAATTTAGTTAAGTGGAAAAGTCAAGAATTAAAGTACAAGAACTGTAATCTTGGTAAGAACTTAATAAAGGGGAGACAGATATAGTAGGAAAACCAAAAAGAAAAAGAAAGCATTTTGCTGGCTGGAGGGATATTACTGGAGTACTTACATATTTTTCTAGATCAGCTTTGTTTAACATTTATATTTATGGTCTTGCCACAAAAAATATAAATGTGCTGATGAAACCCCTCACATTGCAGATGGTCAAGTGAGGAACTGAATAGATTAATAGGAGATGAAATGAGATAGAGTTCAAATTGGCATGAAAATTTCTTCTCTTAAGGACTCAGATTTTAAGTCAGGAGCTCATCCATGGGAAATGACTGAGTAGGAAGACCACTGGATCTATAACTGATTATTGTTGACAGTGAAACAATTACTCAGAAAAAAAATATCCATGAATGCGCTCTACAAGGTCTTATTGATTTAGTGTCCCCAAAACCCCAGCCACTCAGTTGCATAAGCCCATCCAGAGCTGTGAGAGGTGTGGAGGGAAGAGAATAGTGAGATCTGGGGTGTAACCAATGTGACTAGAAGAGATGGTTGAGCTTAGCCTAGGCTGAGAACAACTGTTGACAATAACTATATCACTGTGGATAGAAAAGATTTATCTGTGCTGAGGACACTCACAAAGGTTAGTTTAAACTGGATGCTAATTAAATTGGACTAATAGCTTTTTAGAAAGACCATCAAGGGCAAATAAAACATGTTGCAAATGGCATTCTTGATATATTTATGGAGAGATCATTGGTTCAATTGGCAAAGGTTCTGGGACCCAGTGACCTAGAATCTATCTTCCAGGTCTGTCTTTGTACACTTCTTCCTTGTACGGCCACCTGAATTTAAACTCTAGATGTTCTCCACACTTCCCTAATATGATTGGTAACACAGATCATGAATCTGATTTGTCCAGAAATGCATCCAGGTATCCAGTAACATCTTCTGCTCTTTAGTACAAAAAGCCACTGTTTTGCAATTGTTAGTATTTGGCCTCTATCCCTACCATATGATTTGCCTTACAGCCATAATGCTTTCTCCTGATAGCCTTATCATAATAAGAATTATTAAATGTCTATCACATATCTGACAGTTTAAAGGTATATGAAGTCTATTCCCATTTTAAGACTTGCTTTTTTTCTTGCCATGCTGGTAATTATCAAGTCTCCACAGTACCAGCTTCCAAGTATTTAGAAACAGAAAATCTCTCTTACTCTCTTTAAGGCTGCTGGATAAAACTAATTCGTTTATGTCTGCATGTATAGGATGAGTGGGGGCAGCTTGGGTATGTATGTATAAATGACTGAAGGAAAAATAAATCATTTAAAATGAATGCTACATTTGCTTGTGACAACTTTGAGACTTACAGCCAATTTTGTTTTGAAGAGCTGCTTAAAAAACATCATCTCATTTGAGCTCAACATTTACAATCCTGTGCATCTTAGAGTTTGGTGGGACAGCCATCATGTTTTTGTAGATGCTGCATGGATATCAGGAACAAACCAGACAGCAGTCTAATTTCTTGTGTGGTTTCTTCAAATGAAAGTCCAGGTTCACAAACAGAGAGCTTAGTAACAGATGTTATGTCTTGAGATTTACACTGATGTGTGGAAGTATCAATGACAAGCAGCATACAATATCTGAAAAAGTATTGAAGAGCATCAAACTAGTATTTACTTGCAAATCTGAAAGCAAAAGCTAATGGTTAACTAAGCATAAACTAGAGTCATTCAGGTCACATTCTATATTACCTCAAAGCTGATGTTAAACATGTTCCTGAAGCACCTTTGAAACACATTTTTTCCTTCCGATCTGTGCAGATTTTGGCATACTGATGACTTCTGCTTGGGAGAAGTGAGAAATCAAATTAGACCCTTAAAAAGGATGTAGAGTAAGAACAGCGTTATGAAAGGACCTTAAACTGTTCAGTGCCCTGAGAAGACCTGAGAGATCTTTTGTAGTATTCTCTCAAAGACTGAAATTATTATTTAAAATTCAAGTAAACTTACTATTAATGGAACGTGGACTAAAACAGTAGCATTAAATAAAATAACCTAGAAATGACTGAGTGGAAAAGAGTGTAAATAGGCAAACAAATAAATCTTTTGTATGTCTAGAAACAAAAGATGCAGGGGCATCAAGGACATTGAAGAGCAGCTAGCAAAAACATACAAAACTACTGATAAGTGTTTATTAATACTCAACACAAACAAAAGGCCTGCCAGAAAATTTGTGTGGTCTACTGATGACTGGGCTGTAAAAGACTTCACCAGGACCAGATCATAATCGTTCATGAGATCTAAAGGAAGTCAAGGATGAAATAGCTGAATTTCTAATCACAGTGTTTGCCTTCTTATTTAAATTGTATCTATACCTGAGGACCCAAGGGCGACATTAAGATGTCTATTTTAAAAAGTTCCCAGAGCAGTTATGGGGAATCAACAGGCCTATAAAGTTTAATGGAGCAAATTAGTAGAAACTATACTAAAGAACTGAATTAATGGACACATGGTATATCTGACTTCACTGGCAAGAATTAAACAGGATTTTTTTTTTTTGGTAAGAAGAAAGTATGCTGTTTTGTAAAGGTAATCTCTATTTGTGAGTCTTTTATAATCATTTCAATAGATAAATGAAAATATGGATAAGGATGATGTGATTGATAAATCTTCAGATTTTCAGAATGATTTTGATACAGTCTTTCACAGTAGCTGCAACTTTATATTTGTGATGTGGGAGGATTACTGACAGAGGTAAGATAGGGAGCAAAATTAATCTTTATCTTCACACAGCTATGCTAATGTCCTTCTATTACAGCCAAGAATAGTTCTGCTCATTGTGTCCTTGCAAGTACATTGTCGCTCCTGGGACTGGTTTCAGACAACGTGGAATACTTCTGAGTTGCCACAAACTCCAAGAAATCCTTCTGGCCCTGCTGTGTTTACTCCCATCATCTCAGACTTCCAGATTTCTGTACCTGTTCCTCTAGTTTCTCAGTCTATGCATGAACTGTGGGTTCCCTGCTCTAAGCAGAAACTGTCACAACTTTTTGTCACAGCAACTTTATTTCTATGAAGAAACTTATCCCCTGGGAAGCAGGAATCTTCTCCTACTTTCTAGAGGTGTCCACTTTGCACAGTTAGTACCTTCAAGGAACATAATATAAAATAAGAATAAGCAGCCAAGCAAAGCCATCACAGTTACAGACAAAAGTGAACATTCCTGCTGGCAAGCAACCTCATTAGCGGGAAATCTCTGGAAACACCTGCTGACAGATCAAAAATGGAAGCATCCTTAGTGGGCTTAGAGCCATGCAGGCCATTGAGATATCAACTGCCTCACAACATCCTGGCATAAGAGATGTGGTGTTAGACAAAACAGGTAAAGAGACAATGGGATTTGTTCTCGGAGACAACAAAGGGACACTGTGCCACACAAATCAACCACCAAAGAATGCACTTTAATAACCACGATCAGTTAAAAAACTGTTAGCCTCTTCTAGCTCACATTCAAGGCCAGACAGCTCAAGAATTTGACAGCTACAGCTGGGCTTCCTCTGTGGAGCAGATCTTATAGAGGCAACGAATACAGCCCTTAGTGTCGTCGAAGGGAATCTGCCAGATTTTACATCTCATTTAGATACCTTTTAGACAAGTGAGAAGTACTGAGTTGAGATGACATGAGCTGGATTGATATGTATTGTACTAATTTCTCAGCATAGCAATTTTAGTTATATTTACCCCAGGTGTTTGCGCCTAATCTCTTGCCACGCACTAAGCAGCACTGCATCATTAAAGCACACGGATTTTCATCATCCATCTCTTCAATGCACAGTAGTTTCATTAGAGCCTTAGGTAATGAACTAGGTAATGTAGGGCTCAGACTTGTTTGTTCCCTTGCTTCTCTGTAGTGAACAATAAAAGTATCTCTCATTTTTTTTGCAACTTTTATTTTATAATTTTAATTTTGTCTGTAAATGGTTGATTAGGAAGATGTTTTAATCCTTAAGTCCCAATCCAGCACTGATCTTAAAATAAAAATAGCTGTGGTGAGATCAGCCTGAAGATTCAAACTATCTGCTTAGTATAAGAAACAGAGGAGGGATAACTATGTGATGACACATCCTATTCTTGCCTTCCAGCTTTGTGTGCCTTAGGGATTTCATGAGTGGTATTACTGAGCAGTACAGAATATGAGGGGAGAAACCATAAACTCCCCCAAATCCCCCCCCAGTACTAGAGAAATACATTTCTCCTGTTTCACCAGCTGGCTGCTGTGTGAAGGTCAGGGAAGTCAAAAGTCATGGCAATCTGGTGAAGTCCCCACAGACTGGAAAAGGGGAAACATTGCCCCCATATTCAAAAAGGGCAAGAAGGAGGAACCAGGGAACTACAGGCCAGTCAGTCTCACCTCTGTGCCTGGAAAGATCATGGAGCAGATCCTCCTGGAGTCACTACTCGCTCAAAAGAATAGTGAAGAGGTGATTGGGAGCAGTCAGCATGGCTTTGCCAAGGGCAAATCCTGCCTGACCAACCTGGTGGCCTTCTATGAGCAGGTGACAAAATTAATAGATGAGGGGCGAGCAGCTGATGTCATTTACCTGGACCTGAGCAAAGCCTTCGGCACTGTCCCACACCACATCCTGGTCTCCAAACTGGTGACACATGGGTTTGATGGGTGGACCACTAGATGGATAAGGAACTGGCTTGATGGCCGCACCCAAAGAGTGGCTGTCAATGGCTCCATGTCCCAGTGGAGGCCAGTGACAAGCGGAGTCCCTCAGGGATCAGTCCTGGGACCTATCTTATTCAACATCTTTGTGGGGGACATGGACAGTGGCATTGAGTGCACCCTCAGCAAGTTTGCTGATGACACCAAGCTGTGTGGTGCAGCAGACACGCTGGAGGGAAGGGAGGCCATCCAGAGGGACCTTGACAGGCTGGAGAGGTGGGCACAAGCCAACCTCATGAAGTTCAGTAAGAGCAAGTGCAGGGTCCTGCATCTGGGTCGAGGCAATCCCAGGCACAAATACAGGCTGGGCAGTGACTGGCTGGAAAGTAGCCCTGAAGAGAGAGACTTGGGGGTGCTGGTGGACAAAAAGCTCAACATGAGCTCTCAATGTGCACTTGCAGCCCGCAAAGCCAATCAGATCCTGGGCTGCATCAGGAGAAGTGTGGCTAGCAGGTCGAGGGAGGTGATCCTCCCCCTCTACTCAGCCCTGGTGAGACCCCACCTGGAGTACTGTGTCCAGTTCTGGAGCCCTTATTACAAGAGGGATGTGGAGGTGCTGGAACGTGTCCAGAGAAGGGCCACAAGGATGATCAGAGGGCTGGAGCACCTCTCCTATGAGGACAGACTGAAGGAGTTGGGGCTGTTCAGTCTGCAGAAGAGAAGGCTCCGAGGTGACCTAATTGTGGCCTTCCAGTATCTGAAGGGGGCCTACAGGAAGGCTGGGGAAGGACTTCTCAGGATCTCAGGTAGTGATAGGACTAGGGGGAATGGAATGAAGCTGGAGGTGGGGAGATTCAGGCTGGATGTGAGGAGGAGGTTCTTCACCATGAGAGTGGTGAAACCCTGGAATGTGTTGTCCAGGGAGGTGGTCGAGGCCCCATCCCTGGGGGTGTTTAAGAGCAGGCTGGATGAGGCTCTGTCCAGCCTGATCTAGTGTGGGGTGTCCCTGCCCATGGCAGGGGGGTTGGAACTAGATGACCCTTGTGGTCCCTTCCAACCCTGAATGAAACTATGAAACTATGAAACTATGAAGTGACTTCAAGATATACAATGGATGAAAAAGGCTAAAACCCCCCAGATGATGTACTTTAGCAGAGGGGGAAAAAAACCCCACAACTATATACTCATCATTGTGCTGGAGATATATAGCTCAAATTTCATCTCTGACCAAAATATATTTATAAGGGGGTTCTATGACATTTAGGTGGTTTTTTGAATGTGTTGTTTGTATGAAAAAAAACCCTCTCTACTTTATTTTATTCTTTTTTTATCTTCAAGACAGAAGAGTCTAGATCTTGAGCTAGTGTAAATTATCTCCTTCAAATTTAATAGGGATTAGTTCATTTACACAACATGAGGATTTGAAATTTGGTGTTGGAGAGCTCCATATTCTCCACAGGAATATATCAACTAGAAACATAGGAAAATCTTAACCTTCAACACAAAAAAAAAAAAGATGTGGAAATATCTCCATAAAAACTGGAGGAAGTGGAATTTGATGAATACAAAGGTATGATGCATTAAAATCTTGGAGAAGGTTCAGGAAAAGTAAACAATCAATCCTCATTACAACATAGGAATACACCAAAAATGCTGTTACAATCATCCTTTGTCTGCCCTAATGCAAGACACTAAGAAATGAGTGGAACGTTTTCCTCAAAGTATAATTAAGAAGATAAGTACACAAGATTTATAAGGAGGCATACGTGAAGGATATGATTTATCTCTCTACCAGGAAGTGGTATTTTAGGGGAAAACCCCATAAGTTTAAAAGTGCAAATTATAAAAGGTCTGCTGAGACACCACTGAGCAGCCTCCTGGCCTTACTTTCCCAGAACATGAGGGAGGAATCTCTCACTAATGCAGCATCCAAGTGCCTTGTAGCAGTACACTATGGCTAGTATCTGTAACAAGCTTTTTCCTTCTCTGATGATGAGGACATCTCATGTCGTATCTGAGCCTTTTGAGTAACTTTCTAGCTATACTTTTATTTTAGAGAAGGCATAGGCAATAACATATCTGGGATTTATAATGGATGTCAATGAAATTTGTGAATGAGTTTCTCTATGAGTCCAATTACATATGGTTGCTGCCCCATGGAAAGGACACCACACCTGTTCACCTGTTAGAAAAGGTTTCCTTGAAATAACCCAGGCATGAACATTCCCATCTAAGGTAGCAGTTCATATATTGAGTTGGTAATCTTCAAGGAGCACATAGTGTACTCAAAATCCAATCTTACTCCAAAAAACTTAGACCAACATTTACTAAAAAGATAGGTCTTGGCTGTTACGACAATGGGCTTAAGATTTCATGGACACATTTCTTTGCTAGTTATAAATAAACAATTCACACAGAAAATTAATTTCTAAGCAGAAAATTAGCTCTGGTTTTATTACTGGAAGAATTCACATGTACTGGACCCCCAAAACAGGTATATTCATTGTCTGCCTTCAAAAAGAAAAAAAAATAATCCATTTGTATTTTTGTATACACAAACCAGACACTTAAAGACAAAGGCAAATAAGGAACATTTTGCTTAATTTGTGCATCCTTGTGTACATGGTTAGCTGCTGTGAAATATCGTTTGCCTTAAGTAAGAAGCCACTGATGGGTACAGTATCTTTATAAGAAATCACTGCAAGTTGGGAAAGATTTTCTGTTTCACAGCAGGTTTGCCTTTTACTGTGAGTCACTGGTGCACTGTGGCTGGAGGAAGAAATAGTAAACTTTTGATTTCAGTCAGATTTCCCATGTACACAGAGAAGCATACAGATAAAGCAAAGAAAGGGAAAAGCAGGCTGGTTTCTCCCTGGCAGCAAGCTTTTCCTTAGCTCGGCTGGAGTAAGAGACAATCAAAGGACAACATCACGCCAGATGTCTGCTCTTTCTGCTAGTGAGGAGAACCATATCTAGTAATGCATCCCTATATTCTGTACTGTCTTGTAGCCAAGTGCAACAATAATCCCAGTGAAATGAATGCCACTACTGGGGATGTAAAAAACTGAATTGTCTTTGCAAAACAAAACTCCAGAAATGAAGAGTGAAAAACAAACAGTTAATGGCTTATTGTTCCAAAGAAACAAGACAAAACAAAACAAAAAACTCCCCCCACCTCCCCCCCCAAAAAAAAAAAAGAAATAAAAATTAAGTCTTCCTGCAACACTAAAAGCTGGGAAAATGTAGAAACTTAATTCTTGGTTCTGTCTTAGTAAATACACAATACTGTTGAGGATATTGGTGCTCTTTCCTGAGGAAATCCACTATGCTCTTAACAATTCCTGTACATTGACAGGAAGATATCAGAACTACTTGCAGATGGGACTAATAACTAACCCTTTGAAACCAAATCTTTTATAAATGGTTGAAAATTTAAAATTGTCATTTTTTTTTTTAATGGAAAGAGTGGATTTTTACAAAGCAGAAATGTGTGCTTTAAGAAATTTCCACTTTCATTATAAATCTGAAAAAGACCTTGAACTAGGGAAAATTCTGGCCCAGTTTTAAAATTCTTCAGTTCTCATGTTTGTTGGTATTTGGGTTTCATACGGAGGATCTAGATAGTCTGCAATAACTCTGTCTAACTCTACAATAGTTTGAAGAGATGCTTCAAAAGTGATTAAAAAAATGCCATCATTCTGTAGAAATCAGTTATTTTGATTCAGTATGACTACAAATAATTGTGCTTTCCAAGTATATGATATGATGTCATATTCTCTTCTCAACAAACAACAGTTTAGAAAGAATAGAAGAAAATTCTAACCTCTCACTCTCAATGTTCATTCTTACCCTTCTCACCACATACACATGGCTCCATAGATGTTCTCTGGTGTTTTAAAATGCAACATACTTAAACTACTGATGAGAGCATTAGATACATTTCCTATTATGATTTATTCAACCTTATTTTCTAAAACAATACTGCAATTTACAGAGTGAAAAATTACTCAAGGCAATATAAAATAGTATTATAGGTTGCATTAAATTTCACTGAATTTGGTGGATTGTTATAACTGTTAAGACCTTAAAGTACATTCAAAAAATGTTTTCTGATCCTGCTACAAAAATCCAGTTTCATCCACCATAAATTTAGGCCTTTTACTGAAAACAGTGTGCCCTGTGGTAGCATACAAAGATACACCAATACAGGTTTAACAAGCTAACTACCACAGCAGGAAGAGTTGCTCCATGCCAATGCACTATGGTACCAAAGCTGGTTGGTCTGTCATAGAGACTTTTGCTGTCAGTTAGCTTGAGGGCACTCGTGCAGGAGTACCAGATAAGGGCTGAGCAACCAAACCAGAGAGAAGGCTGTGACAAGACCTAATTTTAGTCTAAGCCATTTTTGCCAAGAACAGAATACTAAAAACTGCACGTTTGGGGCCAAGTGCTGCTAGAAGAAACATCCAAAAGTTAGCAAAGGAAAATATTTCTCTTAGGTCCTCTTGGGTGTAGAAACATCACTTTTCACATGCTCACTGAAATAATGGGGAGGCATCAAAGAAATAACTGACTACACCATACATCATTCTTTCTCTGAAAAACACTGCTCAATTATTTAGCTTTGAACTCCCAGTTAGAATAAAGGAACAAAGATAAAGGTAGGTATTATGAATAAGGCTCATTGTATTTTTGATTATAAAAGTTAACAAGTATCTTTCAAGACTAATTAATCTTGTAGAGTTTTGAACAAGTGAAAGAATTTAACACTACATTAGTATTGAAGTTGCACAGCTGCATACTCTATCTTTGATGTTCCTAAACTAGGAACCTTTGTAAGTATATTTGATGATCAACAACTGAAATATTAATTGTAAGCCTCCTTAGTGGAAGACACTGAGGATGGCAAAACTGAAGTACTTTCTTAGGCTTTATTTATTTGCTTCACAGAAAAATCTATGTTAAAAATGGGTCCACACAGAATTAGCTAGCTTTATGTTACATCTCTCCATACAGAATATTGTGTTTAAAGCAGGCATAGGCATGTATGCAACTTATTTCAGGATTTCCTGTTGCCTTCTCTTATGACCTGGAGCTACTTAGAGCTATGCAAGGTCTCAGAGAGGAAAAGATTCCCAGTGGGGACAGCAAATGGCAGGAAGTGAGGAAACAGAAGTACCTGATAGATGCATTTCACTCCTTCCTTCTTTAGCCTATGATCTAACATACAGTTAAGCAAAGAAAGAGCATCTGTAATTGTTCAGTTGGGTTAAGAAAAACTAGAAACTTGTGCCAGAGTTTATACACGGTCTTGAACATCGCTTCCCCAGAGTCAACTACTTCAACATGGCTAGGTAAAGACAAGGAATCTGTAAGACCAATGTGACAATATGTTTTACTTGTAGTTCAAGACCACACTACAGTTTTTGCAGCAGCCCTCTGCTCTATCTCCCTCATTCTGCCTCTATTAGCCTGGGTTAGAGACAGGATTTGGAAGTTCTGGGAGCTGCCTAACAAACAGTGGGAGACAATACAGACTACAAGGGGAACACTAAGGGCTTAGTGGGTGTGATGCTCACTTGCTTGACTGTATTTTTAACAGCAGGTTTGCTGTAGCAGTAAAGAAGAGACCTCATATTCACATCACTTCAGGTCTCTTATTTGGTCTCATATTCCTGACATCAGCAGTCACCATCTTTGACACCACTTGTGGGTTAGATATCTCAATAGACATACTGTAGTTCTGGCAGATGTCACAGCCTGTGATGCTTCTTCCTAGCAAATTTCTCATCAGTTTTAACATTGGATCTTTATTGTATGCTGTCAAATCCTATTACTTTGATGTTCTACTGCACTCTGTACTACTGTGAGCACTTCACAAAGGTCCCATTTAGTGCCTTTGGACTAAATGCTAGTTAAATGGATTAAATCTTTCCTATGTCTTTTTCCCCTTTTCCTTTGCTTTCTTATTTCCCTCTTCCCCTAACCCTCTTCAGGTTGTCTTCTCAGATCCTACAGTGATTTTACCATTTTTCAATTATCACCTGCACCAAAATTTTATTTTCTACGTAGTTTCTGGCAAGTCACTTGGGCATTTATATATTTGATTGTCCCACTGATGGTGGATTGTTTCTGTTTGTAGATGCCAATCTGGTAGTGGAAAGCTCCTGCATATGACACAGAAGGTCTTGACTGACCACCAGAGTCTGGGAGGCCTTGCACCAGCTGTCCTCGATGCTTGCATCTGCCATCTGTACCTATCCCAGCCAGAGGGACAGAAAGAAATGCATCAATGTGCCTGAAACTATGTGTAGGAAAAATTCCTTTTAAAAAAGAAGTGTACCTGAGGACAATCACAATAATAGGAGGACTTATTTCATGTCTCTTTGTGTTTTACTTTTTTTTTTTTTTCCTTCTAAGAATATTTTTTCCTTTAGGTGTCGAGAATGACAGATTAATTTGCATGCTAGTGTAAGTAATAATAAATTAGCTGCCTAAATCCCTGTTTCTTGGTCAACTGAGAGAAAAAGGAGACATGCTCATTAACATTTTATGCAGTCTCTGGATAGAATTAATTTATCCAGCGACAAACAGCTCTTGTATTTCAGTATTGAATTCTTCAGCTGCCTACATATAGACTAAGAAAAGGAAAAAAAAAAAAGTAATAAAAAAAAAACGGAAAAAAAAAAGTGCAAAAAAACAGTGCAAAAAAAAATTCTATGTCCAGGGATTCCCTTGAGTTCGTCCCACTGTAATAGAGCCATTCTCACAGCTGTACTTCTCTGTGCACACTTGCAAATGGCCTGAGTTGTATCCATGGTGGAGTTGAATGTGGCTAGCCACTCCAGCTCCTACCTTGCTTTACTGCAGCTGGTTCAACATCTCTCTGAGCTTCTCATGTTCATTGATTAGATAGGGTTTCTGGAAGTACTCTGAAAATATCCAGAAGAAATTGCATTCCCCACCCTTGGCTCTTGAAGCTATTTTGCCTTGTGTTTTTGTCACTTTGAATCACATGGCTCTTGATTATTTTTTCTGACCCTTGGCACAAAGTTTGAGCATCTGGTCTTCTATTGAAGCTGCACTTCATTTATATTTCTACTTTCATCTGTCTACTCCCTTTCTGTTTCCTTCTGCCAACCTCCTCTGTCTGCCTACTTGTCTCTGCTTTTCCTTTGATGTTTTACTTACCCATGAGGATTCTCTTGCATTGCAGCTGGGTTTTATCTTCAGAAATCCCTTGCTGAAATAAAGCTCCACACTGTCCTTTAAACAATCTTCCTGCAAATAAATTTAAACACCCGTACACGTGCACACCTTGCAAAACAACTGCTGATTCCAAAAGTAGCTCATTCTATTTCTGACTTCATTTTGCATTTGGGAAACTATGAGACCCTACTATCAGAAAAATCTGTTGTCCTTTGGACACATTTTTATGTAACAAATAATATTTTTCTCATGCAACTAATACACATTTTTTTCAGTGAAGTATGAAAAGCTTCATTTGTGAGTGGGAGCAGGTACAGATATCCCCCAGAGTTCTAAATTTAAACAGGAAAAATTCTGAACTTCTACCCAAGACCTAATCTGCTTCAGCCAACTCTGAGTACACTGGCAGTTAAAATAATCTACTAAGAACGTTGTGTGAAAGCTACATACTAATCCGATTATTCCTTAATGTAACTGATTAGACTGCAGTCAAAACTTGTCTACATCTCCATAAAAGATTACGTAGCTTTTCATGCTACCTTTATTTTAGATTAATGCAATGTCCCATAATCATGCAAGACCAGTGTGTGTTTTTGTTTTCTAGCAGTCTGTCCTAAGTAGGACACAAAAATACTCTCATAGTCTGTAGAAACAAGAATTTATAACTGCAATTCACAACAAAAGACCTTACAAACATCTCTATGTGTCCATAAAGCAAATTCTGCAACTGTTTTCCATAGAGGAAGCAAGAGAAGCCAACAATTCTGAGTCTAGTATGTACTTCAGAATTACAGTACCTGCTTTGCTTGAAGATCATTCTGTCAAAATGTTTGCACCCCATAAATGCATTTAAATCACCAGTTCTGTATCTAATTAGTTACAAAATCACAATGAGCAATTCAATCTATAGTCTTATTCTGACTTCACAGGCTGATAAAGATACAGGCAAGATCACAGGAAGGCATCTAGGTTTTACCCCACAGGAAATCAAATCCATTGCTTAGATACTTTTTCAATCTGTCCTTAAAAAGCTGTAACTGTGGGAAGCCCATGCTCTCTCAAGGTAAGCTATCTCAGTGATTAATTATCACTACCATTAGGGTTTTCTTTCATATCTATCCTAAATCTCCTTTGGTCATATTTAGCCTCTTTACTTGTTGTCCTGCTCACTGTAGATGCAAGGAACAGATAGTTCTCTCTTTGCAACAATTTATTCCACATATATTTTTCCATTATAAGATCATATTTTCTAAAGTCACTCTATCTTTTGATTGCAGACAATGATTTACCTAAGCATTTATACACTTAAAACAGGTTTGGATAAGACCTTCTACAAAGCCAACAGATAAAAATCTTTCATGCAATGTTTAATCCAAGTTGGCAGCATTGTAAATGTTAGATGCACCTAGTGATTCTTCACATAAGTCTTGCCTAGAACAGGAATAAAACTTTATAAATATCATGGCTGTAAATAGATTTCTTCCTGGATGAACAAAAATTAGGCCACATGATTATAAAAATATCCATCTTTGGTATCCTGAACTTAGTCTCTGCCAGTCTCCTAGTAATTAAAAATTTAATAACATGATAATTAAAGCTTTCATTACTAAACAATTAGCGTGGCTGAAAGCAGTCTATGAGGGAATATCAAGGCTGAAAAAGGGGAAAACAGGAGGGAGGGAGTGGTTGTAGGTGCACATTTCACCCTTTCACCCATGCTCAGGCAGTGAAACCAAGTCTGCTGATGGCCACTTCTCACTCCTCTCCAACTCTATCCACCCTTTCCCCAATCCCTGGTAGATAAAACTGGTAACATAAGCTTACCAAGCTGCAGTGGAGCAAGATTCTCACCTGTCTGACATCAGCAAAAGAAATAGTGGATTGTAATGGCAAGTAAGGGACTTGCTGGAGACAGATCCAGACCACAGTGTGAAGTGATGACATACATGAAAGCACAACTCCTAAATGCTCATAGGATTACCTGATAGTGAGAGCTGGCAGAAGGACCTGAGAATGAAGCTATTGCCATCCCAGCAAAAACTTCCCAGTCAATCACTAAACTTCACACAAATATAGTTGTATTTTCCATCTATCTCAATTAGAAAAGTTTGGTACCACTCATTTGAGTGTTAGTAGCTCATTCTACAAGAACACAAATTTAATAATCTGAAAGTGATTAATCTTGGTTTCCCACAGTACTTAAAAAATACATTTTTCCTCACAATTTACCAGCAAGTAATACTGCAGAACATTACAGAATTTACTGTCTAAAGAAAGATGCACTGAGAGGAAAACAAACAACAACAACAAAACACCACCAAAAACAAAAACAAAAAACCCCAACCAAACAACAAGACACCCTGAGTTAGCATTTTCCAAGTAGAATTATATGCCAACAAGCTGAGCTAATAGCTGAGTTAGATAAGTGCTAAATGGCTACTAGTTGAGGTGAAAATATTGTATACTATTTAGCAAATGTCTAGCTGAAGCTTGAGCCTTCTCTGAGGAGAGTGAAGGAGTTCTCACACAAAGCTGTGGTAGTGTGGGACTGCTTTATATGCAGAAGCCAGAGTTAAAAGCCAGAAGAATAGCACATTTGTCAGTAAGGGAGTGTTCATTAACAAAACAATTCTGCTCTGTAACGCCTACAGTAATTACAAAGATGAAAAGGTTAGACTGGTGTGCTGAGCTATATCGATGAATAGTTTCTTTGTCTTTGAAAAAGGGGCTGTTTTGTTTCTGTTTATTCACAGACTAACTCAATGAGTCCTTCCACAGACTTAGGTTGCTGTCTCTGAGAGAGCATAAAAGGTATTGGGAATGCTGGTCATATGGAAGCAACTTAGTTTGTTACACCCAGTCATTATGCACTTGCAATTAAACTATAAATAGAAAGTGAACATAGTAGCCACATAGTCAAGCGATCTTCAAAACTTAGAGTGAGGCTGATTTTAACAATGTTCAGAAGAATTTATAGGCACATCCAAAAAGCAAACTATGGAAAAAGGGCACCTCATTGCATACCTTGATCTATAAAGGTGTTCACTCAATCAATGCGTAATATTAAAGCAAATTATAACAACATATGACCATTAAAAGTAGGAATTCTTTATTTTCCACTGAAACATTCATTTTAATGCTGCTGAATAAATAATGGCATCACTTAATATTTGTTTTGTCCAAACTTTAACGCCAAGGGAGTTTTATCAATGTGTGTCTGGACCTCAGGCTGGAATATGAACTCATATAAAATTAGTGGCTAAATTAGTGGCTAGTTTTTTCAAGTTTAGCTTATGATTTCTGGAAGTGTTAAAAGTCTGGGGATTTTAGAGATGGTTTGCATGAGAATTTTTCAAAGGAAATCTAATGATCTTTAATAAAAATTCTGAGAAATTTCTGTTAATTTGTTTAAGAAAGAAACAGAAGTATTAACAGAAAGGATCCTGACAAGTAGACTACATGTATTGTAATTACATTAATTATACTCATGAGTATAACCTAATTACAATCTGATGCTATTGGTATCTGTATCCTTTCTGACACTGGGGCTACTGTCCTGTAATTTCAAACAAATTTCTGATTCCTTTTATCTGTAGATTGTCTTTTAAGGCACTTATTTCTTCAGGAAAAGAATTTAAGTTCTTTGCCACACCTTGGCTAGATGCAACATCACACATCATGGCAAGATGAGGAATCAGTATTTTCAAGACCAGAATACATTTTAGTCAGGTATTTTTCCTTTTTGGTGTTTCATTAGTTTAAATTTGCTTTAGTTATAAAGAGAAACAAATGTGATTAATGAACAGATCCTAAATAACCAAGTACAGCTCCAAGATGTCTGAACAGAGACAGAGTTCTAATGTGTTTACAAGTCTGTTGGTTGGGATGATGTTTAGAGATTAGTTTTGATTTTATGGACAAGTTTTCTTCATTCTCTCCATCAAATGCCTGATTCTGGGAAGAGTATAGAAACACTGTCCTGTTGTGGAGGGATGAGGTACCCAGTCCTGCCTGAACACAGCTGGTGGCCTTCTGTGCTGGAATGACTACATCAGTGGACAAAGGCAGAGCTATGGATGTCATCTTTCTGGACTTTTGTAAACCCCTTGGCACAGTTGCCCACAACATCCTTCTTTCTACAGTGGAGAGATGTGATGTGTGGACTGTTCAGTGGATAAGGAATTGGTTGGGTGGTTGCATCCAGAGAGCAGTGGTCAACAGTTCAGTGTCCAGGTGGAAATAGGTGACAAGTGGTGTCCGTTGGGAGTCCATACTGGAACCAGTGCTTTTAAACATTTTCTTCAATGACAAACAACCGGATCAAGTGCACCCTCAGCAGGTTTGAAGATGACACTAAACTGAGTGGTGTGTTTGACATGCCAGAGGGACAAAATGTCATTCAGAGTGACCTGGACAAGCTTGAAGAAGTGGGCCTGTGTAAATCTTAAGAGGTTCAACAAGGCCAAGTGTAAGGTCCTTAACTTGGGCTGGGGCAATACTTGATATTGGCTAGAGAATGATGGGATTGAGAGCTGCCCTAATGAGAAAGACTTGTGGGTACTGGTGGATGAAAAGCAGGACGTGAGCCAATCGTGCACTCAGAGCCCAGAATTCCTATCACAACCTGGGCTGCATCAAAAGCAGGCTGGCCAGCAGGGTGCTTCTCTACTCTGCTCTGATAAAACCTCATCTGGATTACTGTGTCCAGCCCTGGTCCAGCTCATGTAAAACATGAATCCACTGGAGTGTGTCCAGGAGTGCCACAAAAATTATGAGTGCAGGAACACCTCTTCTCTGAGGACAGGCTGAGAGCACTGGGATTGTTCAGCCTGGAAAAGACTGTGGGGGGAACTTATTGCAGCTTTTCAGTCCTTAAAGGAAGCATATAAAAAGAGATAGGGACAATCTTTTCAGCAAGTCCTGTTGCAATAGGACAAGAGGTGATAGTTTTAAACTAGATGATAGATTTAGACTAGATAGAAGGAAATATTTAATTTTTTAAAATTTTTTTTAATTTTTTTTTTTTTTTTTTTTGCAGTGATGGTGGTGACACACTGGAACAAGTTTCCCTGAAAGGTGGTAGAAGCTCAACCCCTGGAAACATTCAAGGTCAAGTTAAAGGATGCTCTGAGCAACCTGATCTGGTTAAAAATGTCCCTGCTCGCTGTGGGGTGGTTGGAGTACCTGACCTATAAAGGTCACATCAAATCTAAAGCATTCTGTGATTCTATGATTTAATCCTCAGTTACAAGCCCTTATGTTTTACATGTATAAATGTGAAGACTCAGATAGAGCTTATGGTAAGTAGAAACAGTTCAGCCTTCACAAATCAGATGCAGTAGGCATTGTAGCATGTACAAGGGTGGCCACTTTCAGTATAGCTTGGCCAAATGAGAACAATTTTTAAGATTACCTATTTTAGACATTATGTGAACAGTATGAACTGTGTAATACAGTTATTATGGCTTATATCTCAGCATTAGTATTTGCAGTAAACAAGTCAGTAATGATACAGTGGTTATTATATATTTTTTGAACAGTTTTATTTTCTTTACTTTAGCAACAGCTAATATTGAAGTCCTCTGCCATTCATAAGACACAGAACAGAAATCAGCCTGACTCAAAGGCCCAAATTAAAACACTGCCAGTCTTTAGGGATTTCAAGATGTGCATCTACTTTCTGAAGCTGAGATCCCCTGTGAGAACAAAAGTGGCTTTCTGGAAGGAGGGAAGAAAATAGAGAATCAATCTAGAATAAGCTATTTGTTAAATATGACCTGGGCTCCTGCCACATGAGAAGGAGAAACAAAAGATACCTCCTTTCTTGCATGCCTAATTGTTGCGATAGGACAAGTAGACAACACATGGAAGTAATGCCCAGAGCAGATCATGAAATTAGATCAGTTCTCAAAAGAACAGTGAAGTAAGCCTCTTTGCTTTGGCTAAACATCTGAGTAATTACATTCTGAAAGTCTTACAGTTGGAGTTTAATTTCAAGTAGGAGATGCCTTCAGGAATTAGTAGTAGCAATTTTTTAAAATACAGAATGAGAAAAAAATTCCCCCAGATGAAAATCAAACCATAAAACTAGATTATCAAGGTAACACTAAATATAACTAGGTTGCCAGGGCGACCTTTTCTGAGCTAATGATAGTCAGACTAACTCCCCCACCATTACTTTAATGTTTTATAGTTTTTGAAAAAATCTGTTTTCTCCCATTAGATATTGCTTCTGCAAAGATGAAAATAAAACCCCCCAAACATCTGGACACTTCAAAACAAAGGCAGTTCATCTGCAACATTCTCTTTTATGTTCCTGTATAAGAATAGTTGTCTGTTAAGTCCCACCATGTAGGTATATCTGTCCTACTAAATGTTCTGGCTCTACTAGCATTGGCTTTCATAATGAAGATTTATTATGTTAAAGAAATGAGAAATATCTTTATGATGTGACTTTCCAGTGGGACTTAAATTCCTAAATCACTTAGACATCAGAAAAAATACTTTTTACCCCTTTTCAAAGGCCAATTATGACCTGAAACTTGAGAGGGCAGCACTAGCTGATTCTCTTCAGATAAGACTCTGGAGACAGAATGTGTGGCCTACAGCTAGAATCTATCACCATTCTGCTGAAATGTTCAAAATAAAAGATTCACGCCTAGTTGCAATTGCACTTTTGTTGTTGCCCTGACTGGTATACTCAATAAAAGAGTTGCATTTAAAAACTGATTCTTATAGCTTAGTACAGATAATTTCACTCCTAGAGGTGGTCTATTTATGGACAGTATTATTAACTAGTACATTTTCATAAGCTTTCTACAATAGCTCCCTTTTTTCCCCAGCTACACTGTGTAGCACTAATATCTGAGTCCTCAATGTGCCAATCTGAATCATCATGTCCTCACCTGCCTGATTTGCATGTACAATCGGATGATTAACAGCACATTTGGCTTGCTGTCCTTTTTCACTTTTGTTTGCAAAATGCTGAGGTAGCAAAATTATGTTTGCAATACACACACCTGCCTTTTGCAATCTCTTGGTTTTTACTATGCCTGTCTCAGAATGAACATTTTTCTACATGGGAACAAGCAGTCCAGAAACAACAATTATGATGTCTTTTAAAGAAATGCTAAAACAGGTGACCAACAATTTCTAAAGAGAACATTTCTCTCATGGAGCTCTTCCTGAGCACAGAAATATGAGGCATTGAATATTATAAGCTTGCCTAAAGCAATAAATATTTTGCAAAGAGACCCTCTTACCTATGCTTCTCTAAGGCACCTCAGTGCATATGCTGTGGCTTCTGGATAGAGAGGGCTTTGTATTTTTGAGGCTAGCTGTACCACTATGAGATACTAGAAGTAAAGGAGACATTTTTATATGCAAAAAAATAGAAAACAATCAACTTCACCTATGAATAAATGTCTGCTTTCTAACTTGTGATGTTTTGCCATACAGGAAATGATGGTTTTGTTCTGCCAGTGATAAATTTATTTTTGTTAATACCCAGCAAAGAAAGAACAGATTAAAATATAATGTGCTCAAGAGGGGAAAAAAAAATCCTATTCCACATGCCATCCTGAAATAAATCCTCTCTTTGTGAGAGTAGGAATCAAGAATTGATTTCAATAGGTGTGTATTCACAAAAATCTACTAGCCTAAGACCTCAGACGTTATCACCCCAGCTCACAGAAGCAGATAGTGAATTTTCTGTAGATTAGTTTATGACTCCACATTTTTGTGCATTTGTGGCTGCCTTTGTGCCCACATCTGGCACTAAACTGTAGCAGTTTCTCTATCACTCAGTGACCCCTTTCCCCAGCAGAGAATGGGAATGAGGAAAAGGAAAGACCTACAATTTGAAATAAAAGCAGATTTAATGAAATAATCAAATTAATACCAATGTCAATACATGATACATAAAATTATATTCAGCCCAGCAAAAGTGGAGCAGTTACAATTTCCAGAAAGGAAGTCCTCAATAACAGGATGAGGAGAATTCCAAGCAAGAGGCTCCTTTACACCGTTAGTGATGCTCATGGTATGGGATACAGCTGTGAGCCAACTTGAGTCAGCTGTCCTGGCTGACTGGGAACTGTGAATGGCCTGCAGCCCATGGCCTGTGATTCTGGTCCAGCAAAACCAGGACAGTGGCTAATATGCAATTACACAGTTATCCTCGTAGGTCACCTACCACCAAACCCCAAGAACTCAAATAACTGCCTGACTCTTTGTCTTGATTGTTTCTTGATTGCTATGGGATCCTATGATAACCACAATTATCTCTCAAACAGAGACCACATAGTATGGAGGAATGAAATGTCTGTCATTCAGCTAATCTGAAGGAAAACTACACCTTGAGTATCACTCTTCACCTGTGAGCTGCACATCCTGGAGGAATGTCCATTTTCTTACTTTGTTTTAATTTTAAAATTGCTGCAGTTGTACTTCAGGGATTTTTTTACTTCTGTTCAGAAATTTACTGGAGCAGTGGATTTTAATGTCCAGTGGCTTCTGCACTGATCTATAATCTATGCTTGCACCCTGCTCTATCCAAAGTGTATCATTTATTGCAGTCTCTTCTAGAGACTGATTTTTGAGGTTGGCTGTACCATTACGAGATGCTAACAGCCAAAGAAAAATGCCTTCAAATGTCACAATATGTTGGGAATTCAGAGACAGAAATGAAAACCAGCAAACCATGAGGCACATAGAGTAGACCAACAGTTTCCTTATGCTTTCTAGGCTGTTGATCATGCCTACTTTCTCCACAGTAAAGTGAGGAAGAAGCAGTTAAAAGAACATACAACCTCCTACAGAATTTTAAACTCCAAGCTTGACCTAGAGGTAAATATTTAGGTGACATGAGGACAATTTTTAAATGTCTCAGCTTAAAACTGTACAATGGACAGAATATCTTGAGGACCTGGTGAAAACTTCCCTCTTTCCTCATGTGCCCAGTTTTGATTCCTTAGCCAAAGAAAACAAAAAATAACACCAATTCACCTTTTGGGGAAAATTTTGGATGTGATTTTTTTTTTTTTAAGGAACTTATTTTCCTTCCAATAATAAGAACCATCTGTCTCACAAAGATTTGTTTGGTTTCAGACATACCGTGTAGGAGTGAACATCACCACAGAAAAACCCATAAATTATATGCTGCTGTGGGAGCTTTAAAAATGCTAACTAAAATCTCTGCTACTGTAAATGGGTGCATTTTCACCTCATTTCCCTGGCAGAAAATCTACCCTACGGTGTCATATGAAAAGACAAGCCACTTAATGAAAAATCAGGCTGAATTTTCACAGTATCACAGTATCACAGTATCACTTAGGTTGGAAAGGACCTCGAGGATCATTGAGTCCAACCTATCAACACAGACCCCATGCCTAGACCATGGCACCAAGTGCCACGTCCAATCTCCCCTTGAACGCCTCCAGGGTTGATGACTCAACCACCTCCCTGGGCAACCCGTTCCAATGACGAATGACTCGCTCAGTGAAGAACTTCCTCCTCACCTCGAGTCTAAACCTCCCCTGGCGCAGCTTGAGACTGTAGCCACTGCCAGTGTCATCTGCAATAAACACTGCCCTGCAGGCTGTGTAAGTACCACACTTTTTCTTGTTTTATTGTCCAAACTGGGTGATACTATCCAGACAAGACAGGAACAAGGGCAATTGACTCTTAAGTCTAAACTGTAGCAGCTGAGAATTTGATTTTGTGTTGGAGCTTTGGAGGGTGTACAAGGTTATGACAGGAAAATCATGGCTAAGTGTAAGAAACTCCACAGAAGAGGTATTATGTGAAATTACTCTTAATTTCAAAGGTTATAGAGTAAGTTTCTAGAGATGTATTAACTTGTTGAAGTCAATGACACTCCATTCAGAAGAGATCTAGATCTCTTATGGTTTTGTATCCATATTTCATCATAACCCTGTGTTCTAAAGCAAGAAATAATGCCGATGTAAACATGGTGTGATCAGTCAGTCCAAGGAGAGGATATTTCCTATATTGATTATTTACCCTATTATTCAGAATTGGACCAATTGTTATGATCATTATTATTGCATTTTGCTAACATGGACTAAGAATGTAAAATATTTCAGCCATTGTAAGACATTTCTGTTCTTGAACATGGAAGCGTGGTACCATTCTTCTTATTTGGTTGTATCTACCTTGATGGAAATTTAGGTACAGTTGGAAATGTCATATTTACACTGCAAGAGAGTGCAAGTCGATCTTAAATTGGCTAGGTTTTATCAATATCACAATCTTTGTATATAAGGCTGGCACTGCTGGGCAGTTTAGCACTTCAAAGGTTCTCAGTATGATTTCTGAATGTGTTAACTTGACTGAGAAAACAGCTTATTAAAACCCCATGCGAATTTTTTCCTATCAGTTCAAGACAACAAACTCTCAAGAGAGGCTGCAATGCAAATAATCTTTGAGTGATGCTGACCCTAGTTTCTGTCTTCAGGTATGCTCTATAGAATATAGCAAAAGGGATTTTTCCTGTCTGGGCTGTTGGATGAATCTTCAGAATATAAAGCTCTAAACAAACACTGTTTGAATAACAGGGATTGAAAGGACTCTATTATAAACTCACTCTTTCTTCCCATAGACCTCCATAAATACCTGCTTGAGCAACACACACACAATGTTCTTCCCCATGAGGACTAGCTAAAGAGATTAGCAACCCAAGAAACAGCACCTTAACTCCAGGCAGTCAAAGCTTCTGGGCACTAATACAAATGTCAGCTAGCAAAAAATTCTAGTGCAAGTGTCTGCATTTGGAAATACAGAAATATTTGGTGCTTGGCCCCTGAAAAGAGTCATTCAGCTGTAACAAACCATTGATATTCATCTATTTTTAATGCCAATTTGTTCTGGATAGATCTGCCAAGCAGAAGCAGATTTCCACTCCAACTCAGTCTGCAGTCTGCTGCCCATCAGGGAAGGGAATAAAGCATGGGCAAGACTGTGAGCCAGGCCTTGGCTGGAAGGCAAAGCTGTCCTGAGGCAGCACTGTGCACATGAGGGCAATAAGGTTTCATTTAGCTTTTCTGATTAAAACACAGCATTGTCCCTCTGCATCAGGTTCATCAGGTTCATCTCAATTTCAATGATACTTTGGCATTATCTGTCAGACAGGAACATGAAACTGGTTCCCACTTCCTGAAACCATTTAACACCATTGTGAAAGCAATTTGAATTTTATGCAGCATTGCTGTAAATCCAGTGCAAACTGAAACTGTTCTCAACAAATCATGCCTATCTCTGTGTATTGACTACTTTCTTTATACAAGGAGAATCTGTAGGAATAGCAAGAATAAGAACTGCGAATCAGATTTACCAGCCTTTTCTCAGCAACTCTCTCCCCAACCTCTGCTTCTGTTAACCTGAGTTTTGTTCCTTCCTCTCAGGTGAAGGGAAGAATCAGATTGTGCTTAATTCCCAACCACTTTAATATTTTCTAAAAAGCCCTTATCCTGGATTAGATCAAAATGTCCCCTGTGGAAACACAGAGAAACAATTCATTCCATTTGTTGTTACTGCATCAGCATTATTGAGGTTCTTTGAATCCACCTGCTAGAGAAAATATTTTGAATAACAATATCAGAACTAGTTTTCCTCAATTATGGTTGGATGTGTTTCTTGTTATTTTTACACACGTTGGTGCTGTACTCATTCTGGCTCCTGCAAGAGAAGTGTACATATATTTCTAGTTCATAGACATCTGTATCACATAAAAAAATGAAGTACTTCTGTTTTTCTGTCTTTTGTTCTCCTTCCACTTTCTTGTTTCCATTATTACTAGTATTATTATTAATTAAGTCTGAAGCTGGAGTTCAGATGAAAGAGCCAGTATATGTGCTGGAGTTAGCAACTCTATACCAGGGAGCAAGATGCTGTGCTGTACAGAACTGGCTTAGCCTAGTGTATGCCTTGGGAGATTGGATTGCTCCAAATACTCATGAGATATAGCTACCATCTGAGACTGAAATAGGTATTGAGGGAAACAGCCCAGATTGCTCTTTGTAGCCAAAGAATCACCATTTCCTTTAATGAAAAAACTAATTGTGGCCTTCCAGTATCTGAAGGGGGCCTACAGGAAGGCTGGGGAAGGACTTCTCAGGATCTCAGGTAGTGATAGGACTAGGGGGAATGGAATGAAGCTGGGGTGGGGAGATTCAGGCTAGATGTGAGGAGGAGGTTCTTCACCATGAGAGTGGTGAAACCCTGGAATGGGTTGTCCAGGGAGGTGGTCAAGGCCCCGTCCCTGGAGGTGTTTAAGCCCAGGCTGGATGAGGCTCTGTCCAGCCTGATCTAGTGTGGGGTGTCCCTGCCCATGGCAGGGGGGTTGGAACTAGATGATCCTTGTGGTCCCTTCCAACCCTGAATGAAACTATGAAACTATGAAAAAAGTTCTAAATAATGCACTAAATCCAAATCAGGATAGTCATCTGTACAATGCCAGAGGACTGAGGAAAAAAACCAAAACAACAAATGAAGGAAAAATTGTAGTTTTCAAAGCAGTGAGAAAAATTAACTGATAATGAAATTATGATTACCACTGAGTGAGGACCAAAGCTCATGAGCATTTGCTTTAAGATAGTGAGATGTTTGAATACCTTTCTGCTTTCTGTACAGTCCTTAAGACCACACATTAAATCTAAATTATTCTACTCACTGAACCAGGCCTTGAAAAAAAAAATAAAAACAAACCTTGAATGTTCAGTAATCTACTAGTGGAGAAAACATTACAGAACAGTTATGTAGCTGCAGTGAATTGTTACTTGTACTTGGAAGAGAATGATTAATTTTGTAAGGTACATTTTGTAATATAAAGAAGAGACACAAAATGAAGATTCAGGGTGCTGGAGGATGGAGGGGTGAATTGGAGCACTGGTGACATCTGCATTTGTTGTTGGCACTGTAGAACACTAAATCTACAGCAATGTTTTACACTGCAGACTTTACAAAGGGATCCAGTTGCATAGGTTTGAACTTATGTTGTGTCACAGATTTGGACTGCATGTATTTGAGTGGGGGAAAGCTCCACACCAAAAGCATGCCTTCCAATCCTGTATTTTAAGAATGGCCATGATTCACATCTATGCAGAGAGATCAAGGAAAATAACCTTTTTCTTGTTTTGAGCATTCTGTACATCTACATATGCATGAACATTTGAATCAGCAGTAGTTGTTTGAAGTGAGTTGCTCACTTACTACTGCACTCCAGTTACTGTGCTCTGGCTTCCAGAGTTTGCAAGCAGTGTTCCCTGTGAACAAAACCAAATCAGAAGATGTGCTCCAGCTGCTTATGTGGTACATCTCATCCACTGGCATAAGTTTGGATGTTTGAAATGGAATAGGATTAACTTGAAGTAAGCCCCTAAAACGTCGATAGATGTGGTAATCTGGTCCTCTGACAGCAACTGTTTTTAAAGACCTGCTTTATCACTTGTGAATGTACATAGAATCTCACAGATCTTTTCCTGGGATAAATTTCAACTTTTAACCACCATTCCCTTTTTTCCATATATCCTGGTCTTCATAACCATGGTACTCCACCAACTCCATAGAAGGTGACGACACAAGGGCACCTTGAGAAAGTGTGCCTTTGTGAGCAAGGATCCAGTTTTGTGATATTATGTTACATCACATTGGCTCAATTAGATTGTCAAAAACATCACCAGTCTGTAAATGAAAGAACCTCTAAAGCAAGACCATATAAGATTAAAAAATGTAGAATCAGAGGGCTGATTTGGGAATAGTCAGTAAACTCAAACTTGAGTGAGGAATGCTGACATGAAAAGGTATAAGAACCTGAGGAAAAAAGAAAAGAAAGCAAAAGATGCTGAGTCTGAAAACAGCAGCTTGGCAAAAATGAGGATCAGCCCATTCCAAGTAGCAAAGCTCTTCCTGATGTCTCCTTAAATTGTATATGTCCTTTGAAGATTTGTCATATCACCTGTAGTGATATGGTGGGGACAAGCCTGAGAAAGTCAGACCTAGCAGCATGATAGTCCCAGCAATTTACTATGCCTATTAAACAATAAATATTTGTTGTGCCCTCAAAAATTCTGTAAAATCCTGCTTTCAAGATGAACAAATAAAGTAACTCAGAGAGCTGAGGGTTATAGTTCCTATGATCTGAATTTGCTTTTAGGCCACCTCAAATACAGAATCATATCTGTTTCCTTTCTTGACAGTTTGCCCCAGGGAACCAATTAAACTGTGGAGAACAAGAGATAGGTTCAAATTCTATTTTATGCATCACTTACAGTCTTGTTAGCCAGGCTCCAGCTACTGTATGTTTGTAAGTTTTTCTCCATGATGATGCATAAACTGGAAAGAAAATTCATCTGGGTCTTTAATCCCAGGTCGAGTTTTCAAAATGAAAATAAACATGTTTTTTCCCTGTGAACAGTAAAAACTGGGTTCTCAGTTGTCACATAACCATGAGAGAGAGTTGGAGTTGTTCATCCCAGAGAAGAGAAGACTCTAGGGAGACCTTATAACTCCATTTCAATATCTGAAGGGGATCTACAGGAAGGATGAGGACGGACTGTTCAGAAGGGCTTGTCTCAATAAGACAAGAGGCAATGGTTTTACACTGGAGCACAATAGATTTAGGTTAAGTTTAAGGAGGAAGTTCTTCACAATGAGGGTAGTGAAATACTGGAACAGGTTGCCCAGAGATGTGGTGGAAGCCACATCGTTAGGGACCTTCAAGGTCAAACTTGACAGAGCCTTGAGCAGCCTGATCTTGCTAAGGATGTCCATACTCACTGAAGGGATGTTGGACAAGATGACCTTTGAGGGTCTCTTCTAACTCAATGCATTTTATGATACTATGTTTCTGTGATGGTGCAGATGTTTAAAAAAGAAATTTGTATTTTTTATTATCTAGTTACAAGACTGTTTCTCTTTACCTGTATTTCTTTCAGGTCCTTAGCTGGTTTTGTAGACATATCAAAGACTACAGCATTCTTTCCACCAGTGTCAAAAGCTGCTGGAGTGTGTCCAAAACCAAAGAACTTATGCTTGTATTCAATCTGATATAGCATGAGACATGAGTATTTTATACCTTAATGTTTTCTTCAATGCTTCAGCTACTTTAACTTGATGTAAACTGTACATGTAAGGAAGCCAGTGAAGGTTATATTAGAATAAATCAGATCTGGTAGAGTGCTTTTTGGTTTCATATGGAAACTTAAAGGTTCTCCTTTAATTGTTACAGTAATTTGCCAAAGAAGCTGTTTACTACAAAGTGGCCCTTTGACAGAGTAAACTTAACAGTGCCAGAAAAAAAAACACACAAGAACAAAACCTACAGAAGAAGGCTGACAGCATTAAGCTCCCTCTTCCTTTCCACAGTTTTGTTTCTACCTTCTGCCTTATCCTGGCATTTTTATAGAAAATTTCATAAAGTACCAATTTCTTAGGAGACAGTAATGTAAATTCAGGGACATTCCTTTCTGAAGCTTTTGACATGAGAGAGAGCCCTAAGGCTACTCCATTGCTTAACACAAGATTCATGGAGAAGACCCTCCCTGTGAAAATCTGCTAACCCATGGAGGCAAGTCACCTGTCTCTATGGGATGGTACTGTCTGACTCTGGCATTGCACAGGCTTGAGGTCCACAGTCTAAGGGAAGATGTTTCCACACTGTTTTGGGAGGGCAAGGGGAGGCAAAGATCCACAGTATTCATCCTACTGGCCTGAAACATATGTGAAATCTATCAGAAAGTTAATGCAGCATAAATATCATATGGTCAGGGCTCATCTATTGTCATCCTTTAATGGCAGACGGCAAAGCAAACAGCACAGATGGCTGCATTTATGGCCACCTTCAGTTCAAATGCAAACCTCACTTCCTGATGCTTTTAGTGTTTCAGATAAAGGAAGTGATTTGCATTTCCTGCTGTCACATATAGGGCTCCCTTACAACAGTGTTGACACTTTGCATAGTGTTAAGACGGCTTAAGCAGCACACAGTCTTCTGCACCAGTACCAAAATGAGTCTCATGTTTGGCTTCCATCTGCAGTAAAACATTTGAATTTCCATGGATTTAAGCAGAGTAACTTGCAACAGGACTCAGACAACTTCCTTTTTTGATAGTGTCAAGCTTGCTGCACTAAAGCTAGAATCTGTTTGAAAGTTTAAAACCAACTTTCATTCTCAGGTCGATTAATGCACTCCAACATTGGTGTGCTGAGACCTAATTTTGGCTGTTTAGTATATTGACTATGAGAGATTGGAACAGAGGAGATTTACTGGCTAGTTGGCAAGAATACTTATTTACTTCCAGGAATTATGTATTTCTGCCTATTGACTAAGTTGGAATTCCATCATCCCACATTGCTTTATTCTTCATTTTCCCCCCCATTAGATCTGAAGTCCTACACAACCCCATAGAAGGAAAAAACTGAAAAAGAAGCTTATGTGATTAATAAGTAACTAAAGGCACAAAATATAATTAATGTCAATCAGCATTAATTCACAGCACCCAGAACCTGTCAAATCTGATACTTTTTTGAGAGTACAAATATAGTTGGTGAATGCAATAGCGTCAATATAACTTAGACTTCAGTACAGTGTATGGGCAAGACATCATGCAGTGCTCTGAATAAGAAAAGGAAAGATCAGAAACTGGATTGACCATGAAATGGATTTAGAAGAGGGAGGCAAGATGGCAGGCATGGAAAATTAATTCTGAAAGGGAAGTCATCATCAAATCTCTGCCCCAAGTGTTCTCCTGTCCTTTCTTTAATTAAATCATGGGTACCGAAGACACTGCATCAAAATTATTTTCAGCTACTGTCTCTCTTCCTCAGTGTAGTACCATGGATTAGACAGTCCACCACAAATATTCTACTCCTCACAAAATGTTATGCCAAGTAACAGTTTGGCAAATCTCCGATGGTGCAGTGATACTAGAACAAAGTGAGGCTGCCTGCCACTTGCCAGGATATTCTGTGAGACCACATAACAAATTCCTTTTCATCCCTGCCACACTGGCACTTTTCAGCTGTGGACACAATTTACAGCACTGATATGTGCCATTAGGTCATCTCTCTTCAGACCTTGCTGCTCCAAATTTACCATCATTTTTTGCTATTATTACCTTATCTGTCTCTTTGCCTGAACATAGGAATTTATTTTATTTATTTTTCCCCACCCAGGAGAAATGGCAATGGCAAATTTTGCGGTCTATCAATATAATGACTGTGTATTGCAAGCTCCTTTATCTTTGTTATACTGTTTTACTGTACTCTCAAATTTCTAGGCCTGGTTTCTGATTCTTACACCCACTTCTGGTGCATCAATTTTTGGGAGTTCCTAAAGGAATTTATTCTTATTTTATGATTTGAAAAGGAATCATATTTAGCAAAGAAATCTATTTACAAAGGAAAATAATCTTTTTGGTGCTTACCTACCTGTTAGAATCTAAAAGCAGATTCTTTAAAACAAGTAGCAGCTAGAGATCTTTCACCTGAGATTAATTAGATTATTTTTTTTTTTAACTGAAAATACAGATTATCCCTTATACATCCGTATGGATGACTAAGTTCTTCTGTATTCTTTTCCTCATGGTCTTTCCAGAAACAAAAAAGATGGCAGAATGATATAGCTAGGCAGGAATGAATTGTGCAAATGGTGGATTTGTAGCCTTACTGACAAATCAGGGAAATAAACCAAAACAAAGAATAGATTGCACCAAAGCAGATTTTTAGACAAAAGAAGGAAAGATGTTGAGTCAGCTTCTGCAGAACAGAATTCATTAAGCTTTATTTTGAAAATCTGTAGTAATTTTATATATATATAAAAATATATAAATAGAAATATTGATTAATGGTAGATTGGGGAACAAAACTGCTCAGTTGTATAGACAATGTCTGTGCTACAAAATTTTCAGATTTTTTTCCCTTGGAAATTGTTGTGAAAGAAATTTTTACCAGAATGAAGTGATGCATTTCCCTTGGGAAACTGCATTTTAAAGATGCAAAATTTAGATATTCCTCTAGATCTTGAGAAGAATCTGTAAGAAATGTATAAGCTACTAAGAGAGCTTGCAGGCAGCGAAATCCAATACATGCATTTAGGTCACTTATGTACAGCAATTAGTGAGATGGAGGTGATGCAAAATGTTAGAACTTTATATCTGAAAAGTTAGAAAGGGATTGTTCTAACTCCATTAAATACAAATAAGATAATATTCCTGGTTTCTAATCCACACAGAGGTGCACAGTGCCAGATCATTAGCATTTCATTTAGTGTAAGTACTGTCTAAATCTGCAGACCCTCTGGAGAAATCCATCTGTTCTCATTAATCAGGGCATGTGTTTTGGCAACTAGCTATTAACAAGAATTCTCTTGTCTGGATAAAAAAATAAAATCTCAAAGCCATGTCTTTATGAATATGACACAAGGTACCTTGTCTCATCTTTAGCAGAGTTTTAGAAAAATTCTTTCTTTTCCTTCTTGCCCCCCCTGCCCTGTCAAATCTATACCTGCAGCTCTTTTACTGAATTGGGGCCTAATCAATCTTTATCTCAGTGAAAGCATACAGATTCCATCTGGGTGATGAGAATATGGATATTTAAGCATTCTTCATCAGATACATCAGCCTTGAATAATTGATCTCTGCCTTCAAAATCCACAGACACACACTTTTGCTGCCATGTGGCTGAAATGAAGTCTCTGCAGCTATGCTGATGAGGAAGAATTTGGAAGACTTTTAAAGCATTCCTTAAACTCCAGTGTCTGCAATGTTGAAGAACATTATTTTCTTCTGCATTTTATTGAGATCAGCTGAGTCTGATATGCTAAGAGAAATTAATGTAAGACAGCAACAGCTATCTTGAGGGTTACTGGAAATAACTTTGAAGAAACAAGTAATTCATTGTGTGATCTGTACATCATGACGTACATGAACAAATGTTCACTCACTTGTTTTCACGTTCTGTGAGGAGAAAAAACGTTTTTGCTGGCAAAAACTCTGATTGTATTAAATTAAAAATGATCGCTATCACATGTATGTGGAAATAAAAGCAGCCACAGCCCCTGTCTATCCTCCCAGCAATAAAAACAAGTGAAGAGGAAAAAATATCTGTGAAACATAATCCCTCTCTGCTCTCATAAGAAATGTAAATTACTCATGGAGTATAAAGAGCTGATGATGAAACTCTTTCCTCCATATCCAATTTTTACTTTCAGATTTGTTACCCCAGTGAAAAGAGAATTCTTACATCAGAAACAACCTCCATGTGAAGTAGAACACAGTTTAGTGACCTGCATATGTTCTTTGGGAATGAGGAACAGGGGTTCTAATTCCGGTGCTGAAACTATTAAATATGGCGGCCCCAGGCAACTTATTCTGGTTTCAGATCAGCACTCTATCTCGACTCAGGAAAGCATTTAAGTATGTTAAGTGTAAGTACATAACATTCTCTGGGATTTAAGCAATTGGTTAACAGCTTTGCTGCATGGCAAGGTATTTGTTGTTCATTGTAGAACATTTGAGTAATAAAAAAAAAACCAAACAAGCCACTAGATCTTTGAGATACAAGCTGAGGACTCTGTAGGTTTTTGTATCTGACATCACAGAAAAAAAAAAAAAAAAAGCATAGGACTTTTTACACAGAAATGCAGTCATTCAATAGAAAAGAGAAAAACATGATCCCAGAAGATCAGAGCTCTAAAATTCTTACTTATCTTGTCCTTGATGAGCCAGAGAGATTGTAAATATGATCACAACGACTAAAAAAATTGCTTTGTTAATGCTTGCTTATTGGTGTTCATGACAGTGTTAAACTTAACATAGGTTATGCTATGTGTATTTTCCTGGATGGGGTCTTGTTCACCAATAGCTCAGGATAAGAACAAGGTATAAAGAGGTTTTGGATCCTGATGAACAGAACCACTATGAAAATGCCACTTAATTACTTTGGAATAGTGTGAGAAAGTTCTTTAGATCCCAATGGAAGATAAACATGCAGTGTACCACAGGACATGTGAACTGTCAGCAGTCAGCAAGGAAGCTGCTATTGTCATTCTTCTATCTATATATAGGTCTCACTGACATCCTTGATTATATCAGAATAACATAATACATCCAAAAACTTTACTGATCAGCAGGAAATCTCTTTTCTTAGACTACTGTAACCATTTGCAATCTTTACATGAACGTTTAAGAGAAAGGTAACAGAAAATACACAATACACTCATTTGTGGACCTATTTTATGATGATAAGAATGGATCCTTCCTTTTTTTTCTCTATTGCAATACTTTTCCTTGGAGGCAGAGTGGTTGGAAACATCAGAGAAAGTATGATAAAGGGAATAAAAATTGGTCAATAAAGAATAGTTTGTTAGTATTATGGCTCTTAAATATCCAAGATCTCCATTCAATGTACAACTGCAAAGATATATTCAGTCAGCACACTGTTAAGTTCAGGCTGGTTTTGGTGATGGCAAATATATATTTTTGGAACTAAGATCTTTTTCTGCCAAACTTACTTAAAAGTAACTTTCCATGATATCTAGTTTGTGCTAATATGCTAGAACTGATAATGTAATTTTAAAGTAAAAGACTCATCATAGTTATATGATGTTGAAGCTGAATGGGCAATTCTCTTCACTGAAGTTAGTGAAAGTGCTGCTGACTTCACTAGGCCCAGTTTAATTTAATAAGGCTTTAGATCAGCTTTAACCCTGTCCTGGGTGCATCTAACCCTTTAATCTCCTGTGGTCTGTAAAATCTTAGATAAGAAGAGGCAAGAGTGCCTTCATGAAATTAATACTCGACAAGAGCTTTCATAAAGTTTTCCTGAGTCTTCTGGAAATTGGTTTCTAACAAAGTGATATAAAGTACATTTAGAGAAAATACTGTCTTGAAAATCCATAAAGTGAGACAGAAAAATATAGAGTTTCCATTTTCAATACCCTTGACAGTTACTCAAGTTTTTTCCTGCAACACTATTCTCCCCTTAAGACATGAGTTGGTTTGGTTTTGTTTTGGGGTTTTCTTGGTGGTTGTTGGTGGTGGTTTGGTTCCCCTCTCAAACTTCATTGATCTGTAACATGCATTGGTGTCTTTGTGCATTGGTGCCACAATTGAATAAAACTGGCACATATATGAATACTAAATTTTTTAATTATAACATTTGTCTTGTGAAATTTAGTTTTTCTGAGAAGAAAAGGTAACAAAAAAGTGTTGTTTTCAACCATAATAGCATTAGCAAATCTAAGAAACATCAAGTATTCCAGAATTTATATTGATCCATGTGGTTGAGTACATACTGATATCTGGAAGGGAATTAGCCATTTAGAACAAGATAAATCTAACCCAAAGGTTTTCCATGCATGCATTTCTTGTAAAAGGCATTTCTTTTCATAATATTCTGTAAAATACAATTCTATGACATTCAACTGCAGGCTTCTGAAGCCATATGCATTCTTCTATATCTTTACATTTGGCATGCTTTAAGCACATGTAAAGGTTCAAGCAAGGAGAAATACGGTGTTGGTGTAGCTGTTGCCCCACAAAAGATGGCAACTGAAAACAAAAGCCTAAAGAGAGGTACAACAACTGCTTGATAGGGATGGAGATATCAATAGAAGTAGCTTATCTAAAATTATAGCCAAATACCTTATAAAACCCTAGATAACACTGTTTATGCTGTCTTTATTTATTAAATGTCATCTCTGCATGAATCATGATAATGCATCTCTGGTTCAGAATAAACGGTACCCAAAACTAAGGGAACACACCCTGTTTAGTTCCTAGTGCAACAGAGAAGTATATTTATTTAAATAAATGAATTTTGAAGTGGCATAGCGCAGAGTGCCCTTTCTTTTTCCTACCCATCTATCCACCATGCTTACTCATCATTCTTAAGGGGAGTCAGACAACTCACGTTCTAAAGCTCAGAAAAATGTACTGCAATCTGGTGACATCTATTGTATTCCCTAAGTAGAAGTAGTTTATGAGCTTTCCAAAATTGCATTTGAAGTGATGACAACAATCTCACTTCCTCTTCTTTGTGTGGAAGCCAACATTTGACACATGTTGCTGGAAGGCAGATATGTACTATTTAAATAAAAATGATCCTGGTTAGGAATGTTTTGACTCAGGCTCCCTGCCCCACCCCTCATTCCCTCATTGGCCAATACTATTGTTTTTAAACTGAAATTCTTAATGAAAAAGTTTCAGTTGTTTCAGTGAAATTTTCATGATGAAAGTCAAATAACCTGAAGGCCACACAGACCTAATAGTCTCATCTCAGAAAAGCCAGTTGCCACTGGATTGTATCTCAGAGTAGATTACAATGACTGATTTGATCTCTACATTTCTTTCCACATCTCTTACTCAGATTCAATTATTTGCTCCGTATGAGGCAAAGGAAATGCCTCCAATGAACTGAAAGATGCTAGGAGCTCTCCTCTGTTTCAGAAGGCAAAGGAAATTATAACATTACAAATATCTGTTTTTATAATTGAACCTGAAAAATAAAAAGGAATTGGACAGGAATCTGAAGATGGAAATGGAATAAAAGAGAATGAGAAATAGCAGAGTTCAGAGTTCTGACCTACAAAACAGAGCAAATTCACACAATAAGGGCAATGAGCTCCCAAAGTAGGCTTTGAGAGACCGTGGAGACTGCTGGTTGGGTCCTTTTGGGAAAAAAAAATCTAAATAAAAGTGGAAATAGGAAGAATTGGCAACAGATAATAAACTAGAAAATCTATCAACAGGATGGAATTAAATTAAAAGATAGTAAAGGGAACCTTATCCTTGTAATAATGAATAAATTAATATCAATATAACTGCAAAATATATCCTGGGGAGGTTAGTATAGGAGGAAAGATCTATGGTGGGTGAGTTAAATGACAAACTGAACACAATTTTATACTGGACCACTCGTCTCCTACTGCAAAAGAGACAAATGCCATTCAGACAAAAATCAATAGGACAATTTTGGATAAGATATAAATTGTTTGTGGGTAGCTTCTGTTGAGAAGCACTCACCTAAGAGACTGAATCACACACTACAATTTGCCAAAAGAGATGACAATCTGGAGAGAAAAAATAGGTTTGAGGATTTCATAAACCCTGGATACTGAGGAAAGGGTAAAAAGTGTTAAGAGGCAGTTACACAGATTTAGGTATTTACTCCGTTATTTTCAAGTAGATTATGTATGATGAAAAACGTAGGTAATGCTAAGAACTCAGAGCTGCAATGTTTCTAGAGGTTTGTTAAACAGGTTAGATAAAAATATGCTAAGAATGCCTCAGATATATTTTATCCCACCAGAAAGCTGAGAGCAGAGGGAACAACACCTGTAACTCCCTTCTAGCCCAGCTTATCCACATCTGTGCCTTCACGCTTCTCTGGTTTGTCTCCTAAGGTGGCAGCAATTTTACAGTGAGCAGTGTTATCATGTAAGAAGTTAACAAAACAGGCTAAAGAAGAGGAAGGAAAAGCGTCAAAGTCATGCTTCACAGTTATGTTCATCACTCTTAAAAACATGGATACAGTGCTATTTTTAGCAAAGTTCCTGGAAACACAACATGCTGAATATTCATTATTCGCAATAAGAGCTACAAGATGGTGAGCAATATTCAAATCTTTCTTTTCTTTCACAAAATGGGTGAAACCTAAAGCTGTATTTTGAGTAATTGGATTTGATTGTACAGTATTTTGCAATTAGAAGTTCCCAGAAAGCTTCCACCAAAATGTAACTGTCTGTCAAAAAAAATAATAAAAATATTAAAAAACAGAGGCCAATCAGGCACTGAAAATCCCTATGAAATGAACTTAGTTTCCCTTGTGCTGCTGAAACTTTTGCCATCACTTTCAAAGGAAATTTAAAATCTCTATGGGAAGAGAAGTCACTGGAAACCAAAGTTTTCCAATAATTTGTTTTTCTACATATAGGACTTGAACAATAGACACTGCTTAAGGGATCAGCATTGATACTATATGAGGTATGAAGAAATGGTCTTCCTGGGGTTGGGGGGGGCAGTGAAATATGTAAACACAGATTTAAGTAATATTGTACTTTCATAGGGACCAAGCTGACTTTCTGAGGCCACCTAGCACTTCCTGGGAAGGAAAGCTTCCCAAGTGCTCTTCTAGTTGATAGTCTTTTAAAGTAGCTTTTCTGCATATGCAACTAATTTGAACTCACAGCAGCACATCTCATGACTCAGTGTGGCAAACATCCAGATGAAGATCACAGTTTCACTGACAGCCTCATTCTTCTCAGTCCTATTTCAGAGCTCACAGCTACCTGAAATAGACTGTTTTGCATTAAAAATAATCTGCAATGTAGCACTGCACAGCTTTGAAAACCTGAATCATTTGAAGAATCATAAGTAAAATGTAGAATGGACTATCAAATGATCTAACTAATCTTTCTCTGCAGTCAGGGCATGATGTCTCAGGGGAGACCTTATTGCTGTCTACAGCTACCTGAAGGGAGGCTGTAGCCAGGTGGGGTTTGGTCTTTTCTCCCAGGCAACCAGCACCAGAACAAGAGGACACAGTCTCAAGCTGCACCAGGGGAGGTTTAGGCTGGATGTTAGGAAGAAGTTCTTTACAGAAAGAGTGATTTGCCTTTGGCATGGGCTGCCCAGGGAGGTGGTGGAGTCACTGTCACTGGAGGTGTTTAGGAGCAGACTGGATAAGGCACTTGGTGCCATGGTTTAGTTGATTAGATAGTGTTGGGTGATAGGTTGGACTTGATGATCTCAAAGGTCTTTTCCAACCTGGTTAATTCTATTCTAATGTTGTTAGCTCTGGTTAGTGATGTGTGACAATATTGGATATCCAATATGGATATTTTATTGTTAAGAACTAAAAGGTCTTACTGACAATATGATTTCTACCATACATGAAATCCCATTAGTGAATAGTGTAAGTTTCTTGGGAATTCAATAGGAGCATAAGTGTAATTTTATTTTTAGGTGTATCAAATCTTTCAGATTACCCAGTTTTCATTTCACCTCATTCCTCTATGGATTATATCTATACCAGGAAATCCAAGCATTCTCAGGAACATCTACTGTTAAACTGCTAGAATGTTTACATGTATTTGTTGGCATTTTCTATTTAACACTCTCTAAAACTGCTCCTGAGAATGACTGAGAAGTTGTCATAGACTACAGATGTTTTCAGTAGGCAGTTGGCAAGCAGCTGCTCCTTTTCAGAGTCATGAGTTCATTTACCAGCCCAGATGTAAGCCACTCTGTGGTAGTTAGTTTAAATAGCTGGAAATGCTCATGACATACTTAATTTACTGCTATAGATACATCCATAGGAAACAAAACAAAGCAAACAATCAATGGCTCAAAATGTCCACCTAGCAGCAAGAGTGGAACAACTAGAACTAAACAGAAGGATGAGGGAATTTACTATTCAGTCATGTTCTGTCACACATGAATAACCATGTCATGTGAAGACTTAACTACTTTGCCAGGCTGTCTCCATACTTTTGACATAGCAGTCTGAAGTCTGTTTTGTTGTTGATAACTAAAAGTAAAGTAACCTTAAGTAATGTAACCTTTTCCTATTGTGGAAGTTATTTATCTCTCACTTTTGTAAGGGTCTTTTTTCTACCATTTGTTTAGGTGTTGTTTTCACCTAAGATACAGAAGAATCTCCCAGATCTACACAGCTGGAAGTAATCAAATTATAGACAATAAAAGTCAGAAAATGTAAACAAGTTCTGTGCTATGAATACTTCATATGTGGCAACTGGAAAAAAAACACAAAACAATGGAAGAAAATGAAAGGCAGATTGTAAACACACCACAAATTACAAGAATTATTGCCTATATTTCTTCCTAGCTATTTTACAGATTTACTTGCACCTCAGGAAAGTTATTCAACATTCTTGGATTTTTACTTTTCATATAAGCACATTGATTCAGATGTTACTTAAAGGAAGCTTTAGAGCTAGAAACCATACACAATTTTAAATTACTTTGTCTTAGGCTGGAAAAAGCCATAAGGATGTAAAATGCTATTTAAATGTCTGAAACAGCTTTTGAGTTCTGATCAACCATATCTTGATATGAAAAAAAAAAAAAAAAAAGACAAGAAATCAATGACAGACAAATACATTTAGCACTTCATATGACAAAATAGCAATGACTATGCTGTTAGAAAAAGGAGTGAGTCAAAAGGTAAAAAAATGGATAACATCCATTTCAATGTCTGTGTTTATATTGGTGACACAGTTTCCAATGAGAATAGTACCCTTAGTAAATGTGAGTAGGAAGATATTTAACTTACCAGGGAAGATATGTCATTTGAAAACAACTTTTTCTTTGTTTTTTTTTTTTTTTTTCTTCTTTTTCCTCTTTTGCTTTTTCTTCCCATGGAAAACTCCTGATTCTGTTTGTAAATATCTAGAGTAAGTCACAAAATGCAGAGATTTCATAGCATGCATAACCCAAGAGAAAGGCAGTGGGACAGACACACTTCCTTTTGTCGTCCATAAAGCTGCTCTTTTTTAAAGCCATTATTCATCCCTGTCTCTCACAGCTGGATAAACTATATCTTAAATTCAAAGAATTTCATACAACAAGAAAAGTTCTCTGTCAAAAGTTCAGATGAATAAACTGGGAGGTGTAAAGTGGAAATATGGCCTTATTCTTTGGTGCCTAAAACCATGTAGATACCTCTAATGGTCATCCCAGGATTCAATTGTTTTGAATAGATTTGGATTATTTTGATGACTGGATTGTAGTCAAAAGGCTTATGCAGTTATAAACTATTCAATTCACTGAATGAGTCATCACACACAAGGAAGTAGCTGAGAGTTATTAGATAATTTGGCACGGAAGCACAAGCAAGTCCCATCTGTAGAAAACCCACAAACCCAGGTAACTTACGTAGACAGGAACTGGAATATTAGACAAAATGAAATCTGCTTACTTGACTGTCCAAGCAATCTGAGATAAGATGGCTTAACAACTCTAGCAAATAATTTTAACTGTGTATCACCTACATCCTCACTTCTAGCCTAGATGGTTCCGTTCTGGGCCCCTCAGTTTAGGAAGGATGTTGACTTACTGGAACAAGCCCAGAGAAGGGCAAGGAAGTTGGTGAGGGGTTTGGAACACAAGCCCTATGAGGAGAGACTGAGGGAGCTGGGGTTGCTTAGCCTGGAGAGGAGGAGACTCAGGGGTGATTGCCCATTGGAATGGGCTGCTTGGGGAGGTGGTGGAGTCACCATCATTGGAGGTGTTCAGGAGGAGACTTGATGGGGTGCTTGGTGCCATGGTTTAGTTGTTTAGGTGGGTTGGATTGGTTGATGGGTTGGACGTGATGACCTTGAAGGTCTCTTCCAACCTTTTTATTATTATTATTATTATTATTATTATTATTATTATTATTATTATTATTATTATTATTATTATTATTATTATTATTATTCCAGCAGAAGTAACTCCGTGTCATGCAGGTTTGCAAACCACCAAGATGAATCCTTCTTTCTGTCCAGGGAAACGGCATGGCATCCAGTTGCTGCAATTCACATACATTTAAGAAGAAAATCTGCCTTCTTTCAACAAAGCTGCTGTGATCATCTTTGGAGCTGAGGTCTCTTTGTGCATTCAGGATGTTTATCCTGTATCTTCAGACAAATAGCACGTTTATTATGCAAGTAGTTAAGATGATACAATTGAAACAAAGATTGAAATAGGGAAGGAAATAATTAGTGGGTTTTTTTATTTTTTTTTTTAATGGCCCAGTAACTTAGCTTTCACCTGTCTCTCTTTAAGCAAGAATGGGGCATTGTATTCATCTTTCCAAATATATCAACAGCTGGCATACCTTAGGTATATGGATTTTTTTGCTAGGTTTAAGTTGGGGATCTCCTGGTTTCCTACCAAGGATCCTCAGTACTCAGCAGATTTAGCACCTAATTACTACTCTCTCCTTAGGTATTTCATATGGCCATGCCTTTGGCAAGGGAGGAGTGGATATTTGTCTTGCACAAGGCCGTTCTTGGTTCTTTCCATGAAAATGAGAGGAAGGGATTTGCAAGAAATCCTGTCACCATCCACACCCTGCATTTGAAGACATTCAGTTTCTAGTTGTAAGACCTGCATTATGGAAACAGAATTTAGTCCACTATGTCCCTAAGGAGAAATTATATATGCTTCAGCTAGTAAAAAATTGTCTGAGTTGAACAGAAATATTCAGAGCAAGCATGGGGACTCATTCAAGAACACTACTTCATGTACAGAGCTATTAAGAGGATCTCTATTACCCAGAAAGTTAAATCTCATTACTGAAATACTGGGGAAACATTTATGAAGAATTTGAGGGAAAAACCTTAATAAGTACTTTGAATGAGAATTATTAGAGGATCATTTCTTTTTACAATTCAAGTCTGTTTTTACACTTGTAAGGCATTTCTTTATACACGGTTCCTTTATTATAAGCAATTCTGAGGCTTTTAACTTCATTGTCTATGTAGATGTACTGCAGGCTCCTTTTCTTTCTATATTGAAAGGAGCAGCTGAGCTCTTTCTGTGAATGGTCATACTAGCCATTTGTGCAGGCAATGGATGAGATACTATTCATCTGAGCTTCTTGGATTCTTGTGCAAGACTCAAAGAACTCAGAATTTTTTTTCTTTAATACAGCACTGGAAAGAAAGGAGGGAGATGTGGGTGAATCATCATGGGGTAAGGGAACCAGATGAGAAATCCAACCTATTGCAGCACTCTTCCCATAGCCTCCTTCTCCAATCTGGCACAGTTGTAGCCCATTATCTAGTGTAGGTCTGCTGGGAAAAAAATAAAAATCTACTAATTGGTATTGTCAATATGTGAAAGCCCAAAGCCTACAGATGCCTAATTGAGTGTGTCTGTGAGAAATATTGGGGCAGGGACAGAAGCTCCAAGAAGAAGGATCTGAGGAAAGTTGACCTTGTGAGGAAAGGAAATCTAAGTGGGAGACAAAAACTGGGATGAACTTAGGGGTACAGCTAGTTCTAGGGCAGGAGGGAGATGGTGACCACATGGAGAAAGGGACTTGTGGAGGGGTTGATATGAGCAAGAGATTTCTTAGACCAGAGGAGCTGAGGGGTGTTAGTCACACATCCTATATGTAGTGTAGCCTAGCTCCTGTTTTGCCTTACTTGTACAGTATCAGAATACATGCATTAACCCCAGCTTTCTGTTGCATATTCTTTGAAATTTGACAAACCCACAATGAGACTCCCCCACATAAATGTCATTGTGGTATTGTTACTTTTGCACATGTTTGATATGAAAGTAGTCTAACAAAGCCTTGAAGAGTATCCTTTTAACTATTTTGAATTGAAATATATCTTATTCTTGAAATGTTTGAATGTAGACATAAATCTGTTACACTGGAATCAAGCATATTTTCCCCCCTTGTTCTTCATTTTTTAATATTACGAAAATAGAGACTAACTGAAAAACATGAATCTGAAGGTAGTTTATCGCAGTAGTTTTTAAGTGCTCAGCTTTTAGTTTGGGCCCAGCTGTTGAATTACACATATTCTAAATAACAGAATTACAATGAGGCTGGCTGAGTCGCATGGTGGAGAGTAGGGGCAGGGAAGAAAAGGTTAAAATGATTATCTGAGGATGAGGGCAACTAATTAAAAAAAAAAAAAGAATCTAACAAATGTACATAAATAAAATTGGAAGAGAGAAAATAAAACCACCAAAGTCACAAAAAAAAATTTAAAAAAAACCACCCAAAGGCATATTTCACAGCTCCTTTAGGAATCCTGAATATTAATTGAATCACGATAGTAAACAACTGTACATTTTAAAATACTTGTTTCTTGATTTTTCCAACTGAAATTTAGTGACAAGAACCCACCATCTTGCAGAGACCTCAAGAGATGAAGAGACTATAGATGTGCACGAAGTGGCCTAGATTAATATGATGACACTTCAAAAGCACAAGTTTGAATATTCCCTATTTCATCTTGAGTTGTGAATAATTCATCATTTTAAAATATGGGGGTTTTAAAACTTAGATGCAGACTTAGATGCATAATTATTGAATTTCCTTTGATCTACATTGTTTGTTTAATCAGTCAACATTGGGAAGTATGCTTTGTAATAACTGTAATTTCAGGCTTCTTATATAATAGAAAAAGGGAAAAAAGGCAAGACTTGAATACATTGCTAAAGCATCCACAACCACTTTTTACAAATCTTTTCAATTCACAGGGTTTGTATTTCCTACATAAGATGAGGAATAAGTAGAGGTTAGGTCTTGATTCAATTCAGTGTGTCATTCTAACCTTGATTACATCTTTGATTACAGCTGGCTAACTTTGATTACAAGTTTATCCTAGAACTATGATGCTACAGGCATCACAGAAAAACTGCAGGTATCATGTTGTCATGAAGCTCCAGTATCTAGTTTTGTACAGCATGCTTAACAGTTTAGCTTGTGTAACTGTGAATTATCCTAAACATCTCTTATCTCTACACAGAAAATATTTTAATACATTAAAGCAAATGAAACCTGGCAAATGATTCTTCTTTTGTGTTATTATCCTGTCAGCACTACAATAGAAGATGGCTGCTAGCCCAGATAAACTATTTATAGCAAAAGTGGCTTTAAGTAGGCTTAATTATAAACTAAGATTTATTAATTCTCCCAAACAGATCAGTTTCACAACTGAAGACAAACACAGCTCACTGTCTTTAGGTGTGAGGAAACATTATGACTTGAAGACATTTCCTGCTACTGAGCACAAAACAATCTTTGAAATCTTTCTAGTGCTCAACAGGAGTGCAACAATAGCAGTTCCACGCACCAGGGAGCGGCATTCACAGCTGTGCTTTCCAAGCTATCTGCTGGCCTATATCTCAGCCAGCAAACACACTGGAGATGGTAGCCCAGGAGCTCTACATATTTGCATGCATATATAAAGGCCACAATAGGACCTGAAGAGAAAAAAAGCTCAAGTGAGTCAAAGGAAACCATACTTTTGGTATATCAAACCTATCTAACTCCTCTTTGGCCCATAGCAGTTTGTCCCATCAGCTTTTAAAAGTTCATCTGAAAGCAGCTGAAAAATATAAGTTGCAGGCACTTGAATCCAGAAAAACTGTTCTACCTTTGCTCAGTCAAAGCTGTAACTTGTTTATGGGAGCATTAATTACCTAAGAATGTGTGCAACAATGTTCTTGACACTGAGCTGACTGAAAGACATGAAACTATCCTGAAGAATGCCTCTGCAGTGATCTCATATTTTGGCAAACACATTTCCACTTCCTTTCAAATCTGCAATCTATTAGTCCCCAAGTCAAAAATATGACAACTAAGATGCAGCCACATAAAAGAAGGAATTCCTCTTATGCTTTAGAAATACTGGGAACCTATATGAAATCCTGCCTGTTGAAATCCCTCAATTTTGACAAATTTCGTCTGAGGCCCCAATGCAGAGCACTTTGAAGTCAGTGAAAAAATTGCGTTGCCTCAATGTGTTTTGGGTTAGACCTACAATACTACAAAATTTGTTCTTGTAGTAACAATGTTTGGTCTTCAAGGGACTGACTAAACCCTAGAGAGTGCAAGAATGGTTATCTTCCCTAGTCTTTGCATCCAGTAGCCTTTGCTACTGCCATCTACAGCATCCTGCAGACATGCAGTGGGAGTTGCTTGGGAAAAATACTTCCTTGCTTTAATTTTCAACTTGATATTTGAGCATTTGCTATTCCCTTGTTCCAGTATTCTGAGGCATTTTCTCTACCTATCTTCTGCATGACATTCACTGTATCATATCTAGACTATCTGCCTTCTGTCATATCTTTTCAGGCAAAGTCTCCTGATCCAATTAGTCTCTCCTTACAGAGATGCTTCCCATCATCCTTGCTGCTATTCTTTATTGCTTTTCATTTCCTCTAACCTGAAAGGGAGCAACTATAAAATTGGAGCAACTGCAAAATTACATGTACTGCTCCAGATGCAGGTGTACCCTGAATTTGAATAGTGGTGTAACCATGTTTCCTGCCTATTTCCTTACTCCTTTCCTAGTATTTCCTACCACCCTATTTTGCCTTTTGTGTTGGGTGGAGGCAGACCCCCTCCCCACCACAGGCAGAAATAAACAACTCAGACAAACGGATTGCAAAAGTGATGGAAAGTTTAAATAGAAGGCAGTCAATGTTTACAGAAAGCCAAAAGTGCAGTGACAAAGAAAGATCCCAAAACAGACCCAGAAACATCCCATCCCCACCTGAGGGTACACCCAAGACCCCCAGGGCTCCTTCTTCTCCCCTCCCCCCTCCCCCCCCCCCCCAAAGCACTGTTAGGCTAGTCTCAGCTGGCCAGATCTGAGACTGCCCACCCCCCCCAGCCTTGCGCTGAGCCAGGCCCAAGGCCAGGAGGCATCTCACCCAGTTACCGGGTGATAGAGGAGGAAGAAAGAGGAAGTGCTAGACCCCACACTGTTTCTTACAGTGGTGCAAAGAATTATGGTAAGAAATACCTAATTTCCTGTGTCCACCCCTCTGGGCTGGACTTCTGGACACAGGAAGTAAACATAGCAGGGGGCACCCAGCTCAAACTGCAACAGCTTTTCAGCCACAATTGAGTACTATGGTGATGTTTCCAGAGCACTAGCTGAAATCACTCCCAGATTTCTCCCTGTAGCGTTGAGAGGAAATATTTGGTGTGTATGTGCATTTAGGATTATTTTTCCCTGACTCTTAAAGATGGCATTATGCAAACAGACACAAACTGGATAAAACTCAACCAGTTTGTACAAAAATTACTCAGACCTCGAGGAAAAATTCATGTTTCTGACATCAGATTCTGTTATGTTAAAAAAAAAAAAAAAAAAAAAAAAAACACACCACAAACAAAAAGGTCCAAAATAATTCACGAATGCCTTCTCAGGTCATCCTACTCCTCATGTTGCTCCCTCCTCTTACAGCCAGTAATACCCAAATTCTGGATCCCCCGTGGGCAGCCACAGCCATTCCTTTTTCAGTACTCAAAGGCTCCAGCAAGCAGGAACCATAAGTGAATCCTATCAGAGATGAAATTTTTCAACCCACTTCAGTCTAAAAGATAAGGAAGGTATTGCATATCCCTGAGATAACATGTGGTTTAGGCATTATCATCTACTGCTACGCCACTATTATCTTTCAGTTTGCAGGATTTTAGTGGTAAATAAAAGGAACTCTTTTAGAGTGCCTTGCAGGATTAAAAAAAAAGATAAAAATTTGTACAGATTTACTGTTTACCAAATTTTCTAAGCATTCAAAGAATTATCACACCAAAATCTGCATACTGACACACAGCATTAAAGTTAGCAATTAAGAAAGTGGAAAAAGACCAGGAATAAACCTAAGGCAGACTATATACATATGAATTAACCAAATGTGAAAACTTACTACAGTTAGTCCCTGTATAACAAAGACTGTACAGATTGAAGCCTGAATGCTTCCAAGGCTTCGCTCTAAATATTGTCAGTTAAGAAGTACTGAAAAAGTATTTGAGAAAATGATACAGCCACTGCTATATTCTGAAAAAAAAATCAAGTAGGGTGGGAAAGAAATTTAGATAACGTGGAGAAAATAAGTTCATGTTGTTTATGCAGAAGCTTTACCATTATGAGAGCTTCTGCTTCAGAAATCAGGCTTCAGAACCTACCAAACATCCCAGGGATTATGCTTACTAGTCTTAACATGGATCAGCTGCAGAATTAGCAGACATTATTCACTCATTTACAATTGGACATGAGCTAAACAGGATCTTGGGTAAATCTCAGTGCTCCTCAAGACAACCTTCTGCTGAGCTTTGAACCTGCGTTTCAATATCCAAATGCACACAACTATTCTCTGTACTAATGCATGAGGTATACTTTATTACTAAGCATCTATGCAAAATATTTAAAAATAATGAGCAGATTTAATGCACTATGACTTGCATGTAAGATCAAGAGACATGCACAGCAGTTGTTACAGGACAGATTCTAAAACAAAGCAAAAATATAAATTACAAAGTAAGAATAATGGAAAATAATCTCAGTAGTACAGGAGTCAAAGATAGATAAACAAGAACAGCCATTGCACTGTGATACACAAGGTGTTCATTACTCATGACTAAGCAATAGCTAATAACTTTGCATATTTATCATTTCTTCTATTACAATGCTGGCAATAAAGTGTGGCCCTTATTATGAAATGTTAGATATAAAAAAAGTGGGTAGAATAAATTAGTTTAGGCTCTGTACATGAGTAGAAACTGTGTAGCACCAATAAGTAGATTAGTGCTTAAGGGACATTATTTTCATTCAGAGTTCTCTGTTCATGTCACATTCATTCTTCATTTGGACAGGTGAGTAGCTGCAGGTCTGAGGGAAATGTATAACCCCAAATGTCATGTACAACAGTGTGTATGCTGATGAACAGAACAGGTTTAAGTGAATGCTTATTTACTTCCCACACTCACTGAAACAAAATTATAGCCCAAAGTTATTTCTAGGATATGGAGGCTGGGATGATGTACCACTGTGAGTCACTGAAATCTAATCACACCCTTATAATATCACCCTTCTAGCCCCATCTCCTAGTGACATGTCACTGGTAACTGTAACATTTAAGCACAGGGACAGCTAAAATGCAATACAGGCCATTAACATCACCACTAGGGCAGTGGTTCCTCATAACCTAAATTACTCCATGATATCAAGAAATTTTCTTTGTGTGTTCCTTCTGATGTAAAGCAGCAAAACAAAACCTTCCTGTTTCAGTTCTGGTCAAGGATTATATACATCCTCACATCCTTTCTCCAGGCCCAGCAGCTTTTCCTTTCAACGTTTGGAGGTGAAACACTTTAGATCAGGAAGTGCAGCCTTGTTGCACCTCAGCTTGCGCAGTATGAATGGTTGAAACTGAATGATCAAGTAAACCTATCAAGTAATGCATAGATGACTAATGGAAAGTCTCTCTTTTATCTCTTATCCTTTCTCTGAAGCCACATGCTTGTAGATAAAGATCTAAAGTAGGAACTTATTCCATAAAGTATTATGATTTATGACTCTTATGGACTTTTCTGCTGAAGAAAGTTCAAATCAGGTACTTGACATTAAAGAAAACAAAAATCAATGAAAAAAAACACCCAAACAGGCAGCCACTCCTCAAAAAACCCCAAACCCCAACAATCAACCAAGACCCAACCCAAACCCAAGCCCAACTGTGGTGGGTTGAAACTACCCCCCAAAATAAATTGCCAGACTAGCTTAGTTTGGGATGGAAGTAAATGAAGCTGCATTTACAAGCAAACTACAAGCTAGGAATATGAAATGCAATAAATATGTTTAAAATATACAATATATAAATTTATAATTTATAAACACGACAGAAACTCTTGAGAGCCCCCCTGGATGGATCCAGGGGACCTGTTCACCTCCTCCCTCTCCCCAGCTCGTTACCTCACACAGCAGTCAAAAGAAAGATACCCCAGCAAGGCCACAGGAGTGAGAGAGAGGAAAGTTGCAAGCAGAAGCAACAGAAGAAGAAAAGAGCAAGAACTGTTTATGCCTCTGCTCTGTATTCCCATTAACAATCCAATGAATTATATAGACCTTTTCATTATTTTTGTATTGCATCCCATGGTAATTTATTTTACTTTCAGTCTTTGCAGTCAGGATCTAAGCTAAAGTTCCCCCTTCGGACTCTAACACCAACCTACTATTCGTTTGGATGATGCCATGCTGCTTTTGCGGGAAACTTTGTGTCAAACAACCAGCCATGGCAAAGATTTTGCCATACCAGCTTTATACAAGCACATTAGTATGGCTCAGTTCATATGATGATTGCACAGCCTGTGCATTCACAGTACACTGACCATTCACAGTACACTCTCCATTCTCAGGCCAAGATGGAATGCTTATGACTCTTCCTTTTGGCCATAGGTTGAAAAATCTGCAACTGGCCAGCCAATCAATTGAAAATATAAAGGGGGAAAGCCAAAAATAAAGACGACTATCATATTCAATAAGCCATAGTAGTTTAAAATATTCAAGTTAAAGTAAGACGCATTCCTGCTCAAATTATGACACACCCAGCCAAGCTAAACCTTAATAACTCTGGTCCACATCTATTGACTTATCTAGTCTAGTGTTTGGAGTAAATTCTCATCATCATCATGTTCTGTCAAGATGAAAACATACCTGTGAGTAGAAGCAACAATAGAATTTACAGCAGCAGAAATGAGACTAAAACTGGATAGAGGGAGGAAATCTGAACAGAGCCTTGGGCTGAAAGAGCTGCTGAACCTGGTCCTGACACAAAACTTCTGTGGTCTTGAACAAGCTGCTGAAGCACTCTTCTGCTTTTGTTTTCTCATTGCAGGACTTCATAAGAGACTATCATGCAGTGAAAACACCTGTTGAGTGCCCATGAAATGTCATTGTTCTATCACAGACCAACCAAAGTACAGCCTGCTGTGAGATGAAATCAAGTCAGACTGACTTGTAAGTTTTGAATTCTGAAAAATTCAGAATAAATACTTCATGTTATGCTACAAGAAAAGCAAAGAAAACCATTTGCAATTGTGATAACAAACTCCTCCTCATCCTCCCTCCCCCCCAAAGGAAAAAGGATCCTGCTCCACACGACTGACTTTCCACCCTGTGATCTTTCATGTTCTTGGAGGTTCAGCATCTCATCAATCATGTGCTGTAATGTGTTATTTATTGAATGGATATACATATGTATTTAATCCATGTATTTAGAGCCATACTCTCTCCTCAAAAAAAAAGCACCTCAGGGACAGCAGCCTGTCCTTAGATGAGCAGCAGCAATTCAGCATGGCTCCATCCCCTGAATGAAACTGAAAAGCCTCAATGGTGGCTGAGAAAGGTCAATAAAAACACACAATACCAGGAGCTTTGCTTTTGGCAGCTTCTTTATCCAGACAGTCATTGAACACCATTTTATAGTGATTTAAACTCTCAGCCTAAATATTCTACAATAGAAATACAGTACAGGGACAAGATCAGGAGAAAGACAACAGCTGCTGCTGCTACTACTCTGAATAGGGAAAAAACACACACTATAAACCAACATTTTGTTAACTTCAATTTAAAAATAAAATAAATATTTCTTGTAAGTCCTCTTTGATTCCCCACCCCTCCCTCCAGACTTTTTGTTCCTAGCATGCAAAAACCACTTCGTCTCTTTCCTGACTATTGTCATTTGGAGAACTCCTAAACACAGCTGGCTGTGGGTGGCAGCAGGAGGCTAAATTGGCAAAAAAAAATCTGGCTGAATACAATTATCAGCAATAGCAACTTTCTGAGGCTACTAATGGCTGCTTTGTTTCACATTTTCAGGGCACATTTCATTATCAATTTTTTTGTAACCAGAAAGAAAAGTTGTAACTTGGCATTAGTTAAATGAGTTACCAATTAGATTTGCCTTTTACCTATATGACTGTAAAGGACTTGAGTCTATTTACATCATGAACCTGACAAAAAAATCTAGGTTAATGAAGTGTGAATATATTCTTCCTCTAATTTTAGCTATTTTCAAACAGCAACCACTGAAGAGACAATATTTTCTCCATATGAAATTCTTTGTATTGTAGCTCTAACCTTTATTCTCTCTCTGACCGATGAATCTATTAAACTACTATCTTGATGTTTAAAATATTAATACCTATTGTATGTTGTCACTAAAACCTGTGTGGAGCATCTGGCAACAACATATACCTGCTCTTCATGTGTAACTATCACATGCTTGCTCTTCCAGGAGCTATTTTATAGTTTAGCAAATTCTCAAACTCCCTAATAAGTCAACTAATTCTTATTGTGAACAATGCAGATATTTCCATTGCCCAGGTTGCTTTTAAACAAAAAAAAAGGTATGTGTTACATTATTTCAGTTATTTAATGGAAAATGGTGTCAGAATGCAGCTCCCCCAAATTGATGTTGTGGTAATTAGTGCATGAAGATACTGTATTTTCTGAGCATATGTAGTATTTACAACTACATGAAGACTGCTCAACTCTGTATGTGTTCTTGTACAGGTAGTTATATACTAGAGCTTGCTGTAGCTGTATGCTTTTCTCATGAAATAGTGTTTCTGCAGAAATAAAATGTTTTCTTAGCTACAGAGTTAATTTCCTGATGGAATGGTTTATTTACTCCTTTTTAAATGTCGTAAGAGGTGAAAAAAGGGGGACATCCCAGCTCCTACATGTGAAGAAGCCCTCCGATGTTTCATTTTAAAAACTAATATTCATAAAGGGTTGTGTATACCATTTGTAATAGTACAGATCTTTTAAACACGCAGAGAAATGCTTTCAGGACCAGATGTAAGCAGGCAAAGGCTTTTATTATGTTATACAGCAAATCAGCCTATCAGAAGGCACGTGTCACATCTCAATTGGACATTTTCTATCGGCGTACATGTAATTAAGGCATACAATAGCTCAAAATCACAAAATAATATTTTAACACATCCAACCAAATTCTGCCCAGTTTCTCTCTTTCAGTTACAAGGTGTTTATATTACTCTTGAAGTCAAAGACCAAACATAGCTTTCTCTAATTCAAGCAAAGGCAAATCTTCCCTATAGTCTTTTAAAGCTAGCTGAAAACAATCCTTCTCCTGCAACATTTTATGTCCATAACTAGAAAAAAGTAATCTCAATTCTGATTAGCTCTTTATATTACCTAATAGCAGCCTTCCAGTACCTAAAGGAGTCCTACAAGAAGGCTGGAAAGGAACTGTTTACAAAGGTCTGTAGTGTTAGGACAACAGGAAATGGTTTTAAATAAGAGGAGAGCAGATTTAAGTTGGACATTAGGGGGAAGTTTTTTACCATGTGTCATGTGTTGCCCAGGGAGGTAGTTCATCCTTGGAGATATTCAATATCAGGCTTGACAGGGCTCTGGGCAACCTGATCTAATTGAGGATGTCCCTGCTCACTACAGGGGTGTTGGACTAGATGACTTTTGGTAGTACCTTCCAAACCATTCTATGATTACTGAAAATGCTCATAGAGCCCCATTGGTGCTTTTTACAATGCCAGTTTATGGCCTTTATGCAGCAACAGGTATCTTCTGCAATGCATAGGGAATTTGGAAAGATTTTTCCTAATGAAAAATAAGGTGACAAAGCACAGTAGGTTGTATTATAATTTCTTCTTGTGGCAGTAATACAGCTTGAGTGAAACTGATAACCAAAAGTAGGACCTGTCAGAGAGAACATACCTCATTAAAATGGATTTAAAAAAAAATATTCCTTAGTGATATTTTAATCAATTTTGGATTTTTAGTTCTGTAAGAGGAAGAACTTGACAAAAATAAAAACACTTTTTAAAAATAGGAAGAACAGCAAAGTTTGGTTCATGTTGTTAAGGAATGCTGTGAGAAAAACCAGTCAACCATATACCCCCAAAAATCATGATCAACACCCTCTCCCCCACTCGCCTGCTGTCAGGACCAAGAACATTTTTGGAAATTTGACCAAGGTGGTTTTTTGGGAGGCTTGGGACTACCAGGCTGCAAATAGTTGTGACAGGACAGCTGCTACAGCCTGTGCCCAATAGTGATGGACTGCACCTGCCATTGCTGTGTTCAGATTCCTCCCAGATCAATTGCATGGTACAGTGCCCAAGCAGCAGCTTCTGGGAGCCCAGGTGAAGACAGCACAGTGTTTGTTCAGTGCAATCTCAAAAAACTTTAGGGAAGGAGAGGAAGGGGATTTGAAGCTGGATAAAAAATTAAAAGGAAAATTGATGTGGACAAATTTTTGTTTTCTTAAAAACTTTATTTCCAGTCCAATGACTCTTTCATGAGCTACATTCATCATGAACTTCGTTGGCTTAAAGGCCTACTTCATCTCACATCTCTAAAACACTGTGAAAATGCAATTGTCTGGGTTAAAGCTGTATGTGGCCACAAGTAAAATAAGAACAAAATCTCTCAAAGATGAAACAATAGCCTGTCAGCTAAGAGTTCACAACTATCAATAAAGTCTATGATCCTAAAACATGAGAGGTATCACTAACCATAGAATGAATTTAAAAAAAAAATAAAAATCTGAAGACATAAAAACTAAATAAGAGCTTTTATTAAGATATGTTTAAAGTCAGAGGGTGACAGGTCAGGTGAGTAAGTTCCAGCTGCTTTGGTGGGTGATGGAAAAGATAATCTCCTTTCTAAATCAAATTACCTTATTCAGGAGTCTGACAACCTCCAATATCTTTGATGCAAGACCTGTCCTTTGAGAACTTCCAAGGCTGGGACTGATTACACCAGTGCTTGCACTGACCACAGCTGGAACAAGACTTGTCTTTCTTTGTTCTTTCTTCATGAGCTTTTTGCTTTTAGGTCTTAGTGATCCTTTCCCTATTATTATCTACCACTGAAGCCAATGTACTTCACTTTACAGATTCAGATACCAGTGAAATATTTGCTTTAGAATGTCTTTTACTAATGTCCTGCTCAATATCATGCTGTTTCTGTGGACTCAGTACATAAGGACTGTTATCCAGGGGTGCTGCTCTAGATAAGTTTACAATGTATAACTCTAGACAGGACAGCTAATTCTATTACAGAAATCCTTTAAGTCATTTGAAGTCCATTCCAACCCTAACAATTCTATGATTCTGTGATGCTGGAGGAAACATCAATATTCTCCCTACCTAACCGGGGGGCCACCAGGCCCCCCGGCCTTTGTTGTCACCACCACCATCACCCAGTGTGCACCATGAGGACTCACCAGTGATGAGAGGAGGATCCCTCTGCCCAGATGGGCTCAGCTTGGGGCTTCGGCCTTTCCTGGGAGGGATTAAAAGGGGAGTGGGTGAGGAGGGCCAAGTGGCCACACCTGGGGTGGGAGGACACTCCCACAGAGATCAGGTGGTCTATGATTTGAGGGGAAAAGGGGGAAATAGAGTGGGTGAGTGACTTCTAGGGTGTCAGGTAATGATAGGACTAGGGGGAATGGAAAAAAAATATAAATGGGTAGATTCAGATTGGATGTTAGGAAGAAATTCTTCACCATAAGGGTGGTGAAACACTGGAATGATTTGCCCAGGGAGGTGGTAGAAGCTTCATCCCTTGAGGTTTTTAATGCCTGGCTTGATGTGGCTCTGAGCAACCTGATCTAGTGTGGGGGGTTCCTGCCCATGGCAGGATGGTTGGAACTAGATGATCCTTGAGGTGCCCTCCAACCCAAACAATTCTGTGATTCTAAAACAGTTTTGCAGATTAGGCTTGATATTAGGAAGAAATTCTTCACAGAAAGAGTGATTGGCCATTGGAATGGGCTGCCCAGGGAGGAGGTGGGGTCACCATCCCTGGAAGTGTTTAAAATAACACTGGATGAGGCACTTAAGTGGTGTTCGGTGATAGATTGGACTTGATGATCTTGAAGATATTTTCCAACCTGGTTAATTCTGTGACCACCAGTGTGCACTTGAGGCCCAGAAAGCAAATCACATCCTGGTCTGCATCAAGAGAAGCACATCCAGCATGGGTGTGATTCTACCCATAGAAATGGGTAGATTCAGATTGGATGTTAGGAAGAAATTCTTCACCATCAGGGTGGTGAGACACTGGAACAGGTTGCACAGGGAGGTGGCAGAAGCCCCATCCCTGGAGGTTTTTAAGGCCAGGCTGGATGTAGCTCTGAGCAACCTGATCTAGTGTGAGGGGTCTCTGCCCATGGCAGGGTGTTGGAACCAGATGACCCTTGAGGTCCCTTCCAACCCTAACAATTCTATGATTCCCAGATTCTATATCCAGCTGGAAGGTTTACAGTATGTTTGCACTTGCATGCTGAATAATAAGACTCAAGAGATTTGATAAACCCACAAAAAATCAAGCAGAAAGACACAAAGTATGACAGTGGATTGGAGAGCAGCCTACAAAAGCAAGTCTGACACTACAGGAATATCTTCTTAACAGAGTCCAGTACCATATGGGCATTCAGCTGCATAGTCATGGCCTAAATATGAGCATTCTTTAATTATGCCAGTCTATATTCATATGTCCCATATTATTTAAATATGAATGTAAAAAAAACCCAACATAACACCACAAAACAAAACAACCCCCCCCACACACACATTTTGGTGTTTCTTGTTAACGGGAAATCTTCCACAGACGGTTATTGAAAATGCACATTATTATCCTGAGGCACCATAACATCCATATTAATCTCTCAAGAAAACTCTTGGGCTGTTTTATGATTATATAAGTTGGTTTTGAATATCTTCACAAGGTAATAAACAGTGTCAGCCTCTTGCATTGCTTTCATTACCAAGTCCTCAAAAATTAGTGCATCTCCTGCTGACATGTTTTGAATAATTGCATTGTTTCACAGTATTTCTTATTACACTTGTATAAAATGTCTTAAAATATCATAGCACCATCTCAAGTATAAACACAATCAGAGGGCGGGAAAAACAAACAACCCCCCCAAACCAACAAATTACGTATCAGTACATTTTGCCCTATGATCAGCCCTCAGAAAACTACTCTATGTGTAGTTAGTAACCAGATGGAGGAGCCAAGAGTCTGTTCTTATAACTGGCACAGAAAAAAACTCCAACGTTTCTACATTTATGGGTATAAATGAAGACCACTATGTAACCTGAATGTATTGTCCTTTTCTGAACTTTGATATTCAATACCAAATTAATATTCTGGTCAGACTCTGTGAGTCTAAATCACTCCACAGCAAGGAACTGAACAATTTCTGATAAAACTCTTAAAACTGATTATTGAAAATGGCCATTTTTTGAGAATTATTACCAAGAAAGCTGTGTTTTACAGTGAGGATGACCAAATAATCAGCTCAATTCAAAGGCTAAATGCATGTATATATTGCACTAAAATCAGTACTGTGTAAACATTTAGCAGCTTAAGTCAGATGCTTGAAGCTTAAAACTTAGATAAGATATGTTGGAGATCACCTGAAAAAAATCCATTTTTGGCTGTTTAAATACATGTTTTATGACATAGCCTTATTCAGGCATCTTACAGAAAGATTACTTTGGGATCACCTATCTCATTCAGTGAATAGGAGAGGCATTACTTAATTAATGAGCTTTGATTTTGTACAACTTCTGTTGTATAAAATGTGCCATAAATAAACCCCAAGGCCACACAATTCAAACTGTTCATGACAGTTATTTCCCTCTTTTCACTGGTCACTGTTGTGAACTCCCCCATTTTGGGGAGACTTCCACCGTCACATAACTGCAGTTCTCTGGTATGCCTGAAGACACCTTTCCTGAATACACACACACACACACACACACCCCCCACTCATCAGGGTACTCCTGAAAGCACAATTTAGCTTGTGAGTTTTCCCCACCTTAAATGCCATGGGAGTCCCCAGAGCCCTTACCATACAGACAGCTTGCACATCCAACAGGATGGGAAGCATCCCCTGAATCTCAAAGGCTTGGTGATGGTCAACACTTTTGCTACAAAGCAGCACCATGTTGCTGTGACCACGCATGCAAGACACTTCCTTTTATGTGTGCACTCTAACTAAAATATGAGCCAAAGCACCCAAACAGATCTGCTGGCAGACTACAGCTCCAAGCAAAGTTGGAATATGATTGAAGCCTGCTTGCTTCTCTCCATATGGGTAAGCTACAAGAGAAAGCTCATTTTCAGAAAGGCCATCCAGAAGAATGCTAATAGCTGGGGCATGAACACACTCAATTAGGGAGTTGTGCCCTCACCAAATGAAAACTCAAGGTGGTCCCCAACCAAGCTAAAGATACCAATTCTTATTTGAAAGGAAAAGTACTCCTGATGCTCTAGAAAATCCTTGAGTCCTGCAGAGGATCCCACTGACTCTTGTGGTCATGCACTATAAGGAAAGAAACTTCATAATCTACCAAGCAGAGAAAACAAGACAATGCCCTAGCATAGAAATAACCAGTATACTTACAAAGCTAGGACGAGGACTGAAAATAGCCAGAATTGCACTGAAAGGAAAGGTAGGGTTGCCTCCTGGTGGCAACAGCATCATAGAAGTATTCAAAGCATTTCTGCAGTCCACCACGTGTTTGAGCAACAATAGCAACTGATATCTTCTTGTCTGCTTTGCCAGATAAAGATGAGGACCATGCACTGTTAATGAAAGATATTTTCCCTCAGGACAGATCATGTAAATCTTAGATTCCCCAGTAAGCATTGGTGTTGAGGGCCTAGAAATAGGCAGAGCTACAGACTGCCAAGTTGGTCCTCATTTTTTGAGACAGCCCAACCTCATTGCAGATCTCTTTTCTTTGACTCTGTTCTTAGGATCACCTTTCTGCCTCAGCAGCTCTAGCATTAATCCAGGAGCTGATTTAACCTCTGTCTTTATACCGTAAGCTCTGGAGTACTGGAGTACTTTAAGAGGCAGTTATGCTCCTCTGCCACAGTCATCTCCTCCCGTTAAATTCATTGCCATTTCTCTGGTTTCATCTCACATGCAAAAATTTTAGTCCAGATGAGTAACACCTAACAAAGCCATAAGGAACTGAAAACTGCATCTTACAACTGGAAGTGGCTGATAATTTTGAGCAGCACTGCACAAAACTATTCCTCTCAAGAACATCAGAAGGGAGGAGGTTTCTGAGAGGCTGTTGAAGATCTCTTTCAAAGGAGGATTGCTAGGCATCCATTACAACTATGCACTAAATCCTCACACCTGGAGCTCACTGGCAATTCTCTCTCCCCATCTCCCCCAGAAATTTTTCTCAGAAAGTGTGTTTTTGCTGCAGTTGAAGTAATCCATAAGAAAGAGCTTTTCTATGAAACTGTTAACTAATTTATCTTCCAATATGATTCTCTTGTAGTTTGTTCTCTTAAATTAACTACCACAATTAGCTATCTTAAATCTATGCACATATACATATGAATACATATATATCCACATATAAGTTTTATATTACTTTCTTCTTCTCTCCACACCAAAAAGCCTAGAACAAGTAAAAAGTCAAGGAATACTAAAATGATGATTATTTGAAGCACTGCTAAACTTTATCAGACATCAGAGTGAATGGCCCCAGAAATGTTACTCTGATTGAAACTATACCCACACACAAAAAAGTATACATGATATCTGTACAACAGATTTGAACACTTTCCTTAAAAGGAGAACTACACATGAGTATGGACAGGTGGTAAGAAGCCACCCTGCACTTACCTGTGTGGGAATATTTTTCTATTTGTAATGCCCTTTTACCCCAGATTCAAGCCTAAATCAATCACAAATATTGTTCCAAAGTAGACTCTTTAGACAGAATGGGCCAAACTGCAAATTCTTACCTTAAAATTTATTTCAGTGGGACAGTGGTGCTTGCGTTAGTGAAAATTTGTAATTGCTTCAGGAGGATTATGACTATGCAGACAGAGATAACTGCCTTGTACTGCTGATACCCACAAATAAAGACAAAGCCAATATCCAGTCTTCTGATACAAGTGACTGACATTAGCTTTATCATAACGTGACACTCCTGAAATCACTTGAATCAAGCTAGAGATGGAGTACTTCAACCCATATATTGAATACTTTTCAATACCCATATATTGAATACCTTTCAATTCAATATATCGAATACCTGTCATTGTCTGGTGGGGCTTTCTGTTAAAAGCAAAGTACAGACCTTACTTTAAACATTATTTCTCTGTCTTCTTTTGCCCATCTAACACTAAGTCTGTGCATAGAAACTGAAATATAATTTCCCTAAATAGAGATGATATCATAAAGAAAGAGCAACCTGCTTGACTATACAAAGAATAATTTCACACAAGTGCTGTCACAGGGCCCCAACAAATTTAGTTTCAGCTTGCACAATCATTAATGAGAAGGTGATTTTAAAAGCTGGAAGAACTGCACACAGAGAAAGCATGGACAGACACATCTCACCTTTAAATGTGTGATGGCAGCTGGGGACTGGGCCAACAACAACTATATGAGCTCTCCGTAAGCAGTTCTGCTACCATCTTTTTTGTCTGATGACTCTGGAAATAATTGGCAACCACTCATAAATTATGTTTATAATATGTAAGTGCTGACAAATCTTGAAGTATTGAGTAAATCTCTTAACAAACAAGCACCAAAAAAAAAAAAAAAATACATAATGAACAATGATCACCTACAATATGGATTATAGATTCTGTGCAAGTTAGCCTAATTCATGATTATGCAGTGCTTAAGGGTCTGTTGCTGCATTTACATTTTTACCATGAGCCTTTTTGGTCTTGAAATATAGATTAAAACTCCAATGCCAGATGATTAATTAAGTCTGAAACAACCCTATATGCCTGATCTCCATGTACTGAAAATGAATGCAGTGTGTTTTTTACCCTAGATAAATATCCAACTCTGAATTTCAGTGAGATTCTAAGATTTGAGAACTGAAGCTTTTATTTATGCAAAAAGTAGATTTCCTGGAACATTAGTTCTGTAATTTAATTTTGTTTGGCAAGAAAAAGAAAAAAATGCAGTCATATTTTGATATGAAGTCAATATATTTCTCAAATTCTTTAAATGCAATCTTTCATTTAGAAAAACAAAACAAAACACCAAAACCCCACCAAGTTTTTTGCTGTTTAGTAGAAAACTTGATGGTGGACAGGAGGCCTAGCCACAAAAATTAACCAGTCTGCGCTCAAAATGTGTGGTGGTAAAAACATGCTATGGGGGAATTCAAAGAAATTGATTTTGCCTATCAGTATCTGGGCTGGCTGACTGCAAAAGCCAGCAAGAACTCCATTGCTGCCTAGAGTAGGAATAGTTTTTTAAACTCTTTTGGAGGCCTACATAGTGTAGCTGTATAGTGAAGAACTGATGTGTGTTTTCCAGCACCTTGTTTGTGCAGAGAGAATCTGTCTTCTGTAAATTATTAAGAACATAACTGCTAACCTATTTAAGTTTGAAAACATGTGTACTGCAATCAGGAACCATATTTCTCAGCTGTTTGAACACCTACCCTCCAACTCTGGCATTTTCTAAAATGCCTGCACAAAACAGTACATGAAGCCAACTATGTCCATGAACCATTCTGAGTGGTAAAGCTTTCACAGTTCCGGGGCAACATGTCAAAGAAATCTAGATGCTCTCTAAATTTAGAAAAGCTTAATTAATTTTAACTTTTAGAAAATGTGTAAAAAATAATGCCAGCTTCTGAAAGTCTTTCTAGTGTAATTTGAAGCATGACAGCTGCCCCATTAATGTCAAAGGGTTAATGACATTTCTTCAGTAATTTATCAAGGTGAAAATTTTCCTCTGAATGAACAGCTTTAACGGAACTATTTAGATACTTAATCTGCCTTTCTACATGGAAGATTAAATGGTCTATAGAATTTTGCAGCTTTTATTTATGGTGCATTTTCCAGCATCATCTGATTAATTTAATTTTGGGGAGAATCAAATATTAATATAAAAATCATATGATCAGCAATTTTATGTAAAGTGCTGTTTTACCCTTAGCCATTGCCAATGAAATAGCACTAAACTTAGAAGCAATTTCTATGCTCCAGTATTTGAACCAGAAATAATTTTGTATTAGTAATTAGTGTTAAAGAGAAACAATATGCTTAGTTAAGGCAATTCCTAAACCATCTTATTTATTATATATATTATAGAAGTTCAGTCTAAAAATGCCAGCTGTGACTCATTGGGATTTCCCTGTGCAATAAGGAGCTTTAGGGTTTGGTTTTGATATATGCAAAAGGGTATTAATTATGTGGTAAAAGGCTGCTATAGCATATTTTCAGCATCTCACTATGAAAAGATAAATCAGATTTTATCATCATATCGGAAAACTGTTCAAAAACTCTAAATTGTTGCTTTAACATTTTTAGATCTTGCAAGCCTGTGTGTACCTCGTTAATCCCATGTTCTGAATTTTTGCTCACAGAACTATTCAGATAAGTACATGACTGAATTTTTCAGGTCCAGGATCTCAATAATGTGTTTTGGACCTTCAGTAATATGCTTTGAACTATGCCTTGCACTTGCTTAGACAAGTATTTGACTGAGTGATAAGTATTCCATGTTTCAGACACATTAAGAACGTCAGTATCTAAATAAAAATATAAACCACTAATTATAACTAATGTATTAAACTGCTTATTTATAACTTTTCTGCCAAAAGGAGGTAACTGACAGTCTATAAATACATCCTGACCTGCTTGAATTAAATGGCACACCTGTTTATGAATCCACCTGTCAAGATTTCATCAATGCTACACAGGTGTCTGCAGAATCTTTCTCTCTGTATTACTATACAAAGTACATTAGTGTCACTATTTTTGCAGAATCACATACACAAAATTTAAAACACCCAAGCAACCCTGGAGAGTTATGATGCAATCTTAAATTTCACGCTTATACTATTTGTTTTCCCAGAGAAAAATATGTAAAACTGTAAGACTACAATGTAATTATATGTATGACCATATGTATGACTATAATGTAAAGTTTAGGCTCGAGGTGAGGAGAAAGTTCTCACTCATTAGCCATTGGAATGGGCCGCCCAGGGAGGTGGTGGAGTCACCATCCCTGGAGGTGTTCAACAGGGGATTGGACATGGCGCTTGGTGCCATGGTTTACTCATGAGGTCTGTGGTGACAGGTTGGACTTGATGATCTTTGAGGTCTTTTCCAACCTTGGTAATTCTGTGATTCTGTAATTCTACTGATCTTATATATAAAAATACTCTTTCTCCAGGACCTCTGTCTCATGTGGCAGATATGGGTACTTATGCAATGTGTGAGAAAGGGGATTCCAGGCAGAGTAAGGATCATGAAACAATTAAGTGATTTTAATAATACATTGAAGTATTTGCCCTTATTGCCTCATGTGGTAGAATATAGATAATTTACAGTGAGAGTCTCAAAAATGGGCACTAGCTGTGTGTCTCTGTTTATGGATATTTAACACATTTATAGCAAAGCTGGCTAGTCCTCACTGCTTCTGAAATCAATGAGATCTGTGCTTTCAGCCTATCAACATGGTAATTTCATCTAAGATGTGACATTCACAACTGGCCATTCTTGATTCTAGACTCAATAAAACAATTAAGGCTTATGATGTGCTCAGCTACTACAACAGTAAGCACGATTAAAAAAAAAAAATTAAAATCAATGAGGAGCAATTGTGTTCCCAAAGAGTTTGAACATCTTATAGCAAATGAATACAAGCTGCCCACTGAATGAGGCAAGCATGGCCCTTCACCTAGGTGGCGCACCCATCCCGGGACAACAGTAGGGGGTCAGTGGGCAGAGGGACCTTGCTCTTAGAAAACTCTGTTCCTGCACTGAACAGCAAAAAAATAAATAAAATATTGGGCAGCTGTTGCTGAACTGAGGTCTGACCATTCTGCTCACTGAATCCAGTTTCTGCTACTGCCTCTGAAGTTTCACATAGGCACCGAAGATGTCAAAACAAAGATGCTTAAGAAATGTTCATGCTGCAGCTCCTAACAAGGGCATACACACACTTTCCATCTTCAGCAAAGTCATTCCAAGTTCATCTTTTCAGAGTTGCTCCCTGGCATTTGACAGCCTGAGCCCTAGATGCCATCATCTAGGATCATACTGACACTGGCATAATTCTAACAGAAGGGTTCAAACCTTTGGCTCTGCTAAGGAGATTGCAGTCATTTTAGCTAATGGAATAACGGATAGCAATCTTAGGTTGTCATTCTCAGTCCGAATCATTGCTAGAGAGGAATGGACATTTTACTAGCTTTTTTTTTCCACAGGTATTTCTGATGGCCGGGATGTATAGATTCCTAGTTCGTTTCCATGAACTTGATTGAAGTGGGCTCTCTTAAAAGCCTCAATTTTCCCAGTCAATTTCCCATTCTCCCCTTTTCTCTCTAAACTGTCTTTTTTGCAGCCTTGTAGTTTAACTATATCATGGTCCTCATTTTGTGGTCCTCTCCTCTCAGTTCTGATCTTTGCTCAGTAAACTCCATTTCAAGTCATCTACAAATTACATTTGAACTGCCATTTTTGAAAGCCCATTAAGCAAACTCAGTTTGGATAGACTTTCAATATAAGTTTGGATAGAATTTGAGAACAAACACCCTACCAAATTGAAAGTAGTTTGCAGGTGCCAAACATGATGTTTTTCTTTGCCTTACAATTAATTTTAGCTAAAATTAAGCCATTTAAACTATCCAGAATCACTGAAATATGATTTTGAATTATCCATCCAAACAGATGAATACCACAACAAAGCTTGAGGCAAGTGAAAAAATGTTCTTACTACAGAGAATATTTAGCACAGATTTTTGAAATTTGCCACCAATTTTTTTTGTTAACAAAAAAAGTGAAAAAACATCAAGGCAAGAACAAATACTTATGTAAATGTATTTACCTACGTAGAAAGTACTGGAGCCATCTTAGTAAATTTTTGTAAAACTTTCTTGGAATAAATTTATTTCCATTCATCCATGAAGGGCCAAGTCCCATCATTTTCAGGGTTTTTTGTTTAGTTTGGGTTTTTTGTTGCTTGTTTGTTTGTTTGTTTTATTTTTAAAGTTTAGAGGAAAATTTAAAAATGTCTTGATCAGGACAATAGTACTTGTGCCATTTTTGTCTGACATTATTAATAATAAGATGCAGTACACCCAAAGAGTCAAATAAGTATATTCTCAGTTACTTTTATAAGTGATACAGCTATCAATTATAAGATATAGAAACATCTGGGCCCCTCAATTTAAGAAGGATATTGAGACTCTTGAACGTGTCCAGAGAAGGGCAATGAGGCTGGTGAGAGGTCTCGAGCACAAGCCCTATGAGGAGAGGCTGAGGGAGCGGGAGTTGCTTAGCCTGGAGAAGAGGAGTCTCAGGGGAGACCTTATTGCTGTCTACAACTACCTGAAAGGAGGTTGTACCCAGGTGGGGGTTGATCTCTTCTCCCAGGCAACCAGCACCAGAACAAGAGGACACAGTCTCAAACGGCACCAGGGGAAGTTTAGGCTCGAGGTGAGGAGAAAGTTCCTCACAGAAAGAGTGATTGGCCATTGGAATGTGCTGCCCAGGGAAGTGATGGAGTCACTGTCCCTGGAGGTGTTCAAAGAAGGATTGGATGTGACACCTGAAGCCATGGTTTAATTAGTCGTGAGGTGTTGGGTGATAGGCTGGACTTGATGATCTCTGAGGTCTTTTCCAACCTTATTGGTTCTATGATTCTATGATTTCCATACTTCCTTCCTATCCCTACATATATCCTTGTTTGATTTTGATTAAACCTATTTCAGTTATTTTATTTCTTTTTGTTTCCGCTGCTTTCCAGGATGTAAAGTTCCCTGAACAGAAATGGGATCTTATTGCTTTGAATTGTATTTATGCAATTTTTAGGTGAGTGTGTTCATGTTCCACTGTAGATCTGCACTTCAAGTTAACAAAGGTTATATAATTGGGCAAATAAGAATAGAAAGACAGATGGCAGATCCCTTACTCACAGTGCTGAGCTATTACTCATGTGAGCTGCTCCATGAAATCAGTCGCCAACTGCATGACTTGTCTGAAAAATTGAGCAGCTAGGGATCCAATCTGGTCTATTATCATTATGTAATGTTACACCTTAGTTTAAATTGTTGTGATTCAGAGGTCTTTTCAGACCTCTTTGAATACACTCTGCTGCAGAAAGAGATTAACTTCCAAACTGCAACATCCCAGCAGCAGACAGCTCAGCAGTTAGAATGAGGGGATGCATGCAGTATCTAATTAATTCTAAAGTTGTTCTAGCTTTAATCACCTAGGTCATCAACTTCCAAATATTTGGATGTAAGCTTCAGTCTTTCCAAGACATTTGCAAACATGTGACAAATAGAAACATGGCTATTTAAGTCTCCCCAGATTACACATCGTATATCTTCAAGTTATACTGGCATTCTTTTCCAATCCACATTCCCAGATTCCTGGGAGAGAAGATGGAATGCTGGATGGAAACATGTAGGCTGGCTTAGGACGGAAACTGAACAACAGTAGCTTAAATTATCCCTATGAATATTGTCGCTTAGTCATACAGACAAATATGAACACTTTCTCTCTACTGTTTCTGTCCATGGTGACATTCCTTCCTTTCCTATTCCAAGACATCTATGGACAGGCTGCTATTTATGGCCGTCATCCTCATAGACTTCTTTGCTGTGTTTCCTGGTAATAAATACTGTTCCTCAAGTCTTTCAGATGGATCAATATATTTACAAGTTTGAAAATGGCAAGTGAGTATTATAAATATCAATTTATTTTCAAACAGGAAATTGCAGAGCTAATTAATCCAACAGGATGAATTAATCAATTGGCATTAAGAAGGATGCCTTCCACATGCTAAACTAGTCACTCATTTTTTATAATTGTTTGCTTGAAAAAAAAAAGTTGTCTGTCATGGGCTGTTGTGGAAAGAAGCAGATATTCAGGCTATGGAGAGCTTTTTCAAGAGGAACTTAATCTGCTGGATGGCTTTTGGGGCAGTGACGCACCCTTGCCTACACAGAGCAGAGCAAGAGCAACAGTGAGAAATGGCCAGGGAGGAAGAATCAGTGCGTCAATGATGATTTATTTTCTTCTCACTTTAGGTGCTATTTTTTTTTTTTCTGAAACCAGTCACTTCGACAGGATTCTTCTTTGGTTGTATTCTCTGGGTTTTCCTCTGTTCTCCTTTAGTTTTCCATTTTACACTAGTGAATACATTCAGCTAAATGACTTTCAAGGTGTTTTCCTTAAACTATCCCCTTTTCCCTCATTTGTATAATTTTGAAACAGTTTTCTGCAGAGAACAGAATCAAATAAATTAAAGATCTCTCTCAGTCTACTGAATATTTCAAACGATGCTGACAATTTGAAAAGTGAGAGCACAGAAGAAAAAGCACGCTCTCCCAAACCCGAACTCTTAGTACCAAATGTCAGATAAAATTTAGGGGAAAAAAAAAGAGAGAAAATGGAAGGAAAAGCACCCCAACAGACAAAAAGGTATTAATTGGCAAATTCAACAGTTAAACATTTCAAAATTAAAAACTTGATTCCTGCTCACAGATCTTGCTCCCAACACAACTCATGGATAGCTAAATTAATTGTACAGTGGGATAACAGTGATTTGACAGTGGCCTTATATTGGCTTGAAGTTATCTTGCAGCTGGAAGAAGAATCTAGTCACTTTGCTTGTGCAGGTGACAAATGAGTCACTAACACAATTTGTAGTTACACAGCTATAAGGCAATAACAAAATTTCTGCTGAGATATGGAAAACAGAGAGAACACATGCCTTGTGAGGAGAGGCGGAGAGCCCTGGGGCTTTGCAGTCTGGAGAAGAGAAGACTGAGAGGGAATTAAATAAATGTTTATAAAGGTCTGAGGACTGGGTGTCAAGAGGGAGACAGGCTCTTCTCAGTTGCACAGTGTGATGAGACAAGGGGTGTGGCCGGTTGACGTTGCCCCCTTAAGAAAGGGAATATGGTGGACGGAAGTTGGTAAACGGAAGGAATAGTCTAAACTAATTTCATTGGACGAGTGGGAGGAAGCACTTCTGAGCTGGGACTATACTGGACATTTCCAGCACTTCTCAGTCAGTCTTGCTTCCGCCTCTTCTTCAGGCAACAGCTTTCTGTCCTGGGCTTTCTGCCAAGGCCTCGGCCTTGAAAACCAGATAACAGGCCTGTATACTAACTCCCTTCCAATTAACACGAACTGCTTCTAACTTTTTTTTTCCTCTCTTCTCTTTCTCTTTCTATCCCATTCTGGGGAAAGGGGGGGAAGAGAGGGGAGAGCGGAGGTGGGGGACCCCTCTCTGCCGAGGGGGGCACTCTCATTTCTGTGTTACTCTGTTGTATATCTTTGTATATATTGTAGATATTGTAAATTTGTAAATAATCCCCTGCAAACCCTACATCGCTTTGTAAATATAGCTCCACTGCTTTGCTAATTCAGCTTGCGAGTTTTTTTTTCTTTTCCCTTCAATTTTTTTTTCCCTTTTACTTTACAAGGGGGAAGGGAGGAGGCTTCTTGGCCTTGCCCTTCCACCCACCACATTTTTTTTTTATTGGCGCCCAACGTGGGGCAGATAATTAGTTTAATTTGTTATTTGATTGATTTAGTGTTTTCTAGCTGAATTAGCAAACATGAAGGTATTGTGGTTTGTGGAGCGATTATTCTTTTCAATTTTTGGGGCTCTGATTTACAGGTATTGTTTGGGTTTGATTTTGGATTACCTGGGTAAATATTTGGTGCGGACAATTTATATGTGGGTTATGTATAGAGTTAAATTATGGTATGGAAAATGTATTAATTTATTATGGCCAGTGAGATACAGGAATGTTACCTCCACCACTCTCCCAATTGAGATAAAGGGTTTTAAGATTCCGCCTGAGGAGACAGTAACTTTAGGTGATGCCTGGGATCCAAAGGTGATTTATTTGGTGTCTATAATTCTGCTGATGGTGATAATTAACGTGTATCTCCTGATTTCTTTGCGGCGAGAGAGAAAGGTGTCCAGGGCGTGTTTTGTTATTAAAACTAGATCAAAAAGAAAACGCCGTGGCTCTCGATCAGTCCCAGAGTCATCTAGTGACGAGGACTGTGGAGAACCCGTGTCAGTTAAAAAGAAGGCTAAAAAGTTAATTGGTAAGGCAGCCCTAAATGACTTTGCTGATTCTGGCAAGCAGCCAAGGACATCGGCTGGTATCAACATGGCGCCTACTCCTTCTCCCACTCCTTCTCCTTCTTCTTCTTCTCCGTCGGCCATTAATGGAGCAACGTCACTTCCGTCCGCTCCCTCGGTGGGACCGGAAGTCACTGCCCCAGCAGCTGATTTATCTCAGGACCTGTCAGCTTCCATTAAGGTGGCTGTAAATTCAAACACAGCTCCAGTTAAGGTGGCTCCTTTAAAGACTAGAGCTGGAAAGGCCAAAGATGGAGAAGAAGAGGAGGAGACTGATCCTGGTGAGGGGCCCTCTACTCAAAAAGATCCTGCTCAGGAGGAAGAGAAGGTTTGTTTTAAAGATCTAGCTAACCTAGTGAGATCAAAGCAGGATAGAGATGAAGCTAGGAAAGCAGCTGGCAAAGGTGGTTCTCAGCTTAAAGAGATCCTTAGGAGAATGACAGCAGGATTTTATGGGCAAAGAATTCAGGGAGATGAAGATGAAGATGATATTACGGACTGTTCGTCACCACGGGAGGAATTGCGTAATGTCCGTAAAGATTTCACCAGGGCAGATAAGGAGCCAGTTCTAGCTTGGCTTAGTAGGTGTTATGATACAGGTGCTTCAGCTCTAACAGTTGGAGACAAGTCAGCAGCTCAGTTAGGAACTCTCTCAAGGGACAATGGAATAGATAGACATCTAGGCGAAGCTCTCGGTAAGGTTAATCTGTGGATACGCCTCTTAATAGCGGTTGCCCTGAGATACCCTTCCCGAGATGATCTTCCCTGGAATCCTAAACCCTGGACTACTATAGATGAGGGAATTAAGCGCTTGAGGGAATTTGCTGTTAGAGAGCTACTCTATGGTGAACATGAAACTCTGAATCCTGATGACATTCCTGTGGGTATTGGTCTTGCTAAAAAGATCATCAAACTTGCTCCTTCCAATTATGCAAACATTCTGGCAAGCAGAATTGTGTCAAGAAGTTATGGTGGAGCTTCTCCTACGGTTGGCCAATTCAGTGATCAAATGAGACAATTGGAGGATAGCATGACACGTGGTTCTTTGGTTTCGGCCATTAAAACTATGTCTGGTGATATACAGAATTGCATAAGAGAGTTAAAAGATGAATTTAGAAATTCCATATCCCAATTGGCACAAAGGGATAGTTTCAATTCTTCCTCCAGGTGGGTACAAGTCTCATCTGTGAGGAATACACGTCCTCCAAGGAGGTCATTCCAAAACAGGACATTCCAAAACAGGTCATTCCAAAACAGACCACCAAGGCAATCACGTAGAACTATTTGGATAACTCTGCGTGATCAGTTTGGTGAGAACATGAACCGCTGGGATGGCCAACCAACTTCTAATCTTTTCAGGAGACTGAGGGAATTGCAAAGTGGCAGAACCCGAGGTAGCAATACCAGAAGGGTAGCTGTTACTTCCACAGTTCCCCAGAACAACCCTAGTGGCTCCAACAGTGGCTCCAGTTATAACATGCAAAGTTATAACCCTGCACAATATGTGCAATGCACATGTGCGCATGTTCCCCATAACTAGGGGTGCCCTGCCTCCCGCCAGGGGGAGGAGAGGGATAACAGAGATAACAGAATCTATTGGGATGTGTACATCCAGTGGCCTGGCACTTCACAATTTCGGAAGTACAGGGCCTTGGTTGACACAGGAGCTCAGTGCACCATAATACCATCAAATTATCAGGGATCAGAGTCTATAACTATTCTGGGAGTCACTGGTGGATCTCAAGAGTTAAGTAAGGTAGAAGTTAATATAAGTTTAACTGGTAAACAATGGAGGAAGCATACAGTTGTGACCGGACCTGATGCACCTTGTATTTTGGGAATTGATTTTCTGAGAGAAGGGCGTTTCAAAGACCCTAGAGGTTACAAATGGGCTTTTGGAGTAGCTTCTATAGAAATTGATGGACAAAAATTGAAGCTGTCTGCCAGACCTGAACTTTCTGATGAATCTGCAGTTGTGGGACAACATAAGATACAGGACATTAAATTGCCGGTTGCTTCTCAGACTGTGCATCACAGACAATACAGAACCAACCGTGACTCTTTGTTGCCCATTCAGAATCTGATTTGTCAGTTGGAAAGTCAGAAAGTCGTCAGCAAAACTCATTCACCTTTCAACAGTCCAGTGTGGCCTGTGCGGAAACAGAATGGAGACTGGCGTCTGACGGTAGACTACCGAGCCCTGAATGAAGTGACACCACCTATGAGTGCAGCAGTACCAGACATGATGGAGCTACAGTATGAGCTGGAATCCAAAGAGGCCAAATGGTATGCTACCATAGACATTGCTAATGCATTTTTCTCTATTCCCATAGCAGAGGAATGCAGGCCTCAGTTTGCTTTCACCTGGAGAGGAATCCAGTACACTTTCAACAGATTGCCAATGGGCTGGATCCACAGCTCAAGCATCTGTCATGCAGTGATCCACGATGCTCTGGAGAAAGGAGGTGCTCCAGAACACATCCAGTTCATCGATGACATCATCGTCTGGGGTAAAACTGCTGAGGAAGTCTTCAAGAAAGGTAACAAAATCATTGACATTCTTCTGAATGCAGGTTTTGCCATCAAGCGAGACAAGGTGAAAGGACCTACCACAGAGATTCAGTTTCTGGGAGTGCGATGGCAGGATGGACGCCGACACATTCCAGTGGATGTGGTAAATAGAGTCTCCACCATGGCAAGTCCCACAAACAAGCAAGAGACCCTACGTTTCTTGGGGATAGTGGGATTTTGGAGACTACACATTCCTGGATACAGTCAGATTGTGAAACCTCTGTATGATGTGACTCGAAAGAGAAACCATTTCCACTGGGGACCTGAACAACAAGCAGCCTTTGACCAGATAAAGCAAGAGGTAGTTCAAGCAATGGGTCTGGGACCTGTCCGAGATGGTCCAGACATTAAGAACATTTTGTATACGGCTGCAAGTGACAATGGTCCAACCTGGTGCTTGTGGCAAAAAGCTCCAGGTGAGACACGTGGACGACCTCTTGGTTTCTGGAGTCGAGGTTACAGAGGTTCAGAGGCTAATTATACTCCAACAGAGAAAGAAATCTTAGCTGCCTATGAAGGAGTAAAAGCATCTTCTGAAGTGATTGGAACTGAATCACAACTTCTCTTAGCTCCCAGATTACCAGTTTTGAATTGGATGTTCAAAGGCAAAGGCTCCACACCACATCATGCCACAGACTCAACATGGTCTAAGTGGATGGCTCTGATAACACAGAGAGCTCGAATGGGAAATCTTGAAAGACCTGGTCTAGTGGAGGTGATCTCGAGTTGGCCTGAAGGTATCAACTGTGCTAAACCTCCAGAGGAGAAAGTAACTCGTGCTGAGGAAGCTCCTCCTTACAATGACCTTTCTGATGATGAAAAGAAATATGCTCTGTTCACAGACGGTTCCTGTCGTCTTGTTGGAAACAAGCGAAGGTGGAAGTCTGCAGTGTGGAGTCCAACACGCCGAGTTGCAGAGGCAAAAGATGGAGAAGGAGAATCCAGTCAGTTCGCAGAGGTAAAAGCTGTCCAGCTAGCTCTCGACGTGGCTGAACGTGAGAGATGGCCAAAGCTTTATCTCTACACCGACTCATGGATGGTAGCCAATGCTCTATGGGGTTGGCTAAAGAACTGGAAGAAGAGTGGTTGGCAGAGGAAAGGAAAACCCATTTGGGCAGCCAACCTGTGGCAGGACATTGCTGATCGAATCGAGAGAATTCCAGTGAAAGTGAGACACATCGATGCTCACATTCCTAAGAGCAAAGCTACTGAGGAACAGCAACACAACCATCAGGCAGATCTAGCTGCAAGAGTTTCTCAAGTAGACATGGACTCTAATCTTGATCTCGACTGGAAACACCGAGGTGAGATATTCTTAGCTCGGTGGGCTCACGATTCGTCAGGACATCAAGGCAGAGATGCAACATACCAATGGGCTCGTGACAGATCCATAGACATTTCCATGGATGCTATCACACAAGTCATCCATGACTGTGACATTTGTGCTGCTATTAAGCAGGCAAAACGACTTAAGCCCTTGTGGTATGGTGACAGATGGTCCAAGTACAAGTATGGTGAAGCTTGGCAGATTGACTACATCACTCTACCACGTTCTCGTTCTGGTAAGCAATACGTGCTTACTATGGTAGAGGCAAACACTGGATGGTTGGAAACTTATCCAGTTCCACATGCAACTGCACGCAACACCATTCTCGGTCTGGAGAGACAGATCCTGTGGAGACACGGAACTCCAGAGAGGATTGAGTCAGACAACGGAACTCATTTCAAGAACAACCTTGTAAAGAACTGGGCAAAAGAGCACGGTATTGAGTGGATATTCCACATTCCCTACTATGCACCAGCTTCAGGGAAGATTGAACGCTACAATGGTTTGTTGAAGACCACTCTCAAAGCCATGGGAGGTGGATCTTTGAAAAACTGGGAAAAACATTTAGCACAAGCAACCTGGCTGGTAAATAGTAGAGGTTCAGTGAACCGAGCTGGACCTGCACATTCAGATTTGCTACGGAAAGTAGAAGGTGATAGAGTTCCTGTTGTTAGAGAAAAGAATCTGTTAGGTAAAACTGTTTGGGTATTTTCACCCTCAGGAGAGGCTAAACCTGTCCGAGGGGTGGTTTCAGCTGAAGGTCCGGGTCACACTTATTGGGTAATGCAAGAGAATGGTGAAATTCAGTGTATTCCACAAAGAAATTTAACTTTAGCTGAGAGAGGTTAATTTCAAACTGCTGTACAGCTACATCGCGTCCAAAGGGAGAATCAACGAGGAGTCTACGGTGCACGAACCCTGAGATCCCTGAGAGCCCTGAGTCAACTAAGAGACCCTGAGAATCCCTGTTTCCCTTTTCTTCGCTTCGTCGGCGAAGAAATGAACTGTTTTCCATTTTTCTCATTTTCTGATTTTCTTGGACTTTTGAATCATCTACATCTGAGCATAGCCGGAATGGACTATGAACTTTACTCACGAACTGTAAATATCATTTTGGATTGGATGGACAGTATGAACAGCCAATGAAATTGTTTAGAAGGGGTGGATTGTGGCCGGTTGACGTTGCCCCCTTAAGAAAGGGAATATGGTGGACGGAAGTTGGTAAACGGAAGGAATAGTCTAAACTAATTTCATTGGACGAGTGGGAGGAAGCACTTCTGAGCTGGGACTATACTGGACATTTCCAGCACTTCTCAGTCAGTCTTGCTTCCGCCTCTTCTTCAGGCAACAGCTTTCTGTCCTGGGCTTTCTGCCAAGGCCTCGGCCTTGAAAACCAGATAACAGGCCTGTATACTAACTCCCTTCCAATTAACACGAACTGCTTCTAACTTTTTTTTTCCTCTCTTCTCTTTCTCTTTCTATCCCATTCTGGGGAAAGGGGGGGAAGAGAGGGGAGAGCGGAGGTGGGGGACCCCTCTCTGCCGAGGGGGGCACTCTCATTTCTGTGTTACTCTGTTGTATATCTTTGTATATATTGTAGATATTGTAAATTTGTAAATAATCCCCTGCAAACCCTACATCGCTTTGTAAATATAGCTCCACTGCTTTGCTAATTCAGCTTGCGAGTTTTTTTTTCTTTTCCCTTCAATTTTTTTTTCCCTTTTACTTTACAAGGGGGAAGGGAGGAGGCTTCTTGGCCTTGCCCTTCCACCCACCACAAGGGGTAATGAATATAAACTACAGCAGAGGAAGTTCCACCTCAACATGTGGAGGAACTTCTTCACTATGAGGATCACAGAACACCGGAATAGGCTCCCCAGAGAGGTTGTGGAGTCTCCTTCTCTGGAGACTTTCAAGATCCATCTGGATGTATTCCTGTGTGACCTGCATTAGATTCTATGGTCCTGCTCTGGCAGGGGAGTTGGACTCAATGATCTCCAGAGGTCCCTTCCAACCCCTTATATCCTGTGATCCTGTGAAGTGAACTCTAAATGGGTTCTTACCAAACACAGAAGGATAACAGGGAACAGATTCCACTGATTTCCAGTGAAGTATCAGAGACAAAGGAGAATGAGACAGCTCTAATTTAGAAACTCAGAAGATTGCCAAGTGTGTGGGAACACAACTGAAAGAAAGAGCAGAGGATAAGTATCTCATACAGGAAAATTAAATATAAGGTAACATAAATTACATTTTCAGAAATAGCACTGCATGTAATTTGTAAAATGGGCACCCTGGAACACCAACAAATGCAACTCAGCAGATTGTCGGAAGACAATTAAGTATCTGAACACAAGTACATACATGCATCTAACAAACTGGTGACAATTTAAAATCTCATTCTTTGCTGGCTATCAAACAGCCCAGAAATTCCTAAATGAAATTCTCTCATCTGATTTAATTTCCCAAAGGACAGAAGTACTACCCTAATTGTCAAAAGTTGTAATTTTCTACATGTAGAAAGGTTCCTGTGGACAAAGGACTCCAGCCTGGCCAGCGTTAGACTCATGACAGGTTTTGCACTAATGACAAACTTGGCCTCACAAGTAATTTTCAAAAGCAGAATAATTTCAAAGAAATACAAGTTGAATGCATTCCTCAGATGATCACTTCAGCTGCAGGAGGACCATGTTTGGGATCTAGAACTATGAATCAGAGAGAAAGCAGTCCATGATCTCCATCTTCATTCAGGTATAGGTACAATATGCAGTTTACAAAGCAAAGCTAGAATATATTTGGAAAATAGAAATGGAAGAACTCCCCACCAGAGATCAAACCAGAAAGCACCCAGTATATGTGGGAACTTAGAATTGTGTGGAAAGAAATGCCAGTCGTTATACCCTGCCCCTCACTTCCCCAGTCACCTACAGCTTTATTTTGTTGAATAAAACATAAAAGACAAAAATACTATAGCAAAATTTTTTAAAAGCCATTTTTCAGAGCATTGAGAATTTTATTTCAAAGGCCTTGTGACGTTTTTTTTTTTTTCTAAAAATGGCCAAATATATTCTATATTGATCTATGCTTGGCAGCTACTTGAAAATTAATTTGATTTAAAATGAACTGTGATGGCAAGAAATGCACAAGTTGTTGGTTATCTATCTTGGAGAGAATAATTAATGTCTGACATTCTGTTGTTCTCCTGCAAAAGAAATTATTCCAAAATGTTCTGGAGATAAAAAATCTCTGCTAAGTAGGGAAACTTTGTTGCTTTTTCTCTTCATGTATCTGTGCTTCCAGTTTTCAGTGCGGTAAAATCTAATATTCATAAATGCTCATCTAATTTCCAATAACATAAGAGAGATGAACATCATCAGACAGTTTCCTCTGGCCTTGCAATTTATTTTTTTGTTTTTGAGGAACCTGGTTGCTTCCTAAAAAACAGTAATGCCTTTTATGTAATGCCTTTATTTTCTTGTTGTGCACGATTAGCAGTGCAGCTCTTTCTACTCAACACAGTAGTGCTATGTCTCACTCAACAGTGTCAGTTCTATAAGGTTACAAAAACCCTTGCAGATTTATAAAGCTTAGTTGCCAGGAGTTACCATTTCCTTACTCTTTGTGGCCAATTACACTTAGAACACATATGGTTAAACCACTATGCTCTGTATTTTGCGCACCCTATCAAACACCTTTTAAAAAACATTAACAAAATTTTATATATTTTTGCATTTTTTAATACCTTAATTGTTCCTTTTAGTTTATTTTATATATTTTTTTTTAAATCAGAGATATGAGAATTAGCAACGAGTACACAACAAATCCTTTTGCCCTCAGGACAACATAAAAATGAATTCTATAGGCTTGTATGAAAAGCTGAACAAATGGACTATGTAGCTGGATTTATTGAAAAACAAAAGCAGGATATGTGACTGCTAATCTATTTATCAGCCAGAGCACATACAGTCAGGCAATATTGCACATGCATAGCAAGTACAATATGAGCAGGTACTTAATAATCTGCAGCACAGAGGCCTTCAATTCAAAAGAAAATGAGGCAGAGGCTGCTGGTGCTCTGTTGAAGTGACTGGCAAAGAAAGAGAGGTAAGATTTGGGGTTAAACATTTCCTGTTCTTGAGCTTTCTCAAGCAAGCATACAGAAGGTAGTGAAAGAAGGACTAAAACCCAGTCTCCTTTCCTTTTCAGCTCTACATAAAAGATGGCAATTACACCAGTGGAGAACACTTGCAGCTGATTCAGCTCATTCATCAGCCCATTTTTGGGCTTAGACCCAATTCTCATTGAAGTCAAGGGAAGTATTTCCTTTTCCTTCTGTGCTGAAGTGGATTGAGTCTTTCAAAGTTCCCTGGGAAAGCAAACAGCTCTCCTTTAGCAAAAGCTGAAAATGTTCTTTCCTCAAGCAGCAGAAATGCTAAAGCATGTCAGACATCTCAAAGCAGTCTGGCAGAACTGCTATTACTTTCCCACAGCATGCTGCACCTGGAGAGAAGCCACTGTAAAATGGGAAGTCCTTATCCCTCCCAAACACGCAGCAACATCTATTATACTTTGTATAAAATTAAGGAATTGTCTCTTGTCTATCTGCACGAGAACAGTGAGGCAGAGCTCTCTGGTGGCTTCTGTGAGCAGAAGCTGAGAGGATACTTTCATTAAAAAAAAGCCATTAGTCTTTATTTAAGGCAACCATTTGCAAAGTTGTTTCTTTGAATAAATCCAGGAAGGAGTTTCTCTTGCACAGTATTGCTTTCATATATGACTCAAAATAGTATTTGTTTTTCCTTTGGAGCATACTAAAATTTCTTTGCTATCACAGAGTACACACAAGACCCCTTTCACTGCTCAGTTCAGCTGCTCTCTGACTTTACACAGGCAAGATCTTTTCTTAGCCTACTTGCTACTTGCCAACAATGCATCAGGGGGGTCCTCTTTTCCCCACCAACCACAGCCCACATAGCAACAACAGAAAAGGAAATCAAGGGAAAAAGCAATGTGGAGATCTCTATTTATTTTATTTTTTTTTTTTCAAAGCTAATATCCTGTATTTGGAATTACTTCTCACTGACAAAATTTACATTTTTTTTCTGAAACAAGGCTTCTATTTCAAACCTCCCCCCTCCTCCCCCCGCCGCTCCACACATCAATACTAAAGCACTCACAGGGCATTTGTGAACATATCTGTTCCTGTCAAGGGCTTTAATCTGCACTAGCATATCATCTAGGTATAATCAACATGCCAGCAGACTTGCAGAAAGTACCCTTTCCATTAACCTTTTAAACATGACAGTCACATTGTGCAAATTGAAATCCGTCATTTCAGATTGCTGCAGGATTGTTTCTAACTGAGACAAAAGTCTCTTCCCTACTCTTTGGCTTCACTTACTTCTGACAATATGCCCTTTAAGATCCCCTCTGGAAACCAGCTATATTTATAACTACCTTGACCTTATTAATTTATGTCATTTTCTGTAGTTTACACCAAACCCGGTGCTGTTATTTTTCTCAGCTTGCAGTTGGTTCTATCTTGTATATGACTTGAGGAGTGTTTCTCCATGACACTTCCTTGTCCAGTCCTGCTAATAGGAAAGATGACTTTGAAGTGATGGTTTCCTCATGTGATTAACTTTTTCTACACCAACATCATTGTGGATAGGTTAGCAAGAATTATCTTCTATTTTTTTGCCCATTTCTAGCCTGAAGTGGCTCAGGGAAGAAAGAATGGTTTGTCTCAGATGATGCATCATCTCCAAATATAATTCAGTAGCATAATTTTAATGATTGGCAGGAAAGATGACATTGTAGGTGAGTTCATCACTGCTATCTTAGAAAACAATGTTATGGAACCTAATTCAGATATTCAATTAGAAATGATACAGTACTGACTGATGTTTGATATGGACAAAAATGACATGGCTTGGAGCCTGTCATTGTTTCTGGCTAGCTAAGAGCTGGGGGGGAAAAACAGCTGGCTACATATGTTGGTAGAGGACTTCTGAAGATTTGTACATAGCTGAGAGCTTCAGGATAAAAGTGTACAATGAGCCCATTTGAAGCTTATTTGCTTGACCTAAGCTTGTGGATATGGATATCAAAGATGTTCCAATGTCTGGAAAAAGATGAAACTAAAACTTGCAATTGCGAATCAGTCCTGAAGTATACACAGATGGAGGGCTTGGGGATATGCATGGCAGTCCTGAGTGGCTCTACTCAGGTCAGAAAAATAATTGAGAACAGCAGAAAGGATTGTCACAATAAACACAAGCTCTCCAGAAACAGAATATACTACAGAAATCCTGACCACATCAGAACTTGTCAGAACAAGCCACAATTGAGCTACTAAAATGAATAACAACTCTACTTCCACACAGAAGTAATGCAGTGGGACATGGAGACCCTTTTCCCATGCTGAATCTTCCTGATGAGCTCTGGCAGAACAGAATGACCCAGGGAACAAGGGAAATGCTGCTCTCATAGTAGAAGGCCTCTGATGAGCTGAAGAACTGCTTTCCAGCTGATAGAATGCATACCACATTTCACAAAGGCTGGCTGGTGATCCTTTCCCAAACAAATGTTTGTGGTTTTGCTTGGTTGTTTTTTTGTTTGTTTTGTTTTTTTCAGAGGAAAGACAATTTTAGCTTGAGGATATGACCTGGGATGGGGAGAACAGCTAATGAACCCCATGCAACCTCCCTTTCTCCAAATAAATTTGAGAAAAAAAACAGTGGTGAAGTCTTCATTCTCTTGTGGAATAACTGCTGTTTCTAAATCACTGTCACAGACTGGGTAAGCAGGGCAAAAATCCTCACAGCTTTTCTGAAGTGTACAATAACTGCACACTTTCAGAAGCCTGAACTACTGCTTCTGAATTTCTTCCCATTCACATTAAGAACCAGGGCTAATGCTTTGTGGTTTGGGGAGAGAATGGAAAGCCTGAGGGTAGCAACAGCTCTTGCCAGCAACAGCTTCAGTGCTTCAGAAAAAAGGCCAATAAAAATTCTCTCCCCAAAAGGAATTTTTACATTGTTATACTTTGAAGTGGGCAGTGATTGACTTTCTGAAATTTGTTTGATATTACTTGAGTGAAAGTGTTGTTTTGGGATGGCAATGTGCAAAAATGCTTTAACACAGATGCTATCCCTATAGTTGCTTAGCTGAAATTCGCTGGTGGTATTTGTTATGCTGTTTTATTCAGGTTGCTCAGAGTGTCATTATTTTAATCTCTATCAAGATATTGAGCTGTACAGTGGTACAGTGATTTGAGTAATTCCTCTTGAAACTAGTGAGTGGGTACTGCTACTACCGAGGTTGTTATAGATATGAAATGGCTAACAATTAACTATGAATTATCTATAGAATTCTAATGCTGTTATGATAAGGCTATTGTGCTGAATATTCACATCATAAGCTGTCACCATTAACACAGAAAATGCACATTCATTATCAAGATAAAGGACTACACAAGATTTTGTTTTCCTAATATTTATGTACCAGAAATTAAATAAGTAACACCTAGTGAGAGATAATAAGCAAATTGTCAGAGAAACATGATCCTTAGAAAAGCTTTGTGATAATGTGAGGGACACTTTCTTATCTGAAACCTCCTCTGTTTATGAGAAAGGTGTACATAAACTGAATTAAATTGAAGCTGAGAAGCTTAGGTTTTTTCATCCAGGAGCAGAGTGGACTCTGAGACCTTCCAGTACTTAAACAGGGCCTACAGAAAAAAAATGAAGAGGAATGCTCTATCAGGGAGTGTAATTGTAGGACAATGGGTAACAGTTTTAAACTGAAAAAGGGTAGATTAGAACAGATATTACTATAAGGGTGGTGAGACACTGGAACAGGTTGCCCCGAAAAGTTGTCGACGTCCTCTCCCTGAAAGTGTTCAAGGCCAAATTGGATGGAGCCTTGAGTGACCTGATCTAGTGGAAAGTGCTCCTGCTTATAGCAAGGGACTTGTGAGATGATCTTTATGTTCCCTTCCAAACCAAACCATTCTTTGATTCTAGTCTTTGAGTCTATGATCAGCAAACCACATATGGTTCACTATAACTGCAAGCAAATTAATTTCTCTATGATGGTAAGTAATTGCAGTTGTTAGTGAAGCATGAGACACTGCATTGTACTACATATTCTCTATGTATAAACAACCAAAATCACCACTACCTCGGTGTGGACAATTCAACATTGCCCATTAATGTGTGAGATCTCAAAGAGTGAATAGAATCATAGAGTCATTTTGATTGGAAAAGACCTTTAAGAACACTGAGTCCAGTCTATCTAACTCTGCTAAGTCTGGTGTTAAACCATGACCCTCAGCACCACATCTGTGTGTCTTTTAAACACCTTCAGGAATGGGGATTCAACCACCTCCCTGGAGAACCTATTCCAGTGTTTAATAACTCTTGAAGAAATTTCTTCTAACGTCCACTCTAAACCTCTCCTGGTGCAACTTGAAGACATTTCCTCTCATCCTATCACTTGGTACTAGGGAGAAGGTACCAACACCCACTTAGCTCCAACCACCTTTCAGGGAGTTGCAGAGAGATGAGGTTTCCCCTTAGGTTTCCCCCTCAACCCCCGCCATTCTTTCAGCCACTCCTCCTAAGGCCCATTCTCCACAACCTTCACCAGCATTGTTGTTCTTCTCTGGACCCACTCAAGGACCTCAATGTCTCTCTTGTGGTGAGAGTCCCAATAGGAAACAAGGTGTGGCCTCACCAGTGATGAGTACAGGAGCACAATTGCTTCCCGACCTTACTATTCTTGATGCAGGCAAGGCTGCTGTTTGCCTTCTTGGTCACCTGCACACACACTGCTGGCTCATATTCTGCCACCTGTTGATCAGCACCCCCAGATCTTTTTCTGCTGAACACCTTTCCAGTCAGTCTTTGCCATGCGTGTAGCATTACCAGGAAAGACAAACCGAAGTTGTTTTCTTATCCTCACTGTTCACAAGAATGCATGTCCTGCAATGACAGGCACTGCCTCCCGGTGTCTGGGGTGTACATCTGAAAAGACTCAAACTCATCAAATTGTCCTGGCTGAATGAAATATTTAAGACAACTTTTAATAGCCTCTTAAGTATTTTACTAAGTGTTTACTGCATAGATTTAACATGGTGCCAGGTATTTTTCTGAATCCAGCTTGATCTCAGGGGCACTGTGTGTTTCAGCTTTCTCTGAATGCAGTGGGGAAATGAGCTTCTCATCTCTAAACAATTCCCAAGAAAGCAATTCAAACATTGGATCTTACACTATAATACCTTTTCTTTTCTTCCTTTTTTATGAATTCACATCCAGTAGAATTAATCTACTGGATGTGAGAAATCAAACTGCCCCCCCAGTTAACATTTTCAGTCTCTGATCCTGTCCCACATTCATAACTTGGCTCTGTGGAGAGATAAAAATTCTTGCTTCAAGAAGAGGCTGAAGATTTCTGAAGTCTATTTTGAGACAGAAATGAAAGTCCACCATTCCAAAATTCTCCACCAAAGGCATGACTGAAGTGTTTTGGTCTGAGCTGCTCAGAAATGTTTCAATTGTTTTTTCAATCCTACAACAATACTGAGCAAAGTCAAATAAAAAAGAAACATTTTAATAATTTTTTCTTCCATTTATCAAATACCTTTTTTTATTTAGCTGAACTACACCCTGAGGTTGTTGTTATTATTATTATTTATTATTATTATTTTTTTTTTCAAAAATATTATCTCATCAAGAGGATTTTGATTAAAAAATTTGCTACCTCGTCTCTCTTTCTGGGAATAATCACAGAAACTTATGACAGGATTAAATAAAAGGATATTAAATGCCTTCAAATTTGTAACAATAGCTTAACAATAAATGGCAGAACAGCCTTGCCTTTAATCTAATAATATCAAACCTACCACATTTGTATTTTAAGTCAGACAGCAGAAGCTATTTTGAAGAACTTTTAACAACTGTGCTCCTATGTAGTGGGTGATCTTTTGTTTTGCAGGCATGGCTCAGTTGTCATAAGACAGAGAGGCTCACATGCAATGAGATCACTGGGATGGCAAGTTTCCGAGTGTTTTTCTCACCAGGTGAGGGCAGTCATATTCCTTAATGAAAAGCAAGCAGCTGTCACTTTGGGAGAAAACCAGATTGGCCGCCCACACGTATAGCCAGAGGGATCCTACTTGGCCTGAGCTTTGTGTATAACAGAGGAAAAGAAAACTCAGAAACAAGGAAAGGGAGAGACTATTTCATGAGCACAATTTACTTGTGTTTTTTTGTCTCACATAGCCTGTCTTATATGAACATCAATTGCTATCATTTTGGTGGAAGCAGGGACACTGGGATAATATACATATTTATGTGCAAAATAGACACAAAAATGCAGTCATCTTTGTCCTGATGCAGTAAAAGACTGTAACATCTGCATATCAATAGCCACAAATTTGATGCAGTTCTCAGTAGTGTCATTTCAGAGAAACTCAAGGCAGTGGGGGAGTTTTCAAGTTTTTTCCTATGGCACTGGCTTGCTTTTTTCCTACTTGCAATCAAAGGGCAAAATTCAGCAATGCAGAGGATGGGGCAGAGCATACCCACCTGGGCCAGAGAACCTCACTGTGCTCTGAATTGTTTTACTTGTGGTACCTTCATGGGCATTTAAAGGCAGCTCCAGAGTCTGTTAGCTAGGCTAACTCCTCCAGAGACAGCACTGAGCTCTTCTGGTTCCCTGGGGAATGGGAGGAGTGAGATAAATGTATGTAATCACTGTTTGCTGCAAACTGTCAGTACTGACCCTTGGGTTCTCCTCAACCCTGCGACCCATGCTACTGCTTGGGCTGCTGAACAAAATGCACCACTAATGAATATCTTTGTCCTCAACTTCATCAGAATGAATTTGGCATTAATTTTGAAACAAGCCCAGTATTTAAGAATTACTCATCCACCACTTTTCTAAACATCAGCGTTGGATAACTATCAGAGACATGGCCTGGAAGAGGGCCAGACAGTCAATGGTAGCTTTTGCTTCCTCCAGTCTCCAGCAAACCTGTAAAAGAAATGGATACCAGGAAACTGGCACTGGGCTGACAAAGGCATCCTGAGCTTGCATCTGCTTCCAGGACTGTTAGTAAAATGCCTACTACAAACGCACACGTAAAACAAAAGAAAACACAAAACAAAAGAAAACAAAATCAAACAAACCAACCAAAAAAGAAGTCACCAGAGGAACTGCAATGCTCAACAGCATTACAAATAGTTCAGTAGAACTGTAGGTTTTAGTCATCAGTCTTACATTCCCTTGTAGGACTAGTTTTAACAATTGACTAGGCCTAAAATGACCAATTTTTAAAAGTATCAAGCCCATTTACTCATCAGATATTTAAAGGATTCTTTCCTCCAAAATCTTATTAACATTTCCTTCAGTCCTCAAATTACAGGACATTATCTAATACAAGCCCAGTGCATGCATAATAATGAGAGAAATTCATCCTGCAATAGAGAGGAGATCACTGTTAGAAATTTATTATAGAAGTAATAACTATTTGTCATTGCATGTAACTACTTTTCACCTAATGGGGTAAATTTAGAATTCAATACACCTTCCACAGAATAGTGATCACTCATGTCAATGAAATAACAAAAGGGTTCAAAAAGGGAGTTCCCAGACAAGTCAACAGCATAATCTTTCCTCATCTTTGCATTTCAGTCTAAAATAAGGAACTACATAAATCCCTTTTGAAAGCTGACCCAAACAAATGGCATATGAGCTGCTTTTAAATGGGCGGGGGGGAGGTTAGGGTTAAGGACTCTTTACCAGTTGGTTTGGATGACTCTGTTTCTCAGTGGAATGTCTGTATTCCTCGGGATATTTCATAGTAATTTCATATGTGACTCTGTGTGAGTTTACTTTCTTAAAAACTTATTATAAGCAGATTTCTATGAAATTCTTTTTTTCTTACTAGCATGTATTCATAGAGGCCTCTATCAGCCATAGGCATGATACACCTTTATCAAGGGTAAGTATATTGTCCTCAGTGTATTTCATTTCCAACTCCTTTAAATAAGACTTGTGTGCTGACATTTTAACTGTTCAGATAAATCAGATACTTTTTTTTCTTTCTTACTTCACTTTTATTTGACAGGAAACACATCCCAGACTTAATTTTCAAAGTTCTGCATTCCATGGCACCTGCATATTGCAAAACTTATTGAGCCAGAGCACCTAAAAATTTAAGAGATGTTTTTTCATACAAAGAGTGCATTTTCTTTTCCTTAATTTTATGAATTCTGGTGAAACTTCTGCTATAATTGAGCTTTTAAAAAAACGGGATCCACAAAGCTAACTATTGTATTCCCTTTCCACATGCTCTAAAATGTTATGAAAGCTGTTACAGGTTTTATTTTAATCCTTTAAAAAGTTTCCTACATCTCTAAGGGTGCAGAGGGAGCCTATACACTTGTGCTCATTTACAAGCAAATCATAACAGCAAAAAGACAGATACACATCCTTTGTTATGCTGCACAAAGAATCCTTGCTTCCCCTTCTTGATATAGAGGTAAGATGTCCATGTTCCCCTTCCATATGAGATGGTAATATATGGTCTGTCTTAAAGCAGGTAGATGTGTTTACAAGAAGAGCCAAGGGTCATTTTTGGAGTGCAGAACCTGAGCTTCGGCTACCAGAAATGCTACATACGAAGGTGAAATTTGAGGGAGATATGACCTACTATTGGTACTTCTGGTGACATAGCACACCATCTGCAGCCTCACAATCACCTTTACAGCAACCCAATGCTACAGAAAGAGGACTCAATTTAAGTGATGAATAAGCAATGTGAGCAAACCTCTTCTGAGCAATAAAACTCCTGGTACCTTGCAAGTGTTGCTAGTGATAAAGAAGCAGCAACTCCATTTTTAACAGAAAGGCTTTATATAGGGTGGAAGGTATCTAATATGTATTTTTGAACTTCTTTTTGAAATAATTTGTACACATTAGAAACAGTGCAATCATAGCAGATGTCTTGAAAGCTTGTCTTCTATAGAATAGCGGAAGACATGAGTAACCTTATCTTTTCCCACAGAGGCTTTCTTAATCACTACAACTTCAATGGCTACCTTTTCTGTTACTCTTGCACACCAGGAGGTACTGTGATTCAGAGGACTTCCTTACTACACAGTTCCTGGGTTTCTTTCTTGCACCTGAGTTATTAGCAGTAAGTCAGGACAATCTGACCGCTAGTTTCACTATACTAACTTGGAAAGAAGAAAGGGGAGTGGATATAAAAGCTAACTTGCTGCTACTACAGGTCTGAAATCCATCAATGCTTTGCTTCTCCAGGAAGGAAGAGGGGATGTGCAGATTCTGCTGGAGATGCAATTATGGAGTGGGAAGACAGAAAGAGAACACTTCTTTGCTATTGCTACTTTGCACTAGTCTACACTTGATATGACCAAGCCCTTAGTCAAGATCACGTCTTTTGGGTGGTGGATGTGAGCAGAACCTCAGTAACTCCAGTCAAAGCAGTCTCATTCCCTCAGGTTGAGTAGACTGTTTTTTCATATTCTTAGTTTGTGTTTCAAGGAGATTCTGCAGTTTCACTGCCTGAAGCCAAAGTCCTACTGCACAGCTGAGAAGCTTTCGGCACCTCGTTACTCATTCCAGACAAACAGGCTGGATTTGCTGACGGTTTCATCATGTCATGGTAAATATTTCACTACCACTTTTCCTGTCACTTTCTGCCGGATCACCTTCAGGCCTCATTTGACTAGACCAAGGTACTAGTTTTTGTAGTGCCAGCTGCAATGTAACATTATTGCTACATGAGTTGTAATGAAATCCATCTTTTTTTTTTCACCAGCATAGACTAATGCACCCACAGGAACCAGATCAGACCCTCACCTTCTGTAAGCTCCTACAGTGTTAACCTTACGTTTCCCTCTCTGACTGGATTTTCTTCAAGTGAGCAATTCTGAGGAAAAATGAAATATTGAAGAGCTTAGAAAGCCACCAGATACAAATGGTTTGCCTCTGACAGTTTATTACTGATTCTGGGAAGACAGGGAAAATAAATGTTTTATACCTCTTTGCAAGTGGCAGATGAAAGGAGTAAAATACCTGTCACCTGCAACTTTTCACTTTCTGGAGGAAAATTCAAATGATATTTGAAATTCAGGTGTGTCCTTACTGAAAGGCCACTGCTGGTACTTTTACAGGAGAACTTTTATCTATTCTTTCTGTGCTACATACACAAGGAAGCATCAGGATCTTACATTAGCTGTTAAGTGGAAAGATCAGCATAATTACAGGTGTGTAATCTCACCTGTCAAGAGATAGCCTTCTGAAGGCATTTAACACCTCATTTCTTAATCTGGTCTTAAAAGTCTTCTTTATAGGTTTTGAACTACTCAACCTGCTTTCCAGAACAGCTGGATAACTGGTGGCACCTTTTCCCTTTCTCTCTATATTTATGCTTCTACCACTTTATCAGGTATTTTCCCTCATTGCAGATACTCTTTCCCTCTCTCCTTTTTTTTTTTTTTCCTCCACCAAAACTACTAATCATGTTTAGAGAAACAAATAATAAAATACTGTACTTTGATTTGGAGGACAGCATTCTAGCTGAACCCATGAAAAGGCCTAAAAGATCCCCTCAATAAAGCAAAAGACATTCCTGAAAGACAGCATGATGAACTGCCTATGCTATATCCAAGACCAGACCTGCTGTATTCTTCACATTAGAATCAGGCCTGGTATTTGGAGAAATTATTTCTGAGTGCCTGCTCTGTAAAGCTGTTCCACACTTCCTCTGTGCAGATAGACATCTGACGGATAGTTGAGAAAAGCCATAATTTCAGTGTCAATCAATTGCCTTGCTTGCATGGCTGTGAGTGGCTCAGCACGCAACTATCAAGGCAGAAGTACTCAAACAACAGCTACACAGCAGGTCTGGGTACAAATAATATGTTGCTTCACATATGAACTCCTTTACTGTATTTCTAAGGAATAGCTGATATAGGACTGTATTTTATCAGGTACAAGTAATGAACTGTGACACCATGAATGACATTTCACAAAAATTATTTAGGTATCATTTCCATGGCTAAGATTGTGTGGCCACTTCCATTTTCTATGCCTCTCTGCCTAAATGCACACAAAAAAACCCTGCGGTTTCTTAAAACTCCTACTGGACTTTAAATTAAAGGGGGCTGTTGGCTTTTATGTCATTGATGTTATGCATCAGTTTGAATACAACCAACAGCCATGATCCTGCCTTGTGCCTTATGAGGCCTCTTTACAGTAAAGGGATATAATGTCCTTCCAGGGCTGTTGGAGTGAGTACTGAGGAGGACCGCAAAGATGATTCAAAGTCTAGAACACCTTTGCTAAGAGGAAAGTCTGAGGGAGCTGGGGTTGTTGACCCCAGAGATGAAAAAACTCTGGGAGGACCTTAGAGCTGCCTTCTAATATCTGAAGGGATCCTGCAGGAAGGCTAGAGAGGGATTTTCCGTAAGAGTGTCTAGCAATAGGACAAGGAGGAATGCTTTTAAGCTGAGGGACTGGATCTTAAGCAGAATTTCTTCAGTATGCAGGTGGTGAGACTCTGGAATCTGTTGCCCAGGGAGGCTGTGGATGCCTCCTCCATGGGGGTGTTCAAGGCCAGGTTGGATGAGTCCTGGAACAGCTGAGTCTAGTTGAGAGGCATTCCTGCCCATGGTGAGGAGTTTGGAGTAGACAATGACTAAGGTTCCTTCTAACCTAAGCTGTTTTATGATTATACTGCTTCCTTGTCCTGCACCTCCTCCAGTGTTTAAATGCACATTCAAACCCGCTCAAGTATCAATGCCTGTCTTCATCAGTAATTTTCATAGACAGGCAAGCACATATGTATGGGTTCATAGATACCACTTTTCTACATCTGCTCTCCTGGTGTTGTTGCAGAAATAAAACAATCTGTATTTGAAAAAGAACCCCACAGTTCTGTTAAGGAGAGCACAGCATTGTTGAGAAGGTGAACTTTGAGCAGACTGACATAGTGATGCCACTGAAGTCCGACAGAAGATTGGTACCTTCTCTTAGAACCTATGGGGCTTTACAAGAAATGGGGTAGAATATTGGACTTATTTATGAGTACCAAGCTGATTTGAAGGCTAGGTAGACTAGCTGGCCTTCACAGTAGACTATTCTCAGCAATGCTCTTTTCAACTCCTCCTAGCAGCCTGAAAACCTCATTGGTATGTTATATTTTAGGTAGAAATTGGTAGGTGTTTGTGAAAGCAACTGAGTAATAAGGTGTCCTGGGTGTCCTCAGTAAAAACGATGCCAGGCAGAACTAGGTCTCCTTTTGCAAAAGTATGACCTCTTGTTCTCTGAAGCCAAAGGCGGCTTTTCCCTCAGTTGCTAGAGATGTGTTTATTAAGCTTGAGGATGGAAGGTCCATCTTTCATATGGAGGGTGTTACATTAGGCACATTGACCTGGTCTGGATGAGCTCTACTTAAGACAGTATTTAGATGTCCTATTAAACAAAGCTGTTGTCTAATTAAACTACATCCCTCTGTCCAGGACAACATAGTTGTTACAAAGACCACTGCAGAGCTGTTAGGTGCCTCATCATGGGGACTCCATGGCTGCTCTGGTTTCCTTCTTTCCTCTTGCAGTTCTGAAAGCTGTGAGAGTGACATAGAGGTTTGCAGAAGATACCAATTTAATTAAACAGAACCTGTTCCTGCAGAGCAGAGATAGATTATTCAATTCATTCTAGTTATAGATGAAGGGAGTTACAACAGCCAAGAGAAAATACAGGACATTGAGTTCTTCTAAGCCAAAGTATTTAGATCATGAGTATTTCTGTGTGTCAAGCAGGTCTAGGGAGGTTCTTGACATTAATTTCTGAAGCTTGACTTTAACTATGCACTACTATTTTGACACTGAGACATCAGTACAAAATATCAATGCTGTTATTTGTGCTGATGCCTTTGTTACAGAACTCTTTCTGCCTAATGAATCTTCCTTTATTCAGCCTTACTTCTCTTACTGCTAGGTGGAAGTACAGTGAAGTTGTAACTCCTCTCTACTTTGTTGTTTACCCGTGTTACTAGTCAAAGCACCCCATTATACACAATACCAAACTATCATGAGTCATCTCCTCGAAAAAAAGAGGCTTGATATGTCTGAGCATATCACATAATGTAATCATATCCTTCTTTGCAAGCTTTCTCAGGAGCAAATAAATTGCCATCTTTATTAAAGACCAGCAAAAATGTTTGGATAAACAATCCTGCCAGTGCACACTATCACTTGAACCACAAAACAAACTAAACATAAGCCTTTACACTGATTTTAAAAATATCAAGACATGCTAAACAAGAATATTTGTATTATCTGCAGTTCTTGTCTGGGAATAAACAGTATTTAAAAACTTATCTCAAATGAGACAGCACTGGCAAGCTCCTAAACTAAGCTCAGATAATTTACAAGCATCTCAAATCTAGTGAGACTTCTGATGTCTAAACAAATGGAAACAAAACTCTGTGTGGTTTGTTATGAATATTTAATCAGAAAGGATTCCACGCATTTTCACTGTAAAGCTATCTTCCTTGTTCTCTTTAACATTCTTAGACAAATAAAGATGTGCTGCCATGTTGAAGAAGAAACACACAACCTGTGCACATATACTGCACGTGTAAATGATGATCAGAAGCTCATGAGAACTCACATACCCTGGAATTAATGAAAACTGAAATACGGAGTATGGCATCCTATATCTTATCTGGATGCAGATTGACCAAAGAATTCCTTCAACATGAACTCAAACTATACTCTCTTCAGGCTAAATAATAGGTTCCAGAAAAAATTCCAGCTGAGCTAACAAGTCTGAGTGGTTACTTTACTAAACCTAAACAGTCATGAATTCGCATCACTGCTCCAGTTGTAGAGTCTCTTTCACAATAGAGACCTAGTAGTGTACAGTATTGGAATTTCCACAGGCAAATACCATTCCTGCAGAAAACTGAAAAAAAACTAATTGAAATGTGGCAGATATGCATCAGTCAGGCACCCAAGAAAAGCAATAAGCAGGCTTTCTGTACTGTTATTGGACGAATTGGAAAATGAGCTGCACATTAACTTAGTTTTCCCATAGTTCTAAAAACTGTGGTTGCACCAGCCCCTCTCCATCTCACTCTACTTTTCAACATCTCAATCTTTTCTATTTTACTTGAGGACCTTTCTCACCCCTTTACAAAATAACTTTTGCACTTTTTCATTACAGATGGAGAGAACTTCCCAGGATTCACTATGCTCTTTAATGTAAAAGTCACATCCTGGAAGCATCAGTCAATATCAGCCTTTTCAAGAACACCCAATTCTGCTGCTGACAAACAGGTGGGCTGCTAAGAGTCAACTCTTCTGTCCTTATCACCCATTCATTCCAGTACAGTGACCTTTCTGGTACAGTAAAAGCTGCCAACATACTGCAGACATGGTAAAAGTATGCTAATGCCAAGAGTTATTAAATGTGCCCATGGTCTTCTGAAAGACAAGCTATTGCTTTCTCTCCATCACAAGAAATCTCTTAGATCCTTGTGCAAATAAAGACAACTCAAGGTTATATTGATTTACATTCCTTAAATTCAACAGGCCTTAGGAATATGTTTAAAGGTGGTATGACTTCTTTAGAAGCTTGCAGAAGACATTTGAAGTGAGTACCTGCTTTGTAGATTGCCTGGATATTATAGTTATTTCAATATACCAAGGCAAGGGTTTACTAAGGGAATTAGTTGTCATATTCACTGTTCACAGCTGGACACAATTCACAGCTGTCACTGTTCACAGCTGGATTTCTACTCCCCAAAATCATAAAGCCTGAACAAAGAGGCAACCAAAGTCTTTTAACGAGAATTTATAGTTTATTGCCTTCTTACTATACAGCTGCTATGAAAGAGTATTAGAAAGAGAACAATGCCAACCTTTCATGCTGCCAAAAATTGATCTCAGTTGTACCAGAGTACAAGATAGCCTTTTAATGAGAGGTGGATTTAAACCTGTGATTCATGATTTGATTATATCTAAAGCTTGAATGTCTTTAGTAGGATTTTAAAAAGTCATGTGAATTCAATGGGAACCAGGACTAAAATTTTGTTAGAAGTGATTGAGGAGTAAAATGTTCACTGAGTTTAGTGTAGTCTTCTTCATATACTCTTAGCAAGGCAAGACCCTTTCCTGTGGCCAGGAAAAGAAGGTACACCAAAGCCTGAACTGTAGCAAAAGTAACTGTGGAATTATTCCTGCATTCATTAAAAATCAAGCTTTAGATGTTCCCTTTTAGCCACTGCTGCATATTTCTTTTTTTTGTAAAAAGCTATATAAAAGCAGAGATGTCCTCTTTTCTTACCTTTTCTGCCACATGAAGTGATTTCTTGTCTATGCAAATGTTCATCTTTGGGTTTCATAAGGTAAGATTGCTGTGCACACAAATCTGCAAACAATAATAAACCAGGCAATAATAATAATATTAGTAATAACCAGTCTTCTTTCCTGTTCATTACATTTCACAATTAGTCCCTAAAAGTTGTATCTAATGCTAATGGGAATCATAATTGCTCAATTTCTCCTAATTGTAAAAGTAATGTCACACTATAATCAGGGCTAGATCTTTCAAAAAAATTGTCATTTTCTGATTTTACCCAATCATAAAAGACAAGGTAACAACACTTTGCCAACACCCAGCAGTGTATTTGCTCAGTTAAGCATAATTGCAATACTGTAAAATAATAGTACATGGTACATCCAGTTTTGTAGTGGAAAATGCAGAAATACCTGTCTTTATTTGGTTTAGAATGTATTTCCCCCCTTAAGCATTATGAAACTGTTTGTCTAACAAAAAGCTTGTAACTTTAAATCCTAATAATAACATTCATAAGTAATACAGAAGGAAATTTATATTAGAATTGTACCAGTCTCTTGAAAAACCCTAGAGGATGAAAGGCAGCAGAAGAAACCTTTAATTTGATGGTGGTTCAACTGTGGGTTTTCCTTACTAAAATTTAAATTATTTTTCCTTTTTGTAATATGCCGAACTGTTTAAACATTGTACTTAGAAAAAAAAATTGTTAGAAATGCTCCTGCCAAAAGGATATCCAACAATACAAATGCAAATCTTAAATCTGAAATGAGCTGCTGCCCCTTTACAAAGCTTCATGGCAGTAGGAAGAAAAATCAAGGGTCTTTGGTGTAAGTGGAGCTGATCTTGATCTCAAATATTATTTCATATTAAAGATCTTTCTGAACATTTCTTTGACAGTTTCTTATACTGCTAGTTGCCATAGTCAGTTAGCAGAAGGATTGACATCTGGCTCAGAAGTGTCTTCTCTTTGTCCCCTGAATTCCATTCATATTTGGCAGATACATAAAGTTAAAAGCTATTATTTCCTAAAGAGGAAAAGGCATAAGGACATAATGAAAACATCTTGCAGATAAATTCCTTCCCAGAAATTTTTACTTGAAAGTACAAAACATTTGAAGTTCTGCAGCCAGTTTAATTTCTGAGTATGCAACACATAATATATATACAATTTCATTCAAACTTTAAAGTGAATTATCCGGCAGCATTCAATTTTCCTCTGAATTCACTTTTCTATATATTCTTAGTGACGGGAATGTTTGTCTCAATAGTCACTGATTCAGGATATTTATTTGATCTAAAACTTTTTAAAGTTGGTTTTTCCCTCTTCAGGGGCACAAAAATATATCCTTTTTTTTTTGTTGTTGTTGTTCACTCAAAATCACAGTGATGAAACTTAGAGTAGTTCTTCACTTTCATCATTGCCAAATTCTTAAGTTTCTGAACAGTAAGACAGTAACCATTGTCTAACCACAAAACTAGGTAGAAAGACAAAATATCTTGAACACGATAAGAAATTAGTATCTGAATTAGGAATAGAATTCACATAAACTGGTCAGGTGTTCTCTGATGTCTCTACTCATGTATCCATAACAGTTCATTAATTAGTAGAATATAAACTGAAAACAGCATATATATCCATTCATATGGTGAATACTAGTTCCAGTATTGCTCTTGAAGCACTGTCACAAAGATGCCTTACTTACTGGCTAAATATTCCCTGAAATTGGGCTTCCTAGCCCAATTTTTGTGACACTTTAGCTCTATAAAGGCTATGAAAAGTCAGCCCAATAGAAAATTCTAACCCGGGATTTAAATGGTGAACTAACAAAATGTTACTTTGTATAGATGTGTCTTACATTATGAAGGAATTAATTAAAACAGTCTACAAGAGTCCCTTTATTATCCTCCCCCTCCCTTCACTAGCCTCCCTACCCCCACCTTGGACTGTTTTGGATACAAATGTTCCTGTTTGTTTATTTTCTTTTAACTAGAAAGACTTGGTCTGCAGAACAACCAGATCCTAATCAGAGGGCTAGAGGAGAAACTGCATACCCATATGTTCAAGTGATGTTTCCATGGATACAAAGGACTTGATTTGCAGTTTGCAAATTTACCTCCAGTAAGTGGCAAAACACATTCCACCTTTCCCAAGATCTGAGTGTCAAGATACAGACATTGCCTGCCTATGCAATGAATGTGAAACCAAGGACTGGTGTGCAGAACCAGGGAGAAATGCACTTAACTTGCATAGCTAATCTGACATACTGCTGCACTGTGTGCTTGGGGAATCTTAATGAGGGTGTAATTTTTGGTGTAAGAGGTATTTAGGCAAGAATAGTCAACTGCACAAATAAAGACTAGGAAACAATTGACTGCAAAGGAGTCCTGGAAAAAGAAGTATCACAGGGATGCTGTGGGCCATCAACCAAACATGAGTCAACAATGCCATGCTGTTTCAATGAAAAGCAAATAGCTCATTAGGCTCTATTATTAATCGGAACAGCTCACCAGACATGTGATGCAATCCTGCCATCCAAGCCCTGGCTGGAATACTGACTTCTATTCAGACACCCACACAGAGATGTCTAGAGCCATTTCAGATGCTCATGGCAGGATGAACAAGAAGAAATGGACATGTATTGCTGCAAGGAATATCCAAGAATGCTATTAGGAGAATTTTTAAGCAGTTAAGTATAGTGCAGGCATGTAATATGCTGTCAGGGGAAACTCTGAAATCTCCACAACCATAAGTCATCAAGAGTAAGAAGGACACATCTGTCAGGAATGACAGAAGCATAGACCATCATGACCTGGAGCTGAGATAAAGCTGAAATGGCCTTTTGAGATCACTCAGCTTTTGGTTCAATATTTCATTAAAATAAATTGCACTAGAACACTAGGAATTGCTAAATACTGCAGCCACCCTGGATTTTCATCAAAATAACCGAGTATCTCACCACATCAAGTCCAGGAGTAAATTAAATTTAACAGTCTAAACAAAGAGAAATCTAGAGGTAAGTGTTTTTCTAAATAAGTTTTTATTCATATGAGAACTACTTTAGTCTTTTTGGCAGCTGTCGATTTTGGAAAAATTCTCAGAAATGAAGGAAATTGCTCAAAAGCTACTTTCTGACAAGAAGGATATGCCGAAATGTATACTAAATGCTTCATTCTGTCCTCACTTCATTCTACATAGTCTATGGAGACTTGATAGGGTGCTTGGTTGCATGGTTTAGTTGATTGGGTGGGTTGGATGATAGGTTGGACGTGATGATCTTGAAGGTCTCTTCCAACCTGGTCTGGTCTATTCTATTCTATTCTATTCTATTCTATTCTATTCTATTCTATTCTATTCTATTCTATTCTATTCTATCCAATGACAGCCAGGAAGTTCATTTGGATATGCAATGGTAATGATGAGAAGCAAACCCTAAGGAAGCTGCCATGATGACTTTAACAATAGAGACTGATATACCTGTAAGCTTCCTGTAACCAGTCAGAGAATAAAAAGATTAATTCAATGTCCAACATTTCCATTTGCTACCAGGTTCTTTGAAGTCTAGGCAGAAAAATGATTAATTATATCACAATCTACAACAAGGAGCATCTGAGAGAATAAGAACACATGATTTTCTTGTAATAATTAGGAAAAAGACTTCAAAAACACCACCAGTTGTCTGAAATTGTATCAACACTATAGGAGGCAAAATGGGGATTGCACTTAAATTAAGCCTTATTAGAAAACGGGGACAGGTCCTTGAGTTCTGGTCACATTACCTGATAGGAATGGGCAGCAGTGTGGGGCAGAATCAAGGGAGAAGCACAGTGCTGCAAGTTCTCTCTGTCTTCCTGTCATGGATTGAGTTGAATCTGCTGCTGTTACTGATGCCATACTACCGTCATGCCAGCTTCAAAAAATGAAAGTGATAACTGGAGCAAAGTACTATAGAGCTTGAAGTTCAGATTGCAACATGAGAGGCTTCCTGTTGTGGTTGCTGCTTCTGGGTTCTGGGTTCTTGGGTGCTGGCTCTTTTCTGTAGGCATGGTGGTGGAATGGGTGGGAATGGGTGACACTGGCTTTGGTTTTCTGGTTTATGCTGTTTTTTCCCCCGGTATTTCAGTGCGCTTCTGCAAATAGGCAACAATAAGGTAATCATGCATTGTATTATTTGATTAAGTAGATTAGCTAAGGTAACTGTACATTGTGATTATGATGTCTTATGTTACAGTAAATTCTTATGTTCTCTCTTTACCTCAACCCTGACTTGTGTGTGTTACTTTTCCCCTCACTTTTGTGTTAGGGTTAGCCCTTGTGTTAGGTTAGCCCTTGTGCTAATCCATTACACTTCCCCACTCTGAGCATCAAATGTGGGAGCTCAAAGAAAATTTCCGCTAGGCAATGGAAGCTTATGATCCTCTAGTCCCATGACAAGGGAGCAGAAGTCAGAAATCAGTGGCAGAGATTGTATTGTTTCCATTCTTCCCTTGTAAATCTGTATCTGAGGGGGTTTCCTCTGATGTGCTCACTCTAAATCTAGTAAACTTTCTTGCTCTTCCTTCCTTAGCTCTTTCCACCAAAAGATATTTAAAATCTAATTAGGTGGTCTAGTGATAACAACAACAAGTTTCTAACAGTGTTATAAAGAGCTAATTTGCTGAGACAAGTTTTTATTGATTGATGTAGTAGGCAGTATTTACAAGTTTACTTGGAAAAAAACAATGGTTTCTCCTTATGCTGGCAGAAGCTACTGCATGTTACACTGAATGACAAATTTTCTTCCAAAGATTTAGAGATAATTTCTTCACTGTAATTGCCATACTGCACTGACAAGCTGAATGTCATTTCACAGTAATAACTGAAATCTGAAAGTGGAATAATGCCATTGGAAGATGAATACAAAGAACATAGAAAGACTTGCCTGTTGACTTACTTGAGCTATTCCTCCCTCTACCTGTATTGTGCATTCACAGTCTTCTAGTGGGATTTATTCCCATGAGCAGTGTTTCTTGATTTAAACATTTCCAATGGATTTTATGTCCCTGGACCAAGCTCATCTCTGATACAGTATTCAAGCAATTAATGGATTCTGTTGCCACAGATCTGGCCTGGAGAGCAAACCTGAACTATTTAAAGGGAAGAAATTATCACTAATATAGGATGTAAAGACATTCTAAATTGAAACAACAATTGCGACTGGAAACGGGCTTTAAAATCACATGAGTACTTCAAACAAGAATGCTACTAATGGCCTTTGAAACTGTCTGAAATAATTTTATTTGTCTCTACTCAGGGAGGGTGTTCAGGCTATTAGGAATGGGCACTGGAATTATCAGACAGTGGTCCCTCAGTGGGAGCCTCTTAGAAGCAGTTCAGGTCATCTATATTTAAACATTTGAATAGTTACAAGTGTTTAATGGGAGTTGAGAACATTTTTGGTTTTAATTCCGCTTTAGTGCTGAAAGCAGAGGAAGCCAATTCAGGACTTGAATGTGCCACCTGTGACTTAGCCAAGGTGACTTAGTGTCTGTCTGCTGTGTACAGGGACAGTCCCCACAGACTACTACTGCAGCTCCAGGCCTGGCCATTTGTTTTTGACTCCTTCCTAGGACTTGTCTAATTGCATGGCAAGATGGTTTGTCATATTTAACCAGCAGAAAACCAACCCTAGAGAAAAAAAAAAAAAAAAAAAGGAGAGGAAAAAAAAAGAAAAAAGGGGAAAAGTGATTACCTATCTTTCTTCTGGTTTAGCTTTATTAATATACTTCTTCAGGGACCAGATGATATCAATGCTAGCAAAAAGTACAGTGTTGACAATCCCATCAGAAAGAGGTGGGCAAGGCTAAGATCACACTTCTTAGTAGTAGCCACCTAGAAGTCCTGTCAGGCCATTCACAATGGTAGATGAGTTGATGGAATTACTTCTTACAGTGTGCAAAAATGGAAGGATAGGAAAGCTCAGAATCAGCCACAAGTGGCACCACCAGAGAAGGATGATTATGAAAACTCTGGCCAGCTTTCTCCAAGTGAAAGGCAATTGTCCTAGTAAAAAAGTTTTTACCAAAATGAGTAGGAAGCAGGAGATAGAAAAGATGGAAAGTAAATTTATCTCAGCTTCTGCCTGCATCCTGGGCCAGCCATGTGTCAGAAGTGATGGGTACAAGAGTGCTACAACTGCACTCAAGAGCAGAAATGCCAAGGGGAAATAAAAAATTAATTTACAAATACATTTCACAGTTCACACACAGTTAGGTGCAACTTATTTTTTAAAATTCTCTATGCAGGCTTCACTTTACTTGATGTAATGTGTGGGGTTTTTTATACTCATGGGAGTTGACTTATGAATAATAGAATTAGCAAGTTGAGCTTTCAAGAAAGGTGTACGCTTACTGGAATTTATTCAGTTTAGGCAAGAGCTACTTTGCACTTCGCATACTCTGCAGGGTAACTATGATAGGCATAACTGTTGAAATAATTGTTTGCTTCTCCTTACACTGAGAATGAATTAGACTCACATCATTTAAATTCCTGTTAGGATCTAAGTACAACAGAGCAATGGCATAAGTATTCTAGCCTACTATTCCTGTGGTTCACACAGGTTGGCATGATAAGTTATTTCTTTGTACACCACAGTTAGCGCAGACATTGGAAGAACACCAGCTAGCTTTGCCCTCTCTGTGCTGCTCCTTGAAGACCATCACAGTTTTCCTGTGCATCTAGGCTGAAACAAACAGATTCCGAAAAGGCAATTGTGAAAGTAGCTCCAAGAGACTCCAAATAGAATACGACCCATGATTGATAGAATGTTGTTTTCAAACTTGTGTCAGATTTCTTGCTAGCGTAAATCAGGACATCTACCAAAATCACAGAATTAGGGAATAGTTTGTGTTGGAAGGTACCTTTAAAGGCCATCTAGTTCAGCTTCCCTGTGATGAGCAGGGACATCTTCAATTTGATAAGGTTGCTCAGAGTCCCATTCAACCTGACTTTGAATCATTCCAGGGATGGAGTTTTTACCAACTCTCTTGGCAATCCGTTGGCAATCTATTTTAGTGTTTCACCACTCTCATCCTAAAGCCCCCCTTCCTTATATTTAATCTAAATCTACCCTCTTTTAGTTCAAAACATCTACCTCTTCTCCTATCATAACAGCTGTTGATAAAAACATTGTCTCCTTCTTTCTTATAGGCCCACTATAAGTATTGAAAGGCTTCTGATATAAGGTGTCCCTGGAGTCCCTGGGGAGGCTGAATGAACCCAAGTCTCTTAGCCTTTCTTCACAGCAGAGGTGTAACATCCCTCTGATAATTTTGTGGTCCTTCTCAAATGCACTTATTTTGGCACGGCAGAATATAAGGGAAAGTTTTCCACCACTGCACATGTAAATGAAGGACAGAATTCTGCTGTATCAATCAGGTATCTGAGAGATTCAATTTTATTATAGAGTAAAGGACTCCTGAGGCATTATGACAAATTATCACCCACAGAAACCTCTAATGCAGAAGCTTAAATTTCTCCATACAAAAAGAAGACCACAACAAACATAACCAACTTGGTAAGACAGAAAAGTTTACACTACCAGCTGCATCAATCCCAAAGGGAAGGCAGCTTCAGGTAAAGGCTAAGAATATTAACCAACTGAATGTCAGTGCCTTGGCTTTGAGGCTCTGGGACTGAAGGTCAGAATGGTTTCAAAGAAATGCTGAAGACTTGCTCACAGTAAGTCAGTTATGTTAGAACTATCAATCTCAAGCTGATCATCAAGGCTAGAGGTCTTCAACAATGTTAGTCACTTCAGGCAGTTTAGGAAAGACAGCATTAGGTTTTTTTTAAAGTATTTTGATTTTCTTCCCCCCACATTTTCCTATAGGCTTCCAAATATATTAGTTATGGCTTCTGAAGATCTACTACTCTTTTGTCCGAGAGACAAAACAGGACAGCAAACATTTTAGGAGGGGCAGCTTGTGGCTTCAGGAACAGAATCACAGTCTGAGCATCACATAGGAAAATGTTAAAAGTAGATGGTACTTTGACCTGCTCCTGCGCTTCTGTGCAGCAGTCAAGCAGTGGTTGTTGACAGTGCTGTTGCACTGGCACAGAGGGATAACTTCCCCTAGAAAAGATGTCAGTTAAAAGTAGAGTTGGTTGGTTAGCCTCATTGAGTAGTTAGAAATATGGCTACATAAGTCAGCAGACACTATATGTCTCTGAACTGAGAGCCAATAGGGCAGAATGAGATGGTTCTCAACTCAGCTCAACAAACCTTTCTGCCCTTGGCATTGCTCCCAGCTCTGCTCTCAGAGCTTCCTTAGCAGCAAGCAAGCTACTGACTGACTCCTTGGAAACAAACAAAAAGCACAAGCTCTTCCATCAGACTCATCCCCACAATCTTTCCTGGTAAAAGAGAGGAAAAGGACTGCATTACATTGCAGAAAATCACAATGAAAGGGATGGCTGAATGTTGTTACCTGTCAGATCTGCTGCCTGAGCAAATCCATTGACCTTTTACTTTTAACAGAACAGAAGTAGACAGTGTTGCAGAGGAAAGTCTGCAGTACTATCTTGGTCATATATGCCTTTAAACTTCCTAACTTAAAAATTATACAAAACTGAGTTATTAATCACTTTACTCACATGCCAGTAAAACCCCTTGATCATGTCAAATTTCACATACCTGTCTGAATTCAGAAGGTTTCAAGAACTCACTAAAAAATGAAACAAAACAGTCTGCCAACCAATTCCCCCCCCCCCCCCCCCCCCCCATTTCTTCCCATTGGTTTAGGCTTCCTGAAGTATTTACAATGGTTTTAACTGTTTTTCAACACTTCCAGCAAGTCATCTGTCTAGCATCCTTGTGTTTCATGCATGGCCTTTCTTAATGCAGCCATGCTCTTACTTGGCATTTCACTGTATTTATTGTAGTACTGGTTAATCATAGTAAAACCTGGACATGTTATGCACTTCAGCATGTGTACTGGTTTAATGCAGTCTACGCTAACAAGCAAGCCTCTCTCACAAAGATCAGGCCATAGAAGATAGGTTAAAATATGTGTTACCATTTCCAAATGAAGAGAGAGAGAGAGTGTGCAAAAGATTCTGAAACATTCCAGTTGCTTTACGGAAAATGTGAGCATCCTGATACTGACAATTGTGTGAAGCTACTTATCTCATCCCTGAAGGCAGACAGCAAAAAATACACATCAGGCGCACAGTATGAAAATCTTTGGCAAAATGCACCTTGTAGGTCCCTTGCTGCATCATTAAAATGATGGGCCAAATCTTGCCACCCTGACAGATTATATCTTCTCCCCAAGACAAAAAAAAATCAAAACAAAGCAAAACCCAACTAAAACAAAAAATACAAACATAACACCCCACCCCCAAAAAAAAAAAACCCAAACCAAATTAACACCAACCAAAACCAAACAACAAACCTCAAACAACTCCCCAATCTTTGCAAAAATCAAAATTTCCTTTTTTTTTTTTATTTTAAATGACCCCTTTGCAATAATAAAACCAATTTAAACTTCTTGATTCCTTCATAATCTTTAAACTTGGGATGAAACAGGAGGAAAGACTGTTATATGACTAATTTTTATTTCATTGGTCTGTCCCCCTATTGTTCTAGAGCTTTAGTATTTTCTTTTTAAAACCTCTGACTTGTTGACTCTAATTATTAAAAAATAATTAAAAAACCCACAAACCCACACATTTGGTTCTCATTGTTGCAATGAGAAAAAATGGAAGATGGAAATGGAACAGTTACAGCAGTGTGTGCTCTCATCCACAAAGAGGGGGGAATTAAAATCCAGACAACAGTCTTAAATTTTTCGCTGGCTACTGGATCCTTACAGCTGAAAGCCACTTCCAAAGGAGAGAACCAAGGAAAAAGCCCAGGAAAGAGATGAATAGGGCACAGCAGGCCTTGCTAGCTGAGCTAGCTGTGGCAGGAACAATGCAAGCCTTCTGCCCATATAGATGAGATTTCACCCCCTAAAAGCCAAACCAAACAAAAACCACATCATGTTGCTCAATGCTATAGACCAGGGGGATTCCAAAGATAAAAGAAGCACAACAGGAAGTAGAATGGCAGCACTGAGCACTAAATCAGCCATTGCAAAGGACTGGCCATGGTGACTGGAAAGACATAGATACATAGAGACATATCCACATCTGAAGCATCTGGTAGAAAAAGGAAAGATGGGAAAAACTGTTCATATGAGTAGATAAGGAATTTGTAGCCACTCAGGTTTAATAGCTGTATACAGATACTGTCATGTCGAGGGAACCTTAAGGTACTGAAGAAAAGCCTTCTGCATGCTGTAGGTCCAGCCATCTCTTTGACCTTCTATCACCTTTCCAAAGAACCCACATGTAATCTGCAGTTCATGCTGACTACTGAAACAAACTTACTGTACACAATGTCTCCAACCCATACTTTTTCAGCACTGAGCACTACAAAAAGGATAATTTTTGTCACATCCTTGGTGCTTTTGGGGAAAAAAACAAGAAAACACTCTGCTTTTGAGAAACAAACCTGACATGCAGTGATGCATTTCCATAATGTTCTAGAAGCTGTCAAACCCATAAACACTTAGGGATTAAAAAAGAAATATCTTTAAATTTAGTAAGAGACATCATAAAGATAAAGACAGACTATGGGAAAAGAATTTGTCATCTGCATTTTCCACCTCCTAGACTGAGTGCAGGTCCTCTGTAGATGTCTTGCACACATGTAGGGTGGAGTTTCCACCTGTGCGCCTTCCACTGGTACTGGAAATCACACCATTTACCAATGACAGTGACAAGCTACCATTAGCCAGAGTAAGCCAACACTATTTGACTATTTTATCAATTTCTTTCAGAATAAGATTGAAAGCGAAAAATTTTGGATGACTTTTGAAAGTATTTTTTACCCTGGAAGACAGGGGTGCATGTGCAAACATGAGTACAAAAAAGAAATGAAAACTGTGATTGAAAACATGGACTGAAAAATTTCAAACACATTTTTAACTTTTCCTCTGTGATTGATCTATAAAGGCACATATCTCTCATGCTGATGCTAGAGTATGTGTTCCCAAACACAACATGATCAGAGTGTTTTGGCACTGCTCAGACATCCACCACAGCCATTCCTGCTTAGTTGGGATCAAGCCCAAAACAGTTCCCAGAATAAGCTCTTCCATGGGATAAAGAATCACCTGTAGCTACAGGTGAGAGAGAAGGGGATTAAAGGAAGACTCATGAGGAAAATGAAAGCCTAACTGATTGTGACAATATTTAGGTTAGTGATAATTTGAGCAAGTACAGCATCTAGCAGGTTCTCCATGTGCCACAATTGTCCCACTGAATAGTGTACATCTCTGTCAGTAATTTGATTCCACCATAGTGGCTGTAACAGTCCTTAATTAACACTGACAACTGTCACTTCAACTTCATGCTGCCTCATTCTCACCTTCATATTACACAGTACCTGTCAGTACTGTTGAGGAACAGAAGTGATTGTCCTTAACTCCTTCATGGTGGGCTACAAAGGATGTTTATTTAAAATGTTCACTTAATTACTTTTGACCTCATGCCATACTGTCCTTTCATGGGTTTTGATCCTATATACCCCTGATTATCTTCAAGGGAAAAAGAATTTAAATGCCTTTCTTTGGTTCACAGCAAAATGCTTTTCATACAGTCTAAAAAAAACATCTTGCAGCTTCCTTCACAGCCCTGTCCCTTCCTCCTCCCATCTTACATCTGCTGCTATAAAAACCATCCTGTTACACATTTCTAAAAATTGAAAACTAAATTTCTGAATCACTTCACCTTTGGTTGCCACTCAGATTATTAATCTTTATATCATAAATAGAGGCTAAGTTGGCTCTAAGCAACTGTTATTTCAGTGTCTGACAGGCACAGGCTTCCTTCTCAGTCTGGGGACTTATTTATATTTCTGTATCCTGGCCCACTATTGAAGCGTCCCCCAGCTCTCATTCAGACAAAATTCCCACTGAGATTTTAAAGGCCCCTCTCCAATAAATCCTTAGCATCTCTCTCATGTGTGGTACTCAGGATAATAGAATCTGAATCCAAGCTGCTTGTGCTGGTCCCTTGATCGAGGCATTCTGCTTCAATCAAGTGAAAATTTATCCTGATTGCTAAAAGAAAAAAGGGATGCTGCCAAAGTGTTCTCAATGCATTGCCTTTCTTTTTTTTTCTTCCTTTTCTTTTCCCTTTTCCTTTTCCTTTCCCTTTTCCTTTTCTTCCCCCCCCCCCCCCCCCTTTTCTTCCCCCCCCCCCCCCCCCCCCCCCCCCTTTTCTCAAAGCTCTGCGTTTCCTCAGTCCAAGATTTGTCTTCTGGAATGCTCCAAACCAAAGGGTTTCCAGGTGTCAGAGTGTCAAGTATTCAATTTGATGTGAGGGATTGGACTCTCCTGCCCCTAATCAATGCCCTTCTTTGTCTAGCAAGATGAAAATGACAGTAATGACCAGCAAACGAGTCATGGAGGATGCCTAGTTCTTTATTGTCTAAGGTCATTATGTTCCTGATGGCACTGAGAGAAGGTGGCAGAACTGGCCTTGCAGAGTCATGATCTGTGAACCCTGGCACCCCATGCTTGGTGAAGCTGTTCTGGTGTTTAGGACAGTCACAGCAAAGCCTGATATCCACAAGAGGTCTTCTGACATCAGTTTGGGCAGGTGTCACCAGAGCAGTGCAAATTATTGATGAAAGGTGCAACAAGGAGGCAGACTGCCCCTCTCAAACAGTATGTGAGGAAAAAGCTGTGCACAGCCACCTTTACACAATGACACCATGTTCTTCTTTGAATCACTGATCCCTACAATTCATGGCACTGGATAGCATGTCCATCTTGAAGGTAGGAACAGGCTTGCTTCATCTCTTTGAGGGACAGAAACCATCCTTTCCCATCAGTAAGGCATTTGCTCTGGCAACCCCTTCCCAGGATGGTTTTGCTGACTTCTTTTTCACACAGAGGGCCAAGATGTCTAATGAAAAATGTCATGTGCAGATCTGGGGAAGAGAGTAATGGAGATACCTTTTATTCATCCACCACAAAAAAAAAACCCAACCCAAGTCAGAATCCTTTACATCATGCCTTGGAGCACTAGCTTGAAAGTCTTAAGCTGTCCCACAGATATAAATATTTGAATGCCACTTTGCACTAGGCACTGGAGCTAATTTTCCTATTCAGTGACTCTGTCATTTTGATATGTAACATCATTTATTATAAAAAATGGAGAGTTTAAGCAGATTAAAATTCTGACTGAGGTGTATTAGCTTTGCTTGGCATAAGAAAAAAACCTCATATATTTGTGAATCATTCCTGAGATAGCCATACTCCTTTAAATATCACAGAGAAAACAATATTCATGTTTGTTCTGGAAAGTATCATAAATCTTAACACAAGATAAATACAATCTGTCCATCTTGGGGAGTAATGATCTTTTTACTTCAAAAGAATTTCTCATGGCAGCATATAAAGTTCGTGGCACAGTTTTCTGGCATCAACAGCAAGTATAACGATATCTTTACTGGTTTCACAAAGGTACTGAGAGGTAAAGCATTTTTTAAGGATGGACAGGGAGTGATTGTCTATATTTACAGATACCTTTAATGGTGTAGTTGCTGAAGAGACCTGTATAATAAGACAGCAGAATGCAAAGGTAATTCATAAGTCAGAAATTATTTCTTTCACTCACTAGAGCAGACTTTTCAGAAAACCAAAGGGAATGGTTGTATCAAAATGGTCAGACAGAGGGAATAAATGCCCAAAGTTAGGGTGCAAGAGCATCACAGCTATATATGACACAAAGAGATTGATTTGAAGACATAGTTTATGCACTTAAAACCTTTCAAAATGTCAAATTTGATCTGGAAAGAGTTGGAAACAAAGTTATGGAGACTTCCCTAGTGACACCAGAATATAGGCTTCATGCCATGTCAGACAGGTTTGGAAAAAAAGTAAAAATAAAAGTGTGTTGTGATGTATTTTGATGGTGGAAATCGGTGTTCTCGTTGTTAGCATAGAAAAGCAAAATGTAATTTCCAATTACTATGGCTAGTTTCTGTTATTTATGTAAAACCTTGGCTAACTGGGGGCGGCCCCAATGGACCGGAGGATAGCAAATGTAACGCCTATCTACAAGAAAGGATGAAAGGAAGATCTGAGAAACTACAGACCTGTCAGTATGACCCCAGTGCCAGTGAAGTCAGGGAATAGGTCATCTCCAGTGCCATTACACCCCATATAGAGAACAACCAGGGGATTAGACCCAGTCAGCATGGGTTTATAAAGGGCAGGTCCTGCCTGATGACCCTGATCTCCTTCTATGACAAGATGACTATTGGATGAGGGAAAGGCAATCGATATTGTCTGCCTAGACTTCACAAAAGCATTTGACACTGTTTTCCACAGAATTCTCATGGACAAACTGGCTGCTCATGGCTTGGATGAGCTCAGGCACTGCTGGATAAAGCACTGGCTGGGTGAACAGGCCCAAAGAGTGGTGGTCAGTGGAGTTAAATCCAGCTGGCGGCCCGTCACAAGTGGCACTCCTCAGGGCTATGTTGGGACCACTTCTGTTTAACATCTTTATTGATGATCTTGATGAAGACATAGAGTGTGTCACCAGCAAGCTTGCAGATGACCCCAAGTTAGGTGGCAGTGTTGATCTTCATGAGGGCAGGGGGACTCTACAGAGGGACTTGGATAGATTGGATCAATGGGCAAACATTAACAGATGAGCTTCAACAAGGCCAAATGCCAGGTCCTGCACTTGGGTCACAACAACCCCAAACAACACTGCAGGCTTGGGGAAGTGTGGCTGGAAGAAAGTGTGGCTGTCTGGCAGAAAGAGACCTGGGGGTTCTAACTGACAGGCAGCTGAATATGAGCAAGCAGTGTGCCCAGGTGCCCAAGGAAGCCAGTGGCATCCTGACCTGTATTACAAATGCTGTGTCCAGCAGGAGTAGGGTGGTGATTGTCCCCTTGTACTCATCTCTGGTGAGGCAACTCCACAAGTATTGTATTCGGGTTTGGGCACCTTAACACAAGAGAGATGTCAAGGTGCTGAAGCAAGTGCAGAGGAGGGCAAGGAAGCTGGTGAAGGGCCTAGAGAATAAACCTTATAAAGAGTCAATGAAGGAGCTGGGACTGTTTAATTTGGAAAAGAGGAGGCTGAAAGGACATTCTGGAGAGGCTGATGCTGGTCTCTTCTCCCAAGTAATAAGTGACAGAACCAGAGGGAATGGCCTCCAGCTGTGACTGGGTAGGTTTAGACTGGACATTAGGAAAAAAATTGCACCGTAAGAGTGGTCAGGCATTGGAATGTGCTGCCCAGGGAGGTGGTTGAGTCACCAACCCTGGATGTGTTTAAAGGTCATTTGGATGCGGTGTTTGAGGATATGGTTTAGGTCTGAACCTTGTAGAGTAGGCTTACTGGTTGGACTTGGTGATCCTGAGGGTCTTTTCCAACCTGAATGTTTCTATGCTTCTGATACTGTGATTCTGTTTATTGAAATAGTTATCCAAAAACTCCATCCAAAATAAAATGAGAACTCCAAAATCCAAACTCTTGTTTCCTCCTTGCATTATATCACATGCATAATTGCTTCTGAGAAAAAAAAAAAAAAAATAAAAGGGAAAACTTTATCTGGAGGTAGGATTTCTAAATAGTTTGGTGCCTATACAGGAAAAGAAGGAAGGAGCAAAAAAAGAGACACAAAATTCAGACACAAGTGAATTTAATTAATTAAAGTTGCCCAACAGCTAGCAAAAAAAGAACATAGATTATCTGGATCATAGTACATTTTTATGGAAGTTGCATGGGTTGTGTCTGGGGGCAGTGTAGGGAATGAGAAACATGAACATAAAACCAGACACTTTTTTTCTGCTGTGTTAATCATGATGTTTAACTTACTGGGGTTTTACAAGTCAAAATGAAAGTACTGGAGAAAATATTGGGTATAGAATTAGGATTTCCTTTAATTATAGGAGTTTCAAAATGATAAGGAAAAGCTTGGGGGGGGAAAGCCACAGGTTAAAAAATCAGTTTAACATGACCCAGAAGTGTCAAAGAGAAATCTGAGATACTGAGAAAGAAATAACTAATGTTCCAAAGGAACTGTTCTCAGGGAAAAATAAAAATCTTATCTGTAAGAGTTTAGATTAAAAAAAAAAAACTTATTGCAAACCAAGTGGTTCAAGTGCCTTTTGGAAATGTTAAAGATTGAAGTTGCACACATGAAGAACTGCTACACAGGAGTAATAAACTGATGTCTTTATCTTGGATCAAATAATAAAAAACTATTCAAGGAGTTATGCTGCTGGAACAGGAGGTTGTGACAATATAATCCATTTAGCTTCAAAAGACCCCAGTTTTGGTTTGATTTAAGCTCAAGGACTGTAATAATCCTGTTTCAGAAACAGAAGTGCTAGCATCAAAGCTTGATTAGAGAAAATCTCTTATCTCCTCCTCTGTGACAGCCTGGCAGGCATGCCTCACCTTTTCTCAGAAAGAGGGAAAGCAAGTCCTTTCTTGTTGAAGAGCTGAGCTCTTTCATCCTGTAACTCCTGCTCATGCCAGGAGGCAATTGTCTATTTATAGGAAGGGCCTAGCCCCTTCCTTGGATATTACTGCAGAGGAGAGGCAGGCTTCCCCAAAAGACAGTTTGACACAAGACACAGAATTTATCTCTTTGGTTCATATAGTCCTTTCCTACACATTTAGCAGAAAGCACGGCAGTGATATAGTGGAGATTACAAGGTGGCCAAGGAAGTAGGTGAAGATAATTCAAGTACAGGACAGGAGTAACCACCATTATAATAATTTATATTCACAGTGCAGCTATATTACAAGGCAGATTAATTTAACCACACTGGTTGTTAAAAACGTTCTAATGCCAGGAAAACCTATTTCTACATGCCTACACAAACATCAAAGCCACATGGTCCAGCAAAAGGTGTCAGAAATTGCTTTTACTGGCAGAACTAAGTTCCTTGGTATAAGTATACATGATCATGTCATTAAAGCCTGTGACATAATGCAGTTGTTTTGTCAGACCTCTGCCACGCTACATGCCTCATTTTCTGAGTATCCAGCTGAACACCATAGGTTGGATTTACAGTGTATTTGAGTGCTTCCAGCGTGACTGAAACCAATGAAATCTTAAACTAGAGGGCTAATTCTAAGCATTCTTAAAGTTCTGATACCTCAGATGGAACATGTAGAATCTACAGGCTTAGTTTACTTTAATCTACTTTTGACTTGTCGAGCACACAATACTCTTTATTCAAGATTCTTTTCCCTACGTCAACCTTCTTTTACAGGCAGTTATACCACCCCCACTAGCTCCACAGGTAAACCACACTTCTTTAGTTATCCTTAGCTATATCTCTGTCCCTAATTTGTCTTTTTGCAATCACTATCTGCTTCTTCATTTTCCATAAATTTCTTTCCACTTCAATTAACTCCTATTTCACTTAATTTCTTTATCATCCTACTTTCATCAGGCTCCTTGTCCCCATCTTTCCAATTCACAGTGCAGCTCTTGTTCTTTCTGCTTTTGCATCAGATATTATACTTCCTCCCTTTTTATCAGATGTGGGCACAGATGTCATAGAAGATGAGAAAAAGACAGGCATCTTCCTGCCCTATGCTTTAATGTCCATGCTTATTCTGACTGTGTTCAATCATGATGGAATATTTGGACATATCAGCCTGTAAAACTGAAGTTTCCTTGAGCTTCTGCAAACATCAATTACTTCAAGACTTACACCTTGGCTAAATTTCTGCACTATTTCAGGCACTGGAAAATGCACATTTTGACTCAAAAGGCACTGCTACCAAATTTAAAATCACAATTCAAGGGTTTAGAGACACTGTCAGTATTTGGTGAGTTTACCAGGATAATTTTTTAATTTAAGTTTGTTCTTAGCAATATTTTCTTCCCCAAGACTAACTCTAATGGCTAGCATTTAACATGTAGCTGACCTTTAATCTAATCTCACTGCAAACAGTTGAAAGCTTGATTAACTTTCAGAAGACGTAGTTAACCATCTCTACCTATGAAGATTTCCAGATAACAAATTCTAGTTTTTAAGCAGATATTGTTCAGGCTACAGATTAAAAACTATTTTGGGCCACCACCATTTTTCTACCTTAAAATTGCATACAGATAACCAGAATTTTTCCTCAAAATAAATTCCTGTTTAAAACATATCCTGTTTTTAATAATGTCTCTGCCATTGCACTGTAATTACACTCAAGTAAACTCAGCTCAAAGATCCCAGCCTATTGGGACAGAGGAAAGGACACAGTGCAATTTATTCTCTAATATTATTGTGTAAAGTCAAACCTATCACTTGCTGCTAATACATGGCCTTAAATGAATAAAGATAATTAATCGCTAGAGTGTCAAGATTTTAATGACTCCCTGTACTGGGAAGTAGTGAATAAGTGAAACATTTAAGTAGCTGATTAGAACAGCACCCATACACCAGTGACAACATTTTAATTTAGTAGTTGGAGAAATGCTATGTTTGTAACACAAGAGAATCCAGAACAATGTCTCTTTCATGTCAAACGTGCACTCTTGAGGGAGAATTGATAGCAATAGGGATAGCATTATTTTCAGTCTGAGGCACTTAATGTATTTGTTTATTGAAGCCAGCATACTCAAGTAACAATGCAGTTACCCTGGAAATATTCCAATTCAGTTTTAATTGGACATGTCAGTTCTACTAGGCCAGCCAGCATATCTGGAAGAAGTGAGAATTGTCCCCTTCCTCTGCAGATCAGGTGGCACATGGAACATCCCTTTGATGGTATAAGGAGATGAGTCCACATCTACCTACCAGCTTGCTCTAACATGAAAATCATCAGTTATTTGGAGGTAGGTCTGCATTTTTGCTTTTTGGTCTTTTTCCACTTCTAAAACATGTTTATTCGCTTTTATAATCAGCAACAGGAACCAAAATCTTTTGTTCCCCTGGTGAAAGTCCAAATCCTAGGCTAGAGAGGAATTTTTATTTTCTTAAGGAAACCCCAGCACCTCACTCTTCAACTGCAGAGCTATAAACATTAATAAAACACTTGTGTTAAATAAAATAACACTATTTTTAATTTTGTAAGTCTTTTCAACAAACCTAAGAGGCCTCAGTGTTTTGAACTGTTATACCAACCTAGCATCAAGCTGCAGAGCCACTATTTTCTGATTGAGATAAACATGAGTAGCTCTTAACTCTTCTGAAAAGGTATAAGTAGCAGCAACCAAGGCCAGGCTCAGACTTAAAGGGCTGTAATAAAACCTAGCGCTGAACCTCTCAGTCAATTTAAGAAAGTTAAATGTAGTATTTAATGAGCTACATGAATCAATTGCCTTCATAATATCTTATTAAAAGGAGACAAGAAAGCCTCAACTCAGCAGGTAACTAGGGGAGTACCACCTAGTTCTACAGGGTAATCAATGCTATATTACAGCCTTTACTTCTACCAAGGCCAGCTGATTGCTTTTCATCTTGGAGAACCTCTACTTCACAGTTGAGGGCTTTCAGCTTTCAACTGTCAACAAAGTGTAGCTGAGGCTGACACTGATTTTGTGGTAAACTACCTTCATGCTGATGGCTGCCTAGTCCTTTCTCAAGTGTCTCACCCTTCTGCACTACCTACTCCCAAGAGACGACTCTCCTTACTTTAGCTAATAGCTGTCTCACTGATTTAGCTCTAAGCCGTGCACAGAAAATGGAAGATTAATGCAATCACCCAGTACAGCAATCTGAATAGATGTCTCTTTGCAAGTCTCTTGTACTTTGGAAATGTGTCCTACCCTTCTTGTTCCCTACTGCAGGATATGTTTGCATTTCAATAGCTCCCAAACTTTTGCTTGACTTTAAGTTGACCATTCAGCCCAGGCACAATAAGGCATTAATTAGTTACACCAGACTTTCAAAGTTATTAGGATTACAGTTCTTTCTCCACTTTAAATGCTTTCTTTCTTTTTTAAACAGCATGACCCCCCACAAGCCAAATAAAACAGGAATTCTGGACTATGCATTGATCCATTTAATTTAGATCTCCTTTCCCAACTGTAAATTTTTAAGGAAGGGGCTTTGAGGAAGGGGAAGAGGAGGAGTCTGCTCTTGCTGTAGGCTACAGACAGAGTTTTTTCCCCATGAAAGTTAGAGCTTGAAGCTGTCTACAGCCTCAGATATATCACTGTGTGAAACATTCCCAGGCACTATTTTTAAAATGAGGAATCAAGACTAAACCCTACAACACCGAAAGAGTCTCCATCTTCAGCATATTTTTGTTATCACTGCAAGGGTTTTTTTCCAGCACCAGGATAGGTTCTAATACAAAAATTTGTTCCTGAACTTTTCAGCTTCCAGTAGTCACTATAACAAAGAGGTCCTTAGAAATAACTTTCTTTATCCCATTATGCAAAGTAGAAGTGGTTCCACCCTCCTGTATAGAGACTCAGTTTTTATACTCAGGACAGAACTCAGATCCTTTTTAACTCTGAGTCAGCAAAGTTTTGCCCACAAGACAGAGCTGTAAATATGTTAGTTTCAAGATTGAACTCAATATCTGAGCAACCAGATCCACTTTTATTCTGTGTAAAGTACCACTTATGTCTTGTGATCTTAGGGGTTATGTCAAAACTCAGATTCCCACTCAACCATTTATTTTTGTAAAAGTAAACCATGATGATTTCTAGATGCAAGTGAAGAGCATGTTGGGCTGCTTTTGGCAAAATTCTTGTAAAGAACCAACAAAGCCAGTTCTCATCTCAAGAATTTATGCATTTTTAAATTTCCTTGTAATAATTTCATATATACAATCTAAACAACATTTCAGTTTAGGTTATTCTGATATTATAAAATAAGACTGTAGCAAGCAAAATCCTAGTCTCAATGCCTTCTGCACTAGTAACCAAGAAAAATCCATTAAGTATAAGGGCAGAAGATACAGAAAATTATCTTTTCTGACTTCATAGTTATCTCCTAAACTTTATGCCTGCTATCAATCTTAAAAAGGTAGACATCTAGTAAAAAGACTATCAGCCTTGTCTTGCATCTGTGTAGCAGGCATGCAGAACCATTTTCTCTGAATTTTGATTGGTCAAGATCCAGTTCAGGCAGGTAAGATTTTTAAATGCTGCCCTAATTCAAATGAATTCTAATTTAAAAGTCTTCACTCTGCTATAGTCTCTTATCTCCTGCTGTCACTTCATAGACATCAACATCACGTCAGATTCCATATCAGCATATGTACAACATCCATGTTTGAATCTAGGTGTCAGTCATCTGGCTTTCACTATATAGCCATTCTTGCTCATCAGTGAATAATCATACTCTCACACACACTGAAATGTCTGCTGAATAAATACTGGGAAAAAGACAAGTTGTGTATTTGACAGTGATTTTAATCATGGCAGGCTCTTTTTATCTTTCTTCCAAAGCCACAAACAAAGGATCTTTACTAGACTGATATTGTATTTCATTGTCATACAAGAAGCCATATGTAGGACTTTCATTCTGCACTTTTATTCTGTGTTTTGTTTCAGAGAAAACTGACAGGATCGTGAAATTCACAGGATACTCAAAATGTCTTATAACAGCTTGCTTGGAAATCTGACATTGATAATGATGTTTATTGCTGAACAGTGTTCTGGAGCAACAGATTACAAGACACGCTGTTAAGATGAGCCATTTCATTGTCTGTAAAACAGAATTAGTAATGATCATATGGACAGAAAGCTGGCAGACAAGGCAGACCTTCTCAGTTTAAAATGCATGAATGATCATAATATCCCACATCTTAGAAGGAAAAAGTTTTGGAGATTGAAGTAGTAGATTTCAGACAAAAAACATGTCTTGCATTATGAACAGCATGCAATAAAATGCATGAATATGCAACAAAGCATTAGCAACTGAGTGTACATGTCCAGTGATTAACCTACTGGTAATATTCAGCCAACATGTTTGAAAGTCACTAGAAGACACCAGGGGATCGACAGAGGTGCTTTGTGGAATGAGGCCTGAGCATGTTTTAGTAATTATGTAGTAAAGTTATGTCTTGTGCATCTGCAGAATGCATCTGCACTTTTTTTACAGCACACATTAGTGGCAGATACCATATAGCACAGGTACAAAGCTGAATAAACAGTCAACTGTTCAAAACAGTGCATTTTCTTCAAATTCTCTGGAATGATTCTTTCCAAACTGCCTTCTTTTAAAAAAAATTATGAAACATACAACGTTTAGAATCTGTCATTTCAGATGATGGTTCAGCATTTTTATCCCAAATATGCCTGTTTTCTAATTTGTAAAATGGTGCATCATATCAAACAATTTCTGCAATGCAGTAGTGTGTAAACCACAGCAGAGTACATATGTGTGTTTGGATTTTATTCCTCTCATACCAATTATAGAACAGAATAGAATAGAACAGAATTAACCAGATCAGAAAAGACCTTTGAGATCATCAAGTCCAACCATCTAATCAGCTGAACCATGGCACCAAGTGTCTCATCCAGCCTCTTCCTAAACACCTCCAGCAATGGTGACTCTATCACCTCCCTGGGCAGCCCATTCCAATGGCCAATCACTCTTTCTATGAAGAGCTTCTTCCTAACATCCAGCCTAAACCTCCCCTGGTGCAGCCTGAGACTGTGTCCTCTTGTTCTGCCACAGGTTGCCTGGGAGAAGAGACCAACTCCCACCTGGCTACAACCTCCCTTCAGGTAGTTGTAGGCAGCAAGAAGGTCTCCCCTGAGCCTCCTCTTCTCCAGGCTAAGCAACCCCAACTCCCTCAGCCTCTCCTCACAGGGCTTGTGCTCCAAACCCCTCCCCAGCTTTGTTGCCCTTCTCTGGACACACTCCAGCAAGTCAATATCTTTCCTAAACTGAGGGGCCCAGAACTGGACACAGGACTCAAGGTGTGGCCTAACCAGTGCTGAGTACGGGGCACAATGACCTCCCTGCTCCTGCTGGCCACACTGTTTCTGATACAGGCCAGGATGCCATTGGCTTTCTTGGCCACCTGGGCACACTGCTGGCTCATGTTCAGCCTACTATCAACCAGTACCCACATGTCCCTTTCTGCCTGGCCACTCTCCAGCCACTCTGACCCCAGCCTGTAGCACTGCATGGGGTTGTTGTGGCCAATGTGTAGAACTTGGCACATGGATGTGTTAAATCTCATGCCGTTGGATTCTGCCCATCTGCCCACCTGTCAAGGTCCCTCTACAGAGTCCCTCCTACCCACTAACAGATCAACACCTGCCCCCAGCTTGGTGTCATCTGCAAACTTACTGATGATGGACTCAATCCCCTCATCCAGATCATCAAATAAGATATTAAAGAGCATGGGCCCCAGCACTGATCCCTAGGGGACACCACTAGTGCCTGGCTGCCAGCTGGATATGGCACCATTCACCACCACTCTCTGGGCTTGGCCCTCCAGCCAGTTCCTAACCCAGCACAGAGTGCTGCTGTCCAAACCACAGGCTGACAACCTGTTCAGGAGTTTGCTGTGGGGGTATCAAAGGTCTTGCTGAAGTCCCCATAGACTACATCCACAGCCTTCCCCACATCCACCAGGCAGGTCACCTGATCATAGAAGGAGATCAGGTTGGTCAGGCTGGACCTGCCTTTTCACAAATCCATCTTCCTGGGTGTCTGCTTTCAGTGTCATAACTCTTCCACCTCATGCCCCATGGGGTCTTACAACTCCTCTGTACTCCCTGGACATTCCACTGTCTGGCATGATTTTATTCTCCATGTTTGGAAATGATTAACTGAGGAGCCAAACACTAAGTGGCTCTCTCAAGCTAAACGAGTAAGCATTGAAGGTGTGTACCTATTCTGAAGGCTAATTTATCTATCAAGTCACCTTTAATTTACACAGCTGCACCCTTTATTTTGGTCTGTACCCAATTTTATCTCTATCTTTTATCTTCAGGCTAAGTTTGGGCAGGATTTACTTATCCCCAGCAATGACAAACTCATAAATCCTAACACTAGATTATTCCTACACATGGATTATATTTGCATGTAGTGATACGATATTCAATCTTAGGTATCTAAAGTTAGAATTCTTAATCCATGAACTAAGAAATAAAAGAGCATGCTGATTTTAGACTGTACTTGTTCTAAACAATAAGCAGAATGGATGGGTGCAAAAATAGAGGTGGGTATGTGGGGAAGAGAGGAATGAAAATGAAGAAAAATAAAATTAGTGCTGTTTCTGGGAAATCAGCATCACAGGATTGACAAATGCTGGGTAGGTAAAAGACATGGTTATTCAGGAACACTTTGTATGAAATTCAGAATAACACAGTGTTGAACTATTACATTACATTGAAGTTATGTGAAATTAGTTAGGTATAAATAAAAATGAAATCAGCCCCAACCACAATCTGATAGTGACTATTGAGTAGATGAAGATGTCTCTGTGCTATTCAAGACTCAGACATAACGATAACAGGTGCAGTGGCATAGTTCTATGAAATAAAACAGTAGTAATACCATGGCTATTATCTTAGCTGAGTTTAGATGAAAATTGGAGAAGAAATAGATATGTGACAGAATGGAACTCCGTTGGGTTTTTGATAAATAGTTATAAGAAATATAACTGTCCTGGTAGACCAGACATGTTAGTGAACAGTAATGGTCACAAAAGGAAGCAGGCTTGGCTCTGACTCCTATGTTCATGACTTCTCTTGTAGCTTGTGGTGTATATGCTCATTGCTTTATCCCAGGCGCTGGACTGGGCAACTCAAGGCTATGCAACTCGAGGCAACTACAAGCCAGACAGTGCAGATTCAAGCATGCAAAGCTTGAGCAAGGCAAAGCCAAGGCTTGAGCAAGGCAAAGGCAAGGCACAGGCAACTAGAAATCAGCCTGCATATAAATCTTGCCCAAGATTGGCTGGACCAATAGGGCATTAATCCAGCACATAGTTACCCAATGGAAAGGATTTCTGCCAGGCTGTGGCCAGACCATGTGCCCTTATCATAGATACAGGGCTGTTTACCAGACATGCATGGTCCTTTCCCCTTTGTTCCTTTTCCTGCGTTACGCTGGCTTTCCACAGGAAGGAGTGGGGAGAGAAGGACCATGCCTAGACACTTTAGTGTCTGTCTGGGTTTGTGCTGGGGCTATTTGGCCCTACCATGACACGGACCCAAAAATTGTTGCGGTGCAGTGGCTGTGTAAGAGGGATATAAGTTACTGTAAGAGGGTTATAAGTTACTTTATGGTAAGACTAATGTATAATGTGACTTTCTGTCGTGGGATGGAAGGGGTAAGGCCAAGAAGCCTCCTCCCTTCCCCCTTTGTAAAGTAAAAGGGAAAAAAAAAAAATTGAAGGGAAAGGAAAAAAAACTCGCAAGCTGAATTAGCAAAGCAGTGGAGCTATATTTACAAAGCGATGTAGGGTTTGCAGGGAGATATTTACAAATTTACAATATCTACAATATATACAAAGATATACAACAGAGTAACACAGAAATGAGAGTAACCCCTCTCGGCAGAGAGGGGTCCCCCACCGCCGCTCTCCCCTCTCTCCCCCCTTTCCCCAGAATGGGATAGAAAGAGAAAGGAAAGAGAGGAAAAAAAAGTTAGAAGCAGTTCGTGTTAATTGGAAGGGAGTTAGTATACAGGCCTGTTATCTGGTTTTCAAGGCCGAGGCCTTGGCAGAAAGCCCAGCACAGGCAAAGCTGCTGCACGAAGCAAAGACGGAAGCAAGACTGAAGATAAGGTGCTGGAGAAACTCAGTATAGTCCCAGCTCATAAAGTGCTTCCTCCCACTCGTCCAATGAAATTAGTTTAGACTATTCCTTCCGTTTACCAACTTCCGTCCACCATATTCCCTTTCTTAAGGGGGCAACGTCAACCGGCCACAGTCCACCCCTTCTAAACAATTTCATTGGCTGCTCATAGTCCATTCCGGCTATGCTCAGATGTAGATGATTCAAAAGTCCAAGAAAATCAGAAAATGAGAAAAATGGAAAACAGTTCATTTCTTCACTGATGAAGCGAAGAAAAGGGAAACAGGGATTCTCAGGGTCTCTTAGTTGACTCAGGGCTCTCAGGGATCTCAGGGTTCGTGCACCGTAGATTCCTTGTTGATTCTTCCTCTGGACGCGATGTAGCTGTACAGCAGTTCAAAATTAACCTCTTTCAGCTAAAGTTAAATTTCTTTGTGGAATACACTGAATTTCACCATTCTCTTGCATTACCCAATAAGTGTGACCCGGACCTTCAGCTGAAACCACCCCTCGGACAGGTTTAGCCTCTCCTGAGGGTGAAAATACCCAAACAGTTTTACCTAACAGGTTCTTTTCTCTAACAACAGGAACTCTATCACCTTCCACTTTCCGTAGCAAATCTGAATGTGCAGGTCCAGCTCGGTTCACTGAACCTCTACTATTTACCAGCCAGGTTGCTTGTGCTAAATGTTTTTCCCAGTTTTTCAAAGATCCACCCCCCATGGCTTTAAGAGTGGTCTTCAACAAACCGTTGTAGCGTTCAATCTTCCCTGAAGCTGGTGCATAGTAGGGAATGTGGAATATCCACTCAATACCGTGCTCTTTTGCCCAGCTCTTTACAAGGTTGTTCTTGAAATGAGTTCCGTTGTCTGACTCAATCCTCTCTGGAGTTCCGTGTCTCCACAGGATCTGTCTCTCCAGACCGAGAATGGTGTTGCGTGCAGTTGCATGTGGAACTGGATAAGTTTCCAACCATCCAGTGTTTGCCTCTACCATAGTAAGCACGTATTGCTTACCAGAACGAGAACGTGGTAGAGTGATGTAGTCAATCTGCCAAGCTTCACCATACTTGTACTTGGACCATCTGTCACCATACCACAAGGGCTTAAGTCGTTTTGCCTGCTTAATAGCAGCACAAATGTCACAGTCATGGATGACTTGTGTGATAGCATCCATGGAAATGTCTATGGATCTGTCACGAGCCCATTGGTATGTTGCATCTCTGCCTTGATGTCCTGACGAATCGTGAGCCCACCGAGCTAAGAATATCTCACCTCGGTGTTTCCAGTCGAGATCAAGATTAGAGTCCATGTCTACTTGAGAAACTCTTGCAGCTAGATCTGCCTGATGGTTGTGTTGCTGTTCCTCAGTAGCTTTGCTCTTAGGAATGTGAGCATCGATGTGTCTCACTTTCACTGGAATTCTCTCGATTCGATCAGCAATGTCCTGCCATAGGTTGGCTGCCCAAATGGGTTTTCCTTTTCTCTGCCAACCACTCTTCTTCCAGTTCTTTAGCCAACCCCATAGAGCATTGGCTACCATCCATGAGTCGGTGTAGAGATAAAGCTTTGGCCATCTCTCACGTTCAGCTACGTCGAGAGCTAGCTGGACAGCTTTTACCTCTGCGAACTGACTGGATTCTCCTTCTCCATCTTTCGCCTCTGCAACTCGGCGTGTTGGACTCCACACTGCAGACTTCCACCTTCGCTTGTTCCCAACAAGACGACAGGAACCGTCGGTGAACAAAGCATATTTCTTTTCATCATCAGAAAGGTCATTGTAAGGAGGAGCTTCCTCAGCACGAGTCACTTTCTCCTCTGGAGGTTTAGCACAGTTGATGCCTTCAGGCCAACTTGAGATCACCTCCACTAGACCAGGTCTTTCAAGATTTCCCATTCGAGCTCTCTGTGTTATCAGAGCCATCCACTTAGACCATGTCGAGTCTGTGGCATGATGTGGTGTGGATCCTTTGCCTTTGAACATCCAATTCAAAACTGGTAATCTGGGAGCTAGAAGAAGTTGTGATTCAGTTCCAATCACTTCAGAAGATGCTTTTACTCCTTCATAGGCAGCTAGAATTTCTTTCTCTGTTGGAGTATAATTAGCCTCTGAACCTCTGTAACCTCGACTCCAGAAACCAAGAGGTCGTCCACGCGTCTCACCTGGAGCTTTTTGCCACAAGCACCAGGTTGGACCATTGTCACTTGCAGCCGTGTACAAAATGTTCTTAATGTCAGGACCATCTCGGACAGGTCCCAGACCCATTGCTTGAATTACCTCTTGCTTTATCTGGTCAAAGGCTGCTTGTTGTTCAGGTCCCCAGTGGAAATGGTTTTTCTTTCGAGTCACATCATACAGAGGTTTCACAATCTGACTGTATCCAGGAATGTGCAGTCTCCAAAATCCCACTATCCCCAAGAAACGTAGGGTCTCTTGCTTGTTTGTGGGACTTGCCATGGTAGAGACTCTATTTACCACATCCACTGGAATGTGTCGGCGTCCATCCTGCCACTTCACTCCCAGAAATTGAATCTCTGTGGTAGGCCCTTTCACCTTGTCTCGTTTGATGGCAAAACCTGCATTCAGAAGAATGTCAATGATTTTGTTACCTTTCTTGAAGACTTCCTCAGCAGTTTTACCCCAGACGATGATATCATCGATGAACTGGATGTGTTCTGGAGCACCTCCTTTCTCCAGAGCATCGTGGATCACTGCATGACAGATGCTTGAGCTGTGGATCCAGCCCATTGGCAACCTGTTGAAAGTGTACTGGATTCCTCTCCAGGTGAAAGCAAATTGAGGCCTGCATTCCTCTGCTATGGGAATAGAGAAAAATGCATTAGCAATGTCTATGGTAGCATACCATTTGGCCTCTTTGGATTCCAGCTCATACTGTAGCTCCATCATGTCTGGTACTGCTGCACTCATAGGTGGTGTCACTTCGTTTAGGGCTCGGTAGTCTACTGTCAGACGCCAGTCTCCATTCTGCTTCCGCACAGGCCACACTGGACTGTTGAAAGGTGAATGAGTTTTGCTGACGACTTTCTGACTCTCCAACTGACGAATCAGATTCTGAATGGGCAACAAAGAGTCACGGTTGGTTCTGTATTGTCTGTGATGCACAGTCTGAGAAGCAACCGGCAATTTAATGTCCTGTATCTTATGTTGTCCCACAACTGCAGATTCATCAGAAAGTTCAGGTCTGGCAGACAGCTTCAATTTTTGTCCATCAATTTCTATTGAAGCTACTCCAAAAGCCCATTTGTAACCTCTAGGGTCTTTGAAACGCCCTTCTCTCAGAAAATCAATTCCCAAAATACAAGGTGCATCAGGTCCGGTCACAACTGTATGCTTCCTCCATTGTTTACCAGTTAAACTTATATTAACCTCTACCTTACTTAACTCTTGAGATCCACCAGTGACTCCCAGAATAGTTATAGACTCTGATCCCTGATAATTTGATGGTATTATGGTGCACTGAGCTCCTGTGTCAACCAAGGCCCTGTACTTCCGAAATTGTGAAGTGCCAGGCCACTGGATGTACACATCCCAATAGATTCTATTATCTCTGTTATCCCTCTCCTCCCCCTGGCGGGAGGCAGGGCACCCCTAGTTATGGGGAACATGCGCACATGTGCATTGCACATAGTTTGCAGGGTTATAACTTTGCATGTTATAACTGGAGCCACTGTTGGAGCCATAAGAGTCGTTCTGGGGAACTGTGGAAGTAACAGCTACCCTTCTGGTATTGCTACCTCGGGTTCTGCCACTTTGCAATTCCCTCAGTCTCCTGAAAAGATTAGAAGTTGGTTGACCATCCCAGCGGTTCATGTTCTCACCAAACTGATCACGCAGAGTTATCCAAATAGTTCTACGTGATTGCCTTGGTGGTCTGTTTTGGAATGACCTATTTTGGAATGTCCTGTTTTGGAATGACCTCCTTGGAGGACGTGTATTCCTCACAGATGAGACTTGTACCCACCTGGAGGAAGAATTGAAATTATCCCTTTGTGCCAATTGGGATATGGAATTTCTAAATTCATCTTTTAACTCTCTAATGCAATTCTGAATATCACCAGACATAGTTTTAATGGCCGACACCAAAGAACCACGTGTCATGCTATCCTCCAATTGTCTCATTTGATCACTGAATTGGCCAACCGTGGGAGAAGCTCCACCATAACTTCTTGACACAATTCTGCTTGCCAGAATGTTTGCATAATTAGAAGGAGCAAGTTTGATGATCTTTTTAGCAAGACCAATACCCACAGGAACGTCATCAGGATTCAGAGTTTCATGTTCACCATAGAGTAGCTCTCTAACAGCAAATTCTCTCAAGCGCTTAATTCCCTCATCTATGGTAGTCCAGGGTTTAGGATTCCATGGAAGATCATCTCGGGAAGGGTATCTCAGGGCAACCGCTATTAAAAGGCGTATCCACAGATTAACCTTACCGAGAGCTTCGCCTAGATGTCTATCTATTCCATTGTCCCTTGAGAGAGTTCCTAACTGAGCTGCTGACTTGTCTCCAACTGTTAGAGCTGAAGCACCTGTATCATAACACCTACTAAGCCAAGCTAGAACTGGCTCCTTATCTGCCCTGGTGAAATCTTTACGGACATTACGCAATTCCTCCCGTGGTGACGAACAGTCCATAATATCATCTTCATCTTCATCTCCCTGAATTCTTTGCCCGTAAAATCCTGCTGTCATTCTCCTAAGGATCTCTTTAAGCTGAGAACCACCTTTGCCAGCTGCTTTCCTAGCTTCATCTCTATCCTGCTTTGATCTCACTAGGTTAGCTAGATCTTTAAAACAAACCTTCTCTTCCTCCTGAGCAGGATCTTTTAGAGTAGAGGGCCCCTCACCAGGATCAGTCTCCTCCTCTTCTTCTCCATCTTTGGCCTTTCCAGCTCTAGTCTTTAAAGGAGCCACCTTAACTGGAGCTGTGTTTGCATTTACAGCCACCTTAATGGAAGCTGACAGGTCCTGAGATAAATCAGCTGCTGGGGCAGTGACTTCCGGTCCCACCGAGGGATTGGGTGGAAGTGACGTTGCTCCGTTAATGGCCGACGGAGAAGAAGAAGAAGGAGAAGTGGGAAAAGGAGTAGGTGCCATGTTGATACCAGCCGATGCCCTTGGCTGCTTGCCAGAATCAGCAAAGTCATTTAGAGCTGCTTTACCAATTAACTTTTTAGCCTTCTTTTTGACTGACACGGGTTCTCCACACTCCTCGTCACTAGATGACTCTGGGACTGATCTAGAGCCACGGCGTTTTCTTTTTGATCTAGTTTTAATAACAAAACACGCCCTGGACACCTTTCTCTCTCGCCGCAAAGAGATCAGGAGATACACGTTAATTATCACCATCAGCAGAATTATAGACACCAAATAAATCACCTTTGGATCCCAGGCATCACCTAAAGTTACTGTCTCCTCAGGCGGAATCTTAAAACCCTTTATCTCAATTGGGAGAGTGGTGGAGGTAACATTCCTGTATCTCACTGGCCATAATAAATTAATACATTTTCCATACCATAATTTAACTCTATACATAACCCACATATAAATTGTCCGCACCAAATATTTACCCAGGTAATCCAAAATCAAACCCAAACAATATCTGTAAACCAGAGCCCCAAAAATTGAAAAGAATAATCGCTCCACAAACCACAATACCTTCATGTTTGCTAATTCAGCTGGAAAACACTAAATCAATCAAATAATAAATTGAACTAATTATCTGCCCCACGTTGGGCGCCAATAAAAAAAAAATGTCGTGGGATGGAAGGGGTAAGGCCAAGAAGCCTCCTCCCTTCCCCCTTTGTAAAGTAAAAGGGAAAAAAAAAAATTGAAGGGAAAGGAAAAAAAACTCGCAAGCTGAATTAGCAAAGCAGTGGAGCTATATTTACAAAGCGATGTAGGGTTTGCAGGGAGATATTTACAAATTTACAATATCTACAATATATACAAAGATATACAACAGAGTAACACAGAAATGAGAGTAACCCCTCTCGGCAGAGAGGGGTCCCCCACCGCCGCTCTCCCCTCTCTCCCCCCCTTTCCCCAGAATGGGATAGAAAGAGAAAGGAAAGAGAGGAAAAAAAAGTTAGAAGCAGTTCGTGTTAATTGGAAGGGAGTTAGTATACAGGCCTGTTATCTGGTTTTCAAGGCCGAGGCCTTGGCAGAAAGCCCAGCACAGGCAAAGCTGCTGCACGAAGCAAAGACGGAAGCAAGACTGAAGATAAGGTGCTGGAGAAACTCAGTATAGTCCCAGCTCATAAAGTGCTTCCTCCCACTCGTCCAATGAAATTAGTTTAGACTATTCCTTCCGTTTACCAACTTCCGTCCACCATATTCCCTTTCTTAAGGGGGCAACGTCAACCGGCCACACTTTCCTATATGCTGGAAAAATAAAGCTTTCTAATTAGTTCAGTGAATGAAGTATTTCAAAATAGAGGTATTAATACAGCAAATGCGATGATTAAGCCATGTTTAACATGGGAGAGGAAAAGCTTGTCCTCAAAAGTGCTCCCTGAGGAACAGAACACTGCCTTATAAAGAGCTGTGATGTGCACAGGAGCAGAGTCTACACGGCACTGTTAGCCAAACGTTAAATGTTTTGTTTGAGAAGCTACTGGGTAACCCATCTTGAGCAGAGCAGTGGAACACACATAAATGGCAAAAGGCATGACTCACTGCCAGTTGCTCACTCAAGTAAACGTTTCACAGTTAAACATACAGCATATTTGCATCATGCTGAGCACAGTGATGGCATTCAAGGAATTAAGGAGAATTCATGCCATTTTATAAACTGAAATACATCTCTTATGCAGAGATTATTTCATTCATGTCTGGCTGTAAGTGCTACACAGGACAGTATTACATAAGCACTTCTAGCTAAGCAGAACATAAAAGTAAACTTCTTGATTTGAAATTAAGGGGAAAGCCTTATGAAAGGAAAATGAAGTTTCCCCAGTTGCAGTTTGGCAGTAGGTCTAGTCTAAACAATTTTTGGTTGGAACAAAACAGGAACCTGTCCTCCTGACATCATATAGGTCTTGTATTAAATACAGTGCATTGTTTTGATAAATAGTGCTTTAGCTTTTATAACTAGTTCATTTCTGTGAAAATCTAATGAGAGCTTTTAATCTACATAAAAATGCATTAACTAGATATTCTTTACTCTTAACAAATTCTGACTCTGCTGGTTCTGCACTTAATTATGCTGCATTAGACAGGTAACTGTAAATGTAGTACTACCACAATCCAATCACACCAAAATCTTATGCAACATTTGTGTAAATATTTCATCTCCTTGTTTGCAGCTACCTCACATGTAGCCCTTATACATTATTGCAAAGTTATTAGCACGATTGATTACTAGGATATAGGAACTGAACAGCTTCAACTGGAGAATTTGTGCTACAGAAAGGAAGGTATCTTGCCTTCCTCCAAATCAACCTAATTTAAGGTGACACAAGATTTCATTTAAGACATATAATTCCATTCATATTGGATATAAAATTTTCCCAACAGTTTTCTGGGGTTACTGTGTCTAAACAGTTCTTCATGGACCCACTAGAAATGACTTCATCATGCAGGCACTCATGGAGCATAACTCAGATCTGCCAGAATTCAGGCATTCAGCAAATTTTCACTTGTTTCTCCTCACTGAACACATATGAGGAAAGCAATATTGTTCATGTCTGGAAAAGACAATAATAGATCTTACAAAAAAAAAAAAAAAAAAAAAAAAAAAAACCACAAGCCAAATTGGATGTGCAAGTAAAGGAGTGAGCATACCATTTGTCCTCTTTGGATTCCAGTTCATACTGGAGTTCCATCATGTCTGCTACTGCTCCACTCATAGGTGGAGTTACTTCATTCAGGGCATGGAAGTCAACTGTCAGACGCCAGTCTCCATTTTGCTTTCACACAGGCCAGACTGGACTGTTGAAAAGTGAATGAGCTTTGCTGATGACATTCTGACTTTCTAACTGACAAATCAGATTTTGAATGGGCACCAAAGAGTCACGGTTTGTAATGTGGTGGGTTGAAGTTTCCCCCCAACATTAACTTTTTGCCAGACTAACTCTGTTAGAAGTAAATGAAGCTGTATTTACAAACAAAATGTACACTCTACAATGGAATGCAATGAATAT